>NW_023994070.1:0-616672 GCF_015586225.1 Lucilia sericata
CTATAAAAAATGTCGTAGCAGTAAATTATCTCTTATAGTTTAGGAGATATTCGCATTTGAAAATTAAAATTTTTACCGTCCTTACTTTAGTTTTTTGATAATAGCGGGTCCAAATATTCCCGATTTTGCCATTTTTTTTATTCGCTTAACAACAAGTTTATATATCAAGCAGTGAAAGAATTATGTAAAAATCATGACTGAGTCCAAAGTTATAGACATTTTAATTTAAAAAATTAAAAAAAGGCGATTTTTTGCCATTTTTTTGGGAAAAAAGTATCTTTTTCTTTTTAAGTTATCTAAAAAGTTTCTAAGAAGATGTATATAGAATTTATACTTTTTGGAAAGCTGACTTTACATAAAATACGATAAATGAAACAAAACCTAAAAATTTTTGATACCGAGGGGACCAGGTCCATCCAAAAAAACCCTATTTTTTATGGAAAATTCAATTTTGATCAAAAATTCTCAAATCGCATAGTCGATATCAAATTATAGTGACCTGTTTTATATGACCCAATATGTTCTTAATCATTTTTGGGATTTTTTTGGGATTTTTTAAAACTTTTTTGGGAATTCCGGGATTTCTAATAAGAAAATTTATATTTAATTTTGGATTTTGAGTAAAAAAATCTACCTAACTGTAAAATTTCATCAAAAAATATTCATAAATAAAATTTTTATTGCAATTTGAAAAATTTGTATCTTCGCAAAAACTGAATAAAAAACATTTTTTAATTTTTTTTAAAAAAAGTATTCCGTGAATTTTTTAATTTTCAAAAATTATATACAAAATTGCCTTTCCATTGATATATAACATGCCTACCTAATGTTTTTTAAGTGACAAATTAATTAGGGAAAACTCAACGTCTTTTAGAAAATTTACCTAGCACTATTATTTTCATCCATAAGGTTAACTCTTAAATTTGTTTCATATATTAAAAAATGTTCAGGTATTATTTTTTAAACTGTAATGATTTTTACCCCTATAGGTCACTTTAATAGGTAGCTTATTAAAGTGACCTATTGAGGAAAAATTCATTACATAAGGAAACGTTAGACATATTAGGTAGAATATCATAACCCTTTAAAAAATAATTTAATTTAAGTACCTGTAATTAATATATAAGACAGGTTTATATCTGTAATTATTTGTAATTTTCTAACCATGGCGATCGTACTAAAAAAATGATTTGTGCTCCATTTTATTTGAACACTCTTCAGCTCCTTTTCAAGATAAAGTCAACTTCTTATTGAAATATATTGAAACTGCACATAAAAATAAAGTGGATAAAACTGATATACATGTAAAATTAAAAATTTTATAAAATCAGTTGATATAAAACTGAAGAGTGTTCGGTATTCCATTGCTAAATTTCGATCGAAATTTTCTGATTGGCTGGATAAATGTGTAGAAGTTGCTATTTGCGTATCAACTGTTGGTGCTCCCTGTAAGCAGTATGAGGATTTGAGCTCAAAATCAAAGAGGAAAAGGTTATCAACTTCACTTGAAACCTTATCTAACGAAGAAGTTTCGGACACTTTTAAAGCAATGTTAAGAAACAGCCTTTGGATGCCATAAAAATTGCAAATATTCTTCCAACCGCATCACCAAGACGACTGAAAAGAACTGTAAAGAGTATACCCACACCATCATCTGATACAACGTTCACTGAGGAAGATGCTATTGCGCTTATGTTGCAGCTGGGATTAAGTCGTGATAACTACATGACGTTAAGAAAGGCGCTATCTGAAAAAGGAGTGGATGACAAAATAAATGAAAAGAAGAAAAGCATTATACCATCTCCTATTGAAATAACTGATCGGAAGGCTGTTATTGGACTCGGCGCTCTACTCGAAAATACTGCTTTAAGGATTGCTTCTGACTTTTCTTCAGACCAACTAAAAAAAATAAATTCTTGTGATCTTCAACTCATTTGTAAGTGGGGATGTGATGGATTATCAGCACTCTCGGAATATAAACAAATCAACACAAGTGAATCATCCGAATCATTCCGAGTATAAAAGTGTATTTATGGCATCGCTAGTTCCATTAAGAATTCGAAAGTATGCTGACAGCGATTCTTCATCAACCAGTTTCGATGATATTTGGAAGAATTCGCCTCCAGGATCCAAAGCTTTTTGTAGGCCAATAAGCTTTGAGTATATAAAGGAATCCAAAACAACAACGCAAGATTTGATAAATCGTATTGAAGCAGAAATTAAAAACTTGGAACCTATAACAATCGAAATAGAAAATTATTCGTTTAACATGTCCTATGATTTAAAACTTACAATGATTGATGGGAAAGTTGGAAATGCCATTACAGGAACATCATCTACTTGGTACTGCTACATATGTGGTGATAAAAAATCAGAATTTTCGAATATTTCCAAGCAAAGGTCAATAAATGAGGAAACATTACAATTTGGAATATCCCCCCTACATGCTCGCATACGATTTCTGGAACATTTTCTACATTTAGCATATGATTTAAAGTACAGAAGCATACCGGAAAATGCAAATAACAATAAGGAGTTAATGGAAATGAGAGCCAGTGAGAAAAGAAGAATTCAAGAGGAATTTAAAAAGCGGATGGGATTAAATATTGATAAACCACTCACAGGATATGGAAGCACAAACGATGGTAATACCGCTATACGTTTTTTCAAACATTTTGAAACTACTTCCGAAATAACCGGAATGAATATGGATTTACTGCAAAAGGTATTATTCTAATGACGATAAATAGCAAGCATAAAGTAAACGCAACAAAATTTGGAGAGTATTCTACAAAAGTTTCTAAATTACTTTTGGAATTATATCCCTGGAAAGAAATGACACCTACAGTTCACAAGATATTATGTCATGGAAAGGTCATCATAGAACATATTATTCTGCCTTTAGGAGAGCTTACAGAAGAACCCCAAGAATCGAGGAATAGAGACTTTAAGCATATTCATCAGTTTAGCTCAAGGAAGTGTTCTAGGCAGTCTCAAAATGAAGATATTTTTAATAATCTGATTCTATCTTCTGATCCTGTTTTATCTACTATAAGGAAACGTTGGATTTGCTACAAAACGTTAGCATTTGAAAATATTCATGAATTTAAAGATTTATTTTATCTTTTAGATATGGACTACTGTGATACCGATTATTTTACAAAATCATATTAATTTATAAAAAAAAATAAATAAAGACTATTTTTATATAAAATAAATACTTGTTAATTTTATTAGGGATAAAGAATAAAAGATTAATCGTAAAAAGTGGCTTAAAAATTCATAAAAATTTAGGTAGTAAAACATGCCTAACAAATGTATGGATGAAAATAATAGTACCAGGTAAATTCTCTAAAAGATGTTGAGTTTTCCCTAATTAATTTGTCACTTAAAAAACATTAGGTAGACATGTTATATATCAATGGAAAGGTAATTTTGTCTATTTTTCAAAACTGTATATAATTTTCGAAAATTAAAAAATTCGCGGAATACTTTTAAAAAAAAAAAATGTTTTTTATTCAGTTTTTGCGAAGATACAAATTTTTCAAATTGCAATAAAAATTTTATTTATGAATATTTTTTGATGAAATTTTACAGTTAGGTAGATTTTTTTACTCAAAATCCAAAATGAAATAAAAATTTCGAATTTTCTTATTAGAAATCCCGGAATTCCCAAAAAAGTTTTAAAAAATCCCAAAAATGGGATTTTTGGGTTTTTTGCCTATTATTTCCATACCAGGGGCGGGGTTATCGAAACCCGCTACAAAATGATTAAGAACATATTGGGTCATATAAAACAGGTCACTATAATTTGATATCGACTATGCGATTTGAGAATTTTTGCTCAAAATTGAATTTTCCATAAAAAATAGGGTTTTTTTTTTGGATGGACCTGGTCCCCTCGGTATCAAAAATTTTTAGGTTTTGTTTCATTTATCGTATTTTATGTAAAGTCAGCTTTCCAAAAAGTATAAATTTTATATACATCTTCTTAGAAACTTTTTAGATAACTTAAAAAGAAAAAGATGCTTTTTTCCCAAAAAAATGGCAAAAAATCGCCTTTTTTTAATTTTTTAAATTAAAATGCCTATAACTTTGGACTCAGTCATTATTTTTACATAATTCTTTCACTGCTTGATATATAAACTTGTTGTTAAGCGAATAAAAAAAATGGCAAAAATCGGGAATATTTGGACCCGCTATTATCAAAAAACTAAAGTAAGGACGGTAAAAATTTTAATTTTCAAATGCGAATATCTCCTAAACTATAAGAGATAATTTACTGCTACATTTTTTATAGTGCTCGATGAGGAGATTCTATATACAAATTTTTTTTAAATCGGAACCCAAATGAAGAAATAGGACCCCCCGCCGGGCCCCTGGTTGGCCTATAAGGTCCAAATTCAAAACCTAAACTCGACAACACCTCCTATTTGTGCATACCAAATTTCATTAAAATCGGATTAACCGTTTAGAAGTTACCGAATTATTTTCCTCTTTTTTTTTTTCTTATACCACTGTGCGCCGCCTCATATCTTTCAGGATCGAAAAGATGTCAAAATGTATTTCAAACATTTTTTTTTGAAAAAATAATATTGTAAACCTAAATACATAGATATTAAAGGATACAAATGTTAAAAGACATTTTGACATATTTTTATCCTGACAGTATAATATTTCATTTATAACAAAATAATAATAAAAAACTCTTCTTATTCTTTTGTTATAAATGAAATGTAAATTTAAAACTTTGAAGTCCTTTAAAAAGGAAACCTAGTGAAACAATATATGCTTATATATTGTTTCACTAAGTTAATTGTTCCCCGCATTATTGATTTATCTGCTTATTTGATCCGGAATAAATGCAATATATAAATCTCATATACAATGAAATTCCCGTTTAAATCAGTTCGTTTAATTGGGCTTATCTTTTAATTGACTTATAAATTAGGAACACGTTTTCAAAAACAAGGCAAAATATTTTGCTTAATTGTCAAACAAAAATGTCAATTACAAAACCATAAAAATATCGTATTGTTGACTTTGCTGCAATTTAAATCTTAAATAAATAAGGAGCCTTGTGCAAAATATAAATAGTCCAGAGTCACTATAAATATAATTAGAAATATGAAAACACAACGTTATATATACGCAAAACTAGGTTTGGATGATTCAAAGCTGATGACGAGATATATTTCCCTATATAAGAAATAAAAAAAAGGGGCAAAGGAATATTATTTGTTCAGAATGTCGCTTGTCACAATATATCAAATACTTTCTAAACATTGAAATACAGTTTTCTGATCTAGGCATTATTCAATGCTTGAGAGGTTATTTGACAAAATTTTGTACGTAAACAAACTTTTGCAGTAGAACACTAAAGAAAAACAAATTTATTTTCTCAACCTGCAATCGTGAGCAAAATACTACTACGGAGGTGGGTACCTTGGCTTCCGTGGCGGACAATGAAAATTCGACACTCCAAAAGAAAATTCGGACCCTCTCGCAAGATCTAAGGCAAAGAGGATCAGGTCTCCCGAAGAGTTGAGAATAAACCTAAGAAGAAAAAGAGCTTCTCGTCTTCTAATACACAGTGGAAGTCAAGCCATACTTCACTCAAAGGAACCTCAAGTCAGAATCCAGAGAGTAAGGGTGACAACGCCAAGATAGATATTCCGAAGACGACCACGTCGGCGAACTCAACCTCGAAGGTACGGGTATCTCAAAAGAAGCACCGAAAAGCGAGGAAAGAGAGATTAGACAGTGGAAAAGGCCATCTTACGCCAAAGTTGGCAGAAGAAGACACCGGGACGATCTCTGGTATGCAGTTTACGATGCCGGTAATCCGACAGGCAATATTCCGCACAACAGGCCCGATAGTGGCCTAGGTGTATTCTTCGGATTTGATGTAGTATACATCCTCCTATCAACCTACCTACCTAAGTCTACCGAACTGGTAACTTCCCAGAAAACAATTTTTCCAGACATGTCTGATGTCAGAAATTTTCTGAAATAATTCTTATACTTTATCAGTGCCGTTTCTGTAATTTTCGCATTAAGAAAATCTGTCGAAAAATTCATGATCATCTTGTGTAAAACGGGGTGAATACAAGAAATTTCTTATTAAATTTTAATGAGTACAGTTTAAAAATAATCAGAGTCACACTGTTAAAAACTGGAAGACTATTATATTTTAAGTTTTTTTCTCGATTCTTTTAGACATTTTACAGAATAATCAGTATACTATTTGTTAGACTTTTCTGCACATTTTCTGAAGTATGAAACGATTAACATCAGACTTGTCTGCACATTGTCGGAAAGGAAATTCAGTGTTACGACAATTATGAGACTAATCTGCACATTGGCGGAGGACAATATGTTTTTTTATTCCTATATTATTTTTTGACATAAAGGAGAATATTCTGTACATTTTCTGAAGTAAAATATAAAATGGCTTAAGAATTATATCCGATAAATCTGCACATAATCTGAAGGGAATTGTTTTTGTAACTTCGTCAGACAATTGAGGCAATAATATAAATTTCCTTTAGATATTTAACAATAGTCTGCACATTTTCTGATATTTTTTGCTCGGTCATTTTGTTCCCATTTAAAGTACTTTTGTAAGAAAACTTGCGACAACTCTTCACATTATCTGCAGGAAATTTTGTTATTCATGCACAAACCTGTTTATATTTAGAAATTCGTGAACTGTACTTTAAAAGGGAATTTAATTTGTATTTTATTTTCTCAGTTGGTCTTTGGAAATCAAGTAAACAACATCTGCATATGTGATGATTATTGCTTAAATTAGCAAAAAATTACACCATTTTTTATGGTTTAATTTTATAATTTTAAATAAATGTATATAATGAAAACTATTTTCAAATATAATATGTAAGTAGTATGGTTTAATTTTATTAATTTTAAAAATAATCTATAAGTTTCTATTACTTATTTATGCACCCTTAAGAAGTCATGAATAATGGAAGTTTATAAATTATTATTAAAATTAATAAAATCAGACGTTTATCAGAATAGTCAGGCCATTTTCTTATACTTGATCAGACATTTGTACGAACTGTCGCACATTTTATCAGACATTTATCCGACATCTATCAGACTTTCTTATACTTGATCAGACTTTCGTACGAAATGTCGAAAGAATGTCAGACATGGTATCAGACATATGTCCGATTTCAATCAGATTTGTCGAAAATTCTTTCAGAATTTCCCCAGGAATTTATACCAGATTTCGTATCGAATTCTGACCGACAACTCTACACATTTTTCCGAATTTCCTCAGACAAAGAGTTCTGAATTCCGAGCAACCTTTCATATGATTTTCGTAACGAATTCTGACGGAATTCGGATACGAAGTCGGTACGAATTCGTTAAGCCCCCTTCACTCGAGCACACAAGTAATATGATCTGTCAAAATTTTGTGTAGAAAATAACGGATGGGATCGTCTAAACGCAATATGTAATGAAACCATCACACATTGAGAGAAAATACGGATGGAAAATTTGACAGTCGTATGGCTCTCTTCATTTTTTGAAATGATTCAAAAAAACAAGCAAGTCGCATTAGATCAGGGGTGTATTTTTATGTAAACACATACAAAAAATGAAACAGGTAGTTTCCATCTTACTTTGTTATGGTTTTATACCAATCGTGTAAACACAAAATATAAATCATATCATAAATCATTTTATTCTCTTTTTTGTCATACGGATGGAATTTCATTTCTTCTCGGAAATGTGCTTTAATAATAAAGTGCCTCATGTACAGTAAATTGTCAAAATCAGACCACATTTACCCCTTACCTTACATACAAAGTTACGTATTAATACTACTATCGCCATAATAAAATTTAATGCATCTAAATAAATTTTATGAGAATCAGAAATGTATCTGTCGAAGTTTGTCAGTCAAACTGTAGAATTCGGACCATAATTGACCCATGCTCAAGCGAAAACAACTGTACATAGATTTTTTGCTCTTTAATAAATATTAAGCAGGAGGTTTACAATTAACAAGGATAAACTTAAGATTGATGTATTTACTAAAATTCTTATTACTTTGCTACGGCATTTTCATAAATTCATATGTATGAATTCAAAATTATCTCATCCTACCAAATTTGAACCAAAATGCCAACTGATGGGAAATCTAGTTAAAATCAAATTGATGTAGCTCGAAAACTCATAAAGGGCACTTCAGACGATCACACTTTACGTACGACAAGTCTAATGAAAAAGTAAAATGAAATTCCATCCGTATGACAAAAAAGAGAATAAAAGTCGTACGATTTATATTTTTTTGTTTACACGATTCGTATAAAACAATAACAAAGTAAGATGGAAACAGCTGTTTTACTTTTTTTGTATGTTTTTACATAAAAATACATCCTTGATCTAATGCGACTTGCTTGTTTTTTGAATCATTTCAAAAATTGAAGCGAGCCATACGACTGTAAAATTTTCCATCCGTGTGATGATTTAGTTACATATTGCATTTAGACGATCCCATCCGTTCTCTTCTAGATTTCATTATAGTTTAAATGGGGAAAATTTGACAGTCGTATGGCTCTCTTCATTTTTTGAAATGATTCAAAAAACAAGCTTGTCGCATTAGATCAGGAACACAAATAAAAAGAAACTACAGCTATTTCCATTCTACTTTGTTTTTGCAAAAAATATATGTAAATTAAAATACTTTTATTCTCATTACTAAAATACGGATGGCATTTCATTGCATTTTTTATACAAAAGCTTAACGCACATAAAGAAAACAACCCGACGAAAAATAAAACAAACCGTAACAGCTGTTTTATCAAAATAAACATTTTTTTTGTGTGGTGAGTTATTTTTCTTTACAAATATGTGTTTCTGTACGTGGAAAACTCGTTTTCATTATTTACATTTTCAATATGTGTTTATGCACGTGGAAAAGATTCAAAAAAATTGATTTTCATGATTTACTTTAAAAAAAATTATTTTTGATCAATTAAAATATGTATATAAATGTGGAAAGGAACAAATCTGATAAAATATAAATATATTTGGGATTACATCGTTACAGAATGCCTTTTAATAAAAATCATTCAAAAAATGTTACTATGGTCATATATAGAAAATGATATATAAATGCTATAGGACGATCTTGTGCACGATAAAAACCTATATAGAACTTTAAGTTGGAAGTGTAGAAATCGGATGACATACATTTTTTCCGGATTTCATCGTTCTAGGGTGTGTACTAAAACAACAAACTTTTTTTTACAAAAAATGTTACTATGGCCGTATATATAAAATTATATATAACAGCTATCGGACGATCTTGTGCACGATAAAAACCTATATAGAACTTTAAGTTGGAAGTGTAGAAATCGGATGGCATACATTTTTTTCCGGATTTCATCGTTCTAGGGTGTGTACTACAACAACAAACTTTTTTTTACAAAAAATGTTACTATGGCCGTATATATACAATGATATATAACTGCTATCGGACGATCTTGTGCACGATAAAAACCTATATAGAACTTTAAGTTGGAAGTGTAGAAATTTTTTTCCGGATTTCATCGTTCTAGGGTGTGTGCTACTACAACAAACTTTTTTTTTACAAAAAATGTTACTATGGCCCTATATATAAAATGATATATAACTGCTATCGGACGATCTTGTTCTAGGGTGTGTACTACAACAACAAACTTTAAAAAAAAAAATGTTATTATGGCCGTATATATAAAATGATATATAACTGCTATCGGACGATCTTGTGCACGATAAAAACCTATATAGAACTTTAAGTTGGAAGTGTAGAAATCGGATGGCATACATTTTTTTCAGGATTTCATCGTTCTAGGGGGTGTACTACAACAACAAACTTTTTTTTCACAAAAAAATATTATTATGGCAGTATATAGAGAATGATATGTAACTGTTATCGGACGATCTTGTGCACGATAAAAACATATATAGAACTTTAAGTTGAAAGTGTAGAAATCGGATGGCATAATCTGTTAGCGATTTAAGCTAGGGTCAACTGTGGACCGACCCTTACAAAATTCAACAGATAAATTTTGTTTCATATAAAAGTTGTCATGTCGAATTTTATAGATATACATTTTTAAGCTAGTTATGAGCGGTATTAATTTCCCGAGGTGGACCTTATATCGGGGATAGGTTAAATTATGGACCGATCCCCTTAAATTTGACAA
Organism: Lucilia sericata; assembly: GCF_015586225.1. Taxonomy (NCBI): domain Eukaryota; kingdom Metazoa; phylum Arthropoda; class Insecta; order Diptera; family Calliphoridae; genus Lucilia; species Lucilia sericata. Next base: position 10,227 of record NW_023994070.1, read on the forward strand.
AACGATTTTGACTTATTTTTTATGTGGATTTCTTTACTATATTGGTATTTTTATTACAATTATTGGAGTTAATATATTTTTCTGAAGGGGAACTTATATGGGGGTAGGGTCAATTTTGGACCAACCCAGAAATGTTTTGGATCAGTTAAATCTTGTAAAATAATTTCCTGAGAGGAACCTTATATGAGAGCAGTGTCAAATATGAAGCGATCCTCATAAAATTTGGCAAGAAGATTTTAGCTCCTATAAAACTTGTTTTTGTCGTTTTTCCTCGCTATACTGGAATATTGAAGCTCAATAATAAACTCCATCAACTAAAAATATTTTGTCAAATATGTATTGGCTAAGATCCCAGTCTATACTTTTATGTATTTTAGACCAATATTTCGATGTGTTACAAACGGTGACTCCCTGATGAGTTTATCGTATACCGATATTGTCCATTTTCAATAAAAAACTCCATCAACTGCAGTACTTAAAGCATTAATATGTCATAGCTGTATTCTTGCATAGTCGTAGAATGAAGAAAAGATCTAAGTGTTATTATGAGACCGTTTACAATAAGGCTGTGTTGGGTACTAGGACCCTGCAATATACACAAATGAGGTATCTGGCGAACTGATACGATGAGGCTCTAATCTTGCCCCATATGAACGCAACAAGAAGTTAAAGCCACCCCTTTTTCATTTTTTTAAGTTGATCTCCGATGGATTCCGTGACTCTATCAACCAGTCATGGAATATAGAATTGCACATTATATAAGGCCGTTTTAAAAATATTTAACTCTAAAGAAACCGGGATTATTATTGGGGTAGATGGTGTACACCAAGAACACTTGCACTGGCTATAAAACATTATTAAAATACATAAATTTTTCTTAGCACAAAATAAATATATCTAGTAATTTGTTTTTGTTTCATTTGTTTACGTTTTTACAGAAACTCACCACACAACAATCAGAAACAGCTGTTAGTGTTGCTGTTTTATCAAAAGGTTGTTTTATTAACGGGTATAAAAGCTTAGGCATTAGGGTTCTATAGTTGAATCGAAAAGTCGACTTTTCGACTTTTTGCATTTTATGAAAGGTCGATTTTTCGAATAAATACAAATTTTATAAAGTAAAACTACGCATTTCAGCCGAATTTTTAATTTTTTTACATTTTCTAATTTTTTTTATTACGCACATGCGATGTTATTTGCTCTGCGGTCACAACAAAAAGAGAGTAACAGCTTGATTACAATTGGAACCACAACCGCTGTCGACAATGAGTTTTCATACATTTTGTATGGAGATCAAAGTATCGTCTTGTGGTTGAGATAGATTCTATTTTATTTTTATTGCGCTCTCTGGCGATCCTCTCATTTTGCTCTTATTTTCATGTTGTAGCGTTGACATATGTTCATAATATTTTGCTAAAAATCTTGCAAAATTGCAAAAGTAGGGTTTAATGCGAAATACACGTTAATAAATATCATGTATTTCGCATGTGTTTAATACACAAATGTCAAAACAGAACTGACATTAGGGGCCTAGCAAAATTTATAGCATTTTCTGATAGGAGGATTACTTTTGCTCCACGTGTTAAAATAATGTTGGACGACAAGCATTTTTACGTTGCGACCCGTTTGTAGAACTTGCAACTTACAACTTCTTATAACAACCCTACACAATTTGCAATTCCGTAAACAATCTCTCACATGATATCAGCAGCTGTATGGTGTATGCCTTGCTTTATAGGCTAAAAGACCTCTATACTATGTTTCCACTGGCTTGAAATCTACTAGATTTGCGTAAGTCTCTTCGAGGTGTTTCCACTGAGCTTACTCGTTTTTGATAATTGAATTTTCGAACAAATCCCGCCACCTCTCACATGGTATCAGCAGTTATATCGTGTATGCCTTGCTTTATAAATAAAAAAAAAACATGAAAAATACAATATTACAGTTGTAAAAGTAAAAATTTGTTTATTAAATGCCACTAATTTTAAAATTTTAATTTGTTTTGTTTTTATTTCGAAATGAAGTCACTTTTTCGATGAAAACATTCAACTTGAATGGATAGTCTATAGTTGTATTTGCTTATCCCAGACACAACGCAATGTTGTATAAGCAAATCTTGTTCGAAAAAATAGATTTTCGACATGTTTTAAATCAAATCTAGTTGATAAAGTAGTTTTCAATACTGTATAGCAAATATACATGATTTCAACTAGTTTTGCCCAAATACACTAGATTTGCTCAAAACGCCTCAGGGGACACATAGCATTAATAATATCTGTGATTTGTCGTGATAAAAGTAGCATTGGTATAAACAAAAAACTGACAGTTGTATCGCTAACGTTTTGTTACCCAGTGCCTTTATTAGACAAATACTTATTATGTTTAACGTAAAATGGTTTCATGATAAAAAATTAGCTGGTACAGACGGCACTTATTAGCGTTATAGGATCGTTATGACAATGTTGTCTAAACAATTGTTTACGTTGTCTTGATAACAAACGCCATTGTATTGTAAAATTTGCATAGAATTTTGTTTTTGTGCAATTAAAATTGAATTTTAACGTAAGTTATAGTGAAATTAGTGTTTATCTCATCTTTAATTTTTATTGTTTATATAAAATATAGCATTATTTCAGTAAAATTATCTGTGAGTTGTCGTGATTAAATCCTACGCATTAACATAAACAAAAAATTTACAATTTCTTTCCCGACGTTTTGTTAAGTGCTGTTATAAATATTTGTCGAATGTGGACATGGGATAAAGTGCTGCATCCACTGAACATCAAGAAGTGAAACGCTGTCAAAAAGTACCTATGTAAGTCTACTGTCAGTCGGTACCTAACTCTAAAGGTGGTATCATGGCATAATGATTTACAGGTAGTCCCAATTCTACAGCTAAGCAAAAACAACATGTATTTTGTTTTTGTAAAAATATTTTTTAAATGTCAAAAACAAAAACAATTCGAAATGGTTTTAAATATTTCTTAATATTAAAAAGAAAATTTTAAAATGCAGACATAATTGTTAATAAAAAATTCATGTTTAGACCATTGTTACATTGCCTATGGAATACTGATGTTAATAGATGCTTGTATAAACATCCTTGCTGAAGCTCTTCAATTTTGTTGGGATATGAGTGCACAGAAAGCCTCACAAGGAATTGAGTCGTGTGTGCGGTGCCTCCGGTTTAGGAAGATAATTCATTTTGGAATCTTCCTTAAATATATAAACAACAATAGCGAAATTCCAATATTTTTGGTAAATATGATAACTGTGTCGTGGTTCTTGTATGTGCGCCTTGACTTTGTATGAGACTATTTGTGCATTTGCGTCCCGGGTGTTTTGAAGAGCTTCGGAGGAGTATTTGTACGTGCATGTACATCAGCATTTGTAGGATAGACGGTTTTTACGTTCTATTAACTATTTTTTTACATAAAAATGTCTGCGGCATATAAAAACAAAATAATTTAAAACACAAAATAAAAAATAAAATAACAAAAGTAAATAAACTTTGACAGTTAGAAAATAAAAAACAACATAATCAGCTGTCTTATTTACTTCACCTGTAAATTAATACATCTTGGGTGGTATTAGATGACATGTATTTTACATACATATGTACTGCCACTTTTTTATCCATATGTAATTCCGAATGATTGTCAAAATTGTTATTTTGATTCATAATTTTTGCTATCACACCTGCCTGTGTTTTTCCGTATGACATAGCCTATAAATGTAATCAAAGATGTCTTTTTAATGTGTAAAAATTGCTAAAATTATTAATGTTCTTTATTGATTTTCTTTAATTAATTGTTTTCAAAAAATTTTATTTCAAAACAAAACAGCTGTTTTGCTTAAGTTAGTCATACGAAAATAGAGCACGCTCTAATCGAAAAAAAAAAATACATAGAATGAGCGCCAAAAGTGAGTAAACACCACTGAAATAATTTATTTTTTTAAGATAGCGAGAAAAGTAAATGAGAATAGTCGAATGAATTTCCAAAAATAAATACAATTATTTATTACTTATAAAATATTTAAACAAAAACAACAATTCATGATAAAGAAGAATTTTTTTATACTTAAAATCAAAAATATCTCAAATATTTCACACCAAAAGTTAGTATACACTTTCATGATTATTAAAGATACATAAAGAAAATTGAAAAAAAAAAATAACTTTGAATACTTAGTTGGACCTCCCTTAGCCTTTTTTACACATTTTAGCTTATTTGGCATAGATTCTGCTAATTTTCTGGTATATTCGGGTGGAATTTTGACCCATTCATCTAATAATGCTTCCATTAGTGTTTCTTTGCTTGAAATCTTTCTTTTTCGGATCTTGCGGTCCAAATGATCCCATAGATTTTCAATGGGATTAAGATTCGGCGATTGTGGAGGGTGATTCAGCATGTTTGGTGTGTTTTGTTGTATTACAGAGCAAATGATTAGTTCTAATAAATTTAAAGAATGCTTAAATTGTATTTTCTTACAAAAAATTGAAGAAAACTAGCAGTAAATCTAACGGTTTTAGCAAAAAATATAATGAGAGGAAAAGTGTATACTCACTTTTGCTGCTTTTTTTAGTTAATCTCTTTATCTACATAGTGTATATATATAACAATATTGTTTAATTTGTTAATATTTAATAGATTTAAAAATTAAGCCATAACGTAGAAGTCAGCTGCCGCCATCCGGGTAAATACTACATATCCGTTTCTTAACATTAAGTGTTCCGGAAGAGATTTTTTTAGTTAATCACGTTATCTACACAATTTTAATATAAAATATAAAACATTATTGTTTAATATGTTAACATTTAATAGAAAAAATATTTTTCTTAAATAACATATTTGTATACATACCAATTATGCCATTATTTAAATAAAATGATATTTGTTTACGAGATGCTTGGTATTTTCAGATTTTTTACATAAATAATTCAAAATATTAACGAAGTTTTTCTCCGTTTAACGGACATTTTTAAATATAAAAATGTAAACAATAAAAAACTTTGACAGCTACGTAAACCAGGCAAATTAAGAAAAAAATTATCAGCTGATTGAATAACACCACCTTATATGAATTCGCCTTGAACAACATTGTTTTTTTTTTCACTTTTAATTTCAACAACAAATATTTAATGTCAAAAAATAAAAATTATTTTTTTCGTTTGTACAAAAAAAGATTCTTTTCGGGCTATTAAATGTATTTTAAATGTGAAAAAACTAATGAAATAGAACGTTAAGTGATAAAAAATACTTTAAAGTTCTATAAGCCACAAATTTTTGGGACAAAGTTTTGAAGTTTTGAGAGAGAGTAACATTCTTACATGTGTGTTGGAGTTACTCAGAACTCGTCTGTGAGAGGAGCGTTATGTTATTGTTGTAAAAAACGGCACAGTTTCATTTCTTGGTGTTCAGTGTCTGTAACACCATGTCTAGAATTAACAAATATTATAATATATAGAGCAACTGTCAATTCAATGCATAGAGAAAACAAAATGTTGATTTTATATATGCAAAATTTAAAAAACATATTTTGTAAATGATCACTAAGTTCACTCAAATTTAAAAAAAAAAATCAATTTTAGTTGCACAAAAATAAAATTCTATACAAATTTTACAATAATATGACGTTTGTTATCAAGAAAAGACAAAGTTAACTAAATAATAGTTTTGACAACCTCGACCTAGCGAAGTTTTATCTTTATTTTATAGTTTCTATAACCCCGTGCCTATATAGGACAAATATTTATCACAACACTTGCTGATTTTACCACGACAACTTACATATAATTTTACTGAAATAATGATATATTTAATAAAAACAGTTAAAATTAAATTAAAATTTTTTTCACTTTTTCACTAAATTCACTAAAACTTATGTTAAAAATCAATTTTAATAGCACAAAAACAAAATTCTAAATAAATATTACAATAAAATGACGTTTGTTATCAAGACAACGTTATCCAATCAATTGTTAAGACAACATTGTCATAACGGCCATATAACGGTAATACATGCTGTTTGTACCAGCTAATTTTTTATCATAACGTTTAGCATAATAAATATTTGTCTAGTATAGACATGGGGTTATGCCGTGTCTATATTAGACAAATATTTATTTTGCTAAACGTCGAATTGTTATCATGCTAAAAAATTAGTAGGTACAGACGGCAATTATTAGCGTTATAACGTCGTTATGACAGTGTTGTCTAAACAATTGTTTAGACAACGTTGTCTTGATAACAAACGTCATTTTATTGTAAAATTTGTTTAGAATTTTGTTTTTGTGCAATTAAAATTGATTTTTAACATAAGTTTTAGTGAAATTAGTGTTTATTTACAAAATTTGCAATTAATTTTAATTGTTTTTATTAAATATATCATTATTTCAGTAAAATTATATGTAAGTTCAATAAAATTATCTGTGAGTTGTCGTGATTAAATCAGCATTTTGATACCCCTAAGCATTAACATAAACAAAAAACTGAAAATTTTTCTGCCGACGTTTTGTCAAGTGCTATGATAAATATTTGTCTAATATAGACACGGGGTAATGAACACAATTTGACATAACATTACGATTTAGGAAAAGTCGACTTTTCGAACTTTTTTACTTTTGTCAATTTTTACCGGTCTTTTCCGATTTATTCGAATTCTAGACAATTTTTGGCAAATTTTTTGCACGAAGGGCTTTTTTTGATCCTTAATCTGTCCTACTATACTCCAAGTTTTTGGCGCGACACTCTTTAGATTACAGTTTACCAGCAACGATTTTTCTAACCATTTTGGAGGAATCCAATTTTTTGCACGGAATGATTTTTACAATCCTTACCATATCTCCTCCCATATTCCAAGGAGTGTTTGGCGCGACACTTTTAGATCCTGTATAATTTACCATTAACGATTTTACTAACCATTTTGGAGGAATCCAATTTTCCAAGGATCTACTCTACCAATTTTTTTGCACGGAAGGATTTTTGAATCCTTACCATGTCACCTACTATATTCCAATTAGTTTTTGGCGCGACACTCCTTAGATCCTATACAGATTACCAGCAACGATTTTTTTCTCTACCGGAAGGAATTTTTCCATCCTTACAATGTCTGCCACCATATTCCAATTAGTTTTTTGCGCGACACTCCATAGATCCTGTATAATTTACCAACAACGATTTTACTGACCATTTTGGAGGAATCCCATTTTACAAGGATCTACTATACCAGCAACAATTTTACTGACCATTTTGGAGGAATCTAATTTTCCAAGGATCTACTCTACCGATTTTTTGCACGAAAGGATTTTGTGATAAGCATAAAGACATCTTGCAAAGTCAAGTTGCTTTAAAATTTCCTGCAGTCTACGTCACGTAAACAATTAAAACTTATTTTGAATATTTATGTGAAAACTCGAAAGAAAAATTTGTAGGTGTAACTGCAGTATAACGTCATAGGTAAATGTTGAGTTTTGCAATCCCTATTAGTTATCGAAAATCTTGTGAAACGATTACAAATGTTTGGGTATCAATCATTTGGCCAGCGGAACAAACAATATTAATTATTTTTTCTATTGAACGATTAGCCTTACATTTCTCTAATTAAATATAAAAGCATTTTCAGTAATTGTAAGTAAATAAAAAAAGACTTCATTGAAAATGTGTTTTAAAAAAGTAATCGCGTATGAGTCATTAAGCCTCGCCTATTTTTAATACATTGTTTTCAAGTGCATTTTTAATGTTGGTAAATATAAAAATAATAGATCGCAATTGAGAAAGATTCGTGTTTTTCTCTGACATGACATACACCATATCTTTCTTTTACGTGCCACTCTGATATTTCCCATTTTTTTAGGTGTAAAACTATATGTATTACATACATATGTAAGTATGTATATACATTAGGGCATATCCCGTAGACTACTTTTTAGGAGGAATACCTCTAAAACGATGCGTTTCAATTATTTTTACATTGAAACACTATTTTTTGAAAAGATCCTCAGTTCCCTACCAATTATTGAAAATCTTGATCTCAATATATGTTAGAAAATATGGTAAACAAAATTTTATTTTATAAACGGTTTATAAATTAGAAATTAGATTTTGACTGTGTGCCAAACGGCAGCAAAGTTCTATGGTAAAATAAAATTTTCTTATGGTGGAAAATATCACTTTTGCTGTGCCAAACTAAATCTTTTTTGATTACACTAAATTTTGACAATTGTCAATAATTTCACGAGAAAATCTGCATTTATTTTAGTAAAAGAAACACTTTTATTGATTTTTTATTATTAAAATAAATTTCTACAATCACAAATGTATTATAAACTAAAATTATAAAATATTTTATTTTTTGTATTTTCAAATTTTTATTTTCATTTGTCAAAAATTTATGTAGCCCGATGAGCTAGTAAAATTTTATTCACCTCATATCTATCAAAAATTTACATTTTTAAGTAAATTGTTACCGATTGGCACACACTCTTTGTATGGAAATTTTGTTTTATAAACCCTTTATAAAATAAAAATGTTGTTTGTAAATAAGTCTACTCTATTTTTATAAACGTCAAATATGTAGCTTAAAACAACTTCAATAAACCATTGACAACTAGAAGAATTTGATTGTAGGCTCGACCCTTCTTTAAGCCAACAATAAGTTGATTTTTAACAATTTTTTTTTACTCAGATAAAGCTTTTATAAATATAAAGTTATTTTAGGTTGATAGCAAAAACTAATTATGATTTAAAATAAAATCTAAAAATAACAATTTTTTTTTTATTTATTTATTAGTAGTATTTAAAATACTTTTCAAATATCAAATTTTACAATTGTTTAACAATATATTGTATCTTAAGCTCTAATTTACATTTCTTATAAATTCAACATTCGTTTCTTTTTTTTATATTAATTGGCATCGAGTTATATAGTCTTAGTCCTTTGTAGAAAAGTGATTTTTGCATTGCGCTATTTTCTGCGCGTAGAATTCTAAAATCCTGTCCATTTCTTAAATTATATGGTTGTACATCTCCTACATATCTCAATTGTTCAACTAGATATTCTGGCGCCTTTCCTCTTTTCATTTTCTGTATTAACATTACAGTATTTAGTTCTATTCTTTTTTTGATATTTAACCATTTTAGTGCATTTAACATCTCATCTATTGGAGTATATCTGTCACATTTAAGTATTGCACGCATTGCTTTATTTTGTAGTTTTTGGAGTCTATTTAATTGTTGTTCTGTACAGCATGTGTATAATATTGTTGATCCATATTCGAAATGTGGTTTTATAATAGTATTGTATATATTTATTGCTGTTAGTAAATTTATTTTATTTCGCATTCTTTTGAAAAATCCAATTTTACTTCCTATTTTTTTGCATATATATTCGATATGGTTTTTTAATTTTAGCTCGTTATCTATTATGAAGCCTAGATTTTATATTCTTAACTTTTTCTATTATTACGTCGTTAATTCATTTTTAACCATTTATTAATATTGTCTATGTCTGCTTGTAAGTTATTGTTGCATATCTCTTCTGTTTCTGCTTCCGTAAATATTAGAGTGTCATCTGCATATAATACAATTTCACATTTTTCCAATACGTTTTGCATATCGTTTATGTATATAATAAATAATAATGCACCGAGTATTGATCCTTGAGGTACACCGAATCCATTTTCAATCTCAGTTGATTTTATGTTGTTCACTTTTGTTATCTGCCTACGATTATTTAGATATGACTGAAACCATTTTAGTTCATTTTCTTGTATACCGTATTTATATAATTTTCTTAGTAATATCTCTCTGTCTATTGTTTCAAATGCTCTTTTAAAGTCTAGGAAAATTGACAAAATTTTGTTATTATTTTTTGTATATTTCCATCTATTTATCACATAGTTGACAGCTGTTTCGCAAGAATATTTTTTTCTAAAACCCGATTGGTATTTTGAAAAAAGTTTATGTTGTTCCATGTATTCATTTAACTGATCCTTTACAACTTTTTCAATAATTTTTTCACACGTTTTTAGGGAGTTTATTGGTCTAAATTCTTCACACATTGTCGTATTATTAACCTTTTCTATAGGTGTAATCATCGATTCTTTCCAATTGTTAGGGAATATTCCATACTTTAATGAGTTATTTATTATTCTTAACATAATTTTTCCTGTTGTGTCCCAATTGTCTAATATAATGTTGATTGATATTTTACAATAGTCAGGTTTTTTCTTAATACTCTTACATATACATTTTAACTCTTGTAAATCTATTGCACGAAATTTAAACTTAGTTTGTATGTCTTCTATCTTATTTTCATATTGCACATATTCAATGGTATTGCTAATTTTCTTAATACTATTTACAAAGTAATTATTAAAATTTATAGCTATTTGCATACTATCCTTATATTCTAATTGGTTAAATATCACAGTTTTTATCACGTGTTTTGGTTTCCTTAAGACTAATTCTTTTATTTTATACCACATTTCTTTTTGGTTATTTGTATTACATATCCTATTATTTATATAATTATTTTTTTCATTTTCAATTTTAACTTTATATTTATTTCTTATTTCTTTATAAATATTCCAGGCTTCATTTGTATTTTCATTAATTGCTCTATGATATTTAACAATTTTCTCATTTTTTAAATTTCTAAGTTCGTTATTAAACCAGTTATTTTTATTTGAATATATTTTCTTTTTAATAGTGAATTTTTGTACTGTTTTTTCTAGGCAATTGTCAAAGTTTAAAACATATTCATCTATATTGCTTATTTCATCACAATGTCTTATTGCACTTATGTTGTTATATTGTAATATTGCACTTAGTTCTTTATTAAAGTTTATTTTACTATATTTAAAAAATTTGTAAATAAAATTTCAGAAAATTTTTAAACAATTAAATTTTTGGGAAAAAAACTCAAATCTAGGCATTATTGGATTAATGCATGAATATTTGAGAATATTCCAATTGGCCAGCACTATTTTTAGGCAATTTAGAAATGCCCGTCTGTCAACCAAATGATGGACAAAATCATTTGATTTGCTTTTTTTCAAAGTTTGTTGGTTAAATATAATGCCATATAGTAATTAATCATGTAAATTATATTGATTAGTGTTATTTATACTAAAGCAAAATATATTTTTGAACATATGGTGTTTAAGCAAATAAATAGTTACATATATATAAATATGTATATCAATCTCAATAATCTTATTAGTGATTGCCATTTCGGTTTTCATAAATCTCATAGTACCACATCTCAATTGTTAACTCTTACTGATAGACTAAGACATGTTCTTAACAAGAATGGAGTTAGTGTTCTATTAGCCTTGGATTTATCCAAGGCTTTTGATAAAATTAATTACAATAATTAGGCCCGATAGAGGCCTAGGTGTATTTCTTCGGATTTGATGTACAGTTAATCACAAAAATAAGTATACAGAAATACTAACGATTGGTTTTATTTAAAAAACATATTATTTTCTCAAAAAACAAGAAAGTAACACATTTATTTATTAAAAACAATTATGATAATTATTATTCACTACTTTTTTTCTTCATATTTTGGTTCTTTGAGTTCTCATTTAAGCTAAAGTTAATAAGGTGCAAAATTTACGTCACAAAAGTAAGTATACAGATCATTTCAGTATATATTTGGTTTAATGATATTAACAAAATTTATGAAAATTTTACTTGTATTAATATAATTACTTTTTAATAAAATATTTTTTACACAATAACTTGGAAAAAATCTACTTTTAGTTCCGAAATCTTGAAATTTGGGCCGATTGGCTCCGGAATTAATTAGAACAGTTTTTTCTTATTTCTACGATTTTTTTCCACTTTAGAACCCGGATTGTGGATCTGGTGGTCATTGAACCCTCCAAATGATGCATTGGAAATAGAATTTTTAACTTTTGAAAAGAGTTGTTATTTCGAAATTAATGTTATATGCATGGATTTGGCCATTTTGAACACAGTACGTTCTTAAAAACCCGAAATTTAACTCCGATTTCTTAAGACTTACAACATAAACTTTAAAATTTGGATAATTCTATATATTTTCTTTAATTTAAACAGGTTTTCCAAATACTCCGATTTCCAAAGCATACAATAATGCTACCAATCATATCTTGATATACTCGATACAATAACCATGTTTTATGGATCGGACATTTTATTTGTTCTAGTAACAAATTAAGATGTATCCGTGTTCAAAATTGTTCAATTCGTATTCATACCACCAATTGAGTCTGATTTAATATAAAAATCTTACTATTTTGGACAATAATCAATTTCAGAACCGATATGTAGTGTAAGTTATTGACATGGTCACCATTTGACGATTATTGGTAGTATTTAGGAGTGTGTAATGGATGATTGGAACCAAAAAACTTGTTTTAATTAATGGATACTAGTGCAAATATTATTAATATCGCATTTTAAGACATAAATTTTAGGAAATCGCCGTTAAATATCGAATATGTACGCTATACTATGTTAAAAACGGCAATGTTCCGCAATGGATTGTAATTATTGTAAAGAAACAATTAATTTAAAAGTTAAAATATCGTCTTCCAATGCATCATAATGAACAAACGAGGGATATTATTGAATACCCGATCCAAAACTCCGGGGGTTTAATGTTCTTAAATAGGAAAAAATGCTCCTATAAATAATATTCAGATCAATTACCAAAAATTTCAATTTTTCGGAACAAAAAGTGAATTTTTTCCATGTTATAGTGTACAGAATATTTTATTATAAAATAATTACATTCAAACAGGTAAAATTTTCATGAATTTTGTTAATATCATTAAGCCAAATACATATTGAAATTATCTGTATACTTACTTTTGTGGCGTAAATTTTGTACCTATTTAACTACACCTTAAATGAGAACTCAAGTAACCAAAATAACCCGGAAAAAAGTAGTGAATAATAATTATCATAATTGTTTTTAATAAATAAATATGTTACTTTTTTGATTTTTGAAAAAATAATATCCTTTTTTAAATAAAACCAATTGTCAGTATTTCTGTATACTTATTTTTGAGATTAACTGTATATACATCCTCCTTTCAAACTAACTAACTAATAACAACAATTTGATAAATAAGATTTATACATATTTTAAATTCAGCCGTGCTTCTTGCAAAATGGTTCTCTCTTACCTTTCAAACAGACAGCCTCAGACAGGTCTTTTGTGGAAACTCGTTCGCCTAACCTATTATGTATTAGTGGTATACCTTAGGGATCAATTTTAGGACCCCTGTTTTTCATGCTTTACATGAACTATTTTATAAGCCATATTAATTTACCAACCTCTGATATCTTCTTATATGCAGATGATATTCATTTACTTTTCTTAGGTGAGAGCCAATTTCTTGATTCCTTGAATGAACGTATTAATTATACTTTAACTATTACCGATTCCTGGATGTGTAACAATTTTGTACACATTAACGTGAATAAGACAAAGGCTATGAGTTTCGGATTAAATAATAAATCCCTCCTTAATTTAAGGATGTCCCATAATCCTGTCGAAATTGTTGATAAATTGCGCTTTTTAGGTGTAATTTTAGACGAGAAACTTACTTTTGTCAAACATATTAACTCAGTAAAGTCTAAAGTTTGTTTTGCTTTGAGAAGGTTGTATAGCCTGAGCTATTATCTTCCTCTAAATATCAGATTTATGGTTGCTAATTTGTTACTCCTTTCAATTGTTAACTACGATTTGGAAGTTTATTATGCAGTATATCGTTCTACCCTGAAAGAGGTCAATAAGATAGTCAATAGAATTGTTAGGTACATTTATGGATTGACGTTACATGACCGTGTCTCTACTCACTAAACAATTTTTGCCGAATTCGTAACGAGTTCGTACCGACAGTCTTCACAAGTTGCCGATTTCGTATCCGAATTCCGTCAGAATTCGTTACGAAAATCGTGTGAAAGGTTGCTCGGAATTCGGAACTCTATGTCTGAGGAAATTCGGAAAAATGTGCAGAGTTGTCGGTCAGATTTCGGTACGAAATCTGATGTAAATTTCTGGGGAAATTCTGAAGGAATTTTAGACAAATCTGATTGAAGTCGGACAAATGTCTGATCAAATATAAGAAAATCTGATAAATGTCGGATAAATGTCTGATAAAATGTCCGACAGTTCAAAAATCTGATCAAGTATAAGATGATATATCAATATAAGATGATCAACGTCTGATGAAAACTATTTTCATATATATAATTTATTATGGTTTAATTTTATTAATTTTAATAATAATTTATAAGCTTCCATTATTCATGACTTCGTAAGGGTACATAAATAAATAATAGAAACTTATAGATTATTTTTAAAATTAATAAAATTAAACCATACTACTTACATATTATATACGAAAATAGAGTTCATTATATACATCTATTTAAAATTATATAATTAAACCATAAAAAATTATGTAATTTTTTTCTAATTTTTGTGTATTAACAAAGTTTAAAGAAATTTAAACAATAATCATCACATATACAGATGTTGTTTACTTGATTTCCAAAGACCAACTGAGGAAATATTAAATTAAATTCCCTTTTAAAGTACAGTTGGCGAAATTCAAAATATAAACAGGTTTTTGTATGATTTTTATAAAAAAAACAAAATTTCCTTCAGATAATGTGCAGAGTTGTCGCAAAGTTTTCTTACAAAAGTACTGAAAATGGGAACAAAATGACCCAGCAAAAAATATCAGAAAATGTGCAGACTATTCTGTTAAATATCTAAAGGAAATTTATATTATTCGCTTAATTGTCTTCAGAAAATGTACAGACTATTCTCCTTTATGTCTAAAAAATAATATAGGAATAAAAAGCAAATTGTCCTCCGCCAATGTGCAGATTTGTCTCATAATTGTCGTAACACTGAAATTCCCTTTCGACAATGTGCAGACAAGTCTGATGTTAATATTTTAATACTTCAGAATACAAACAGTTTGTCGATTATTCTGTAAAATGTCTAAGGGAAATTTAGATATTCTTTAAAAATTCTGATAAAGTATGTAACGAACTTCCGGTTGTCCGGATTGGAAGCTGGGGTATACTCAGCCACTCCAGGTCCTCTTTTATTTTTAAAAGATTAAGTTCGGTTTTGTTCTTCTATTATTATTATTTTTTCTTTATTATTCTTTTCTTTTATTTATATTGGTTTAATCTTTACAAAAAAAATAGTTCTTATCTTCTCTACGAGACAGTGGCCAACTTTCACCTCTAACTCCTGTCTACCAATATCGAATGTAATCCGCTATTGGTTAATAAAATCTCTTTTGGATGTAAATCCAAATTCCCTAAATTCCTAGATGTTATCCAGGAATTTCCTCATGCTCTTCTGAACAATCCTACCACTGACTCATGTATACCAAATCGAATGGGATTCGTTTGGTAGTGTAACTCTGTTTGGATGTAATCCAAACACCTAAACTTCTTGGATGTTATCCGAGAAATTCCTAACAGTATTCTCCTCACTTTGTTTTATTGGATGTAATCCAACAGAATCTATGTGTACTGTTCTGATTGTAAACCAGAGCAATACTAAAAGTACTTAAATTTCGCAACGTCTTACCACCTCGCTGTTACACACCAGAGAAGAGAGTTATACGCTGCGATCCAGCCTTTTTATATTCATTTCTTTGTCGCTTTGTCGCATTCTCCCTGCTTTTCTTATTTCCTTTTACACAGCCTCTCTTCTCACAGTTCACCGCATGCTGCATCCAACTTGCTCTCATTTTTTTCTCACTCATATGTTCATAGCTTTCAGTTTCCATTATTCCATTCTCTCTGTATGTTTTTCTCCATCGCTTCCATCCCATAAGGTCTCCAATTATTTTCTCTTTTGTTCGCACTTTGTTTTCTATTCCCACATACTCTCGCTCTTCCTTGTCTCTCCTGTAACTAAAGAAGCTTGAACTACTGACAAATGTAATTCACCATCTTTCGATGGATGTGATCCATCGTAACTCAAATACTGGTGAATGTAATTCACCACCCAAAAAAAAATATCATCACCTTAACAAATTTAAATTTTTTTTTGTTTTATTATATTTATATTTTGTTTACATATAAGTACATACATATGTATGTAGGGGAAAATCTTCAGAAGATTTTCTTCCTCACAAGTATAAGAATTATTTCAGAAAATTTCTGACATCAGACATGTCTGAAAAAATTGTTTACTGGGTAGATATCCGAGAGCATTAAGGAATAATTTTGTATTTTTCCACTCTATGAACAATCATTTGTGGTCAGAGTTTCTCGAATCTGGAATAGACTACTTAACAATTTTAAAATTTTCTCATTTAACTTGCCAAAGCCAAATTGTTTTTCTACGCCTTCCTATCTTCCGAATTGTCTTAATGTTCCTTGTTAGTGTGATGTGTATATTATCTTTTTATATTATAATGATAATATAGTTTAATTGTTATATTATTTTTATATCTTATATGTAAGTATCAGAGATGGGGGTAGTGCACTAATTTTTATCTATCACTAATAATTAGTGGTAGTTCAAAATTTTTCACTACTTTTATTTAAGTTTAGTGATGAATTGAAAAATATAAGCCTCACTCAACAATAGTGATAGTGATATTTAAAATTGAAAAATATAAGCCTCACTCAACAATAGTGATAGTGATATTTAAAATTTTTAACTAAAAATATTTTAAAAATAGTTAAAATATTTGTTTTTACAGCCAAGTGAAATATTTTTTTCTACACTAAATTATTAGTTCAAAAAATATTCCTGCACTATTTTTTTTTCAAAGGAGAAATGTTTTACTAAATTGAAAGTTTAAGTTAATAAGCCAGTCTAGAAATGGTCCAAGTCATGAATTCATTCAAGTCAATGAATAAAACTTTCATTATTTACAAAGTTTCCAAGCCATTGCTTAATAAAAAACATCCAGTAACCACATCATTTTGGCAACTGGTAACGCAGCTGAAGTGGCGATCGAGACACATAATCGACCTATTAATTTATTTCTCCGAGGAGAGTCCACCATTCCGTTAAAAGAAAATAATCGTTCTACTGGAACAGTTTTGGAATTCAGGTGTTTCATTTCTCATTTATAGTGTCATCACTATCAAAATCTGTATTTTCCATTTTAATAGATGTATCTTTTAAAAAATTAATGATTTATTGTCTTAAAATTCTTTAATTTTCATTTAAAAAAATTAGTGCAAAGAAAATTATTGCAGCCATTTGTTAGTGACTGTTAAAATTTTTAACTATTTGAGTGTAGTGCTTTTTTCTACACTATCACTCAATTGAGTTGTAGTTAAAAAAATAAAGTTATCACTAAAAAATATTAGTGCTAAAAATATAAGCTTCACTACCACTAAGCTGATGAAAATTAGTGAAAAATATATTTTTTGAAATAATATTTAATGAAATGTTGATTTAACTAAATATTTAGTGCACTACCCCCATCTCTGGTAAGTATTAATGCATTTATGAATTCTTCCACATTTTTATAAAACTTTTAACCATATATGGCCCATAAGGGCTCGGTTAAATAAATAAATGAAATAAAATAAAAATAAATAAAATTTATCAAAAATTACAAGGAAAATAAGTAAAAATAACAAAATATGCAATATTGATGTATATTTTGTCGCCAAATATCCGTTATTCGGATACCTGAACAGAAGTTGCAACAAATGAAATTATAATTTTCAACAATCAAAAATTTGGTAGCAACTGCTGCGCAATTGAAGTAGCAATGCCCGTCAAAAAAGTCTGGAAAAAGATGTAGTATTTTCATCACTACTAGTAATCCGAAGTGCTTCAAATTCCGGTGAAACCCTATGAATTTTTCATTAGCGTGTCATGTTTGTTCATTTTTGACAACTTTGAACTACATTTTATATTATTTTTAGAAGCAGTAAAAATCCCATATTTGGATGCCAAAAATAAACCACAATCTTTCAATGACACGCTTATCTAATTTCATTGGTTTTTCACCAAAATTTGTTGTATTTAGAATATGTTATTTGTAGTGACTTTTCTACATCACATTCCTCGCTTTAGGATTTTCATTTGTAAGGAAATATTTGGTTTATAAAAACGAAAAATATGTAATCGCATTTTTAGATGTGATTAAGATGATAAGGGTTATAACACCTTCAATAATAGCTTTGCCTAGAACTTTTCTGGCTAAAGAGAATTAATGAATTTTCTCTTCGTACTTATAAAAAGTACGGGAACAGAAAAAATAAAATTTCTCTTTCAATAAATTTGTATTGAAGATTATTCATATAAATTTCTACTGAAATTAAAATAAAATTGAAAAACTACAATCACACATACTTATTTATGAAAATAAATCAAAAATATCAAACATTTTTTGTTTTCAATGTATTTTTTTAAACAAATAATTTATTTGACATTTTTTTCTATTTGCCAGAAAAAAATTTTCTGGCTAAAACCTGCAAGTTCTGGCAAAGAGAAAATAATTTTAATTGCTCAAATTTGTTCTCTTTTACAATTTCTGGTAAAAACCTGCAAACTTGACAAGTAAAGGAACAAAGCTAATGTATTTTAAAATAAATATAAAAATAATTATATATTAACGCTTGTATTTATAAAAAAATCTTATTTTGCTTTTAATGCACTCAATAGTTAAAGCACACTTTAGCCTTAAAAACCATTAATAAAATTGTGATATTCACAAAGAAATAATAAACGTATATTAACTATTGTGCTAATTTATGTTTAAGTTGGCAGCACTGTACAATATGGCTGTCATTTTATGTGTTAGTGTTGCGTACAATTAGGATAAAATATTCGTTGATTCGGTTTTCTTAATTTCATATTTTTGTTTATAATAGATTTTTGACAATAAAAACAAACTTTTAAGAAAAATAAATATATATATGGCTTTAATAAATGTCTATTTAGTTCAGATGTATAAATATAACATATAATTTCTAATTATTATTAAAAGTATCCGAATAACGGATATTTTGCGACAAAATATACATCACTATGACACATTTTCTTATTTTTACTTATATTCCTTGTAATTTTTGATAAATTTTTGCAAATATTGATAAATTTCTTTGATATTTGACTAATTTTAATGCCGGCGAATATATTTTGCATTAGTATAACACTAATCAATATAATTTACATGGTTAATTACTTTATGGCATTATATTTAACCAACAAAGTTTGAAAAAGCCAAATCAGATGATTTTGTCCATCATTTGGTTGACAGACGGGCATTTCCAAATTGCCTAAAAATAGTGCTGGACAATTGGAATATTGTCAAATATTCATGCATTAATCCAATAATGCCTAGATTTGAGTTTTTTCCTCAAAATATAATCGTTTAAAAATTTTCTGGGATTTTATTTACAAATTTGTAAACGTTAAAATTAGAATTTTTAGATTTTATTTTAAAAGAAACCATAATTACTTTTCGCAATCAACCTAAAATTACCGGAAAAATCTTTATCTGAGAAACAAATTGTTAAAAATCAAGTTATTGTTGGCTTAAAGAAGGGTCGAGCCTACAATAAAATTCTTCTAATTGTCAATGGTTTATTGAAGGTGTTTTAAGCTATTTCACGTTTATAAATACGATTTTCCTGAATTTTGCCTAAAATTGTTTAATAAACCTAAAATAAGTTTTTATAAATACAGCCGTAATTATATAACAATATTAATTAATTTATATTACTTAATCTAGCTTTAAATACAAAGAAATAAAATCAACTCTGATTTTTGACACAACAAATCAGAGTTGCTTTTTAGCTTATTCTTAAAAACAGCTGCTACGTTCATACGTAGAAACTAACTACACATAAACAGTCAACGGAACGTTGCCTTTACAGTTGACAGTTGTTTAGATTCTGCAAAGATTTCATTAAATAATTGCTTATATGTATCTGGTGCTGTAGAATGTTTATTATATTGTACCAAACGATTTTCAAATTAATTGGGTTCTAATAACCGCGGTGGTAAATTTTCTATTGTTGAGCCATATTTTTTTTAATTAAATATTTTAGCCAGTTTATGTGTATAGATGGAAATTTTTGATCATTTTTTCCTACTTAGCATAGTAAGATGTTTCTGAAAAAGAGTTGATTGGAAGATAAGGATTTTGTGTAATATACGAAATTTCAATTTGTTAGCATGTATTTGAAGGTTATCGATTGTTGATGAAAGAAATTTAATAATATTTAATCTACTGGTTAATTCTCTTTTCAGAAAATCATAGTGGAATTTAAAGTTATATTTGCAATAAAAATATAGGCCTAATATTTTAGTTATCGACATTATTTACATTGGTGTTATTGTACATTATATTTATAGTATTACAGTTTCATTTATTGCAAATGTGTAAATGTTTTGTTTTTTCAAATGAAATATCTGCACCTGAGTAGGAGGACCAGTTGGAAATAGATTGTAGAGCATTTTCAAAACTGTTTTTAATTTCGTCACCGGATTGCGCATTCCCTATAAGATAGAGATCGTCTGCATTTATAGTGACTAATTTTATTATTGCTTTTCAAAATGCGACTTAAATCGTCCATTGCGATAATAAATATTGTTAAGACAATGGAGATCCTTGGGTAATGCCATTGTATAACGAAAACAGATTTGAAATTGCCTTGTTAATACGTACTTTAAATTTTCGATTAACTAAAAATGATTTTATAATATTAAACATATTTGGTCCAATGGACCAGTTTGCCAGTTTTTGGAGAACAATATGTACACCAATCTTATCAAAAGCTTTAATAAAGTCAATTGATAGTATTGATGCATGTCTTTTCGTAGAGTGATTTTTACATATAATGTGATTTAAAGACAATAAAGAGACGGCAGTGCTAAGGCTAAGATTGAAATCCAGTCTGGTTGTTAGATAACAGATTTTGTTTTTTTTATATACCTCATTAAACGCCTTGAAATAATTTTTACTAGAATTTTTGTTAGACATGGCAAAAGTTAAATACGTCTAAAAGTGTCAATGTTCTCCATGGATTTCCCATTTTTATATATTGCAATTACAAGAGCGGTTTAAAAAAATTGTGGGATTATCCCAATTTCAAATATTTTATTAAATAATTTTAATATGCGTTCTTTAAAAAAGGGTAATTTTTCAGCATAGAGTATGGTATTTTATCCATACCAGGTGTTTCTAAAGGTAGATGTTTTGAAACTAATAACTAATAATTTCTCCAATATTAATGCCTTCTTGGGAGTGGATGATATTTGAAGAGGAGAAAGTATTTTACTGCTTTAAAAAATACTAGCGACTGGCATAATTGCCAGTCAATTTCTGAATTCCCTGCCATAAGTGTGCAGATGATGATGAAGGATTGAATTGTTCAGTAAATTACAAAAACGAATTACGTTTTGCAATCTTTTTAGCCCTGTTAAATAGAGCATTTTTTCTTTAATATGTTATTAGGTTTTCAGTAGACATATTTTTACCAATTTTTTTCCAAGAGTCTTGTTTATCTGCAGACCACAAAGGCACTATTCTCTTATTGATTGTGTTACCAGTAGAAACTGGGGCGTTTCATTTGCCGATAGACGGATAATCTTTCTTAATATCTCCGCTTCTTTATTAACATTGTCTGATATTTCAAATTTGTGGTTAAATTCTAATTCTTAGATTGATAGAGATTCCAGTTAGCTTTTTAGGTATTAATTTTTGAGGGAGGATGGATCGTTACATGATTATCAAAGATAATGCGTGTATTTATTGGGAAATGGTCGCTATTATAGAAATCATTTATTATACACCAATAACACATTGGTATAATGGAGATGGATGCAATAGACAGATCTGTGTGGGAAAATGTATTATGAGTGCTGAAATGTATGGGAGAACCATCATTTAAAGTGTAAAGATTATTATAGATTAAAAAGTTTTCAACAATAGTGCCTATAGTATTCAAAGTGGGAGAATCCCATAATGGGTTCCAGGGGTATTAATGCTACTAATAAGATTGATTAATTCGGAATTGTCCATAGGGTATTGAGGGGTAAAATATAGTGAAAAAAGTGAAAATGAAATCTTTGAGTTAATAGTTAGCCCAATCGCATTATTTTATGTGGAATTTTCCTTTTTATTAGAATAGCTACTCCCTGTTTGGATGTGTCATTTGGGTTGAAGAAGTGTCCGATATATGCCTTAGGAGTGATAGGAGTTAAATTATTTATTATTTTAATTTCCTGAAGACAAATTATGTCCGGATTTTTATCGGATATCAATAGTTGGAGGTTATCGTAATTATTAATGTATGTTCCATTGAATAATTGAAAGAGACATTTAATGGGGAAAAAGGGAAAAATAAGAGCGGACGGAGTATAGGAGAATATTATAACAGTTATTAATATGTTTTTTATTATATTATACTTTTTTTTACATATTTTATTCAGACCATTCGTCATCTGTTGTCATAAATATATTTCCTGAGAATCAATTTCAGAGCTCTGCTCTGAGAGATCACAGTTAAGATTAAGTTGTAAGAAATAGAGTTTGATGATTTGTTTGTTGTTGAAGGTTGCTTAGTGGTATTTTGTCTATTAAGTATCTTTTTATTTTTTAGTTTGAGGTTTATTTAATTTGTCTTGTGAATTGTTTGATACTGTTTCCATATACATATGTTGTTTTTTATTTCTATATTTTTATTGGTGTTCTCTTTGTCTTCTTTTGTAATTTGGTTATTATTTTTACTATAGGGAGTTGTTGTTATATTTGAAGAAGTTTGGTTTACTGGGGTTACGGTAAGTGGGGAGCTAGGTGTAGGGGAAATATCTTTATTAGATGAGAGCAATTGTTTAGTTGATGATGTGGCAATTATAGTGGAAATTTTGTACATTCCATGGATGATGCTGATTCTTGTGTTGAGTGGGGTGGAAGGATGCATTTCACGCATGTTGGAGAGGTTTTGCAGAGTTTGGGAGTGTGACCGAGTAATTGACAATTACTACATCTAGGGTTGACAATTACTACATAGGGTTGGGTACCTTAACCTTATATAGATTCCGGTAGGTGATATAGATCAAACGTAAGTAATAAAACCTCAGAAGGTATTTTTTACCATCTATTTCTATTTTTTTTTGCAGTAAATTACCTGAAGTAAAAAACATCATAATGTCCACTGAAGCACTTATGAGGCACTTACGGTTGTAAGTGCCGCCTCATATCTTAAATATGTTTCAATGGGTGGAATATCTAGCAACGTTTCTAGAGTCTTCTTGACATTTTGCTTATGGCACCCTGTTGTAGTTTGATATTACATTTTTTGAACAAAGAAGTCAACCAGATTATTGAATCATAAGCTAGAATTAGTCTAATTATACTTTTATAACACCAATGTGTCATAGTATACATAAAAATTGTTGACTTTCTTGTGAAAAGACAGATACCGAACCAAATTAATAAATGTTTATCGTTATTGTAAACATGAAAAAATTAAGATAACCACTTTTAAAACTAGAAACATTTTTTTAACATTGCAAAACAAAAAAATTTATGAACTGCCAAAAGTAGTAAAAGTTTTGTTTCAATTATAACATATCTTTATATTTAGATTTGTATAACATAACATTAACATAATTTCAATGCTATATATAATAAAATATTCGTAAAAAGTAAAATTCAAATATTATTCGAATATTCGATTAATCGACAAAAATTGTTGGAATTATTCATTACTCTAAATTTGAAATTTTTTATTCGTTTGAAGAAAAACAAATTTTTTTCCTCCAATAATCGAATAATTTTTATTCGAATGACAACCTTACTGTGTACGTTTCAAATACATGCCTAAATTCTAATAAATTTGTCGTAAGTGAAGGCATGAAAAATTTCACCCAATTCACTCAAGTAACTCTACTATAGGAATTGAAATATTTCACTATAATTTGGTATTCTTTTAAAATTTTATCCAATAAATATTAAAAATAACATTAATTTTATTACATTTTTGTATTTAATATTTGTTAAGTCCACTTTATCGTCCTACTTAAAATTTATTTATTTATTTGATAGTAATCTCATATAAATACAAGAAAAATATATTTAAAAAGCTGCCAGGGCTATCAACTACGTATTGGTGTTAGTTTATAATATTAGATTTTAATTCCTATGTTGGATATATAATTGTATATACACTGAAAATAATCCATGCTTAACTTTACGAAAAAAAATTTCGTAACTACTTTTTTCGTAATATATACGAAAATTTCGTGTATAATACGAAATATTGTTTAATCAACCCCTTTTCTAATTTTACGAAAGTACGAAAACCTGTCGTAATATCTTTTTTCGTATATATTAAGAAACTTTGTTTTCTTTTACAAAAATAATTTCGTTAAGACATGTAATATTTAACGGAAGTAACGAATTTTTTTCGAGTTAAATTAAACGTAGCGAGTTAAATTAAACGTAATTTTAATTTTTATGTTTTTTTAAAAAAGATAAAAATTTGTTTTTTTAATTCGCAATCTTTTTCTAAATTTACAATAATTATTTAAAAAAAACTAACATATTTATGTCTTAAAAAAAAATCGTAAAATGAAAAAATTTTTTTTTTCTAAAATTATATAAAATTGTTTTGCATTTTACTAAAATATTTCGTACAATTTCGTATATATTACGAAAGAATTTCGTGGTGCGAAACCACGAATCATTTCGTACAATGTACAACATTTTTCGTGTATATTAGGCATGGATTATTTTCAGTGTAGAGTTAATATTATATCTGGTAGGTTTTTTTAGGAAATTTAAGCCGTTATTTTGTAGAAATTTGGTTTGGAGACTTCTTAAATTAGGGCAGGTTGATAGGATATGTTCCACTGAATTAACTGATCCACAGAATTGACAGATATTTCTACAGGTACTATTAATAAGATATTCATGTGTTGAGATTGCGTGACCCATATTTTTATTTTGTCTTTGTTGACATTTGTTTGATATATATTTTTTTGAATTAATATGGGAATAATGAGGATGATAGTATTTTTTCATTTCATTTTTATTTTTGAGAGAAGACCGTTTATTATTGCACGTCGAAGATCTATTTTTTCATTTAGTTCAACCACCATTATTGGGGCTACACAAGCATGTTTTTCTGCAGAGTCCGCGAATTTATTACCATATATTTCAGCGTGACCTGGAATCCATATAAGTTTGATTTTGCTATTATATGTCATGAGCAAATCTCGAATTCTATTAACAGAACGCCAGTTAGTATTTGTTGGATTTTGTATAGCGAATAGAACAGATATGCTATCTGAAAATATTAGAGTATTCTTTTTATGTTTACTAGCAATATATATTGCTTGTAATATACCAGCTGCTTCTGCAGTAAAAAAAATTGCTGCTCCGAATCCTTTTGGTCCGTGCCGGAATTGAATTAAATCCGGACCATGGTTCTGCACAGTTTGCCAGAACCGACTGCACCATATGTCCATCCAATTAAGGTGCAACTCTTGTTTGGGTTGGTGTCATCTCAGGAACTGCTCCGGACTTAACGATCATCGAGAGTGGTCGCCCCATGCTGCTTACAATAACGGCGAGATTCATCAGCGTCATTGACAACAACAGCAGCAGCAACAACAATTACCGTCGCCGCTAACACCCTCGATTGCACTCTACATTCCGCCTGTAGCCAGCTGTCCAGCAGGCTACCGTCCCGACATCAGGACTTGTTAGACGGCGATATGCGTCTTGTCTTAGGGGACTTCAACGCCCACCATCAGCTCTGGCACTCTTCTTTAGGGGAAGACCAGAGAGGTGCGTTGCTGGCGGAACAGATTGAGTCCAACTTCTGCACCCTGAATGATGATGCCCCCACGCGGAATATGGGTACCTGCGCTAGCTCGCCCGACATCACCATAGCGAGTGCTGGTTTGATCAACTACGCAACATGGCGAGCCGTAGTTTCTCTGGGATCAGACCACTTACCCATAATAGTTTGTCTGGGTCGACCTAACGATTCGTCTTTGAACGCCGACAATACGTAAACCAAAAGAAAGACTGGAACGGCTTCAGAGAATTCACCGAACGCATCTTCAGTGATCTAAATTTTCCATCCAACGTACACCATTCAGAGAGGAAGTTCCGTGAAACCGCCATCTCAGTAGCTGCTCGCTTTATACCTGCTGGTCGTATATCCGTAGTGCGGCCGCACTTTCCAGCAGAATCAGCCAGGCTTGCAGATGAAAGAGATGACATCGGAAATACCAGCCCAGGTGATCCAAGACTCACCCAGCTGAACATTAAAATCAGCGGGTTGGTAAATGAGGACAAGCGGCAAAGATGGCTAGATCACTTGAAGAACTGCAACCTGAGTTCGGGTGTTAGTAAGTTGTGGTCTACAGTTCGATCTCTCTCCAACCCGACGAAGAAGAATGACAGGGCCGTTATTAAGTTTTCAGATCTCCCCATTTCCAACCCTAAAGGTTCCTCGCGCGCATTTTGTCGGCAATTCATTGAGCACCCTGAGAGAGACAAGGCGAAAAGAAGCGTTGTTCCCAAACTTCACAACCTTCCAGTCACGGATATACCACAGCCCTTCACCCCAGCTGAAGTTGCAGACGTTATCAACAACGCCAAACCATCTAAGGCGATTGGCCCCGACGGAATATCCATGCTGATGTTAAAACACCTTGGCGAGCGGGGAGTTGAGTACCTCACTATGGTCTTCAACAAGTCAGTGAGCAGCCTCGTAATACCCGAAGCCTGGAAAAGGGTAGAGTCATTCCCATTTTAAAACCTGGGAAAGACGCGACGGAGGTACAATCATACAGGCCGATTTCCCTCCTATCACCAGTCACGAAGACTCTTGAGGCGCTTCTCCTCCCCCAGCTGTCCGGCGGGCCACAACATTGATGAATTATGCGTTCTGGTGAATGGTTATCTCCACGAAATATATCAGTTCTTCACTGCGCGTAACCTGCAATTATCACCACCTGGACGAAGGAAGTAAACCTAAACCTTGGCATCGTGGTCGAAGGAGTCCAAATTCCGACCGTGCATTACCCAAAAATATTGGGGGTCACATTTGATCGCCTCTTTACTTCCTCAGCTCACGCCACTGCAATCACGCACAAATTACGAAGTAGAAACAAGGTCCTCAAAGCGCTAGCCGGCAGCACTTGCGGTATGGATAAAGAAACCTTGTTGGCTACATATAAAACGGTTAATTATGCTGCTACAGTGTGGTCACCTTCGCTAAGTGATACCCAGTGGAAAAACATTCAAAGCTGCCAAAATGCCGCCCTAAGGACTGTAACGGGCTGCCTACAAATTACCTCGGAACATCACCTGCACGAGGAAACGAAGGTCCTCCCAGTCAAGGAACACAATGTCATGTTGACTAAACAGTTCCTCCTGGGATGTCATCGGAGAAGTCATCCCAATTTTAACATAACACAATTGGATACTCCCCCGAGGCATGTCAGGAAGGATCTTCGTATATACGAAAAAACTATGTGCGGGATCCACTGGATCAGTCCTCGTATTACGCAGCTTTGAACGACATTCATAGAGACGCCATAAATTCCGCGGTCGCAGGATACCGCATGAATGTCGTACTTGGAGGTCGCCCACCGCCCATAGCAGACACGGAAGGAAACCTGCCGCGGAAAACAAGAGTAGTTCTGGCACAACTAAGATCGGGATGGAGAAACAGGCTCAATGCCTACTGGTCACGTATAGACCGTGTCGTCCCCAACGAATGTCCTGCGTGTGTTCAGGGTCCTCATGATACCCACCACATATTCAACTGCTCAGCCAACCCTACTTCACTCTGTCCAATGGATTTATGGACGCATCCAGTTGAAGTAGCCCAATTTTTAGACCTGGACATTGATGTAGAACCCCCCAACTAGATTATTGTATAGTTTTAGCTGTTAAAACAACAACTACGGCATATGCTGTACACTTTTTATCTTTCGAAGCGTCGGTAAAAAGGCATTGCCATTCATTTTCGGTGTAGGAAGATATCAACTGATAAAAAAGTTGTACATAAACGCCATTCGAAGTGTTTTGTTTTTTATGAGCTAATATACACAGATATATCGCATAGATTTGTATCAAACTTCCAAGTAGGGTACTTTATACGAAACAAGCTTAATTTTTTTTGTAATTAATTACATTTTTATATTATCGGTGGAATTTTCCCGTTTTTCCTACCGAGCGCTTCCCCGGGTGGCGGATAGGGATTGGTAATGACCATCTGTCCTCCCCCAGTTTTAGTTTGACTCAAGCTGAGAAAGGGTAGATTGTCCACCACCTAGAAATATTATATTCACCGCGGACGAAAAAACTGGAAAAAAACAACATAGAAAATAAAAAAAAGAATGGTAAGGTGCAGGGCCTAAATAACCCAGTACCGGCGGCAAGTGTTGATCAACTCGCGAGTCACGTGTCGTCGTCATCCTGCAATCGTGATCAAAATACTACTACGGAGGTGGGTACCTTGGCCTCCATGGCGGACAATGCGTCAAGTGTACAGCATGCCATTGGCAAAAACAAAGGGGTAAAAGAGAAGGATGTACTCGGAGAGAGCTCTAAGCTACCTCAGCCTTTAAATATAGGTGAGGGTTCCGACTCTGAATCCTCAGATTTTAATAACAACACCATTATAGCAAATCCCAAAAAGGATGATGTAGAGCAAATGGTGAAACAGGTGAGTGATAGCATAGCTAAACTACCTATTACTAAGAAAATACTATTTGGAGCACAGAGCAGGAAGTTGAAAAAGATGCTTCAGGAAATCATAGTTAGTCAATCCAACGACACTCCAAAGGAAATATCGGACTCTCTCACAAGATCTGAGGCAAAGAGGATCAGGTCTCCCGAAGAGTTGACAACTGAGAATAGACCTAAGAAGAAAAAGAGCTCCCCGTCTTCTAATACACAGTCGAAGCCAAGCCATACTTCACTCAAAGGAACCTCAAGTCAGAATTCTGAGAGTAAGGGTGACAGCGCCAAGATAGATATTCCGAAGACGATCACGTCGGCGAAATCAAACTCGAAGGTACGGGTATCTCAAAATAAGCCCCGAAAGGCGAGGAAAGAGTGGCTTGACAGTGAAAAGGAAAAAGAGACGTCATCTTACGCCAAAATTGCCAGAAGAAGACAACGGGACGATCTCTGCTATGCAGTTTACGATGTCGGTAATCTGACAAGCAAAATTCCAATAGACCAACAGAGTAAGGTAGAAGATCTGTTGAACAATAAGATAATGGACCATGCAATCGCTTCAAAGGGCAAACAACCAATAGAGAGCGAGAGCTGCGAGTTCAGCATGGGCGTGATGTTGATGAGGTTGGCATCTCACCAATGTGTTAGCACCCTAAAGAACTTGGTGCAAAGTATCCCTTCTCCCTGGGACGGCGCTAAGCTAGAACTGTCAAAGAAGAGCGAGCTTCCGATGCTCTTAAAGTCCACTTTCTACATAAAAGGATGGGGCGGTAAACTGGCTAATGAACGTATACTGGAAATTCTTGGTGGTCAAAATGCTGAGATGGCCGTGGAAAAATGGGATGTCTTTTACAGGAAAGAAGAACCTTAGGGCACTGGCACACGTTCAATATATATTGATCAATATGGATCAAGACCCATTTTAATATACTGATGAATAACTCGGGTATGCTACACGTTCAATATTTTTTTCTTCAGTATTTGTTATATTTTATGGTATACGAGTCGGCGGATGATTAAACAAATACCGCGAAAATACCGAAATAACAAAAATTTTGAAGAAATTAATTTTCTTTTATATTTTTTAACAATTTTAAAAAAATATTTCATTTTTATTTGCTTTATTTTATTTTTTTTTTTTCAAAATTTTAAAAATGTATCGTGATTGATATCACAAATCATGCTACACATTCAATATTTATCACGTGATTCATTATAAATATTGATACGAATTTTGGATTTCAGAAAATTGGGGTTTTCTGTGATATGGAACACGATCCATCAATATTACATGCTACATGTTCAATACATATCACAATACAGCAAATATCACGATATATATTGAACGTGTGACACTGCCCTTAGGGAACTTTATTTGTAATAGGTATCGACAAGA
Source organism: Lucilia sericata (assembly GCF_015586225.1). Taxonomy (NCBI): domain Eukaryota; kingdom Metazoa; phylum Arthropoda; class Insecta; order Diptera; family Calliphoridae; genus Lucilia; species Lucilia sericata. The sequence goes on from NW_023994070.1 coordinate 40,352, forward strand.
AATCTCTGGCTAGTCTTGCCAAGAATAAAGGTAGGGTTTACTTCGCCTCTAAAGCTGTCATATTCAAAATTGGAAAGGTGCCGATTGGAAGAGCTATTACAACAAGCCTCGAAAAAGACACTAAAATACCTAAGACCACAGCATCAGTAGCAACTACTGATAACGTTAAGGAGTCAAAGCGAGGAAGCTACCACTAACTCGCCAACAGAAGGTACAGCTTCCCTTTACAAAATTGGGGAGGCGCCGATTGAAAGGGATGTCAAAACACTAAAACACCTAAGACGGTACCCAAAGCATCATTAGCAAGTACTGGCAATATTGAGGAGTCAAATCCTAAAAGCGAGGAGGAAATCACTCACTCGCCAGAAGACAGAACAGCAGTGCTGTCCAAAATTTGGGAAAGTGTCGATTAAAAAGACTGCTCTTGCTATGCCGGATAAGGACACCGCACCCGGAGGAGTCAAATCCAACGAGCGGGTATGTGATCACTAACTCTCTGGAAGACAGTTTAAATGGATGACAATGATTGAGGTTATCCAAATAAATGAAACACCTGAATTCCAAAACTGTTCCAGTAGAACGATTATTTTTTTTTTTTTAACGGAATGGTGGACTCTCCTTGGAGAAATAAATTAATAGGTCGATTATGTATCTCGATTGCCAGTTGCCAATATGATGTGGCTACTGGATGTTTTTATTAAGCAATAACTTAGAAACTTTGTAAGTAATGAATGTTTTATTCATTGACTTGAATGAATTCATGACTTGAACCATTTCTAGACTGATCTAATAACTTAAACTTTCAATTTAGTGAAACATTTCTCCGTTGAAAAAAAAAAAAAAAATAGTGCAGGAATATTTTTTGAACTAATAATTTAGAGTAGAAAAAAATATTTCACTAGGCTGTAAAAACAAATATTTTAACTATTTTTAAAATATTTTTAGTTAAAAATTTTAAATATCACTATCACTATTGTTGAGTGAGGCTTATATTTTTCAATTATGAGAAAATCGTTCGAAAAGCCAAACGAGACTCCTGGAAACTTTTCTGTGAACAGGTAGATAGCGTAAATGACGTATCGAAGATAAAAAATTCCTATCCAAAACTCATGTCCAACAGGAGGCTGGAGGATATGGAGTAGTCAATGAAACTCCTAATGGACTCTCATTTCCCACCCGGTATATCAAATAACATAGATGAACCGATATTGGAGGAAAGGGAGGCTAACACGGAAATTGTAATTACATCTGATATGCTTAAAGGAGCAATCAAGAGCTTCGCTCCCTATAAAGCTGCACGGCCGGATGGCATTTTCCCAGCACTCTTACAGATGGAGGCGGGACTGGTTTCCATACATCTGTCTCAGATATTCATTGCATGCTTGAAATTCACATATACCCCCATTAAATGGCAGGATGCAAGGGTAATATTTATACCTAAACGAGGGAAATCTAGCTATTCGACACCTAAGTCTTATCGACCGATAAATCTTACGTCCTTCCTACTTAAAACCTTGGAACGGATAGTCGATAGTATGGTTAAAAGCAGTATACCCGACAAAGACCTAAAATTGAAGCAGCATGCTTATATAAAGGGACGATCGGTGGAAACCGCTTTAAACGAAGTTGTCCACTACATGGGTGCATCCTTTGATAGCAAACTATATACACTGGCGGTATGCATTGACATCGAAGGCGCCTTCAATAATGTGCACACTGATACTCTTATCCAATCCCTAGACCAGTTTTATGTTGACTGGGTGCTCCGTAACTGGATCAACCACATGCTAAGTATTTCGCGGTATACCACAGGATGGCATTTTGTCACCTTTACTCTGGGTTACCACGATTAAGAGCCTCCTAAGGACCCTAACCGAGAAAGGACTTAGACCTGTCTGCTATACAGACGATGTCGTAATACTTTTAAAGGGAAAGGATCCAAATTACTTGTGTAGAAGAGCTGAGGAGACTGAATACGGCCTTGAGCTGGGCTCAACCGAGGGCCTCAATGTTAACCCGGCAAAAACGGAAATCTGTCTTCTCACAAGAAAGACAAAAAATATCTACGTATACTGAACCTTGCTTCCTGGGCAAGAAGATACCAGTGACAGACAAAGGTGTAATCCTCGACCGGAAATTAAAATGGAGACACCACATAGAGGATAGGACCAACAAGGCCCATCGGTGCTGAGCGATATGTAGGAGAACTATAGGCATGAAATGGGGTCTTAGTCCTACTATGACAAATTGGCTTTATAAATATCTACGTATACTGAACCTTGCTTCCTGGGCAAGAAGATACCAGTGGCAGACAAAGGTGTAATCCTCGACCGGAAATTAAAATGGAGACACCACATAGAGGATAGGACCAACAAGGCCCATCGGTGCTGAGCGATATGTAGGAGAACTATAGGCATGAAATGGGGTCTTAGTCCTACTATGACAAATTGGCTTTATAAAGGTGTAATTAGGCCAATTCTAGCTTATCCTTCAATAATCTGGTGGACTGCTTTAGACAAAAAGTGCAATATCAAACGACTACAGGGAGTTCAGCGTACATGCTGCTTGGGTATAAGTGGTGCCATGTGTACTACTTCAACCAAGACTCTGGAAACGGTGCTAGATATTCAACCCATTGAAACATATTTAAGATATGAGGCGGCACTTACAGCCGAATGGCTCTTTACTTTAGGCGAACGAAAAATCTCCTCAAAATGAGCAAGTCTGAAGTTAGTATGATGGTACGTATTCTGAGTGGACACACAGGATTACGAGCACATCTATGCATAATTGGACGTGCGGATTCAGACGAATGTAGAGCATGTGGAGAGGACAGTGAAACTCTGGAGCACTTTCTTTGCCACTGCCAGACATTCGTCGAAGTTAGATACAAGTATCTTGGAAGTGATGTTATTCCGGAAATAACATTCCTGACTAACACTGATTGGAAGATTCTTGGGAATTACTTTCAGTAAACTGAGTTTATGAATCACTGAAAAATAATTCATTCAGTTCCCCCTTTTTTTCATGATAAGGAGCGCACAACAGGCCCGATAGTGGTCTAGGTGTATTTCTTCGGATTTGATGTAGTATACATCCTCCTATCAACCTACCTACCATATATACATTGGTATATAACCGATTGTATTCTAGGAGATTTTGTGGAAGAGGTTACTGTGGTCACATCGGCATCTACACATTATAGAGTTGTTATATGACAATAACTTTGGTAGAAGTTGGTTTTTTGACTCAAATATTTTTTGTTCAATAGATGGAACACCCGAATCGATTAATAGTATTGGTGATAAATAGTTTTTATGGGATTTAATTTTTTTTGGCAGCATTTCCATAAAAGGGAAGCCCATAATCTATTTTACTTAGAATTGGGGTTTCTATTAAATATGTATGTGTATTTATGTGAGTGTAACTTCTTGTTACTAGATATATTACGAGATTAGCACTGGGCACAAGTGATCTTTTTACATACGAAATATGTTCTTTCCAACGATAGTTTTTTTCCAACTAATAATTTAGAGTAGAAAAAAATATTTCACTAGGCTGTAAAAACAAATATTTTAACTATTTTTAAAATATTTTTAGTTAAAAATTTTAAATATCACTATCACTATTGTTGAGTGAGGCTTATATTTTTCAATTATGAGAAAATCGTTCGAAAAGCCAAACGAGACTCCTGGAAACTTTTCTGTGAACAGGTAGATAGCGTAAATGACGTATCGAAGATAAAAAATTCCTATCCAAAACTCATGTCCAACAGGAGGCTGGAGGATATGGAGTAGTCAATGAAACTCCTAATGGACTCTCATTTCCCACCCGGTATATCAAATAACATAGATGAACCGATATTGGAGGAAAGGGAGGCTAACACGGAAATTGTAATTACATCTGATATGCTTAAAGGAGCAATCAAGAGCTTCGCTCCCTATAAAGCTGCACGGCCGGATGGCATTTTCCCAGCACTCTTACAGATGGAGGCGGGACTGGTTTCCATACATCTGTCTCAGATATTCATTGCATGCTTGAAATTCACATATACCCCCATTAAATGGCAGGATGCAAGGGTAATATTTATACCTAAACGAGGGAAATCTAGCTATTCGACACCTAAGTCTTATCGACCGATAAGTCTTACGTCCTTCCTACTTAAAACCTTGGAACGGATAGTCGATAGTATGGTTAAAAGCAGTATACCCGACAAAGACCTAAAATTGAAGCAGCATGCTTATATAAAGGGACGATCGGTGGAAACCGCTTTAAACGAAGTTGTCCACTACATGGGTGCATCCTTTGATAGCAAACTATATACACTGGCGGTATGCATTGACATCGAAGGCGCCTTCAATAATGTGCACACTGATACTCTTATCCAATCCCTAGACCAGTTTTATGTTGAGTGGGTGCTCCGTAACTGGATCAACCACATGCTAAGTATTTCGCGGTATACCACAGGATGGCATTTTGTCACCTTTACTCTGGGTTACCACGATTAAGAGCCTCCTAAGGACCCTAACCGAGAAAGGACTTAGACCTGTCTGCTATACAGACGATGTCGTAATACTTTTAAAGGGAAAGGATCCAAATTACTTGTGTAGAAGAGCTGAGGAGACTGAATACGGCCTTGAGCTGGGCTCAACCGAGGGCCTCAATGTTAACCCGGCAAAAACGGAAATCTGTCTTCTCACAAGAAAGACAAAAAATATCTACGTATACTGAACCTTGCTTCCTGGGCAAGAAGATACCAGTGACAGACAAAGGTGTAATCCTCGACCGGAAATTAAAATGGAGACACCACATAGAGGATAGGACCAACAAGGCCCATCGGTGCTGAGCGATATGTAGGAGAACTATAGGCATGAAATGGGGTCTTAGTCCTACTATGACAAATTGGCTTTATAAAGGTGTAATTAGGCCAATTCTAGCTTATCCTTCAATAATCTGGTGGACTGCTTTAGACAAAAAGTGCAATATCAAACGACTACAGGGAGTTCAGTGTACATGCTGCTTGGGTATAAGTGGTGCCATGTGTACTACTTCAACCAAGACTCTGGAAACGGTGCTAGATATTCAACCCATTGAAACATATTTAAGATATGAGGCGGCACTTACAGCCGAATGGCTCTTTACTTTAGGCGAACGAAAAATCTCCTCAAAATGAGCAAGTCTGAAGTTAGTATGATGGTACGTATTCTGAGTGGACACACAGGATTACGAGCACATCTATGCATAATTGGACGTGCGGATTCAGACGAATGTAGAGCATGTGGAGAGGACAGTGAAACTCTGGAGCACTTTCTTTGCCACTGCCAGACATTCGTCGAAGTTAGATACAAGTATCTTGGAAGTGATGTTATTCCGGAAATAACATTCCTGACTAACACTGATTGGAAGATTCTTAGGAATTACTTTCAGTAAACCGAGTTTATGAATCACTGAAAAATAATTCATTCAGTTCCCCCTTTTTTCATGATAAGGAGCGCACAACAGGCCCGATAGTGGTCTAGGTGTATTTCTTCGGATTTGATGTAGTATACATCCTCCTATCAACCTACCTACCATATATACATTGGTATATAACCGATTGTATTCTAGGAGATTTTGTGGAAGAGGTTACTGTGGTCACATCGGCATCTACATATTATAGAGTTGTTATATGACAATAACTTTGGTAGAAGTTGGTTTTTTGACTCAAATATTTTTTGTTCAATAGATGGAACACCCGAATCGATTAATAGTATTGGTGATAAATTGTTTTTATGGGATTTAATTTTTTTTGGCAGCATTTCCATAAAAGGGAAGCCCATAATCTATTTTACTTAGAATTGGGGTTTCTATTAAATATGTATGTGTATTTATGTGAGTGTAACTTCTTGTTACTAGATATCTTACGAGATTAGCACTGGGCACAAGTGATCTTTTTACATACGAAATATGTTCTTTCCAACGATAGTTTTTTTCCATTATTACTCCTAAAATCTTTTGATCTGTTTTGAAATTACAGTATTATTAACAGTCAATAATACTGGAATGAGTTTTTTATTTTAGATGTATCATTGTTTTTACACAAAATATATATTATTACTCCTAAAATCTTTTTCTTATTTACAATAGAAATTCCAGTATTATTAACAGATATGTAATAAGGTTGATTTTTCTAAAGATATTTTTGCACCAGATGTTTCTGACCATTTTTCAATTAGTTTTTTTTTCCAATGAGTTTTTTATTTTAGATGTTTCATTGTTTTTAATATATAAGTCATCGGCGTAAAGACAATGATCAACAAATTTGTTTTTTTTAAATAATATTACTTATTTGATTAAATGTGATTTGAAACAGTACAACAGATAAAGGAGATCCTTGAGGAATTCCATTAGAAAGTGGGTATTCAGTAGAATATTCTTGATTTATCTGAACTTTAATTGTTCTTCCAGTTAAAAATGATTTTATGTAGTTATAGATTTTAGAACCAATACCCCATGTTCTCAATGTATGCAATATGACGTGATCCTACACGTCCAATGCTTTCTCGAAATCAATACCTAAGATTGACGTGTGATTCCTTGATGATAGGGTTTTTGTAATGTAATAATCAATATGTAGCAAAGCATCAACGCACCCACGATTGGATTTAAATGCAACTTGGTTTATGGCTACAAGTTTCTTTGATTCTACATACCATGCAATACGTTTCGCAATAATCCTTTCTATCGGTTTGAAAAGACATGACAATAAAATATATATCCTGAAAAGTCAGAGTGGTCTCTGTTGGGTTTAGGAATACAGGTTATAACAGCAGTTTTCCATGAATGTGGAAATATACCATTATTAAATATTTTGTTATAATGGCGAAGAAGAATGAGTTTACTTGAGTTTGAAAGATTTTTAATCATTTCATAGGAAATTCTATCAAATCCTGGAGATGAACCGTTAACTTTATTTTAAACCATTACCAGTTCTCACATATCAATTGGGGATTCAATAAGTTCCGCTAAATTGTTTCCAGCTCGTACAGATATTGTTTTTGGTAGAATTAAAACTTGTTGAAAAGTTCGAATCTGAGGAATACTTTGACCACTTGCTAGCAAAAAAGTTAGCAATTAAATTCGAATCTGTGATGATTCCGTTATGAGTGCGTATTGCAGAGATAGGTTGTGCGTAGTTACGGTTTGATAACATATTGACTACTCCATATCATAGATATTGGCGAGTCCCTACATATATTTTTTGTAAAATTCTCAAAACAAAAGGCTTCAGCTTTTTTACATTCAAGCCTAAATTTGCCGTTAGATTTTTTATAGTTGATTAAATTAAAATTAGTAGGATGCTTTTGAAAGAATTGCCATGTTTTGGTTTTCTCGACTCGAAGTTCCGATAACATTGAATTCCACCATGGAACGAAATGCTTGCGAACTGCTGATGTTTGTTGTTGTTGTAACAGCTAAAACTATACAATAATCTAGTTGGGGGGTTCTACATCAATGTCCAGGTCTAAAAATTGGGCTACTTCAACTGGATGCGTCCATAAATCCATTGGACAGAGTGAAGTAGGGTTGGCTGAGCAGTTGAATATGTGGTGGGTGTCATGAGGACCCTGACCACATGCAGGACATTCGTTGGGGATGGCACGGTCTACACGTGACCAGTAGGCATTGAGCCTGTTGCTCCATTCCAATCTTAGTTGTGCCAGAACTACTCTTGTTTTCCGCGGCAGGGTTTCTTCCGTGTCTGCTATGGGCGGTGGGCGACCTCCAATTACGACATTCATGCGGTATCCTGCGACCGCGGAATTTATGGCGTCTCTATGAATGTCGTTCAAAGCTGCCGAATACGAGGACTGATCCAGTGGATCCCGCACATATCTGCATATGTTTTCCTCGTATATACGAAGATCCGTCCTGACATGCCTCGGGGGAGTATCCAATTGTGTTATGTTAAAATTGGGATGACTTCTCCGATGACATCCCAGGAGGAACTGTTTAGTCAACATGACATTGTGTTCCTTGACTGGAAGGACCTTCGTTTCCTCGTGCAGGTGATGTTCCGAGGTAATTTGTAGGCAGCCCGTTACAGTCCTTAGGGCGGCATTTTGGCAGCTTTGAATGTTTCTCCACTGGGTATCACTTAGCGAAGGTGACCACACTGGAGCAGCATAGTTAATCACTGACCGATCAATCGTTTTAAATGTAGCCAACAAGGTTTCTTTATCCATACCCCAAGTGCTGCCGGCTAGCGCTTTGAGGACCTTGTTTCTACTTCGCAATTTGTGCGTGATTGCAGTGGCGTGAGCTGAGGAAGTAAAGAGGCTATCAAATGTGACCCCCAATATTTTTGGGTGGTGCACGATCGGAATTTGGACTCCATCGACCACGATGCCAAGGTTTAGGTTTACTTCCTTCGTCCAGGTGGTAAAAAGTGTTGTTGACGACTTCGCTGGTGATAATTGCAGGTTACGCGCAGTGAAGAACTGATGTATTTCGTGGAGATAACCATTCACCAGAACTCATAATTCATCAATGTTGTGGTCCGTCGCCATGATTGTACAGTCGTCCGCATATGAAATCACTTCCACGCCTTGTGGAGGTGCGGGGAGCTTAGAGAGGTAGAAGTTAAACAAAAGTGGCGATAGTACTCCACCTTGAGGTACGCCTTGTTTAACTCTACGGGGTTTGGAGCGTCTGTATCTAAACTCCACGAACGACTGACGGCCACTCAGATAATTTACGATCCATCTCTTCGTGTTGTTGGGCATTGTGGATTGCAGGATATCCTCGAAGATTGTGGCGTGACTGACAGTGTCGAAGGCCTTCGACAGGTCAAGAGCCACTAGGACCGTCCTTTCACAGGGCCTCTGCTGGTTTAAGCCTTGTGAGATCTGAGTGGCAATGGCGGTTAATGCTGTAGTGGTGCTGTGCATTTTGGGGAAGCCATGCTGGTGACAAGCTGCTGTTAGGTGGCTGGAGAGCTGGGGGAGGAGAAGCGCCTCAAAAGTCTTCGCGACTGGTGATAGGAGGGAAATCGGCCTGTATGATTGTCCCTCTGTCGCGTCTTTCCCAGGTTTTAAAATGGGAATGACTCTACACTTTTTCCAGGCTTCGGGTATTACGAGGCTGCTCACTGACTTGTTGAAAACCATAGTCAGGTACTCAACTCCAAGCAAGCTGATGTTTGTCGTATATAATGGTTGGCTTTAGTTCTTATGATTTTTGTAATTACGGCAATTTTTTTATTTATATTATTATAAAATACTTTTTTGTTGAGCTCATTATAAATTTTTTACTTAAAAAGATCCCAGTTAGCTTTCTTAATGTTGAATTTTCTCTTTTTTTTGTTTGTTTTGTTTTTGCGTTTCCTGTAGAGAAATCAAATGTGGATTTTGTTCTTTCAAAATAAGTTAAAAATCAATATACGTAATTATTATTAAGATATCCTTTTATATTCCATTGAAACATTTGAAATGTCATGTAAATTAGTTAGTGAATATAAATTAATGAGGGATATAAGAGGGATTATGTTTCCATTTTTTCTTCTCTATACATTGAGAGTCGTCTCTGAGTAATTTTAGCGGCAGCTGATTATCTTGTCTCCATTCTGTCAAGTGATGTGCCTTTTGAATTTGGCTTTTGGGTTGCTGTTGTTTTTGTTGTGTGTTTTTCTGAGATTTCCATTTGTTTTTATTATATATCTCATTTCAATACTAAAGATTTTTGGCATTCAACTACGCCTTGATCTTTAAGTCCACTTTTAAACTTCTCTTCGCTCAAATCACGTAGAAATGGCGCAAATACAACACTTTTGATTGTATTTTAGGTAGGATGTAAAGTACATTCGATTGGACCTAGTCCGGACCGGGTAACGTAGTGGCTTTTAAAAATCTATTAGCTTGTACTTAATTTTTTGTTAAAATTAAGCTAATTTTTTTTGGTATAGCTAATTTTTTCCATTGGTTCATTGGATATACCTTTTACGGCTTTAGACACCAAAAATATATTAAAAGATTGTATACATTTTTCGGGAACTTTGCTTTTTATAGTAATATATTTTGGACAAATCTTTTTATTTTTGTCAGTTTGATTTTCTCCATATTTGGGAAAATCAAAGTTGTTAAAGTTACTTTTTCCGCTTAGGCGATGGATCGGGTTCCAAAAATGAAAAATAATTTCCTCCTGAGGAGGAAGACATTATTAAGCACTACCACTAGTTATAATATAATAAATAAAGAAATAAATCAAAAAAGAAATTGTTTCTGCTAATTATTTTAAGTAGATATAAGGCAGGAATTTATCATCAATAAACTGCCCAGCAAAAAAGTGTGGAAAAAGATGTAGAATTTTCATCACAACCCAGCAAAAAATAATTGATGTCATACTTTACAAACTATATCGAATTTGAAGCACTTCGGGTTACTAGTTGTGATGAAAATTCTACATCTTTTTCCACACTTTTTTTGCTGGGAACTAGTAACCCGAAGTGCTTCAAAGTAACCTATGAATTTTACATTAGCGTGTCATTGGAGGGATGTTGTTCATTTTTGGCAACTTTGAACTACATCTGATCATATTTTTAGAAGCAGTAAAAATCCGATATTTGGATGTTAAAAATAAAACACATTCTCTTAATGACACGCTTATGTAAATTTCACTACTCTTTCACCAAATCGAGATGTACTTCAAATATGTTATTTGTAATGACTTTTCCACATCTCTTTCCTCACTTTTAACTGGGGTTTCATTTGTAAGGAAATATTTGGTTTATAAAAGTGAAAAATATGTAATCGCATTTTAAGATGTGATTAAGATGTAGTTTGTAAAGTATGACATCAATTATTTTTTGCTGGGTGTGTAAAGATTGCGAGATTTAAATAACACGTCTATACACTACAAGCGCTTTTTATTGAATTTAATATTTATTTACATATTTATTACGGTATTATAAATTGTTTGCTTACAGTAGTCTTAATTACAAAAGAGTTTAGGAAAATTAAAATATTTTTCTACTTTGTTATTTAAAAAAATTATTTATAACATAAGCGTTTTAAATTAATATTGATGGGAAGGAAAAATCAAAAAAAAAAAAAACTTTATGAAAAGCTTAAGAATAATTATGTTAGCGGAATAAAATTATGCTGCGACCTGTTCATTGATGTGACTATACCTAGACCAACGGTTCCCAAAAGGGGGTCCGCGGACCCCTAGTGGTCCGTAGCAAAATCCTAGGGGGTCCGCGAAGACGAACGAAAAAAATCATGAATAAAAAATATTATCTATATGTTAGAAAATATTAAAAATATCTCCAAATTTGTCATAAATACTAAAATACACAATTTTTATTCAATAATCCCAGATTTGTTGGTGACTCTTTGAATTTTATTGTTTCGGTCGTTTATCAGGATGAAGCTAGGCCTTACAAATTTATTGTTTCACTTTTATAAAGTAAAGTATTAAGTGATTTGTAATTTTTATAAATGTATATGTATCGAAATAAATGTTTTTATAGCAGACGGATAATGATTTGCCTTAGAATTAAATACTGATACTGGTATCCCAGGTTAGGTCACATTTCATAATATTTTTTTAAATTGTAAGCAAAAGTGTTAATCTAGTTAATTTTAAATATAAATATTCCATTCCGACGTGATACACAGATTTTAACTTCATTTTGTTGTCCAATATTATTAAATCAACATCAGAAAATTCATAGCGTTTTGCGTAAATAGTCAAAACCACGCAGTAAAATAATTCGTAGGTATTTTAAAATTCAAAATTAAGATCCAAATTCACAGTACATTCGCAAAGAGTTCAGGTCATATTTTATGTGGGTAACGCATTCCGCAACAACATCGAAGAAGTCTAACTTTCACATATTTTCTCGAAAACTTAGCTTACATACTCAGCTCACTCCTATGCAATCGCAAAAAAATTTAGAAACATGACTCTTTAAGCACATGTCGACAATACTTGATAAAGAAACCTTTTCTATACCTTGACGAGAAATGAACATGAAAGCTCTCACGATCATAAAATTAAACATCATGTTAGAAGTCATTCTATATTTAAAACCATGCAATTGAAAACATCTCCGATCTCAATGTACGGGAATATTTTATAGGGTTTATGGACCAGGACTAAGACAATTTTCGGACGAACAATTACACAGTGATACAGCAAAAAAATGCAGGGGTTCTCATATACCAATTCCATTTCGTTATAGTCCATAGAGTAGGAATATATTTTTAATTTTTCCCGATCACTTCGTTTAGTTCCTTTTTAAGAGCAAAAGATGTGAAAAAGAGCTATTTTTGAAGTTTTAACTTTAAAAAAATATATTTATGGTAGTTTGCAACCGATTTTCAAATTGGATATTTTGTTTTAAAGATACAAGTGTTGTCTTTCAACCCAAAAAAATAAATCCAAAATTTATGATTAATGTCTTGGTTACGGCCTTTTAAGTAAAAAAACTCACATTTTTTCACAATTTTTAATTTTCATACTGCTCTACGTTGGCCATGAAGCAGTAACTTTAGCTTTTATTACATTTGAAAAAAGGCACATTAAGTTGGGTTTCCAATGATGGTCAATTTATGATAATCGATGAAAAAGGTTATGAGTTGTGCTAAGTTTTATAAAAATATAGCATATTTCTTCCATACAAAAACGTTCATGTTTCTGGTTTTCTTTGTAACAAGTTTAAAAAATGTTTATAAACATTTTTATACAAAAATTAATTTGTATGGAGAAAACCAAAAATTCGAGGAACATGCTATTAGAAAAATTGGCATAAATCATCCAGTTTTTCATAGATTTTTATGAAATAACAAGTTTTAGAAACCTTCCTTTATGTGATTCTTCAGGAAAGTAATAAAAGATGAACTCACTGCCTCAAGGTCAAAGTAGAGCATGATGAAAATGAAATTTTTTTAAAAAAGTGTGAGTTTCTTTACTTAAACGGCAACACTTGTATCATTAAAAAAAATATCGGATTTGAAAATCGGATGAAAACTACTACTAAACTTATGATTTTTCAAATTTAAAACTTCAAAAATGGCTCTTTTTCGCATCTTTTGCTCTTAAAAAGTAAGTTAACGAAGTGATAGGGGAAAACTAAAAATATATTCGTACTCTATGGACTATAACGAAATAGAATTGGTATATGAGAACGCCTGCATTTTATTTTTCTTCACTTTTGTATCACAGTGTTATTTATAACAATAAGATATCAAAATATGTATGGGGGTCCGTGAAATTAAATAAATTCCTCAAGGGGTCCGCGAAGTAAAAAACGGTGGGAACCGCTGACCTAGACAATTCGCATTTTTTGTTGAAATTTGTTGTTATTTTATGTATCTTCTCATAAATAAGATCAAAGCCAGACATATATTGTTAATACCATCTAATAAAAAATAATCAGTTTTATGTGCAACAATAGTATTTCTTATAACATTTACTGTGTTGTTCACGTATGCAATCGTTGTAGCATCGCCAGGATGTGTTGTCATATGATTTGAATTAAATAGTTGAGCTAGTAAGTCACACTTTTCCTGCTGCGCCATTGTGTTTTAGTATAGGGATGTTTTTTATTTTCTTATTGAGAATTTTAGAAATTTTCCAGATGGGCGTGAGGATTTGTCTAGAGTAGATATCTTATTTAATAATAGCAGGAAAAAACGAAGTTGGCTGACTGCTTAACGGATTTTATAATATTATGGGTATTTTTACTCTGAATCAATTTATTGCAATTCAAAATCAGTTATAATTAATTAATTTAAATATTAAAAATTAATTCGTAATACATTTAATAATAGATTTTAAAGCAAATATAGTGCACCAATGAAAATTCAATTGAGAATCGTCGAATGTTCATTGGTTTGTAAGCACTCATTTTAATGCCGAAATATTTTTTTAAATACGAACCCATGCGCTCCAATGACACGCTAATGTTAAAATCATGCATTTTTCGCCATAATATGAAGTAGTTTATTATCAGTTTGCTGGGTTAGTACGTATTCAATTTAATTTATTTTAAATACACTCCTAAATTCTTATAAATTCGTCACAAGTGAACGCATGAAAAATTGCATATACATATGTATGTATGTAATTCACTCATGTAACTCTACTATAGGAATTGTAATATTCCACTACAATTTGGTATTGTTTTAGGATTTAAAAGAAACGTTCATTTTATATAATAAATTTTGAAAATAACATAAATTTTATTAGATTTTTATAAATAATATTTACATATGGTGTGTGACTAAAATGTGTAAATTTTTTAAACTAAAAAATATATTTTTGAACTAAAATAAATAAAATTTCGACTTAATTATACATCAGAAAAATAAATAAATTAAATTTAACCGTTATGATCTAAACAAAAACTAGTAAGATATATATTTTCTTAACCGATTTATGACCGATTTTCTACTTTTACTCTTATGTACATCAATACCCAACATACCAGGGTATGCATAAAAGTACAGGTCAGTTATCGGACAAAAATTAAGTTAAATTATAAATTTTGAATTTTATTATCTGATTTATATATATGTATTCTTATATCTTATGAAAAAAATTGATCTAAACATCAAATTTTGTTTAAAATACAGAGTAATATGTCATTGTTCATACATTTGTATGTAAAATCTGTTTTGGACCCTGTAATATATACAAATATGGACCGATTTTTATGAATTAAATTTTTTCATTGCATATGACTTAGTAAAGTAAAATTATTGTAGTAATTTTAATATTATATAAACAAAAATATTAAAGTCTGAATTTTAATTTTTGACCCTGACTTAACAATCTTTTTTTTGCAAATAAATTCCCTACTAACGAAAACAAAAACAAATTGTTTAATCCTAATCGATTTTGTATTAATAATATAGAAAAAATTTTGTTCTTGAAGTCAAAATTTTATAAAGTGAAACTCTACATAATGTGCATTATATATTATGTAGGGGTTTTTATTAAGGTTTTTTGCATATAATATTGTTGTTAATACCCAGCAAAAAAAGACGTGCAAAAAAAGTAGTAAATGCATGGGTTGAACTGATAATGAACTGGTTCATATTTAGGGGAAACATGCATGATTTTAACATTAGCGTGTCATTGGCATGCATGTGTTCGTATTTGGAAAAATAGTTCGCCATTTAAATGAGTTCTTATAACCAATGAATATTCGATGATTCTCAAGCGAATTTTCATTGGTGCACTATATTTATTTAAAAATGCATTAATAATGGTATTTCGATTTAATTATCAATATTTAAATAATTTTTTTGTGTGATATTGATAAAAATAAAATAAGATAAAACATAACTAACTGATTTTTATTGGATTTAAATTCATGCAGAGGAAAAATACCCATTGTGTTTTAAAATCCGTTAAACAGTCTTGGTTTTTTCCTTCTCTTATTAATGTTAAAATGGACTTAATATTACTAGGTAGGTAGGTACCTACAAAAACAAAAATCTAATAAAAAATTAATGTAATTTTTAATATTTATTGTATGAAATGCACGTTTTCGTTAAATCTCCTAAGAGAATACCAAATTATAGTAAAATATTACAATTCCTATAGTGGAGTTACATGAGTGAATTTGGGTACATTTTTCATGCCTTCACTGATGACAAATTTATTAGAATTTAGGCATGTATTTAAAACGCATTAAATAGAATACGTACAAAAGAAATCATGAAAATATCCCTTCTTCTTTAACAACTTCAAATTTTTTTTGCTGGGTAGGAAAACCACGAGAAAACTTAAAAAAATGGCTAAAATTTAATGGAATGTGGTCAAAAAATATTTAATTTATTTGTACAGACGTTTTATTAAATTAGTTTTAATAATTATAAAAATTATACACTAGAAATGTAAAAAAGGATGAAACAGTCATATATGTATGTAAATTGTATGACATACCCGGGCATGTTGGGTATTGATGTACGTAATTTTGCTCGGTTAACTCATTTACACATATTTGGCGCGTAGTACTATAGTAACATTTTTATTATAAATTAATATTTTCTAGTGCAAAATTTTTAGTATTTTGTATCTTCTAATCTCAATCAATTTGCCACACACTTCTGTTGTTCCGTCGTGTTTTTACACGAGTGTTCCGATTTAACTCTGGCGACTGTAGGGATCAATATAGCAATGAAATTCTAAGAGCGGGTTTTTGAGTTGGCAATCAAATGCCAATTAATAATCTGATTAGTTAATCTAATCATAAATTTAATCTGATGTTAATACCCTTTGATGTTTTTGAGTACAAAATTAGACTTCGCAGTGTTGCCATACTAAACAATGCATGTTTTATAAAAAAGAAGAAGACAATTGTAAATTTAATATGAAAATTAATGAAAACTTAAATTTAAAATCAAAAAAATGTATTTTGGGTGTGCATAATTTATACTAGTCAATAAATTTAACATTTTAGGGCCAATCTTTAGGTGAAAGATTAGCGATTAAATTAAAATTAATCCTCGAAAGATGTTTTTGAGTACTCAATTAGTTAATTTTGTTTGCAAGTTTAAGCGCCCAATGGAGGTGGTTTAATCTTAAGCACGAAATGCAAAAGTGTAAACAGCTGATGCAAAAAAATTAATAAAATTTTTATAAATATAAACATTAAAATGTTCTATTTATTGATTAGTATAAATTATGGACACTTGAAAATACATTTTTTTGTTTTTAATTTAAGTTTTCATTCATTTTCATATTAAATTTACAATTGTCTTCTTCTTTTTTATAAAATATGCATTGTTTTGATAACAAACCGTGAAGTTTTCTGTTGTTTTATATGGCAACACTGCGAAGTTTAATCTTGTACTGAAAAACATCAAAGGGGATTAACATAAGATCAAATTTATTTTTAGATTAACTAATCTGATTATTAATTGGCATTTGATTACCATCTCAAAAACCCGCTCTTAGTGTTTATATTTAAAAATTGAATTACAGCTGTTTACAACTTTTTTTATTTTTATTTATTTATTTAAAAAATTTTGCATTTCATGCTTAAGTTTAAACCACCTTCTTTGAGCGCTTAAACTTGCAAACAAAAATAACTAATTGAGTACTCAAAGACAACTTTCGATTATTAATTTTAATTTAATCGCTAATCTTTCACCTAAATATTGGACCTAAGAGTTTTTGGAAAAATCATAAAAATATCCAAATAAAATAGCTTTATAATATCAGTAGACATTTCGGCATTCATGTTACCATTGATTTATACATTTTTCATACGCTTTCTGATGAGAAATATCCCTAAAATAAAAGCTTTCCATCTCCAAATTTTATAACGCGCATTTCACGGTCTAGAAAGATTTATTTTTGGCTCATCTGTCCATATAACATTTATCTTATCCTTAAACGTCCAGTTCATGGACCTTTATAGAGAATTATATTAATTCTCTTTTAAAGTTTCCTTAATGTCTACACATAGAAACTTTTGTTTCAGAAACTACGTGTTAATTGCATTGATTTGTTTTTGTACGAATGATAAGAATAACAACCAAAACGAGTTTCCGAGTACAAGAAACTCCTATTTGGAACTTTTTTCATAAAAGAAAGCAATTGTTTAATACCATTGAGAGTTTATAGTTTATTTTGTGAAAATTTTGCACAAAATTTATACACTAGGTTCAAGGTGGTGAACATTTTACTGAGATATTACTTTCTATATGCCTGTCTGTCTGTTGAAATCAATTTTTTTAAAGATACCAGATATCTTCGGGATCCAAATGTTCAGATATGCTTTCGAGAAATTTCCTATTTAAAATCACCATAAATAACAGAGGTATGAGCAAAAATCCGAGAAAACCTCTGAAGATTTCATAACAAATACAATTTTTTGCATGCGTATTGAAAAAAATTATGATTGGATGTGTGTTGGTTTTATTAAACTTCGTATTTTGTTTTTGTTTTGTTATTGCTAAAATAATGATAGAGTCGGAAAAAATTAAATAAAATGAAATTTTATAAAACTAATATTTTTTTAAATACACTATGGTGAATGGTATATAAGATTCGTCAAAGGCGAATATAGACTAATTTATTTTAAGGTTAATTGCTACCATTTTCCATTCTCGAACTTACAATGTTTTCAAATCATTTGTAGGTTATATGAACAATTATTTTGTTTTTCTATATCATTAATTATAGCAATAAAAAGAAAAATAATTAAGATGGAAGTACACAACACTCGTTGAGGCGGCAACGCGTTTCACGCTTTATAAACTGCAAGTTACACATCACGCGTCATTTCGATCTTTTAAAGCTTAATGTTTCATTTTTTAAAATTGTAAGTTTTTGTATTTTTTTTCATATATTATTTCTTTCATTGTTGACGAAATTTATTTCATTATTTTTTTTTATTTTTATTCAACACAAAATAAAATAAAACCCTAATCGGCTGTCGACGCGTCAAAAGTTGAAAGTTGCTGAACTTTTCGCGGCAGACGTGTTACAAACTACAGTGTGTAACATGGTAAATAAAAATACAATATTTCAAATTTTTTGACAGAAGTCTATAAAGCGTGTTGTGTACTTTCGCCTTTAGAATTATTTTTAACTTAATGCTAATAAAATAATAGTCGATATAATTAATCAAGTATGTTTTTTGAGTTTTAAATTAAAAAATTAACATAACGTACATATGTAAGTATAAAATTGAAAATAACAGACGTTTCTATTTCAACAATTTTAATTCAAAAATGAAGGAAGTATTAAATGTCTAGCATTTATAAAACATTTCTATGTACATACATACGAAATTACGTCATTTAAATATATACTGCGCATGACATATACATAGTCAACTATTGATTAATGCAGACATTCATTAAATAAACTGTTTAAAAAGGAAAAACTCTGATATGCTTATTTCAAAGGCGATTAAAAATTATAGAATGTAAGAGAAAAATACAACAAATTATTAGATTAATAATAAAGTAAAAACTCTATTATTTTTTTATAATTCTAGTCGAAAAATCGAAAACATTGGGAAAATGACGCAAATGACACAAGATGAAATCATCAGTAATACAAAAACTGTTTTACAAGGCCTGGAGGCACTTCGTGTGGAACATGCATCTCTCATGTCAGGAATTAGTGAAATAAATAAAGAGGATGAAAAATCATATATTATTAAAAAAAACATTGAACATATTGACCTTGGTTTGAGTGAGGCTCAAGTGATGATGGCATTAGCTTCTCATCTTCAAAATATTGAAGCAGAAAAACAAAAGCTTAAAACACAAGTTCGAAGGCTACATCAAGAAAATGCTTGGTTAAGAGATGAATTGGCGAATACACAGCAAAAATTTCAATCTTCTGAACAATTAGTAGCTCAGTTAGAAGAAGAAAAGAAACATTTGGAATTTATGACATCGGTAAAAAAATATGATGAGAACCAGGACCAAGATGATATTAGTGAAAAGCCTCGACCAGATCCCGTTGTTGAATTGTTCCCTGATGAGGAAAACGATGATAGAAATAATATATCCCCAACACCTCCAAGTCACTTTTCAAACCAGTCATCCGGATACGAAATTCCTGCTCGTTTAAGAACTCTACATAACCTAGTAATTCAGTACGCCTCCCAAGGAAGGTAAGTATTGCATATCGTTGTATAGTTGACAAAAGATAATTGATGTCATACTTTACAAACGACATCTTAATCATATCTAAAAATGCGATTACATATTTTTCGCATTTATAAACGAAATATTTCCTTACAAATGAAAACACAGTTAAAAGTGAGAAAAGAGATGTAGAAAAGTCACAACAAATAACATATTCGAAGTACATCAAGTTTTATTTATTTCATTTATTGTAATATTTTATTTTTTTGTGATAAACCAATGAAATTTACAAAAGCGTGTTATGCAAGATTGTAGTTTATTTATGATATCCAAAAATCGGACTTTTACTGCTTCTAAAAATAAGATTAGACGTAGTTCAAAGTTGTTAAAAATGAACATCATTCCTTCAATGACACGCTAATGTAAAATTCATAGGTTTTTTACCTGAATTTCATGCACTTCGGGTTACTATTTGTGATGAAAATACTGCATCTTTTTCCACACTTTTTTGCTGGGAAATAGAAATAAAATTTTCTTTCTTATTTGTAAATATACAATATATACCCAGCAAAAAATAATTGATGTCATACTTTACATCTTAATCACATCTAAAATGCTTTTATAACCCAGCAAAAAATAATTGATGTCATACTTTACAAACGGCATCTTAATCACATGTTAAAATGCGATTACATATTTTTCGCTTTTATAAAACAAATATTTCCTTACAAATGAAGCCCCAGTTTAAAGTGAGGAAAGAGATGTATAAAAGTCACTACAAATAACATACTTAAAATTTTGTACATAAAAGAATGTGCTTTGTTTTTGACATCCAAATATCGTATTTTTACTGCTTCTGAAAATAAGAAAATAAGAAGATGTAGTTCAAAGTTGCCAAAAATGAACAACATCCCTCCAATGACACGCTAATGTAAAATTCATAGGTTTTACACCCGAATTTGAAGCATTTCGGGTTACTAGTTGTGATGAAAATACTACATCTTTATTTTGTATGGCAACACTGCGAAGTTTAAATTTGTACACAAAAAGATCGAAGGGGATTAGCATTGGATACAATTTATTTTTAGATTAACTAATCTGATTATTAATTAGCATTTAATTGCAAACTCAAAAACCCGCTCTTAGAGTTTATATTAAGTAATATAAACTTCAATAGTAATTACACTAAAATATATAAATATTATATATTAATAATATTACTCTAAATTATATCTCATATCGTCAGTATATTATTGGTTTGACCCATACGCCAAACACTTGTTATTGAGAAAAACGAATAAGAAGGTTTAGATAAACTTTTCTCAAAATTTACGTGATAGATTTTTTTTTTAATTTTCACACTTGATTTCGACATATGTTTTGAACAAAATTATAGATTTACACACCGCTATGTAAAATTGAAAAAAAGTTATTAAGATTTTAATGAAAATAAAAATTCGTGTTTATGGTCTATATCAATTTTTTATTTTTGTTTTCCCTTTTTAGGGTCTATATCCATACAAAATGAGTATTTTTTATGCCCACCATCGAAAAAGAGCCGAACAAAAACAGCTAGAAGGCTGAAATTTTTCACAAATATTTTTTATTGATGTAGATCGCTTGGTATTGAAAATGGACAGTATCGGACAACAATTTCACCCATAGCCCCATATACATACATAAGTGTCCGCCCAGAATACAGTTTAAATAATCAAACCTGGCGTAGAAATACCAATATAGCGATGAAATTCAACAAAAACTATTTTTATAGGAAGTACAAACACTACCAAATGTTAGGATCGGCCCATAAGTGACCCTACCCCTCATATATAGTTCCCATCAAAAATGACTTTAACAATAGGCTTAAAAATGTCATTATAATGATGAAAATCGAAATAAGAACGTTCTATAGTAACCAAAATGTTTCAACCAAATGGTTTGAATATTGGTCTATATCATTGGCGGCCAAACATGCCCCTGCGGGCATTGTGTTATTCTCACTCATACACATGCAATACGAATGTTCTCAGCAACAAAACAAACTATACACAAAACAAAAACAATTTAATTTAGTTGCTCTCTTTATGAAATGATACACAAAGAATATTTTCAAAAGCCGCTACAAATAAATGTTTGTATAAATACTTTTGATAGATAGATTTATTATGTAAATAATTATTTACAATTATATTTGTATTGTCATTTATTCAAGCAATTAATCGCCAAAATTTTATCGATTAACGGTTAATCATTTGAACACTTATAGACGGACATACATACATACATATGTACATAAATACATCAACATATGCATTAATACATTCTTACATCAATACATCGTTTCGTCAATACATACATACATCGATGTATACATTCCCTCTGTTGTTCATTTATAATATGTACAAATAATATGAATAAGACAAATAAGTACAAACATATAATTTTTTTCAGTGCAAAGCACACATATTTTCATTTATGTTCTCTTTCATATTTTACACTACAACATATGCATTTTAAAAATTCTCTTTCTGGCCACCAATGGTCTATATCTCTTTCACGTTTGTATATGGGACACCGGTGTCCCAAGATTTTTTTTAATTTTTCTTGATGCAGAGCGTAATTTTGAGTTAACAGCTACAGTAAATAGTTATTTCCATAGAAAATTAAGTTCTTTTTTAGAAATTGATGGCACCGCAAACTAAAAAGGATAATATCCTTCGATAAGTATTCCAAAAACCTAAAAATATTAGTTACCTATTTCTATATCCCATAATACATTCGAAATCTGCTATGTTGGATGAACATTCTGATGGTGTTTTTATACGTAGTAAATCTTCATCAAACATCCTAATGGCATGGAACTAAAAGAAAATATCAGACAAACAATTAAATACCACTTAATTAATAATTTCTTCGGAAAAAACGAAGCTGGTGATGAAAATTGCATTTTATACTTCGGCACTCAAATTATTTATGAATTGTTGTTGTTTAAGGGCCCTTCACACGGTCACACTTTACGTACGACAAGTCTAATGAAAAAGTAAAATGAAATTCCATTCGTATGACAAAAAAGAGAATAAAAGTCGTATGATTTATATTTTTTGTGTTTACACGATTGGTATAAAACAATAACAAAGTAAGATGGAACAGCTGTTTCACTTTTTATACCCTACACCACTATAGTGGGGAGAGTATTATACGTTTGTGCTGATGTTTGTAACACACAAAAATATTGGTCCTACACCTTTAAGTATACCGATCGACTCAGAATCACATTTTGAGATCGGTCCATTATTTCACCTAGCCCCCATACAACCGTACCTCCCGATTTGGGCTTTTTATGCATTAATTACGTCAAATATACTATTATCTCTCTAGAAATTGGCACAAATAAGTTTTATATAAGTATAAATGACACTGCAGATTTTCGTAATGATCGCCCCTTATTTGACCCTAGCCCCCATACAAACCCCCCTTCAAAAAATGTCTTAAACGTCTAAAATTGACTTGTAACCATTTGTATCGCAATGAAACTCAACATAATTAACTATTATTTAAAAATATATCCTTTTCCGAAATTTAATGAGGATCGGCCCATGTTTGACCTATGCTCCTATATAAAGCCTCATTTAGAAAATTTAGTTTTTATCAATAAATTGCTTAAATACTTTGGAATTAAGGTAAAATTCAACATAAAAGTTTCTTTGTGAAAAATAAAAATTTTTAAAATATACTCATGGTGTAGGTTGTTATATGGTCGACCATGCCCGACTATACTTTCCTACTTGTTTTGGATGTGTTTACATAAAAATACATCCCTGATCTAATGCGACTTGCATGTTTTTTGAATCATTTCAAAAAATGAAGAGAGCCATACGACTGTCAAATTTTCCATCCGTATTTTCTCTCAATGTGTGATGGTTTCATTACATATTGCATTTAGACGATCCCATCCGTTCTCTTTTACACAAAATTTTGACAGATCATATTACTTGTGTGCTCGTGTGAAGGGGGCTTTATGTGCAAAATGTTCACTAAATTTGTAAGATGGTGTTAGCAGACCAGCACATATTTTATATGTATACAAAAACTCTCAAATTATGTATCCTGAAAAATAACAATCAGTGTAATAGATCTGTCAAAATCTAATCTAATCTATATACAAATAATGTAAACAAGAGTTTTAAAAACACCTTGTTATGTGTGCTTTGATCTACGTTTTTGTTATGGCAGTGAAGCAAAACAATAGTGATTAATTTGTTTTCAATTTTTGTATGAAAATTGTGGCCTATACGCCAAACAGTGGCATATGGAGCAAAACAATATTTATTTAGTCTTAAAATTGTGGATATAGACCAAAGTTAACACCCGATATCTCGGAAACCGTATCAAATATTGAAAAATGGGGAAAAATGGGAATCGGAAAGAGGATGTCCAAATTATATACAATCCACTCCTAACTCAATTTTTGTAAAAATGGTCGGGTCAAACCAATAATATACTGACGATATTATATATACATAAATATAAATGAATTCAAAATATTGAAGGAAAATTATATAATTAGTAGATGTAAAATGTTATGTTTTTATCCTAAAAGTGCTCTGTTAGTTACAGAATGAAATGTCAGTTTCAACGATAGGTTTTTTGTAATGATATTTTGCAAATTCGAATATTTAGGGATAAAAAGGGGAAAACGGGCTAAACAGGCTTTTTTGTACACTCTTTTAGAGATAAAAGAAAAATTTTGAATTCATCTGCATCTATTCTAAAAAAACAGATGGATGTATGTTTTGGGTGTAAAGGTAGGTAGGTAGGTATGTTGATAGGAGGATGTATACTACATCAAATCCGAAGAAATACACCTAGGCCACTATCGGGCCTGTTGTGCGCACCTAATCATGAAAAAAGGAACTGAATGAATTATTTTTCAGTGTTCATAAACTCAGTTTCCTGAACGTAATTCCTAAGAATCTTCCAATCAGTGTTAGTCAGAAATGTTATTTCCGGAATAACATCACTTCCAAGATACTTGGATCTTACTTCGACGAATGCCTGGCAGTGGCAAAGAAAGTGCTTCAGAGTTTCACTGTCCTCTACATTCGTCTGAATCCACACGTCCAATTTTGCATAGATGTGCTCGTAATCCTGTGTATCCACTCAGAATACGTACCATCATACTAACTTCAGACTTGCTCATTTTGAGGAGATTTTTTGTCTTGCTCTCATCAGGGTTACCCCATAGGATCTTCGTGGTTCTACCCACTGTTTCATTATTCCAAGAGGCCTTATGGGATTCTCTCAACCATATTTTTAGTTCAGCTTTTGTTGCGTCGAATGGTTTCGCGTTTGTCAGGATAACTGCCTCGAGCTCCCTTCCCTTTAAAGCTATTACATTCGCCCTTTCGTTACCGACTACTCCCGAGTGGGCTGGTACCCATATGATGTGAACCTTACCTCTGGAAGAGTATTCAGTTAAAGCTTTCTTACAATCCAATGCGGTCTTAGATTTAGTTCTATCGCCTGATATCGCCTTAATTGCCTTCTGGCTATCGGTAAATATATTAAGCGCTATGGGCGCCATATTTATTCTAATCCAATTTACGCATTCCGTTATTGCTCGTACTTCTGCCTGGAAGCTTGTGTTATGATTAGGTAAACTGTGGTATATTTCTGTTTCTGGGACTTCAATATAGAACTCCAGCCCCACTTTGTCCCCCAATTTAGAACCATCTGTATAACAACGGATTCCTACTGGTATTTGCTCTAATGTACCGCTTGACCAAGACATTCTATCTGGGATCAGCGTTTCAAAGTTTCCGACATATTCTGTGTCTGGTATACGGTCAGGCACTTCGAATGATTGTGTATAACCTTCCAATGTGTCCAGTATACATTGATGACGTGTCCTATAACCGATTTTGGACGGTTCGCCTTAAGTAAAGAGCCATTCGGCTGTAAGCGCCGCCTCATATCTAAAATATGTTTCAATGGGTGGAATATCTAGCAACATTTCAGGAGCCTTGGTTGAAGTAGTATACATGGCACCGCTTATACCCAAGCAGTATGTACGCTGAACTCCCTGTAGTAGTTTGGTATTGCACTTTTTGTCTAAAGCAGTCCACCAGATTATTGAAGCATAAGCTAGAATTGGTCTAATTACACTTTTATAAAGCCAATGTATCATAGTAGGACTAAGACCCCATTTCATGCCTATAGTTCTCCTACATATCGCCCAGCACCGATGTGCCTTGTTGATCCTATCCTCTATGTGGTGTCTCCATTTTAATTTCCGGTCGAGGATTACACCTAAGTACTTATCTTTGTCTGTCACTGGTATCTTCTTGCCCAGGAAGCAAGGTTCAGTGTACGTAGAAATTTTTGTCTTTCTTGTGAAAAGACAGATTTCCGTTTTTGCCGGGTTAACATTGAGGCCTCTCGGTTGAGCCCAGCTTAAGGCCGTATTCAGAGCCTCCTCAGCTCTTCTACACAAGTAATTTGAATCCTTTCCCTTTAAAAGTATTACGACATCGTCTGCATAGCAGACAGGTCTAAGTCCTTTCTCAGTTAGGGTCCTTAGGAGGCTATTAATCGTGGTAACCCAGAGTAAAGGTGACAAAATGCCACCCTGTGGTATACCGGGAAATACCTTTTTCCTGATAGTTATATCGTACATCTCGCAGCTTATCCATCTGATCCTTAGCATGTGGTTGATCCAGTAACAGAGTACCCGGTCAACATAAAACTGGTCTAGGGATTGGATAAGAGTATCAGTGTGCACGTTATTGAAGGCGCCTTCGATGTCAATGCATACCTCCAGTGTATATAGTTTGGTATCAAAGGATGCACCTATGTAGTGGAAAACTTCGTTTAAAGCGGTTTCCACCGATCGTCCCTTTACATAAGCATGCTGCTTGAATTTTTGGTCTTTGCCGGGTATACTGCTTTTAACCATACTATCGACTATCCGTTCCAAGATTTTAAGACTTAGGTGTCGAATAGCTAGGTTTCCCTGGTTTAGGTATAAATATTACCCTTGCATCCTGCCATTTAATGGGGGTATATGTGAATTTCAAGCTTGCAGAGAATATCTGAGACAGATATACGGAAACCAGCCCCGCCTCCATCTGTAAGAGTGCTGGGAAAATGCCATCCGGCCCTACAGCTTTATAGGGAGCGAAGCTCTTGATTGCCCCTTTAACCATATCAGATGTAATTACAATTTCCGTGTTAGCCTCCCCTTCCTCCAATATCGGTTCATCTATGTTATTCGAGTTTCATTGTCTCCTCCATATCCTCCAGCCTCCTGCCCGTATCATCGACCATAGATTCCCGTTGGACATGAGTTTAAGGGTGTAAAAATTTATAAAAAATTTAAAAAATTTTTGAATAAATAAATATAATAAATTCTTGAATAAATAAATTTAATAAATTTTTTAATAAATAAATTTAATAAAATTCTTCCTTTATGTCTAGAAAGAACACTTTTTATTTCGAAATTTCATGTTGGCTAATCCCACATACAAAATAAATATTACAATTCGCATATCTCCGAAATTGCAACTGCAGTCCTCAAAGTTTGTATGGACAATTTTAACATCCATATAAACATTGAAGAACAGAATTTTGGGACGTAGAAAGAATCCTCAAGTATTTCATGAACATCTTTAACATCCATATGATCATTTGGGGTAATAATACTCGCGAAATGTGTAAAGAAAATTAAATGAAAATTATATATGTATTCACATGAAATCAAGATTTCACACAAAATTAAAAATGTGATGTTCCCGTTTTTACTTCGTTTCAAATTTAGTTTTACAACAAGTTTAACAAATGTCAAGGAAAATATTGTTAATACACATAATCGTAATCATATTCCGCACAAAAATTAACGCAAAATTTTAAAAAGAATAAAAAACCTGGATCTCTTTCTTTTTTTGATA
This sequence comes from Lucilia sericata, assembly GCF_015586225.1. Taxonomy (NCBI): domain Eukaryota; kingdom Metazoa; phylum Arthropoda; class Insecta; order Diptera; family Calliphoridae; genus Lucilia; species Lucilia sericata. The sequence continues at coordinate 67,902 of NW_023994070.1, forward strand.
ATCCCACATACAAAATAAATACTTCGCATATGTCCGAAATTGCAACTGCAGTCCTCAGTTTGTATGGACAATTTTAACATCCATATAAACATTGAAGAACAGAATATTGAGACGTAGAAAGAATCCTCAAGTATTGCACCAACATCTTTAACATCCATATGATCATTTGGGGTAATAATATTCACGAAATGTGTAAAGAAAATTGTATATGTATGTTCTGGCTTTCACAACATTTCAATTTCACATGAAATCAAGATTTCACACAAAATAAAAAATGTGATCTTCCCGTTTTTTCACTTCGTTTCAAATTTAGGTTTACAACAAATTTTTTTTTTTTTTTTTCATTTTAGTTATTATTTATTGAATCTTTCTTACATAGAAATTTACAATAAGTATTGAAATCTTAACCTAAACTATAACTAAGGTTTCAAGGTTTACAACAAATGTCAAGGAAAATGTTGTTAATACACATAATCGTAATCATATCCCACGCAAAAATAAACGAAAAATTTTAAAAAGAATAAAAAATCATGGATCTCTTTTTATTGATGATCCCAATGTTACAAGATAAAAATCTTACAAATATAACATTAGTCATTCTAAATTATATGCATAAGGGCAATTTCATGTCAAGTGACCAAATTCGAAAAATCGATTTTGATGAAATTTGCACCAAGGTTAGTAGTACTAACCTTGGAAAGGAAATGGTCTTAGCTTTCTATTGAGTAAAAAAAAATACAATTTTGAAAAAAAGGGGAACATTAAGTTTTGAAAAAATCTCATTCTTAAGTTAAAAAATATTTTTTTTTAATAGATATCTCACTCGCATTAACGATATTTTTCAAATGATCGTATTTTATTTTTTGTCGCTTACGACTTTTTTGCCGAGACAAATTTTTATGATATAAACAAAGTTGAGGCGGTTACGTCTAAATTCTCTGTGTAAAAAAAATAATTTTTTGTGTATATCTTTATATAATTTGTATATATCTGAAATTTAAGAGTGTAATAAGATTTTAAGATGATCTAGTGATATCCGTTGTCCCCAGGAAAAACTTACATTGAAAAGTAATGAGTTAAATAGCTAATAAAACCTCTTTTCACTACTTCTTCATTAGCATTTTAAGTCATTATTTTAACACGTTGATGTCATTGGAGGCAAGTACTTCTACGCACGCTTACAAATAGGGACTTAAAGAAGTACTTGCAATTTCCCTTACAAAACAGTTGTTGAGTAAGTTGTTTTGTTTTTTAATAATAAAAAGAGCCAGCTAGAATACGAACCAGGGGCTTCGGTTTGTTAGTCAAATGTTCTACACACTGCACCACTGCTTAGCTATTTTATTGCGCGTCAAATAATGGTTTTCACAAACAAAACTAATTTTTTTTTATTTTTTTAAAACACAATTCTTAAAACGCAATTAAATAAAATGTGCAAACAAAATGACAAAGCCGAAAATAAAGTACTTCTATATCAGATTATAAGAAAGTCATTACTAGAGTACTTCTATGTAATGCAGACGGTAAGTAATAGTCATTGAAAAGTAAGTGGTTATGGAAGTACAACCCATTACCGAGTTTTTGCTGGGTCAATCTGTTTGTTGAAAACCGGATAGGTTCCGAACGTTAGGAGCTGGAGCGATTAAATTCTCCAAAAATGCTCATTGATGACAAATATTGTTTGGTGTTAAAAATGGGCAAAATTGGTTCATGATTTCACCTAGCTCCCATATAAGTGCCCCGCGGAATATAGTTAAAGCGTTAATAAATATGTTTTTTATGTAGCAATAACTGTAAAATTTTGCAGAAGTCAGTTCTATATACCTGTAAATTATGTTGGGAAGTATAAAAGATATCAGGCAATATTTGACCCTAGCCTCCATATATGGATTCTTTAAGAAAATGACTTCATGAGCATAGCTGACTTAAAAATATCAGTATAGCAACGAAATTTGATGTATGATGTTGTTTTAGGATGTGCTCATATGTCCCTCATACATAAAATAAGTTAAAAGTTAACAAATCTTTCAAAAATTACGAAAGTATGATAAAATTCTACAAAAATGATTTGTTTTTGAAACTAATCGCGCGTTTAAATTATATAGACCTCGGTCCACAATTGACCAAATCCCTCGTTAAAGGCCGTATTCTGAAAATCACCCAGATGTCCACATTAATATCCATACATGGTAGTACAATTCGCCATATATCGAATAAATAAGTAAATTCTGGTAGTATAGATTCATTAAGATTTCATATATAGGTCCGCCTTCTGAAATCCACAAATTTACAACCAAATATAAGAGTTGGTTAAATGGTAATAATATAAATGTAATGTAATTATTAATTAGAATGAACTAAATTTATAAAAAGTTATAGAAAATTATAAATTTCAGCACATAAATTACAATGACATAGTGATAATTACATGAATTTATAACAATTATACTCAGATATGTGGCATTTAATACGTTAATTTGTTCAACATTTTTCTATAAATTTAATATATTTTAAAAGAAAATTTAGACGTAACCGACACCTTGCTGTTATAAAATTCATAAACAGAAAATAAATGTGTACTTACGTTTTTTTTTTCTTTTTCTTGTAAAGTTGAAACTATTGGATCTATAGCTACGAAATTTTCAGAGATGATGCTAATAGACCTAAATTATAGATTTCTATAAAAAACGAAAATCATGTCGCTTACGTCCATTTTGCAAGAAGGGCTCGATATACTTGAATTTAAAAAGCCATTGTATCAGATTGTCATAATGTTGTTTTGTAATATCCAACCACTGATTTTCAATAATATTTTTATCAGTTAAACTATACTTAATTTTTTATAAAAAACATAGAAATATTTTTGAATTTTTTTTATCAAGCAAATTATGCTAAAAAGCATTTAGCATAATTTTTAAAAACTTCAATGCATTTTCACGATGCAAAATGCTAAATCTAGCACTGAAAGTGCTAAAATGGCAACACTGGTCACTTGATATAAAATTGCCCATAAATATATTTGAATTACATTTGTTTGTCCAAAATTATAAATATATAAATTAAAATTATAATTATATCCCTGCAAAAACTCGGTAATGGGTTGTCTTAGGAATAAGGTCGTGGAAATCACCAATTTTATGCATATGAATAACATCTTCATTGCCGCCATTCAAGAAACGAAGCTAACCAGGGATTGTAGACTCTCAGCTTCCAGTGATTACATGATCATGGCGGTGGTCTAGCTTTCATCATAAAGCGAAACATCAACTATACGTTGACATCACCCCCCTCTTCTGACCCCTTCCTGGAAGCAATGAGCATCTCAATAAATACTGGAGATATTGAGTTAGAAATCATCAATGTATATATACCGCCCGTTGACAGCATTGGGGCAAGTTATCATCCCAGCATTTCCCATCTCACGAGAGTTTGTACTCAAAGCTACCAAAAGAACCACGAGGTAATTCTATTTCTGACCAGATAGACGAATCGGACTTCGCTGCAATAAATGAAGACTTCTCTACGAGAATAACACCCCGTTGTTCAAGCTCCCCGGACATTTCTATAGTCTGTATGTCGCTTCTTGCCCAGACCACCTGGCAAGCTCAAACAGTTCTAAACTCCGGTCACATACCAATCCTGATCACGGTAGAGAAGCCTAGCGGCTTTGTGGAGCCAGATAAGCGCACGTTCATAAACTACAACAAAGCCGACTGGCACGGCTTTACGAATTACATAGACGACTCATTACGTCACTTTCCGCAATATTTAGGAAAACTGTCCATCAGGCGGCAAGGCGCTTTATCCCCGCAGGAAGAATCCCGAATAGTAGACCAAACTTTCCATCTCAGGCAGCACGTTTGGCAGAATAACGCGATCACCTTCGTGCATGCAATCCAGCTGACGAGCACAAATTGACTCAATCGTCGACGAACATCGCCGCAACAAATGGTTAGACCATCTGAACCATTGCTAAATTGACTCTAAATCGCTATGGTCTACTATTAAAAGTCTATCTGGCAACAATAGGAACCAAAACCTCGCTGCTATTGCGTTTAACAATTTGCAGCGGAGAACTAAGAATCTCTCCCGAGAGTCTCAGACATACTCCTTCACCCCCCGTGAAGTTGAGAACATAATCTCCAAATCAAAACCATCTAAAGCTCTTGGTTCGGATGGTATCTCTATGTTAATGCTAAAAAACTCGGTGTAGTAGGTCTGGAATATCTAACCCTCTCTTCACCAATTGGTGATTCCAGATATCTGGAAGGTCGCCCGGGTAATCCCTATTCTAAAACCAGACAAGGCCTCTACTCAAGGAGAATCCTACCGCCTTATCTCCTTGTTATCACCGGTTCAAAGATTTTAGAATCACTACTACTACCAACCTTGAAAGAGCATTTCCCGCTCGGCAATCACCAGCATGGATTCAGGGAAGCGCATAGAACCACAACAGCTTTAACACAGATAACCTCACAGATCGCCAATGGACTCAATCAGCAACGGCCGTGTCAGCGTACCATCGTCGCCGCCTTGGATTTATCCAAGGCCTTTGATACGATCGATCACTCGATGCAGATAAATGACATCACTAACTCATAACTCCCCAATGATGTCAATGGGGAGTGATGAGTTATGGATAGCTAACTAGCTTTGTGGAAGACGTTTGTTGAGTTTAGAGGTCAAAAATCAAAATACCGCAAGATAAAATGGGCGTGCCTCAAGGAGGATTATTGTGACCTTTACTCTTCAATATTTATCTTGCCGGGCTTCCTAAACGCCCCACTGATGTCTCTTTGCTGTCGTATGCAGATGATTGCACTGTCATTTCATCAGGTGTCAACATCGACGACATAAGCGCCAAAATCGTCCAATATTTGGCCACCATTACAGACTTTTTTCAGGAACGCAAACTTAGGTTATCTGCTTCTAAATCCTCGGTATCACTTTTCACCTCTTGGACTAAAGAAGTAAGGACGGCGCTAAACATCTCCGTCGAAGGACGTACTATCCCCACGGTTCAAAACCCGAAAATATTAGGGGTAGTCTTTGACAGCCTCCTTCACTTCGCAGGGCACATAGACTACATCAACCAAAAGGTTCGAAACAGAAACAAGGACCTTAAAGCTTTAGCTGGTACCTCTTGGGACATGGATAAAGAAACGATTGTAGCAACATATAAGGCTATTGGTCGCTCTCTTCTCAATTATGCTGCCCCAGTATGGACCTCTTTCCTCAGTGATACCCAATGGCGAGGTTTACAAACGGATCAGAATAATGCACTTCGAATCGCAACCGGTTGTGTCAAGATGACGAATGTGGATCATTTACATGAGGAGACCATGTTACTGTCCGTCAGACAACATAATGTGTTGTTGAGTAGGCAGTTCCTGTTGGCATGCCATCTGCCTAGTCACCCGAACCATCACATTCTGATGGAGGATCCCCCACCTAGGCACATCCGGATGGACTTCCGACGCTTTCGCAGCGACATCCAAGACATCATACCATCGGACGTCGACAGACTGTCACTTGCAAGCGCCCGGGAAATGTTGCATCAAATAGCGGTCACCGAGGCCATTAATGGCTACAGATGCAACAGAGTAGTAAATGAACACCCCCCTGCGATATCGGATTATGAGAGACAATTACCCAGGCACTCTAGAACCATTTTGGTGCAGTTTCCTCAACTGCTACCGTGAACGTATCGTTCCAGGCACTTGAAATCGTTGCCTAACCTGTCATCAAAGTCCTCATGACACGGTGCATTTATTCAATTGTCCCGCTAGGTCTACAAATTTGCTGAGGTGGCGCAGTTTCTCCAGCTCCCCTTTCCAACCACAGACACAAACTTAAAAAGCTTCTGTATGTATGTCTTTTTTATTTAAAAAAAATTAAAAAAAATATCCTGAGAAGGTAGGGTCAATTATCGTACAAAACTTGTTTATGTCGAATTTTATAGCTGTACTCGTATTTTTAAGCCAATAATGAGCTTTAAAGTATTTTTTTGTAGGAGACCTTATATGGGTGGTAGGGCCAGTTATGTGGTGATCCTCGTATAATTTTGTAGAACGATTTCGGTTCATACAAATCTTGTTTATGTCAAGTTTCAATGCTATACTCGTAATTTTAAGCCTGTAATTTAACGCACATTACACATTTTTTGAAGGAGACCTTATATGGGGGGTAGGGTCTATTATAGACTGGTCTTCATAAATTTGTAGAGAAATTTTAACTTGTACTAAACTTGTTTAAGTCGAATTTCGTCGCTGTACTCCTATTTTTAAGTCAATAATGAGCGTAAAAGTTTATAAAGGGGACTTTTATGGGGGTAGGATCAATTATGGCGTGATCCTCGTAAAATTTGGTAGAGAGATTTTGTTTCATATAAAACTTGTTTATGTGGAAATTCAAAGCTATACTGGTAGGCACTTGCATGGGGGCTATGAGAAAACGTGGACCGAAATTGCACATTTGCATACTATACAAACATTCTCTTCAATTGGTTTTATTAAATGGGACTAAAATACCATAGATATCGATATATAAAATACAATATATATATTCAATTTTAAAAATAAATTTGTGACTTCTAGACGGTTTTTATTTCCCCTGACTGCAACCGCAGACCGCCGCAAATTAAATTTATTAAATTCAATACACAATACATTAAGCTTTCATTTTATGTTAATTTTAACGCGGAGGCAAGGGGAGCTTAAAACGTATACTCCACCAAAAACTTAATACTTCATAAATAGAACATTAAATACAACATATGCAAATATTAAGAGCAGTTTATAATCTTATTTAAAGATTATGACTTAATAAATATCTAAACAAAATACTCTATCTAATATTAATAAAAATATTTTCCGGCAAATGCTATATCATCGAAAATAATGACCTTAAAAATGGCTATATCGCCATAATTGGTGGTTTTGCTCTTTTGAAATCCTCCTGCACAATTCCAAGTGAAAATTACTACACAACTAGTTTTTTATAAGGTTTTATTTCTAAAGATACAAAAAAAAATACAATAAAAAATGTTGTAAATACATTTACCTAACAATTCAATATGAAAGTTTAAAGAAATTCTGGTTCTATCCGTTTCACCATCATTGATTTCATTATGTCCAAAAATTCCTTTCGGGTATATGGAGATTTCGTTATGGAGAAATGGAGATTTCGTTATAAAAACATTTGCCGTATGATAAAACAAATATTAAACTTATTGCAGTTTTTAAATTTAATAGACGTACTTACATAGGGATTTGCCTGCAACCGGACCTAAATTTGCATGCACTATTTATCCTCTCATTTGAAGGGATATGTATGAAAATATCGTTTTTTATGCAAAATGTTTCAAAATAATATTTTAATAATTTAAAAAATTTATTTTTTCCAACACATATCAAACAAAAATCAGTCTACAAGTGGCGCCATTCAACTACTTCTAGTACTAGTATTTTTCCATATAAACTCTAACCCAATTTGTACTAGTGTCTGTTGTTCTAGTATTAGTACTAGTGGCATTAAGACAATTATCGCTTCATTTTCTGCAGGGATTTGCTCAATATTTTGGGATAGTTATGCCAGTTGGATTTCTCCAGTATTTTTATATTATATTACACAATGTCTTAGCTTTACTATGAAAAAAAATTATGTCAAAATTTAACATTTTATAAACAATATTTATTATCAGCTTCTATTCTTCCATTTCCTACTGTGCAGTGGTGCAGTGAGTAGAACATTTGACTAACAAACCGAAGTCCCTGGTTCGTATTCTAGCTGGCTCTTTTTATTATTAAAAATTCAAACAACTCACTAAATAAATTCTTTGTAAGAGAAATTGCAAGTACTTCTTTAACTCCCTACTTGTAAGCGAGCGTGAAAGTACTTTGCTCCAATGACATCACCGTGTTAAAATAATGACTTTAAATGCTAATGAAGAAGTAGTGAAAAGAGGTTTTATTAGCATTTTAACTCATTACTTTGCAATGCAAGTTTTTCCTGGGTATAAATATAAAATTAAAATTAAATACATATGTATACCGCGCAGTGATATAAATGATATAAAAACAGTATGCAAAATAAATAAATGTATTTGTTATATTGTCTAGACAGTACTTAGGTTTAAAATCACGCTTTTTAAAACTTGAAAAATTTACATTTACTTAAATTAATTTACAGATTTTATAATCGAATGGTTTTTATACTTAAAATTGTTTTAAGGGGTTACTATCAACAGAAAAGATATATTTTTGCCCCATTTGGTCCACAATGTTGGGGGATTTGTACCATATTTTCATGTTATATCATTAAAATGGCGATTTTTGGCAATATTTGTAATTTTTTCTCCTTTTTTCCAAAGATGAAACCAAATTTGATATTGGTATTTAATAGACTTGGGATATCTAAAAATAATATTTTTTGTTACAAGAATCTGTATTTAAACTTTCCAAGATATATTATTGGGATCATTATTCTATCGCTAGTTCAGTTTATTGGAACTTAAGTCCATTTTTATAATACTAGGGTCAAAAATTTTCGGGGAAAGTTGTCTTGTATATATCAGCTTTTAACATTTCAAGTTTTCAATATATTGTGGAAGTGTACAACTCCAAAACATGCCTTGAAGAAACACCTTTCAATATAGTATAATCATTATTTTTATAACCAATGGCTTCCAGGCTGAATGTCACCATATCATTATGGTCTAACTCAAAAATATTTATATCTGATTAAATATTATTTACGATGATCAAAATAAACCCAAAATTTTGCGCTTACAGTGTTATTGTAATGGGAAACAAAAGCGTGGAAGTTATGAGTAGTAAAACCTGAAATCCACTGTATAGGATGACGTTTTGTTAAGGCATATTTTGAAGTTGTATACCGATACAATGTCTTGGAAATTGAAAATATATTAGTGCCAACTTTGTCGAAATTCAATTAGAAACAGAAGAACGATCCCAAAAATATGGTCAAATATGAAATACAGGGAAAATTCGAATACTTTTGTGAGGTTATTTTATGGACTTTTTTTAAAAAAAATTGAATTTATTTAAATAAATGTAATTTTTCCAAATTTTAAAGAGTGTGATATTAAACCTTAGGACTCTCTGGATAATATAACAAATAAATTTATTCTTTTTACACACAAAAAATATTAAATTAGGTTTCTTTTCAAAGTACACCTAAATTCGAATACTTATGTGAGACACTGTAAGTGGTACAAGAAGGTTATTACGGTTAGATCTGGTGAAAATATATTCAGGTTTCTTAGTAAAATCAGTTTATGAAGTAACAATAAAGATCTAAATTTTGGTAATTTTCAAATGACATACCATAGATACGATTAGCATACGGAGATAGATGGCCATTTATTTTTAATCCATAAATATGTATATCTTACTACACTGTTAATGACTTTCAATAATTTAGCTTTGGTGATACTATCGCAGTTACAGAATGTGGTGGAAAAAGTTTTTATATAAATAAGTAGGAAAATATGATTTTGTTTTGTAACCGGCAGTTTTTGCCGTTGGTTACACTTTTGCCGATCTTACCTTGCAAAAGGAGATTATGAAGTAAAATGCAAGGCAATGTAGTTGCCGAGTCTTAGTTTTAATCTGGTTTATTTGTGGCCAAAGGGTTCTTTTTATACAAAATTTTTCATATATTCTAACTTACTCTTATTTTACATTATATCTTGCTTAATCCTATTCCATACATGTACTTACTCTAATTTCGACAGTCGCAACTTGAAAAACTTACCAATCATATTGTCTTCAAATTGGGGAATTGAGTGACTTTATCAATGTCACTCAAACACCAATATGATCCCTTTAAACATTTGTCACATTTCATTCAAGTGCAGCTTGATCGATTTTTGTTTATACTTTGCAGTGTGTGGCGTGTGTATATGTACGTGTGTGTGTTTGATGTTTGGTGTAAAGTACAGCGGTGTGTAATTACAGAGCACACTACACCCTTGCCCTTAAGAGAAAAATTAGGGGATTGATTTTTCTAAGCACATGCATGATATATAATATCTCTTATTCAAATAGTTTTACAATTGTATATTTTGTATATATGTATCTTAATAATAAAATTATTTAGTAAATATTAATGATAAACTTATAACAGAATTAAATGGTTTTAATTGATTATTGTGAAATTGTTTGGTTTTTCCGTTATAGTCTATTGAAGTAATTACTCCATTTCTACTTATAATTCTATATGGTTCTTTAATGTGACTTGTTGTTGTTGTAACAGCTTAAACTATACAATTTTTAATCCGGGGGTTCTGTATTTAGATTCAAGCCAAGAAATTGGGCTACTTCAATAGGGTTAGTCCATAAATCCATTGGGCTAAGTGAAGTAGGCTGCGCTGGACAGTTGAATATGTGGTGGGTATCATGGGTCTCAGTTGTGCCAGAGCAACTCTTTTTTTCAGCGGCAGGTTCTTTATTTCTTCTATGGGCGATGGGCGACCTCCAAGAACGACATTCATGCGGTAACCTGAAACTGCGGTATTGATGGCGTCTCTATGAATGTCGTTCAAAGATGCTGTATACGAATTCCGATCTAAGGGATCCTGAACATAACTTCGTATGCTCTCTTCGTATACACGAAGGGCCTTCCTGACATGCCTCGGGGATCATCCAACTGTGTGATGCTAAAGTTGGGATGACTCCTACGGTGAAATCCCAGGAGGAACTGTTTAGTCAGCATGACATTATGTTCCTTGACTGGGAGGACCTTCGTTTCCTCATATAGATGGTGCTCTGAGGTTATTTGTATGCAGCCCGTTACAGTCCGTAGGGCAGCATTTTGGCAGCTTTGAATATTTCTCCACTGGGTATCACTCAGCGAAGGAGACCACACTGGAGCAGCATAATTGACCACTGACCTGAAAATTGTTTTATAGGTAGCCAAGGTTTCTTTGTCCATTCCCGAAGTGCTGCCGGCTAGCGCTTTGAGGACCTTGTTTCTACTTCGCAATCTGTGCGTAAATGCAGTGGCATGAGCTGAGGAAGTAAACTGGCTGTCAAAGGTGACCCCCAAAATCTTTGGGTGGTTCACAGTCGGTATTTGGTTTCCATCGACTACGACGCCTAGGTTCAAGGTGATAGTTTCAGTGAAGAAGTTGTGTATTTCTCCGAGATAACCATTCACTCGATCGCATAGCTCATCAACGTTTTGGCCCGTCGCCATAATGGCACAGTCGTCCGCATAAGATATAACTTCAACACCTTGTGGAGGTGTGGGGAGTTTAGAGAGGTAGAAGTTAAACAATAGGGGGGATAGGACGCCGCCCTGTGGTACACCCTGTTTAACTCTACGGGTTTTGGAACATTTGTCTCTAAACTCAACGAATGACTGACGGCCACTCAGATAATTTACAATCCATCTCTTCAAGTAGTTGGGCATGGTGGACTGCAGGATGTCCTGGAAGAGTGTGGTATGACTGACTGTATCGAAGGCTTTCGATAAGTCTAGCGCCACTAGGAGTGTCCTTTCACAAGGCCTCTGCTGGTTTAAGCCTTGTGAGATCTGAGCGGTTATGGCGGTTAATGCTGTGCATCTTACGGAATCCATGCTGGTGGCGAGCTGTTGTTAGATGGCAGGACAGCTGGGGGGCGCCACAAGAGTCTTCGCGACTGGTGACAGGAGGGAAATCGGCCTGTAGGATTGACCCTCTGTCGCGTTCTTCCCTGGTTTCAGTATGGGGATGACTCTACCCTTTTTCCAGGCATTGGGTATTATCAGGCTGCTCATTGACAGGTTAAAAACCATTGTCAAGTACTCGACTCCACGTTCGCCAAGGAGTCTCAGCATCTGCATGGATATGCCGTCGGGGCCAATCGCCTTAGATGGTTTGGCTGCGTTGATGGCCTCTGCAACTTCAGAAGGTTGTGGAATGTCCGAGACTGGAAGGTTGTGAAGTTTGCGAACAACACTTCGTTTCGCTTTATCTCTCTCTGGGTGCTCAATAAAAAGTCGGCAAAATGCACGCGAGCACCGTTCAGTGTCGGAAATAGTGGTGTCTGCAAACTTAATCGCGACCCTGTCATCCTTCTTCATCGGGTTGGAGAGAGACCGAACTGTAGACCACAACTTACTAACACTTGAGCTTAAGTTGCAGTTCTTCAAATTATCTAACCATTTATTCCGCTTGTCCTCATTTACCAACCTGCTAATATCGTGATTCAGCTGGACAATACGTGGGTCGTCGGGGTTGATATTTCGGATGTCATCGCGATCGTCTGCTAGTATCGCTGCCTCTGCTGGGTAGTGCGGCCGCACTATGGATAGTCGACCTGCAGGAATAAAGCGGGCTGCTGCTGCGATGACAGTTTCGCTGAAGTTGCTCTCTGCTTGGTGTACGTTGCTAGGAGCTGGAAGATCATTGATCATTGCGATCAGTGAATTCTCTGAAGCCGAGCCAGTCTGCTTTCTTTTGGTTTATGTAGAGACGGCGTTTAGAGACGATAAAGTCGTTGGGTCGATCCAGACAAACTATTATAGGTAAGTGGTCTGAGGCTAGAGAAACTATTGCTCTCCAAGTTGCGTAGTTTATCAGAGCAGGGCTCGCTATTGTGATGTCTGGAGAGCTGGCGCAGTTACCCATAATCCGTGTGGGCGCATCATCCTTTAGTGTGCAGAAAGTGGATTCGTCAATTTGTTCCGCCAGTGACGCGCCTCTCTGGTCTTCCCCTAGACTAGAGTGCTAGAGCTGATGATGCGCGTTAAAGTCCCCAAGGACTAGACGCATATCGCCGTCTAATAAGGTCCTAATGTCGGGACGGTAGCCTGATGGACAGCTGGCTACTGGCGTAATGTAGACATTATAGAGCTCTAGGACGGTTTCCCCAGATCTGACTGCAATACCTTGGACTTCAAGGTATTGGTCTCTAGCGTTGAGATCGAGGGAAAGAGCTCTATACTGCACTGTGTTGTGGATTATAAATGCAATGCCCATATATATTTCAATACGTCGTCTGTAATTTTTATTCGAGGCTTAAATATTAATATTTTTAATTGAGGGCTTTTATTACTAATTTTTATCTTCTCATAAGTTTCCTTAAAATCTTCTTTTGTATACAAATCAAATATTTTATCTTCATTTGAAAGCGCTAATTCTTTTATATTTTCTCTATTCATTTTAGATATCACTTTCCTCAGAATCGAATCTAGTTTCGCTGAGTTTTCGCTGAATCTTGCATGCATATAATTATTTTTATTTTCAATATTTTGGGTTCGAGATTTCTTCATATTTAAAACAGGTTTTGTTAAATTATCATCACGACCTATGTGCACAGTATTATTTTCTATATGTATACATATATTCAAATTCTCTACATTCTCAATATTATTAATTAGCAATTTGTTTATATTTTTGACGTCATTAATGGAGGTGCATTCCCCTATATGAAGTTGATCAGGCTTCTGAGATGTGTTCTTCATTATAAATATCATTTCTCTTATCTAACTCTTTTATTGCCTCATTTTCCTTATTTTTCATTCCTCTTGCTGTTATTAAATTTTTTTTTTTGTTTTTCGTCATATTTCTGTGGTATCATTTGTTTAAGTACATTTGAGTTAATTTCTATTCTGGAAAGCGCGCATTTGTATTTATCTTGCCCTTATTATAGACAATTGAAAAATCATAGTCACACAGATCTAGTGTAATTCTAGTCATTTTTGATGAAGGTTTCTTATGTGAAAATAGTGAAATTACTACTATAAATTGTCTACCATATAAATAAGGTTTAAAGAAATTTATGCCCCAATGGATTGCTAAAAGTTCTTTTTCTATTATTTTTAATGTCGTGGTTTTGTAAAGATTTACTAGCGTATGAAATTGGTAGGTGCATAATTTGAAGCATCTGTGGTAAGTATGAAAGGTCTGTTAAAATGTGGATATTGTAATATTGGTGGATTAGTTAATTTTTCTTTTAGGGCCAATATTTAGGTGAAAGATTAGCGATTAAATTAAAATTAATCCTCTAAAGATGTTTTTGAGTACTCAATTAGTTAATTTTGTTTGCAAGTTTAAGCGCCCAATGGAGGTGGTTTAATCTTAAGCACGAAATGCAAAAGTGTAAACAGCTGATGCAAAAAAATTAATAAAATTTTTATAAATATAAACATTAAAATGTTCTATTTATTGATTAGTATAAATTATGGACACTTCAAAATACATTTTTTTGTTTTTAATTTAAGTTTTCATTAATTTTCATATTAAATTTACAATTGTCTTCTTCTTTTTTATAAAAAATGCATTGTTTTGATAACAAACCGTGAAGTTTTCTGTTGTTTTGTATGGCAACACTGCGAAGTTTAATCTTGTACTCAAAAACATCAAATGGTATTAACATTGGATTAAATTTATTTTTAGAATAACTAATCTAATTATTAATTGCCATTTGATTGCCAACTCAAAAACCCGGTCTTAGTGTGTCAAAAGCACTTTGAAATATCTGCAAAATTTGGTATGAATTTTCTATAATAGTTACAAAATGCAACAAATCTTCTGACTTCGTCTGTATTTTTTGGTATAGGATAATTTTTGACTATTTCGTATTTAGATGGATCTGTTCTTACACCATCTTTAGTAATAAACTACTTCTGGTCTCAAAAAACAACATTTTTGTGGATTTAGTTTCATATTATATCTCTGAAGTCTGTCAAGAACCTTGACAAGATTTTGGTTGTGATGATTTAAGCTGCAACCATATACTATTATATCGTCTACGTACAGAAAAGCTTCAGAATCCAATCCTGATAATGCTATTGTAAGCATTCTTTGAAAACTATTGGATGATACTTTCAAGCCGAATGGGAGTCGTTTAAATTGAAAGTGACCATGTGAAGTGGAAAATACTGTAAGTGGTCTTGAATCCTTTTCAAGCTCAATTTGGTGAAATGAACTAGTCATATCGAGTGTCGAAAACCATTTTGCTCTTCCTAATTTGTCCAAAACATCTTCTAATCTAGTTAGTGGAAATTTGTCATTGACAAGTCTCCATTTCTTTTTATCCTCAGTATTCTTTTTCGGTACCAAAAGGAGTGGGGCATTATATGGACTAACTGATGGTTCTATTATATCCTCGTTAGGCATCTTCTGTACTTGTTCATTTATTATTTGTGTATGTGAATGGGGAAGTCTATAATTTTTTATATACACTGGAGTATTATCAGAAGTTGTGATATTCTGTTTATAAAAATTATTTACTGTTAAATTTTCATCAACTAAATGAAATACATTTTGATATTTTCTAAAAATTTCTATTAATTGTTTTTTTGCATGTTCGTCACTATTGTTTATGTTAAGTGTATTTAGTATTTTGTTAAAACGCTCGTCATTGTTTATGTTATTGTAATTTAATACGTCATAATTTTTAAGTGGGTTAGTCTGGAGTTGAATGCCTTTTAAAGTTACAGTAGAGTTCGTTGTATTTAAAATTTGTATATGTGTCATTCCGTTCTTGGGTGTTATCGAATTACTTAAGAAAATTCCGTCTTCTAACTCATTATTAAATATGACGCTATCCTCATTTATATTTTTTCTTTTTTTTGGTTGTATAATTTCTGTTCTTGGTGGTATTGTTATTGTTAATTCACTATATGTTTTTGTTTGCATAGGCAAAATTATTGTTGTATTATTTACAAACAAAGTTAATGTAAATGTTTCATAATCAATCTTACAAAAATATTTCTTTTTAAAAAATCTCGACCAATAATACCATTTGTTTCAATTGGAAAATCTGTATCTACTAGTTGAAATGTATGTTTACATTCTATGTTTGTTAAATTTAGATTAAGGTCAATAGTTCTAATTGAATTGATTTCCTGATTTGTGATACCTGTTAATTTACACCTTTCTTCTGGATAATATTCTTCATTTTCGAAATATTTGTTCATACGGCATAGGGATATGTCGGCACCTGTGTCGACAAGAAATGTTAATTTTATTTTTGTATGTGACAGTAATGAAATTTGTATTATTTTCAGTTAATTTGAAAATCTTTAATTTTGGCTTTCCGGAATACTCTAGTACTCCGATCCTTCCATGTTTCCCGTGTCGTTTATTGCACGTATGTATATATCTGTATCTGTAATTGCTGTTATTATTATTCCTATGTGTATAACTGTTACTTCTGTTGTTAAAATTGTTGATCCTAACATTTGTGTTACTGTTATTATTTGACCTAAAACGTTGTTTCCAGCGTTATAGTTACTTGTCCTGAAATTACTGTTTTGTCTGAAATTGTTGTTATTTGGTCTGCAATTGTTGTTATTCTGTCTATAATTGTTGTTAATTGGTCTATAATTAATATTACTATTGGACCTATAATTGTTACTATTAAAATTTTGTCTATTTGGTCTAAAGTTATTGGCTTGCCTATAACCTCTTTCAAAATGCATAATAGAGCTTGGGTTTGCTTTTTACTCATTTTCTAATTCAAGAGCAAGTTCTGTTGCTTCTTGAAGATTTTTGGGACGTGCAGCAAAAATTGCTGTTTTTAAATTGTCATTTATGCCTCTTATTCAGGGTAATTATGACATTCTTCTCCGGTTCTGTGGCATTATTTCCTAACTCTTCAATTCCTAATTATCTATTATATCAATCTGCCCCTGTAGTTATTTACCGTTAAATTCCTTTGGTACAAATTGTTTAACTTATCCTGTAGTTGTGGAATTGTCTTGTACTGAAGGAAATCTTCTATATATGAGGTCACCTGTCTCCATAAAACATTCCAGTCCGTTGAAATTTCCTGAGAGTAATGGGAAAGATTTGGAAGTTGTTTCTAAATTAAATGCTGTCATGATGGATTCTTTATCTTCTTGCATTTGAGCCTTGTTCAAAAATTCTATTATTGTTTTACATAAATTATTAAATTCTATTTTCAGTGTAACTGTATTCTCAGTGTCACCTTCTATTTCTAATGCTGTCTGAAAACCTTCTTTAATATCTAATTTTTCCTTTATGGTCTTTTTTGTATATTTTCTATAGGGACTTTTCTTTAAATTTGCCCAAATATCTTTTAATCTTTTCAAAAATTCCTCCATATATAATTTTTTATTTATTTTATTTTATAAATCATATTTTTATTATTACATAATATTACATATGTGTTTTTAAATATAAAATTTATTTTTATACCTCTGTTATAGCATTACTATTAACAGGGCTATTATTAATATTAGCCACCCTTTCCGGACATAGTCTTTAAAATGTTTATTGATTCTATGTATAGTGAATATAATTATTCCAACTATTATTATTAATTTTATATAAATTTCCTGTTTATTTTCTAATTGGCTATTATTATTTACTATATTTTTTTCTACCACTACCTCTTTACTTTGGGGTCTTCCCATTGCTTATTTCCTTTTTAATCTATCAATTTCTATCCAGATTTCGTGACTTCTCTCCCATATAATTGGGTTTTGATCGCCTTTCACTATCCTCAGATTTTCAGCTAATTCCCTTCTCAGTCTCACCAGACGCCCAACTCTTTTCTTCTTTGCTTTGATGTTTACTTTTGGTATTGCTGTCAGTTTATCGTCTAGCAATCTTCTTTGCGTCCTATAGTAGTCCTCTATGGTTAGTTTTTTTGGACCTAATTTCGCGGGCACGTATTTCGGGATATCTTCCTTCGCTCCGGCCGGTACATATTCTTCCATCTAAGGAATATATGGTTTAGGATGGCAGGATCGCCATGTGGTGGAAAAAGTTTTTATATAAATAAGTAGGAAAAAAGGATTTTATTTTGTAACCGGCAGTGTTTACCGTTGGTTACACTTTTGCCGATGTTACCTTGATAAGGGCAAAAGGAGATTATGAAGTAAAATTCAAGGCAATGTAGTTGCCGATTTGAGTCTTAGTTTTAATCTGGCTTATTTGTGGCCAAAGGGCTCTTTTTATACAAAAATTTACATATTTTCTAACTTACTCTAATTTTACATTCTATCTTGCTTAATCCTATTCCATACATGTACTTACTCTAATTTCGACAGTCACAACTTGAAAAATTGACCAATCATATTGTCTTCAAATTGGGGAATTGAGTGATTTTATCAATGTCACTCAAACACTAATATGATCCCTTTAAACCCACGATCGGCAACTCCTATACACTGTGTATTTTGGCCGTTACTAAATTTACACAGACTACTCACACGCATAGAAAACACAATTCAGTCTCATATGAGCTGTCATTGAAGGAGGTTGTGTTGTCGCTCGTTTCTTGCTTTTGCAGTGAAAATGAACGAAAATATATTAATGCAGGGATAGATAATTCTAATTATTGTTGCACTTTTTTTTAGCATATATACTACATATTAAGTAGTTTTTAGAATTATAAACTTTTTTAAATGTTTTTTCTTACAACTAAAGTAGCAAATTACAATAATTTACCAAAATATATATACTTTTCCCTTAATAGGTATATATTTTATTAAAAATTTAGTTAAAAAGCTCATATTTCTATTTCGATATTTAAAATAAATATTTGCAAATAAGTCCAAACTAAAAAAATATTAGTTTTGTTTTAGATTAATATTATTTCTAAATTTCAGTTTTCCAAGCATGACTTGTTGTGAAGATGAGAGTACAACAATTTCTCATTTCTTGTTTTTTCGCTCTTACACTTATACAAGTGCAAAAAGTGATAGTATATGTCTGCCGATCGCTGCTTTAAACATTCGTCACATTTCATTCAAGTGCAGCTTGATCGATTTTTGTTTATGCTTTGCAATGTGTGGCGTGTATGTATGTACGTGTGTGTGGCTTAAATAGGTATATTACAACAAATTTAAGGGAAAATTAACCCTTTGGTGGTTATTAACCCATTGTCTGCAATGAAGATGACTTATACAACACAACTTTTTTTTTTTTATTTTAGAAGGACTTGTCGGACTCGCGAAAGTTTTTTAGAACTAACTTCCAGCGTGAGGGTCTTTGCTTCCAAGCAGCTTTTGCTACATTTTACAAGAATATATATAAACTACTGACACCTCTTAGTGCTATCCATTTGACAGTTATTGAAAATTATTTACACACTTTCCAGAATTAACGTTTAAAAATAATGATAAAATATAGACTCTACAAAAGAAATTATGTAAATATTTTGAAATGATGAGTTTGACTGCGTGCGGTAGAACAGTGTTTAGCATTTCGCAAAAATTTATTGCGAATTTCAATATATTGGTGTATTGGTAATAGGATGATATCAAAAAATAAATTATCCAAAATTTGAATTTCGCACAGGAAAACTGGTAGTTTGAACTATAGTGCTATGCAATAAGTCGTTTTCATCGAGGAAGTGTGTAATTTGGACAGAAATAATTTTTTCAAAGACTTTTGAGAGATAAGGCAGAACTGCAATTGGCCTAAATTCAGTATTATTTTTAGGTATAGGGAAATTTTTTGCAATTTTCCAAGCATTGGGATATGACGAAGTTGTAAAATGTTGATAAAATTTGGGACTATACCATCAAGACCAGCGGAATTAGATTTTATTGAGAGAAGTGCCTCTAAAACTATTCTTTCTATTGCATTGATTTTAAATCGAATTTTTTACTATAGGAAAATTTTTTGCAATTTTTCAAGCATTGGGATATGACGAAGTTGTAAAATGTTGATAAAATTTGGGACTATACCATCAAGACCAGCGGAATTAGGTTTTATTGAGAGAAGTGCCTCTAAAACTATTCTTTCTATTGCATTGATTTTAAATCGAATTTTTTACTATTTAAAATGGTTATAATCTTTATAAAAATATTAGTTATTTATTTATTTATTTGGTTTATAGATTAATATAAATCCTTACAGACTAAAGTTATATACAAATTTAAGGAATTTAATTGCAAAATAATTTTTCTTTTTACAATAGCATTACTTTCCGAAAAATCTATTAAATGATAACATTTGTTAAAATTTTCACATATGCGGCGAAAGGAGTCGTTGTTAGCATACACGGAACTGTAGTACATTATTTTCAACGGTTGAAAGTTACGGGTTGGTCGAGATGGAACATTAAAATTAATTTTACCAAGCAAAAACTCCGATTCAATATCATCACGGATTAATCCAAGTAAAAATAAAATACCCAGCATTAATCTACGACTTTTTAGTGTTGGTAACTTTATTAGATTGAGTCTGCTTTCATATGACGGTAGCACGAGTGAATTCTAGCCAAGACCACGTAAACAAAAAATTAAGAATTGCTTTTGAACAATACTATTTGAATAATTGATCCATATTCAAGAATAGGACGAACCAAAGATGTATCTAGATGTTTTGTTATGTATGGGGCAGAAAATTCTTTCGACCATCGTTTCATAAATCCAAGAACACCATTCGCTTTATTGAAAGTTATGCAACGTGATCACGGAAGTTAAGTCTATGATCTAGTAATATTCCAAGATCGTTAATATTGTGGACTTTTTCCAAAGACAATTCATTTATAAAGTAGTTTGTGTCGTAATTTCTTACTCTTAAAAATGACATGTGTTTACATTTTTTTATATTTAAATCCATAAGATTTATTTTCACCATTGCGAAAGTTTATTGATGTCGGATTGAAGTAAGCGTTGACTGCTAGAGTTTCGAATCATTTTAAGAATTTTGACAGCGTACATTAATACTTTGGAATGAGAAATAACATTAGGGAGATCGTATAAATAAAGTAAATAGTATTGGACCTAAATGACTTCCCTGGGGAACACCAGATGGGACCTCAATAACTTTGGAAGTAGCATCTCTAAATTTAACTTGTTGCATTCTATATAAATAAATAGGATAAATAGGAAAACCACCACTTTAAAGCTGCAAAACTAAAACCCATTAGCTATAACACAGTGAGACAATAAACGAAAATTGAAATACCTGGGAAGTGATACTATTTTTCTGAAGGATGGATCCGAGTAGAACAAGAATGTTTTTGAAATTTCCCAAACACCTCCAAAATCTTGAGTTACGGGTAAAAAACCGGATTTTCGTAGGCCTTTGTAAAAACATATATAACGTTTAAGTAACCTAGAGAGATATGTGTGAATTTCATCAGCAAACATATTTATACCCTACCCCACTATAGTGGGAAGGGTGAACCCCCCGAAAAGGGCTTTTGTACTTATAATTATGTATAATATAAATGAGACCCTAGCCCCCACACAAAGCCCCCTTCAGAAAGTAACTTGAATATCCACAATTCATTTATTAGCACTGTTATTGCAATGAAATTTAGCACAGACAAATATTATATACACTCTAAAAAATGATTTTAAAATTACTACTTCAAAATATGTAAATGTTTATGGAAACTTACACAAAATGTGTAAATTTAATCATAAAATGTTTACAGAAACTAATTACATTTTTTATCTTTAAAAATATATACAAAATATAGCAAGTTGTTTGTTTGTAAACATGTTTCTAATACTATAAACATTTTAAGTTTAAAATTACATTTATTGCATATAAAATTTCTATTTTAAACATGATGTGTGTAATTTTATATTGAACAAATAAAAGGAAATGCCAAAATTTTGTTTTTCACAAAATAATTTTTCTGAAATATTTTAATATTTAGTTTTAAACAATTTTATAGAAAAATAAGAATTTCAATCAAAAATGCTAAAAAATAATTTCAATAATTTGACGATTAACGAATAACAAATTATACAACGCGAATTTCCTGCCTACATACATTTTCAATCAATGGAAAACATTATATTGTGAGAAAAAGTGATAATTTGGATCAAATTCTCCTAACAGCCAATCAAAACATATTATGAGAAAAAGTGATAATTTGGATCAGATTCTTCTAACAGACTTCCAAAATACTATTATTAAAGACTCTTTCATCCCATGTTGAAAACTTCAAAAACTTAAATTGATTAGGAACTTTTGAGGAATTCGTGGTAAAAGAAATGGAAATAATTGCTTTATCATATTCAAGACTATTTTTCATAATTCATTGTTGTTTCTTGTTCTTGAAAAAATACAAAGCCCAATAAAAATCTTTTAACAATACATTTGTTTCGATTTATATCTTTTAATATTAAGAGGAATCATATGGGAAACGATGGTAATATTAAACAAATAAATTATAAATTTACATATAAAAACAGTTATTTTAAACACAAACCATTTAAATTTACATGAAATTCAAATGTTGCTAAACATTTTTAAACACATAATATGTAAAAGTACATAATTTGTATCTTGTATTTTTACATACAATGTGTTTAAAAATTTGAAATAAATTTCATTGTGTATTTTTACACTAATTATACTGGGGGTCTGGTTACCTACAATAAATAGTGTAAATTTAAACAAAAATTTATAAGAGTGTATATTATATAAATACAAATCTATCCAGCCCATTTTATCGGGATCGGTCCACATTTGCTCCTATCCCCCATATAAAGCCTCTTTTAGAGAATAAGTTTTTCGTCAATAAATTACTTAAATAAATCGGAATCAAAGTAATATTCAAGATAAATGCTTTATTATGAAAAATCACATTTAATATTCATAACTGGTGTAGGGTATCATATAGTCGGCCGTTGCACCGTTGTCCAAGTTTGGAGATGTTTTTTTAAAGAATTTCATATAGGAACCGTACTATATGTATATTAACCGATTAGAAACCCATGTTTATTCATGAGTAAAACTCAACTTTGCTTTTAAAAATCCGTTAGCAATTGAGGACGTTATTATATTTTTCTTAATTCAAAATTTTTCTTAAACTGATATGGCGGATAGGGCTAAATATGTATGGGCCGATCCTCATACAATTTGGTGGAAGGATTAAGATGTATATAAAAGTTATTTATGCTAAATTTCATCGTGATATTGATGTAATTAAGAGAATTATAGAATTGAAGTCGCTTGCTCAAGAAGGATTTGCATGGGGACTAGGGTCAAATAAGGTCCAAACAATACAAAAATCGGTATAAATGAGTTTGCTGTAATCTTTAGTGATACTGCTGATTCATTAGACAATACGGTCTTATTTGGCCCACGTCCTCATACAAACCCTTCTTCAGAAAATGACTTGAATTCCATAATTCTCCTCTTAATATTAATATCACGTAAAAGTCAGCATAAATAACTTTAATATAAACATAAATCCTTCCACCAAATTTTTCGAGGATCGGCCCATATTTAACCCCATTCCCCATATAAAGCATCCTTCAGAAAATCAGTTTTTGAACAATTTTGTATTAAGATAAAGATCAACAACGTCGTCAATTGCTAACGGATTTTTAAAAACAAAGTTGCGTTTTTCTCTTGAATAGACATGGGTTTCTAATCAATTAATAAATAATATGGATATTATATAAAATATTTTCAAATCTCCAAACATGGACAACGGTGCAAAACTAAAATAAAAATATATATGCTGATGAAATTCACATCCTGAATTCGTGAAGAAACTTAAAATCGGTTCAGATTTAACTAAGTTACTGAGTTATAAGTGTCCAAAGGTACGAAAAACCGGTTTTTTACCCGTAACTCAAGATTTTGGAGGTGTTTGGCAAATTTCAAAAACATATTCTTGTTCTACTCGGATTCACCTTTCAGAAAAATTGTATCAGTTCCCAGGTATTTATTTTTGTCGCATAGTGTAATTTATTTAGTAGCATATTATGGTTCACTCTGTCAAATGCTTTACTAAACTCTGTATATAATACGTGTGTTTGTAATTTATTTAACAAGCCATCATTTATTAAGATGGTGAGCTCGAGGATATTCGTTGTTGTGGAACGATATTTACAGAAGCCATGCTGACGTGTAGACAGTAGTGAAGAAACTTGCGATAAATTGTCTGATAAACTTTTTCTAGAAGTTTAGGATTGGTTTTTAGTGTTGATCTCATACGAAAAATGTAATTATTATATGCCAGTTTCTTTGTGATATTATATTCAGAGCGTGCAACAGAGTAATTTTTAAAATCAATTATGGAGCCAGATCTTTTGTATTTTTTGTAAAATTTATTTTTCCTTAAGAAAATATTAAATTAGTATATCTGAGATAATATAACAGCTAGAGTCTTCAAATTTTGTCGGAGCAACTTTAGTATCAATATAATTATTTAAGACAAAAAGTGGGCGGAATAGCATTAGGGGGCGTGGCACCTCCCATATAAATTAAATACAAAAATTCGTTTATCTTGGAAACTATTACAGTTATAATATTAAAAATTTGCACGAGTAACTTTAAAATCCATGTAAACATTTTGGGAAATAAATTGGCGGACTACCATGAGGGGAGCAGCACCTCCCATATTAATACAATACAAAAATTAGTTTATCTGGGAAACTAATTGAACTAAATTCTTCAAATTTTGCACTAAGAACTTAAATATTCATCTGAATATTTTGGAGAAAAAAAAGCGGACTTTCGTCATGGGGGGCTTGGAGCCCCCATACAAAATAAATAGAAAAATTCGTATATCTGAGAAACTATTAGAGCTAGAATCTTCAAATTTTAATTGAAGAACTTTGACATTCATGTGAACATTCAGAGAATAATGGGCGGACTTTCAATGGGGAGCTTGGCACCTCACATATGAATTAAATTCAAAATTTCGCTTATCAGGGAAACTAATAGAACAAGATTCTTCAAATTTAGCAAGAAGAACTTTATTAGACATATGAACATTTTGAAGAAAAAAAGGGCGGACTTTCATCTGGGGGTTGTGAGTTCCCATATGAATTAAATAGAAAAATTCGTATATATGAGAAACTATTAAAGCTAGAATCCTCAAATTCTACATGAAGATCTTTGACATTTATATGAACATTTAGAGAATAACGGGCGGACTTTCAATGGGGTCTTGGCACCCCCATATGAATTAAATACAAAATTTCGTATATCTGGGAAAATATTAGATTTCTTTTAAATTTGTCATCGATTACATTAAAATCTTAATTAACGTTAGGAAAAATTGTATCTCTGGAAAACATTACAGTTAGAATCTTCAAAATTATTAAGAAGATTTTTATTTATATTGCTTATATTTAAATTTATTTCTATTTGATGATGGTAGTAGTTTATTACGAAGAGTATAAATTTCAACTTCAATTGTAGGATGGTGGCCATCTTCAGAAAATGTTAAAGGCGGCGAGTACAAATACATCCATAGAATGATTAACAAACGCAAGGTCTAAAAGTCTTCCATTTGTGTTATAAACATGCTGTATTTGGAATAATCCAAGCATCATTAGTGATTGAACAAATTCATTTGAGACTGTAGGAATTAAGTAATTAAGTTCCAAAGGTTTATTCCACAATAAATTAGGAATGTTAAAATCTCCAAGTACCACAAATAAGTCAGAAGGGTTGGATTATTTCAGAGCGAAAGCAATTCCCGAAGTGTGCAACTCATAAATATCACCAGAAGAATTTGGAGCAATATAGAAGCAAGTGACAAATAAGGAACTATTTGTAAACAGGATTTTGACGGCAATAAATTCGATATTATTACTGTTTTCAAATGTTATGCTTTTACAGGAAAGATAATTTAATGCTGCAATAAGTACACCACCACCACGTTTGTATTTAAACAAATTAAAATCTAAAGTGTTAGTTTTTGACATTTTATTTTAATCAAAACCGATTTTTTGCAATGAAAAAGTAGATGCGTTTTGCTTTCACCTAACTATTTTTATGTGAAAAGTTTTCGGTTTTTTTTGGTTCGGAAGTGAAAACGAGAACACCAAGAAAATGTGGCATTTGGTCTTGTGGATTCGGAAGGCAGAACATACACAATAAAGTTTTTTCCAGAATAGCTAAAAAATTAACAAAATAATTGTACTAATTTTGACAAACTAGTTTTGTTATCGTATGAAATAAAATTAAAAATATATTACCTTATAAAACTTTAAATTTCCGAAAAAATATTTTTTTAAATTGTTCTAAACATAAAAAATTTCAAGAAAACAAAAGTGTAATTTTTAAACCATCGATATTTTTATAAATTTTGGTTTTAAACAAGAATTAAAGCTTCCAAAATAGTTAAAAACATTTATATTTTACGTAATATCGATATAATTCACTTCACAAACATTTTTATTTTAAAACGAACGCAAAATTGGTTGGCAAAAAGGAAAGAAATAAAGTGCCGTTTTATTTTTCTTTTGTATACTACATGAAAAGAAGAATCTTTTTGTTTCAGTTTAAAGTTGATCTTTTGTAAGTGAAGTTGTGTTTTGTTAAAAAAGTTATTTTGTTGTAAAAATTTAAAATAATGGTGGTGATCTAAATGGCAGAAACGGATTTAAAAATTGGGGTAAATTTACTTCATTCTACTTTAACTTACAAATGCAAATAGGATTGCAATCTACATACATTACATTCTTATTTGCAAGCGTTTATAGGCGTCTCATTAACTTCGCTTAGAACTCCACACATTATGTAAGTGAAATTTTAATTTGTCTTAATGATATTGTGGCTTACGTTCTAAGCGATGAGACAGTCTAGGACACTTTTATGTTAAATCTAAGTGGAAGAATAAGTGAAAGCATCACCACTGATTGCCACGAAATATCACTTAGATAAGCGAGGACATAATGTGTATTTTTACCGCTGGGTTGTAATAGTTTGCAACGAGAGAAAATGTTTACGCTCTTGGTTTTTACTCTTCTTCCAAGTTTTTTGAGTTAATGAACGCTTTCCAGTAATAATTGTTACTAACTAGTAACAACTTTTAGTTATTGAACATAGCTATTATTATGGAGTACAAATCCACCGATTTGGACTAAATTTTGTAAGCACGTAAATAAAGGTCCACAATCATGAGAAATGACATCCTTTCATTGAAATTTCGAAAATTTTGGCAACCCTAAGCTTTAAAAGTGCTTCAAAATTTCGTTAAAAGTGACATAACTTTCCTTGGACGTGCGGATTCATACGAATGTAGAGCATGTGAAGAGGACATTGAAAATCTAGAGCACTGTCAGACATTCGTCGAAGTTAGATCCATGTATCTTGGAAGTGATGTTATTCCGGAAATAACATTCCCGTCTAACACTGATTGGAAGATTCTAAGGAATTACGTCCAGGCCTAGGTGTATTTCTTCGGAGTTGATGTAGTACACGTCATCCTATCAACCTAACCTAAAGGGTTTAGTCGGGGTTCATAATGTGAACCAGACGATATTCACCAGGTGAAATATAAGATAATTCACCCTACTAACTAACCGTTGGTGTTATGACACCTTTTTTACAAAAAGAATAATAGATTTAACATTATTGATTATTCTAAACTTATACAAAGAAAAAAACTTATATCAAACTATAGTTGAGGAATTCCATTTAAATTTAAAAGATTTTTCCCATAGTTTCCGATTTCTAAATACGTAAAGGAATACGTACCATCATACTAACTTTAGACTTGCTCGCCGTCTAGCTTCTCCTTCCTCGCTTCTTTTGAGATACCCTTACCTTCGAGATTGGTTTCGCCGACGTGTTCGTCTTCGAAATATCTATGTAGCTTGGCATTGTCATCCATACTCGCAGGATTCTGACTTGGCTTCGACTGTGTATTATAAGAAGGGGAGCTCTTTTTCTTCTTAGCTTTATTATCAGTTGTCAACTCAGAAGACCTGATCCTCTTTGCCTCAGATCTTGTGAAAGAGTCCGATTTTTCCTTTGGAGTGCCGTGGGATTGACTAACTATGATTTCCTGAAGCATCTGTGTCAACTTCCTCCTCTGTGCTCCAGATAGTCTTTTCTTAGTAATAGGTAGTTTAGCTATGCTATCACTCATCTCTTTCACCATTAGCTCTAATTCATCCTTTTTGAGATTTGCTATAATGGCTCCCTCCGAGTACATCCTTCTCTTTCATCCCTTTTTTTGCCAATGGCATGCTGTACACTTGACGCATTGTCCGCCACGGAGGCCAAGGTACACACATCCATAGTTGTAATTTGCTCATGATTGCAGAATGACAACGACCCGTGACTCGCGAGTATATCAACACTTGCCGCCGGTACTGGGTTATTTAGGCCCTGCACCGTAATTGTGTGGGCCTATGCCAACGCAGAACAGAGATGCTGAATAGTGTCTTTTATTCTCGTTCAATACTAGCTTTAACGGATACACCATCCCGATCTTAATAGCACCAATACCACAACGTGGTGGGTTTCGTTCTCACTATTGATATATAATTTTCAATTATATATCAGAAATTTCTATTTATATTTCAGAAATTTCCAATTCTATTTCAGAAATTCTGAAATACAAATGGAAAGTTTTGAAATATAATTGGAAATTTCTGAAATATAATTAGACATTTTTGATATATAATTGGATATTTCTGAAGTATAATTAGAAATTTCTGAAATATAATTAGAAAGTTCTGAAATATAATTAGAAATTTCTGAAATATAACTAGAAATTTCTGAAACATAATTAGAAGTTTCTGAAATATTGTTACAAATTTCTTAAATTCAATTGGAAAGTTCTGATATACAATTGGAAATGGTGTAGTATAGAGTACGACTAATATGTAATTGTTTCTACAATTATTCGATTTTTTTAATGTGGTAATTCGTTATTTTTATGAAAAAATATTTCTTTTCAGGTGGTTACAAACGCCTTTTTTGCAAAAAAAATCTTTTTTTTCGCAAAAACTAATTTTCTTAACATATTTTTTTTGTGCAAAAATATCATGCGATCAGTTTTTAAATTATTTTAACATTTAGATATTAATTAACACCAAAATAAATCGTTGACATGCAGTTTCCTTCCAAAAATGAAAAAAATTATTTATAAATAGAATTTCAATATATTTCATTAAAATATGTATAAACATAAACACATAATGACTTCTAGGATTAAAATATAATTATTCGTATTTAACTGAGCTTATTAATTTGCAAATAGTCTTAAAAAACGCTTTAAATTAAAAAAATTAAAAACATTTTATAACTGTTTGCAAAAATTAAAATTTTGAAAAAATGGGAAAAATTTGGTTGTTTTTTTTTTAACGTTTATCATAAAATACACTTTAGGCTATAATAAAATCAAAAAATCTACAGAAAAATATTTTCTAACTTTTTCAAATTATTTCATCAAACTTTGTGAATTTTGAGTATTTTGTCTGCTCAAAATATTTCGAGCAGACAAAATACTCAAATCAATTTCAACAAAATAGAAATTAAAAAATATATGATTATAACATTTATGTTAAGTACATCATAATGAATCATTGAAATCATAATTTCCCAGAAAAACGCGATTTGAAATATATTTGTTGCAAAATTAATCTTATTATGGGTTAACTTAAAATAAAATTTAAAAACAAAAAAATTTTAAATTTTGGAAATGCGAATTTTTGGCTGTACTCGGAGGGTATAGCAGGACATATTGGTATAAATAAGTAAAAAAAATTAAATCCCATTTTTTATTATTCTTTTAAAATATTTTTCTTTCTTACAAAAAAAATCGAATCAATTAGTATTGAGAATTTTTCCATTAGATTAATTATGAAATGTATTGAAATTGTCTTACCGTATTCAGTGCACTTTTTCGACACTTTATTATTATTTATGCTAAAAAATTAATTAAAATTCATGAAATGGGATGTATTCTTCTCTGACACAACTATCATACAATTCCCATTCACAAACAAATTTTGTATGGTAGATTCTCCAGTAATTAATTGCATTTATCAATTACTTTTTCATCAATTTCTTGGCAATATTTGAAAAAATAATTAAAAAATCTAAATGTGAACTGATTTTATTATAATGATAATCAGTAGCACCTACAAGCCTTTTAAAATTTTTACCAAAAAGGACATAAACATCCTTAGAAGATTATTAAGATATATGAAAAATAGGCATGGATAGTCCCATTGTACCCAAGAGAGTACACCAATATTTAAGCTTATAAAAATGAACTAAAAAACAATTTTTGAATTATTTTTTCAAAAAATCCTAATTGGCTGATCTGTTTACTTTATTTTTCAGTAAAATTAAATATATATAAAATTATTATATTATAAACTCAAAATGAAAGAGTTTGACATCAAATTGCAATGAAAGGTGCGAAAAATTAAAAAACTCTGTTGACAAAAAATTATTTAAAAATTACCGTTATGTTATGAAATTATAATTCGGTATATTTATTTTATTTTTATAAAATTTTACAAAAAACTCAGTAATATGGATAATCTAGCATTAAAAACCGGTTGTTTTTTGTACCCAAGCGAGTACAGTGGGAACGAATGGGTTAATTTTTCCTTATAATATATTCACTAATATGCTCTTACAAAATTTAAGGTTTTTGCAAAATGTAGGAAAAAATTGGTTCTGTTCTCTCTTGCTTTCAATTAACAACCTAATGGTTTTCAATAATGAGTAAAAAAATTTAAGAAATATTTACTAACTTTTTCAATTTATTTCATCAAACTTTGTGAATTTTAAGTATTTTGTCTGCTCAAAATATTTCGAGTATAAAATCAATTTCAACAAAATATATAATTATAATAATTATGTTAAGTACATCATGATGAATCATTGAAATCATAATTTGCCAGAAAAACGCGGTTTAAAATATTTTTTTTTTCTTTAAATTTTTGCTAAAATTATGTTCACTTATATATTGTTACAAAATTTAAGATTTTGCAAAATGTAGAAAATTTTAAAAATATTTACTTACTTTTTTAAAAAAGTAAGTAAGTAAGTAACAAAATGTGTTATATTTTTACATTTTTATTTTAATGTTTGTAACAAATAAAACATCATATCCAAATCAATGCTTCAGATGCGAGAGCCAGGAATTATTTTGGAAAAGAAAATATTGAAAAATCTCCTATGGTTAACTTAATTTCAGAGCCCTCTAGTGAACGCAATCCGTATTACAAAAATATAATTTGTACTTTTTTAAGAAGGAAATTTTGTTAGCTTTCAGAAAAATCTACAATATTTATCTGGGCCCCTCCAATATCACTCTGGGCCCCTCCGATTATATCCCAATAGGAACTACTTTGATAGCATGATGTTATGTTCTTCTGGCGTCATTTGAATACAGCCCGTTACGGTTCTAAGGGCTGTTTTTTTTCCACTTTGGAGCTCCTTCCACTGTGAGTTGAAAAAAATGTTGTTGTGCGTTAATATATGTTGGGGAATTTTCAGGTTGACAATTGGTAGTTGCCTGTCATTCCGTAGATCGTTCTTTATGGCCTGAGAATGGAACTGATGTAATTGGCGAACGATCGGGAAAGACTCCTCTGCCCGACAGGAGACTAGTACTGATTTAGTAGACATTTTACTTCAGGAAGTTCTCGGTGCTGTTGCCATCTCAACAGGATTCATATTGTTTCATGCTACGCGACATATGGTTTTGAGGTCCGTTCCCTCAACTCGTCGGGGCAATTATTGGGTTCGAATAGACTTTGCAAATTTTTACATCCTTTGTCACATTATCTGACATACAGAGGTATCATGATTTATTAGCTGGATATTTCAGGCTACCAAATACTTCTCTAGGTGCTGTTGCTAAACCAACAGAGACATCTCAGTAGTGTGGTTGCGCGGGATTTAAGTGGTTAAAGAATGCACTGGAATGGGTCATTAGTTGATGGGGATTGCGTCTATATATATGAAAATGAAAGTGTGTTTGTATGTATGTATGTATGTTTGTTTGTACTTTATAGACTGCTAAACGGCTGGACCGATTTTCCTGAAATTTTCACAGTTTCTTCCTGTATGTCTGGAAGGAACTATAGGCTACTTTTTATGTTGAAATTTCAAGTGGGCGACGTTCCACGCCCACATTAAGAAAATATTAAATTAGTATATCTGAGATAATATAACAGATAGAGTCTTCAGATTTTGTCGGAGCAACTTTAGTATCAATATAATTATTTAAGACAAAAAGTGGGCGGAGTAACATTAGGGGGCGTGGCACCTCCCATATAAATTAAATACAAAAATTCGTTTATCTTGGCTACTATTACAATTATAATATTAAAAATTTGCACGAGTAACTTTAAAATCCATGTAAACATTTTGGCAAATAAATAGGCGGACTACCCATGAGGGGAGCAGCACCTCCCATATAATCTATATATATATAAAAACAAGTAAGAAATTATAGTCGGGCGTGGCCGACCATTCATTTTCAACAGCCATCGTCAGTGGATCCAGAGAATAGTATATGACCCATTTTAACAAATTATATTCAAAATTGCGATCTGTTGCGTGCACACAAGGTTTACATAGGTGCACACAAGGTTTACATAGGTTTAAATAGGCGGACTACCCATGAGGGGAGCAGCACCTCCCATATAATCTATATATATATATATAAACAAGTAAGAAATTATAGTCGGGCGTGGCCGACCATTCATTTTCAACAGCCATCGTCAGTGGATCCAGAGAATAGTATATGACCCATTTTAACAAATTATATTCAAAATTGCGATCTGTTGCGTGCACACAAGGTTTACACGGTCACAAAGACGGACATAGCTTAATAAGGACAAATATTTTTGAGTGTTACGAACATCACCACATTGTGTCCGGTATGTATGGGGGCTAAGATAGAAATTGAGCCGATCCTTATAAAATGTATTATTGGGAATTATCTATATACATATTTATATAAAAATGAATTTGTGTTTGTTTGTATGTTTATATGTTTGTGTGTTTATATGTTTGTATGTTTGAGCGTTATAGACTACTAAACGGCAAAACCGATTTTCTTAAAATTTTCACAGCACATTCCTGTATGTCTGGCTATAGGCTACATTTTATTTCCGATCATGGCGAAAAATGACAGTGTTATTTATAATTATATCAAACTTAGTTGTGCCAATCTTTATTATGACACATGAGTTATGAGCTAAAAGGTCCAAATCGGTAGGTCCGGTTGTATGGGGGCTAGGGCAAAAATTGGTCTGATCCTTATAAAATTTAATGTCGACATTTATGTTTACATAAAATCTATTTGTGCCAAATTTCATCGTGATACTAGTGTTTATAAGTGAATTGTGGACATTCAAGTCATTTTCTGAGGGGGACTTTGTATGGGGGCTAGGGTCAAATAATGCCCGATCTTTACGAAAATCACTAGAACTATTAAGACATATATAAAACTAATTTTTTTCACTTTTTGTAGAGATAGTAGATCATTTAACATAATTATGAGGACAAAAGCGCTAATCGGGGGGTCCGGTTGTATGGGGGCTATGTGAAATAATGGACCATTTTAACCATTTTCAATAGCCTTTGTCCTTGGACCAAGAGAAGTGCATGTTGCTAATTTCATCAAATTATCTCAATAATTGCGACCTGTAGAGTGCGCACAAGGTTTACATGGACACTAAGGTGGGTCGAAAAAAAAAGTTGAGTCAGTCACCCCCTACGATTAAAGATATGTTAATAACATTTCCGAAAATATAAAAAATATTTTTTTGCCACGCCTAGAAATACCGCCCTTTTTATTTTTTATATATTACGCCGCCATTTTAAGTCCGATCGTAACATATCATGTATCAATATTTATGGCTTGACTTTAGCTATATTTCACTCTTATACAATTTTTTATTTCGGCGTCATATTCTTTGCGCGACTTCTGATATCTCGGATCCTTCCCCAAAATCTAAAATTGTGGCTATACTGGAATAAAGTACATTTAATTACATAGAATATAGGCTTTTAAAATGCTCACTTTTATGCAAAAAGCCTATATTTCATATAACTAAAAGCTCTTTATTATTGTATAGCCATAATTTCAGATTTTGGGGAAGGATCCGAGATATCAGAAGTCGGGCATAGAATGTTACGTCTAATTTAAAAATCGTCTAAGGGTGAAATGTAGCTACAGCCAAGCCATAAATACTGATATATCATATGTAACGATCGCACTTAAAATGACGACGTAATATATAAAAAACAAAAAGGGCGGTATTTCTAGGCGTGGCAAAAAAATAATTTTTATATTTTTGGAAATGTTTTTAACATATCTTTAATCCTAGGGGGTGACTGACACAACTTTTTTTTTGTCCATAGAGACCGACCCACTCTAATGGACACACAGACAGACAGACAGACGGACGGACGGACGGACGGACAGACGGACATAGCATAATCGACTCAGGAAGTGATTCTGAGCCGATTGGTATACTTTAAGGTGGGATTAGGACCAATATTTTTGGGTGTTACAAACATCAGCACAAACGCATAATACCCTCCCCACTATAGTGGTGTAGGGTGTAATGAAAGTATGTTTGTATGTATGTATGTATGTATGTATGTATGTATGTATGTATGTATGTATGTATGTATGTATGTATGTATGTATGTATGTATGTATGTATGTATGTATGTATGTATGTATGTATGTATGTATGTATGTATGTATGTATGTATGTATGTATGTATGTATGTATGTATGTATGTATGTATGTATGTATGTATGTATGTATGTATGTATGTATGTATGTATGTATGTATGTATGTATGTATGTATGTATGTATGTATGTATGTATGTATGTATGTATGTATGTATGTATGTATGTATGTATGTATGTATGTATGTATGTATGTATGTATGTATGTATGTATGTATGTTTGTTTGTTTGTTTGTTTGGACTTTATAGACTGCTAAACGGCTGGACCGATTTTCCTGAAATTTTCACAGTTTCTTCCTGTATGTCTGGAAAGAGCTATAGGCTACTTTTTATGTTGAAATTTCAAGTGGGCGACGTTCCACGCCCATATTAAGAAAATATTAAATTAGTATATCTGAGATAATATAACAGCTAGAGTCTTCAAATTTTGTCGGAGCAACGGAATAGCATTAGGGGGCGTGGCACCTCCCATATAGATTAAATACAAAAATTCGTTTATCTTGGAAACTATTAGAGTTATAATATTAAAAATTTGCACGAGTAACTTCAAAATCCATGTAAACATTTTGGGAAATAAATTGGCGGACTACCCATGAGGGGAGGATATTAATACAATACAAAAATTAGTTTATCTGGGAAACTAATTGAACTAAATTCTTCAAATTTTGCACTAAGAACTTAAATATTCATCTGAACATTTTGGAGAAAAAAGAGCGGACTTACGTCATGGGGGGCTTGGAGCCCCCATATAAATTAAATAAAAAAATTCGTATATCTGAGAAACTATTAGAGCTAGAATCTTCAAATTTTAATTGAAGAACTTTGACATTCATGTGAACATTCAGAGAATAATGGGCGGACTTTTAATGAGGAGCTTGGCACCTCACATATGAATTAAACACAAAAATTTCGTTTATCAGGGAAACTAATAGAACAAGATTCTTAAAATTTAGCAAGAAGAACTTTATTAGACATATGAACATTTTGAAGAAAAAAAGGGCGGACTTTCATCTGGGGGTTGTGAGTTCCCATATGAATTAAATAGAAACATTCGTATATCTGAGAAACTATTAGAGCTAGAATCTTCAAATTCTACATGAAGATCTTTGACATTCATGTGAACATTTAGAGAATAACGGGCGGACTTTCAATGGGGTCTTGGCACCCCCTATATGAATTAAATACAAAATTTCGTATATCTGGGAAAATATTAGATTTCTTTTAAATTTGTCATCGATTACATTAAAATCTTAATTAACGTTCGGAAAAATTGTATCTCTGGAAAACATTACAGTTAGAATCTTCAAAATTATTAAGAAGATTTTTTTATTTATATTGCTTTCAGGGTAGCAAAGCACACTGGGTATAGTTAGTTTTAAATAATGCAATCTTGCATGACATCATAACGGTGGTCACCTTCCGGTTTACCCGAAGATTGATTTGACCTGATGTTGGGGTTTGTCGCCCCTTCTATTGACTTTAGACCAGTGATTGCTTTTTCCTTGTCGGGGTTTGCACTGGGATTGATCCCATGCTGCCTGTCATTCCACAACGGGGCTACTATGGCAAGTGATTAGATAGCTCAGCAAAGTGCTTGTACATGGAGCGGCTCAGCCATGTACAAAAATTGCCACCTGAGTTCTTCATAGAAGGATTCAGGGGCGCGTGGTAGACCGTCTCTAATCTACCCAGTGGATGAAAGAGACCACCGTGAAATTAGGCCATCATGGCAGGTGATCACGTTAAACTCTCGACATTCGTGACAGCATAATGAGTAGCATTTCTAGCTAAGGTGTTTGTACTTTGCTGTCCTTGGATTTATCTAAGGCTTTTGATAGAGTTAATCATTCACTTTTAGTTAATAAATTGCATTTATTAACTAAAATAAATACATTCAAACTCGTTTATAACGAACTTAGGTTGACCAGTCAAATTTGTTCTTTATAAGCGAAGTATGTAATAAGACGAGTGAAGTTTTTGTAGTTCTCAAAATAAAGTGGCATTTTACGAAATTAAAAAATATTGATTATAAATTTTTAATTTAATATTCTTTACAAAAAAACATCGTTGATGTTATTTGTTCATATATTTCTTAAGAAATTTAAGTTTTTTTTTTCAACGAAGCTAAATAGTTTCTTATGATTTCAATACATAATTTTGAAGTTCGTTATAAAAAAAGGAAAAATGTATGAAATTGTACTTGAGAGACTTAAAAAGTGGTTTGTTTTATCCGATGATTCATAATAACAGAGTTCGTTATAACAGATATTTTTTGTATGAAAATAGTTACCGAAATATCGGGACTTGAAATTTTTTTCGTAATAACCAAAGTATATATCAGAGTTGGGGGTAGTGCACTAAATTTCCAGTTTCCACTAAAAGTTAGTGATAGTGCAAAATTTTTCACTATCACTAATAGCTATTTAGTGGTGAGTTGAAAAATAACAGCCTCACTAAGCAATAGTGGTAGTGGTAAAAGAAAAATTTTCACTAAAATTAATTTAGTGATAGTGAGAAACCTTTTTTTTTTACAGCTTAGTGCAATTTTTTTTTCTCCACTAACAGGATAGTGGAAAAATATAATCATTCACTAATGTTAATGGGACTCAAAAACATATCATTATATTGAATTATTTTATAATTTTTTATTTTTATTATTTATTAAATTAATTAAGACTAATATTAAAGTAGTAATAAAAAAACATAAGAAAATAGTTATACAAAAAAATAAGGAATTTTCATTAAAACACACAGCTGTTTTGTTTATGTTTGTCATAGAAAAATAGAGCATGCTCTAATTGATAAAAAATTACATATATATTTCCATGTGTATTTTACATATGCAATGTTTCATATGTATCAGACGATATGTACAACTTTTACATATGGAAAATTTGACAGTACATATGTAAAATACATGCCGTGTGATAACACCTTTAAAAATTTTAAGTTTTTATTTAATTTTTTTATGCAATAAAAAATAATAAAATGAAAATATTTTGACTATATTTTCAATTTGTTTGAAATATTTTTATAAACACTATTTTTTGAGATTTTAGTGCATATAATATAATTAAAGCATTCATGTAGTGCAAAATTTTCACTACCACTAATGGTTAGTGGTAGTGGAAAAATTTTACACTACCACTAATTTTTTTAGTGGTAGTTAAAACATGTTTCACTACCACTAATTTTTTTAGTGGTAGTTACGATATGTTTCACTACCACTATAGTGATGAAAAATAGTGGAAAATCAAAATGTTGTCACTATAGTGGGATTTAGTGAAATGCTTAGTGCACTAAATATTTAGTGCACTACCCCCAACTCTGGTATATATACATATATAAAGTACTGCTCAAAAATATAGTGCACTTTCCGTTTCTTATTTTATCTTTTTATACCATTAAAAAACTTAAGATAAAACATTTTTTTGCGATAAATTAAAGCATATAGTCCAGTTTATTAAATCAATATTGAAATTTATTTTAAAAGAGCAAAATAACTGCGTTAGAATTTATTTTACGAAACAAGTCCTCAATTATTGCTTCAAAATTATAGGGCATTTTGGTCCATGTTATATGAGAATATTTCCTTGATAGATCGAAAACTTGTAAATTTAGCGCGATAGCGTTTTTAATATTTCAATTAGGTCTATGTTTAAATAGGTCCAAAAATAGAATCATATTTTCTTTAAAAGGTTTAAATTTAGTGATCCTAGTATTTTCATATCCTTAAAAAAATATTATAGGCCAAGAGAAAGGATATACACATGAACTAACTGAAACACCACCAAGAAAAATGTTTTTAAAGTTCTTATAAATGGACATTTTATTTTCAGTAAATAGAAGTTTTATTTTCAGAAAATGGAAAATAGAATTCAATTCGAACGAAAACTATTCAGATCTCAATAATGATGTGTTATTGTTCCATATATTAAGATTAAACAATAGAGCATGTTTTTTAAGGTTTTATAGTGAAATTTTATAAAATTATTACAATTTGTATTATCACAATCTTAAATCTGCCAAAAAGTGGCCCATGTTAGAGGGTCAGATTGTTGTTTACCTAGGGAAAAGATTAAAATCTCATTGAAATGTATCTACAATGTTACTAGATATAATCCTCATTAAGAAAATTATCTATTGACCAATTAAGAGCA
This sequence comes from Lucilia sericata, assembly GCF_015586225.1. Lineage (NCBI taxonomy): Eukaryota > Metazoa > Arthropoda > Insecta > Diptera > Calliphoridae > Lucilia > Lucilia sericata. Next base: position 106,455 of record NW_023994070.1, read on the forward strand.
TCATTTCGACGAAAAGTAATTTACTAGTACTACAAGACACATTTCTGCAAAATTAACCAAAGACAACGGCTTTAAATTTGTCACTTAAAATTAAATTGAATTTAAAAGCATAGACAAGTGTCCTTTCATAATAATTACATAGTTGCAATTTAACAAAATTAATTAAAACTTTTCAATATTGTTTCAACTTATTTCAAAGAATGCGATATAATTATGAAACAGGTTTTTATGGTTAGATTTGTATAAAAAGCTCACTTTTTGGAGGAATATCTCTAAAACTATGCGTTTTAATGCACTAAATATGAGAAAAATAAAAAAGAAAATGTCCCCACTTCCTTACCTGCGATTGAAAATCTTGATCTCAGCACAATTTTTAAAAAAAAATTATGCACTCTTTTCGGAATGGGTGTCGAAATTTCCGTAATTTTGAGCTTATCGCGGTAAAAATAATTAAAATGTTAATGTGTTTCTGGTCCGCAAAACGACTTTTAGTGTATTATAAGGGGCATATTTGCAAAAAATCTGAAAAATTCTGAAATGGACTATACCAAATGCCAAACTATTTTTTAGCATTTTTCTGTATAAGCTAAAAATTAGGAAAATTTTGACACCAAAAATATCCACAAAATTTTAAGATTATTTTTCCCGTAATCAGCAGAAAGAAATTGAAGGAATTTTTGAGACCCATTTCAAAAAATCGAAGATATTTTATTTTTCAATTGCTGGTAGGGAACTGAGGACCATTCGAAAAAATTATTTTTTATTTTTCTCGTGTTCAGTAAATTAATGCGCATCGATTGAGAGGTATTCCTAGGTGAAAGCTGTTCATTGGGACACTCTAATATACATATGTACTCATCTAGTAACTTCATTTTCAAGATATACAAAACTACATTAAATGGCAACTAAAAGTTTTTGGTAGGAGATAACCCACTACTAGTTATTCGTAAGATACATCCATGTATTGGAATCAGATCCGATGGCAACCTTATTCTAAGTCTTCTATTCTCTTATGGGTTGTGGATAATGTTCTGTCTTCGATAAAGTGTAAGTATAACATGGCTGTTAGAAGTTTTAAGTCTCTGTATATGTCTTAATTTCTTACATATCAAGTTTGGAAAGTTTGTAATTTTTTGTCGATAAAGTAAGATTTTATTTGCCAGTGTAACTGCTGATCGTTGACTAAATAACCAGAATATCTTTTTAAACTTCAAGTTTAATTCAGTTATTTTCTTTTTTACATGTTCTTTCATTTTAATTCAGCGTCAAGAGTAAAACCTAAGTATTTTTCTGTGTTGGAATATGGGATTATATAGTTATTCATATATATAAATTGGTAGGTTTTGTGACCGTTTTAGGGTAAAATTTAAATGAGTAGATTTGGTTTCATTTAGTTTTATTCTCCATTTCTTGGTCGATCTTATAATTTTGTTAGTTAAAAATTGTAGTTTTGCCGTATCATCCGCAAATGTTTCGATTTTTGTTTGTGGTGGTATTGGCAGATCTCTGGTGTAAAGAATACATAAAATAGGACTTGGATTGGATTTTTTAGCATTGAATATTAGCCTTCATGTTTAATTCTAATCTTCCAGTAACTCCAGTAAGGAATTTAGAATAGAACTATATTTATCTGGCAGATCACGTTGTAGTTTATAAATTAAGCCATTATACCAAACCTTGTCGAAGGCCTGAGCAACATCTATGAAGAGTCCAGGAAAAATTTTGTTGTTATTCTTGTAAATATCCATTACTTCAAAATAGACAATATTTAAAATAACCTTAAGGAAATTGAATTTGATTTTCTTCATGGATTCTTTTAAAAAAATATTAACGTTTGTTAAACCTGAAATAAGAAGAAATGCGTATCCTGAAATATTGTGAATTAGTTTCACTTTACCGCAAATCGCGCGTTTTTTTGAGCTTTTTGAGTAATTTAATATCCATGTGCTACCTTATAAGCATTTTCAAATTTGATTAAAGGAGCACGCAAAGGATGATATCCTTATCAGACATGTGTTTTTGCCATCCTGTTATCTATGGTGTTTGCAAGGAATTAAGCAAAGAACCTCACACTGGAAATTAGTTCCAAAAAAACTTGTGTTATATAAGTCCTCTTAATTTTAGTCAATGGGTTAATGGTCACCAAAGGATTAATTTTCCCTTAAATTTGTTCTAATATAAATTTTTCCCGTTATAAGTTCCTAGTGATTTTCGTGGTTTGAACGTGTTTATAAGTGATTGTGATCGTTTCTGGGTTTTAACGTTGCATTTTCTTCTCATGAAAGTGGACAAATAATTTTGCCTTTTGTTCCATGTTCCTTTTTATCTATTACATAGTCTATTTAGTATATTTTTATTTTCAGGGGTTCTTTGGCTCTGCCAAGTTTTTCTAGCTTTTCTTTTAGTACTTATCAGATTTTTTATATTTTGAGGTATTTTCTGAATCATCAGAATAAAATTGACAGTCGTGGTGGTATTTGCAAGCTGAGGTTTGTATTGCTTTAATAAGGTAATCTAATTCACATTCAATTTCATATGAGGTTTTTAGTGATACATATAATGATATATTTTCTTTTAGTTCAGTACCAGTTAGTTTGCCCATTAGTTAGCGATGGTTGTGGCATCATTTAGAGTTAATAGAACAAGCAAGTGGTCTGATGACAGCCCATCAGAATTTTCTAAAAAATCGTATTTTATGAAAACTTCTTGTAATAAAAAATCTATTACATCTGTCATTTTTTGTGTGCCTGTTGGCCAGTACGTTGTAATCATTTCATTTTAAGTTGTATCTTGTTAAGTTGTATCTTGGTGGGCAGTAAATAGCTACAATATTGCATTTTTTACAGTTTATTTCAACTGTTATTGTGATTACTTGCATTTCTACTAATATTATTTTTTATTTTGATAGTATACTATCTTTAACAAACAATGACACTCCACCTCTAGCTTTATTATGCGGATGTATTGCATTGTAATATTTATAACCCTTAATATAATTATAAGTTTGGTTTGTAGAGTGACTTTCTGATACCAGACACATGAGCAAAATCTAAAATTTTTAACCAGAGTTTACTAGAGTTATTTCATTTATTTCAAAACTGTTGATAACTTACAGATCCATCCTTTATAAACAAGAGTCACATGACTACTTCATTAATACTTTTTGGTGGAAATGTAACCAACATTTTTCGTTTTTTATTTTTTTTATTTTTTGAATATTTCATATGCCAGCACAACTCACTCATCTCGGTTCTCTAGAACAGTATTACTGTGTGTGGTTAAATGATTGACATCTTTTGCATTGGGGTATAATCTGGGAATTTCTTCGTAAGGCTTCAATTTTTACCTTGCAATGTAGTATGTATTTTAGATTGTATACTTTTTCTGTAGATTCAGTATGATAAAAAAAAAACCATGAATAAAGCGATTACAAGAATAAAATATAATTAGTTCAATTAAAAGAAAATAGTCAATGGCTATATTCTTCTCAAATTTTTTTTACATACATATGCATTCCATAATTTGTAATAAAGTGTAATTTCTGAAACAAAGCGATATCAACATACTTTGTTGAATGCTTTCAAGCAACTAAATAAATTTTTTGTATTTTTTACGCCCTCGTTAAAGAGGTTCTTTTACGATCGTGTTGTGTACATGTAAATTACCGAAAATCTTCGCATTCAAAACAATACTACCGCCGTACTATGGTTACAAAGCATAAAAGGTTGTTTTTGCGTAAAAGTTCGAACTGATCACACACTGATCACTCGTAGATTTCGAGATGTTTTTGCCATCATTAAGACGCTTTTGCCAAATTATATCAAACTCTACACAACTCTAAACGAGCGGGACGAGTAATATTTCGTTCCTATATTAAGCAAGCTGTGTGAGAGTATAACTCATTTGTTCGAACCAACACATCCTGCACATGCTTGTTTAATATTTTCACAATAGTGTGTGTGTATTTTGATACTATGCAGTACTGTGAATTTAAGAACGAGTATACTCATGCAGATGTTTAACACCTATAATATTTATTGGAGGTAGTGAGGCTGGTAGTTTAATGATTTTTCATGGTTCATTTTCTCTACCAATTTTCTTAATGCCATTAGATCAAGCTTTAATTTTTAATTTTCACTAGCTTTTATAAAGCAGACGACTATTTTTTTAAAACTAGATATTTCAAACAAGTTGTCATGTGTATTTTGAAAATTGTAAACATTGTTTATGTCGCCATTTTTAAATTGTGTTTTCCAATTTGTTAAAATTTGTGAAAAGTTGAAAAAGTGAATTAAAACCTGTTTTAAAGTGGTTAAAAGTTATAAAAAATTATATAATATCTAATAATATAATTATATCCTTAATATTTTAATAGTAATATTTTTATTTATGTTTTCTTCACATTATTGTTAAAAGAAATTTTTGTTAATTTATTTTTTTTTATTATTTGAATTGAGCTCATAAGCAAAATGCCAGGGTATCCCCCCACGTTGGTTAAAAGGAAATCCTCTAAGTCGATATATATCTTCATATACGAAGCTGGAAACCTTTAAACACTTTCACCACCAGTAAAGTTGAAGAGTTTTAATGGCCTCCACCAGGGTATAAACAGTTAAGTATTTATGGTATCCACCAATAAAACATAACCTCACTTGAGGTGATACGAAAGCACAAGGTTAATGCAGACAACATATAACTTGAACAGTTATATGAAGTAATAGACTACACCAGTGCGAGCGAGACGCAAAACTGTCGAAAACCAGGCAACAAACACGAGTCTGAACTGTGTTAAATTTTATAAACAAAAACCATATGATTTTACGTAAACTAATTCCAAAAACAAAATGTATGTGGTTTTTGTAGATGTTGTTGCACAACATATCGTGTCGCTACTTTATTAATATATTTTGGTAATAACCGAGAATTCGGTTATAACGAGTTCGTTACAGTTTATGATGTACAGTTATTTTTTAATTGTAGTGCTGAATTTCCTGATGTGTCACATAATATAATATAAAATTCGTTTCTTAACTGTGTTTCTAATAATGACCTATGTTAATGCTGGTAAAACTAAGGCAATGTTGTTTGGTAATTGTAGGCCACTATCGGGGCCACTATCGGGCCTGTTGTGCGCTCCTTATCATGAAAAAAAAAACTGAAAGAATTATTTTTCGGTGTTCAGAAACTCAGTTTCCTGAACGTAATTCCCAAGAATCTTCCAATCAGTGCACAGTGGGGCAGAATGGAAATTTTTTGGAAATAAATCTGGCATTTCTAAACGGCTGATCCGATCGGGATAAAATTTGGCGTGAGCGTAGCTAAGGAGTATTCGAGTTTAAGTTTTGAAGATGAACCCAGCAGATGCCCCAGGGACGGCGCTGTGGCGGCTCAAAGTAGGGTACCTACGACATGTGAAATTTTTAAACTCGTACCATTTTTTTTGTTTTTCACCCAAATACAAAGATTTTTATATTTTCTGAAAGCGCTCGACGAGATCTTGAAAAAACATGCTTGGACATACTACTTATCTCTTATAATTTCCGATTTATAGGCATTTAAAAATTTAGTGATACAAAATTTACCATACCTTGGTCCGCCTTTTTTTGAATACCGGGCGTAATTTTGAACCAAATGGACTCAATTTTTCTTGTTAGTTAGACAACAAAATTTCCAATAATATACAATAATATACAAATTCAAATTTCAGATCAATATCATTTACAGATCCAAAAATATACGTTTTTTAATTTAAAAATTCAAAAAATTTTAGATTTTTGCCGTTTTTTTTGCCAAAAATGTGTCTTAACTCTTTTATTAATAAAATAAAATTTTCTTTAAGAACATATAACAATTTTATAGTTTTCTAAAAGGTATCTTTACGCAGAACGCTTTGGCGTAAAAAACTTGTACTATTTTTTGAAAATGTTGCCACTGCGTCCTTCCGAATATGACCTATTTTTTATCAAAACTTCAACTTTGGGCGACATGTTCTAAAATCCCAAAGCTGGGATCAGAAAACTGAAAGCAGTTTTGGAAACCTCAATATGTTTACTATTTACTCCAAAAGTATTTTCCCAGCCCTGAAAGAAATGTGGACCCTATGGGCAAAAAAGTAAAAATCCCAATTTTGGGATTTTCATTCCTATTTTTGGGAATTGCGGGATGCCCTTTGACCCTTTCAATTTTTTTTTGCATTTTCTTATTTGAAACGACAAATTTAACAAGCGTTGAAAATTTCATTGAGTTTTATTCATAAATAAAGATTTTGTCATATATTACATATTTGTTTAATTTCTAAAACTATGATTTATATCAAAATTTTAATAGGGTCGCAGATAGCTACACCAATTTAGTCCATATTTATCCCTTAATATCATTTTTTAGTTAGATATGGAAATTCTCGACCCTTTACAAAAAATTTCAAGCCAATATCTCAATTACATTCAAAAATATGTTCATTTAAACCTGTGTCCTTTAATTTCATCTTTTTCATATTTTAGTATTAAGTATGACAGAACATACATTTGGTGTTGAATAAAATATTTGGACAATTTTTAAAAATTATTTAGTTAATTATTTTATTAAAGACTATAACATTGTATATACAATAAAAAAATTATAATTTTATTATGAGCCAAGCACAACAACACCTAAATCACCCTACACAAACCACCTTTCCCGCACACCGAAATATAAAACACAATTTAATACAATATCATCAGTTAGTATAATAGCTTTTTTATTTGAACTGTTTATCTTAAACATAATACAATTAATTCTTACAACCTACTTATATAGTTAATTCCTAACACTACTTATTTTCTATAAGATACATATCGGTATACATATCCAGAAGGTAATATAAGTCCTTTAAATCTTCCTTGTTTTGAGATGATAGAGTTTCATAACAAATCCATCTTTTTCGCATAGTTGAAAAAAAAGGATCAGAAGATAGAAGTAAACTATTAAAAATATCTTCATTCTGTGATTACCTGGAGCATTTTCTTGAGCTGAATAGTTGAACATGCTTAAAATCTCGATTTCTCGCTTCCTGGGCTTCTTCTGTTAACTCTCCAAGTGGATGAATATTCGATTCAATTATTATTTGACCATGACACAATACTTTGTGTACTGTTGGTGTTAGTTCCCTCCATGGATACAGAGATACAAGTAATTTAGAAATTTCAGATGTATATTCCCCAAATCGATTTCCATTAATTTTATGTTTACTATTCAGTGCCATTAAAATAGTATTAACTCTTCGAAGCAACTCCTTGTCGATTCCAGTTATTTTTGAAGTAATTTCAAAATCACGAAAAAACCTTCTCGCCGTATTACCGTCATTTGTACCACCGCAACTTGGAAGTGGTTTGTCGATGTTTAATCCCATCTGAACTTTAAATTCTTCTTGGATTCTGCTTTTTTCCGCAGCTCTCAGTTCTTTCAATTCTTCATTATTTTTTGTTGATTTAGTAAGATTCTCTGGCACACTTCTATATTTGAGGTCGTATGCTATGTGTAAAAAGTAATCCAAAAATCGTATTCTGGCATGAAGTGGTGAAATTCCGAAAGACAGGACTTCTTCATTAATACTTCTGCTTTTGTTTATATTTGAGAATTGCGACTTTTTCTCATTACATATTGAGCATCTCCAGAAGGAAGAAGTTTCTGTTATGGCATTGCTGACCTTTCCATCAATCATTGTTAAACTTAGCTGATATGATACGTGAATATCATGGCTCCAGTGCATATATTTCATCTTTTAAATATTCCACTAAATCTTTTGTTGTTTTCTTTGACTCCTTTATATATTCAAATCCAATGGGTCTACAAAAATTTTTTGAACCCGGAGTTGTATTGATCCATATATCTTCAAATGAATTTCCGATGCTTGACGATGATGGATTAAGGGACTATGAACGAATTCGAATGATGACATAAATACACTTTTGTAGTCTGCTAATGTCCGACTTCCACAAGCTTGTTTGTATTCTGGAAGTGCTGATAAACCGTCACATCCCCACTTACACATTAAGACAACATCACAGTTATGAATTTTCCTTAGTTGGTCTTCTGAAAAGTCTGACACAATTCTTGATGCTGCGTTTTCGAGCAAAGATGATATATCAATACAAGCTTCCACATCATTAACAGCAATAGGTGATGGTAGGATAGTTTGTTTTTTTTCCTGGATTGCCTTGTATGATGGTAATATATTGTGTCCTTTTTCATGCAGAGCTTTCCTTAATATTTGGTACTTATTTCGACTGAGACCCAGTTCCAACATAAGCGCTATTGCTTCCTCTTCAGTAAAATTTGATTGTGATGTTGGAGTTGGTATACTTTCCACAATTCGCTTAAGTCGTTTTGGTGATGCATTAGGAAGAATAGTTGCAATATGTACGACATCCATGCCATTAGATCAAACTTTAATTTTTAATTTTCACTAGCTTTTATAAAGCAGACGACTATTTTTTTAAAACTAGATATTTCAAACAAGTTGTCATGTGTATTTTGAAAATTGTAAACATTGTTTATGTCGCCATTTTTAAATTGTGTTTTCCAATTTGTTAAAATTTGTGAAAAGTTGAAAAAGTGAATTAAAACCTGTTTTAAAGTGGTTAAAAGTTATAAAAAATTATATAATATCTAATAATATAATTATATCCTTAATATTTTAAAAGTAATATTTTTATTTATGTTTTCTTCACATTATTGTTGAAAGAAATTTTTGTTAATTTATTTTTTTTTATTATTTGAATTGAACGTTGGTTAAAAGGAAATCCTCTAAGTCGATCTATATCTTCATATACGAAGCTGGAAACCTTTAAACACACAAGTGATTACCTGGAGCATTTTGTTGAGCTGAATAGTTGAACATGCTTAAAATCTCGATTCCTCGCTTCCTGGGCTTCTTCTGTTAACTCTCCAAGTGGAAGAATATTCGATTCAATTATTATTTGACCATGACACAATACTTTAGGTACTGTTGGTGTTAGTTCCCTCCATGGATACAGAGATACAAGTAATTTAGAAATTTCAGATGTATATTCCCCAAATCGATTTCCATTAATTTTATGTTTACTATTCAGTGCCATTAAAATAGTATTAACTCTTCGAAGCAACTCCTTGTCGATTCCAGTTATTTTTGAAGTAATTTCAAAATCACGAAAAAACCTTCTCGCCGTATTACCGTCATTTGTACCACCGCAACTTGGAAGTGGTTTGTCGATGTTTAATCCCATCTGAACTTTAAATTCTTCTTGGATTCTGCTTTTCTCCGCAGCTCTCAGTTCTTTCAATTCTTCATCATTTTTTGTTGATTTAGTAAGATTCTCTGGCACACTTCTATATTTGAGGTCGTATGCTATGTGTAAAAAGTAATCCAAAAATCGTATTCTGGCATGAAGTGGTGAAATTCCGAAAGACAGGACTTCTTCATTAATACTTCTGCTTTTGTTTATATTTGAGAATTGCGACTTTTTCTCATTACATATTGAGCATCTCCAGAAGGAAGAAGTTTCTGTTATGGCATTGCTGACCTTTCCATCAATCATTGTTAAGCTTAGCTGATATGATACGTTAATAGAGAATTCCTTTATTTTTATGCAAATTGGCTTCAGTGCATTAATTTCATCTTTTAAATATTCCACTAAATCTTTTGTTGTTTTCTTTGACTCCTTTATATATTCAAATCCAATGGGTCTACAAAAATTTTTTGAACCCGGAGTTGTATTGATCCATATATCTTCAAATGAATTTCCGATGCTTGACGATGATGGATTAAGGGAATATGAACGAATTCGTAATGGCACTAATGATGACATAAATACACTTTTGTAGTCTGCTAATGTCCGACTTCCACAAGCTTGTTTGTATTCTGGAAGTGCTGATAAACCGTCACATCCCCACTTACACATTAAGACAACATCACAGTTATGAATTTTCCTTAGTTGGTCTTCTGAAAAGTCTGACACAATTCTTGATGCTGTGTTTTCGAGCAAAGATGATATATCAATACAAGCTTCCACATCATTAACAGCAATAGGTGATGGTAGGATAGTTTGTTTTTTTCCTGGATCGCCTTGTATGATGGTAATATATTGTGTCCTTTTTCATGCAGAGCTTTCCTTAATATTTGGTACTTATTTCGACTGAGACCCAGTTCCAACATAAGCGCTATTGCTTCCTCTTCAGTAAAATTTGATTGTGATGTTGGAGTTGGTATACTTTCCACAATTCGCTTAAGTCGTTTTGGTGATGCATTAGGAAGAATAGTTGCAATATGTACGACATCCATAGGTTGGTTTTCCTTTTTCAGCATTTCGTTAAATGTATCAGCAATTTCCTCATTTGAGATTGAAAAAAGTTTTTATGTGACCCTCTTTTTTTTGACCTTGAACATAAGTCTTCGTATGACTTGCAAGGCGCTCCTGTTGATGTGTTGTAAGTTGAGATTTCCGTAGTAGTTTCCATCCAACTACAAAATTTTAATCGAAATTTCCTTTGATTTCCATCCACAGACTTACTTTTTACATCAAAAAGTTTTAAAAAGTTTTCAATTTTTGATATGCCTGTTTTGTCTACTTTTCTACTATATGTAGTTTTTATATAATTTGAAATGTCTTCAATTCTTTCTGGCCCTTTTGAAGATACACTCCATAAAGCGGAACACAACTCTTCGTACTTTAATGTAATCTTCATTGTAGATTTATTAAATATGGTACTTAAAATCTGAGAAGTTTACTTATATACCAATTCTTGTCATTTCCGATACAGGTATTCCAAAGTAAAAAATTACGAATTGTCTACCTATTTAGGACTATATTACTATAACCTGTAATTCAGTCATTGATATTTCTTATTAGTGAATGAATCGAAATTATCATTACCTGTATATTTTTACTTACATGATCATAAGCGAAACAGAACGAAATGATCTGTCGAAAAAATTTAGGTAAAAAATAGTTATAAATTTTTGAAAATTTAAGCATAATAGAACCTTTCAATTATAAGGATAAGCAAACAAATAGAAAATAGGTAAATATAAGATTTAAATATGTTCTGTCATACTTAATACTAAAATATGAAAAAGATCAAATTAAAGGACACAGGTTTAAATGAACATATTTTTGAATGTAATTGAGATATTGGCTTGAAATTTTTTGTAAAGGGTCGAGAATTTCCATATCTAACTAAAAAGTGATATTAAGGGATAAATATGGACTAAATTGTTGTAGATATCTGCGACCCTATTAAAATTTTGATATAAATCATAGTTTTAGAAATTAAACAAATATGTAATATGTGACAAAATCTTTATTTATGAACAAAACTCAATGAAATTTTCAACGCTTGTTAAATTTGTCATTTCAAATAAGAAAATGCAAAAAAAAAAATCGAAAGGGTCAAAGGGCATCCCGCAATTCCCAAAAATAGGAATGAAAATCCCAAAATTGGGATTTTTACTTTTTTGCCCATAGGGTCCACATTTCTTTCAGGGCTGGGAAAATACTTTTGGAGTAAATAGAAAACATATTGAGGTTTCCAAAACTGCTTTCAGTTTTCTGATCCCAGCTTTGGGATTTTAGAACATGTCGCCCAAAGTTGAAGTTTTGATAAAAAATAGGTCATATTCGGAAGGACGCAGTGGCAACATTTTCAAGAAATAGACAAGTTTTTTACTCCAAAGCGTTCTGCGTAAAGATACCTTTTAGAAAACTATAAAATTGTTATATGTTCTTAAAGAAAATTTTATTTTATTAATAAAAGAGTTAAGACACATTTTTGGCAAAAAAAACGGCAAAAATCTAAAATTTTTTGAATTTTTAAATTAAAAAACGTATATTTTTGGATCTGTAAATGATATTGATCTGAAATTTTTTGTATATTATTGAAAATTTTGTTGTCTAACTAACAAGAAAAAATTGAGTCCATTTGGTTCAAAATTACGCCCGGTATTCAAAAAAAGGCGGACCAAGGTATGGTAAATTTTGTATCACTAAATTTTTAAATGCCTATAAATCGGAAATTATAAGAGATAAGTAGTATGTCCAAGCATGTTTTTTCAAGATCTCGTCGAGCGCTTTCAGAAAGTATAAATCTTTGTATTTGGGTGAAAAACAAAAAAATGGCACGAGTTTAAAAATTTTACATGTCGTAGGTACCCTACTTTGAGCCGCCACAGCGCCGTCCCTGGGGCATCTGCAGGGTTCATCTTCAAAACTTAAACTCGAATACTCCTTGGCTACGCTCACGCCAAATTTTATCCCGATCGGATCAGCCGTTTAGAAATGCCAGATTTATTTCCAAAAAATTTCCATTATGCCCCACTGTGCAGTGTTAGTCAGGAATGTTATTTCCGGAATAACATCACTTCCAAGAAACTTGGATCTTACTTCGACGAATGCCTGGCAGTGGCAAAGAAAGTGCTCCAGAGTTTCACTGTCCTCTCCACATGCTCTACATTCGTCTGAATCCGCACGTCCAATTTTGCATAGATGTGCTCGTAGTCCTGTATGTCCACTCAGAATACGTACCATCATACTAACTTCAGACTTGCTCATTTTGAGGAGATTTTTCGTCTTGCTCTCATCAGAGTCATCCCATAGGATCTTCGTGGTTCTACCCACTGTTTCATTATTCCAAGAGGCCTTATGGGATTCTCTCACCCATTTTTTAGTTCAGCTTTTGTTGCGTCGAATGGTCTTGCGTTTGTCAGGTTAACTGCCTCGAGCTCCCTTCCCTTTAAAGATATTACATTCGCCCTTTCGTTACCGACTACTCCCAAGTGGGCTGGTACCCATATGATGTGAACCTTACCTCAGTTAGAGCTTTCTTACAATCCCATACGGTCTTAGATTTAGTTCTATCGCCTGATATCGCCCTAATTGCTTTGTGGCTGTCGGTAAATATATTAAGCGCTGTGGGCGCCATATTTATTCTAATCCAATTTACGCATTCCGTTATTGCTCGTACTTCTGTCTGGAAGCTTGTGTTATGATTTGATAAACGGTGGTATATTTCTGTTTCTGGGTCTTCAATATAGAACTCCAGCCCCACTTTGTACCCCAATTTAGAGCCATCCGTGTAACAACGGATTCCTACTGGTATTTGCTCTAATGTTCCGCTTGACCAAGACATTCTATCTGGGATCAGCGTTTCAAAGTTTCCGACGTATTCTGTGTCTGGTATACGGTCCGGCACTTCGAATGATTGGTATAACCTTTCAATGTGTCCAGTATACATTGATGACTTATCTTAAATATGTTTCAATGGGTGGAATATCTAGCAACGTTTCCAGAGCCTTGGTTGAAGTAGTACACATGGCACCACTTATACCCAAGCATCATGTACGCTGAACTCCCTGTAGTAGTTTGATATTGCACTTTTTGTCTAAAGTACTCCACCAGATTATTGAAGCGTAAGCTAGAATTGGTCTAATTACACTTTTATAAAGCCAATTTGTCATAGTAGGACTAAGACCCCATTTCATGCCTATAGTTCTCCTACATATCGCCCAGCACCGTTGTGCCTTGTTGATCCTATCCTCTATGTGGTATCTCCATTTTAATTTCCGGTCGAGGATTACACCTAAGTACTTAATTTTGTCTGTCACTGGTATCTTCTTGCCCAGGAAGCAAGGTTCAGTATACGTAGAAATTTTTGTCTTTCTGGTGAAAGGACAGATTTCTGTTTTTGCCGGGTTAACATTGAGGCCTCTCGGTTGAGCCCAGCTCAAGGCCGTATTCAGGGCCACCTCAGCTCTTCTACACAAGTAATTTGGATCCTTTCCCTTTAAAAGTATTACGACATCGTCTGCATAGTAGACAGGTCTAAGTCCTTTCTCAGTTAGGGTCCTTAGGAGGCTATTCATCGTGGTAACCCAGAGTAAAGGTGGTGGTATACCGCGAAATACCTTTTTCCTGATACTTATATCGTACATCTCGCAGCTTATCCATCTGTTCCTTAGCATGTGGTTGATCCAGTTACGGAGCACCCGGTCAACATAAAACTGGTCTAGGGATTGGATAAGAGTATCAGTGTGCACGTTATTGAAGGCGCCTTCGATATCAATGCATACCGCCAGTGTATACAGTTTGTTATCAAAGGATGCACCTATGTAGTGGACAACTTCGTTTAAAGCGGTTTCCACCGATCGTCCCTTTACATAAGCATGCTGCTTAAATTTTAGGTCTTTGTCGGGTATACTGCTTTTCACCATACTATCAACTATCCGTTCCAAAGTTTTAAGTAGGAAGGACGTAAGACTTATCGGTCGATAAGACTTAGGTGTCGACAAAAAGTGTATACAGTTTGCTATCAAAGGCTGCATCTATGTAGTGGGCAACTTCGTTTAAAGCGGTTTCCACTGATCGTCCCTTTACATAAGCATGCTGCTTAAGTTTTAGGTCTTTGTCGGGTATACTGCTTTTCACCATACTATCAACTATCCGTTCCAAAGTTTTAAGTAGGAAGGACGTAAGACTTATCGGTCGATAAGACTTAGGTGTCGAATAGCTAGGTTTCCCTGGTTTAGGTATAAATATTATCCTTGCATCTTGCCATTTAATGGGGGTATATGTGAATTTCAAGCATGCAGTGAATATCTGAGACAGATGTACGGAAACCAGTCCTGCCTCCATCTTTAAGAGTGCCGGGAAAATGCCATCCGGCCCTGCAGCTTTATAGGGAGCGAAGCTCTTGATTGCTTCTTTAACCATATCAGATGTAATTACAATTTCCGTGTTAGCCTCCCCTTCCTCCAATATCGGTTCATCTATGTTATTCGATATACCGGGTGGAAAATGAGAGTCCATTAGGAGTTTCATTGTCTCCTCCATATCCTCCAGCCTCCTGTCCATGTCATCGACCATAGATTCTGGTTGGACATGAGTTTTGGATAGGAATTTCTTTATCTTCGATACGTCATTTACGCTGTCTACCTCTTCACAGAAAAGTTTCCAGGAGTCTCGTTTGGCTTTACGAACAATTTTCTTATATTCACCAAGTTTACTACGATACTCATCCCAGTATACTGCGATCTTTTTACGCCGTGCCCGGTTAAATAGTTTGCGAAGAGTCTTACCAAGGTTCCGGATCTCCCCGGTTACCCAGGGTTTCTCCTGGGCAGATCTTCGCTCTCGCAGAGGGCAGCTGTCCTCGAACGATTCAACCAAGTCACTTGTGAGCATTTCTACTTTGGCGTCTATGTCCTCTTTATTTCGACATTAAAAAGTGTTCTGACATAAACGGTTCTTTAGTAAGGAACCGAACATTGTCCAATTAGTTTTAGACTTATTCCGAAACTTTATCGGAATTTCTGGCATTTCTAAACGGCTGATCCCGATCGGATCAGCCGTTTAGAAATGCCAGATTTATTTCCAAAAAATTTCCATTATGCCCCACTGTGCAGTGTTAGTCAGGAATGTTATTTCCGGAATAACATCACTTCCAAGAAACTTGGATCTTACTTCGACGAATGCCTGGCAGTGGCAAAGAAAATGCTCCACATGCTCTACATTCGTCTGAATCCGCACGTCCAATTTTGCATAGATGTGCTCGTAGTCCTGTATGTCCACTCAGAATACGTACCATCATACTAACTTCAGACTTGCTCATTTTGAGGAGATTTTTCGTCTTGCTCTCATCAGAGTCATCCCATAGGATCTTCGTGGTTCTACCCACTGTTTCATTATTCCAAGAGGCCTTATGGGATTCTCTCACCCATTTTTTAGTTCAGCTTTTGTTGCGTCGAATGGTCTTGCGTTTGTCAGGTTAACTGCCTCGAGCTCCCTTCCCTTTAAAGATATTACATTCGCCCTTTCGTTACCGACTACTCCCAAGTGGGCTGGTACCCATATGATGTGAACCTTACCTCAGTTAGAGCTTTCTTACAATCCCATACGGTCTTAGATTTAGTTCTATCGCCTGATATCGCCCTAATTGCTTTGTGGCTGTCGGTAAATATATTAAGCGCTGTGGGCGCCATATTTATTCTAATCCAATTTACGCATTCCGTTATTGCTCGTACTTCTGTCTGGAAGCTTGTGTTATGATTTGATAAACGGTGGTATATTTCTGTTTCTGGGTCTTCAATATAGAACTCCAGCCCCACTTTGTACCCCAATTTAGAGCCATCCGTGTAACAACGGATTCCTACTGGTATTTGCTCTAATGTTCCGCTTGACCAAGACATTCTATCTGGGATCAGCGTTTCAAAGTTTCCGACGTATTCTGTGTCTGGTATACGGTCCGGCACTTCGAATGATTGGTATAACCTTTCAATGTGTCCAGTATACATTGATGACTTATCTTAAATATGTTTCAATGGGTGGAATATCTAGCAACGTTTCCAGAGCCTTGGTTGAAGTAGTACACATGGCACCACTTATACCCAAGCATCATGTACGCTGAACTCCCTGTAGTAGTTTGATATTGCACTTTTTGTCTAAAGTACTCCACCAGATTATTGAAGCGTAAGCTAGAATTGGTCTAATTACACTTTTATAAAGCCAATTTGTCATAGTAGGACTAAGACCCCATTTCATGCCTATAGTTCTCCTACATATCGCCCAGCACCGTTGTGCCTTGTTGATCCTATCCTCTATGTGGTATCTCCATTTTAATTTCCGGTCGAGGATTACACCTAAGTACTTAATTTTGTCTGTCACTGGTATCTTCTTGCCCAGGAAGCAAGGTTCAGTATACGTAGAAATTTTTGTCTTTCTGGTGAAAGGACAGATTTCTGTTTTTGCCGGGTTAACATTGAGGCCTCTCGGTTGAGCCCAGCTCAAGGCCGTATTCAGGGCCACCTCAGCTCTTCTACACAAGTAATTTGGATCCTTTCCCTTTAAAAGTATTACGACATCGTCTGCATAGTAGACAGGTCTAAGTCCTTTCTCAGTTAGGGTCCTTAGGAGGCTATTCATCGTGGTAACCCAGAGTAAAGGTGGTGGTATACCGCGAAATACCTTTTTCCTGATACTTATATCGTACATCTCGCAGCTTATCCATCTGTTCCTTAGCATGTGGTTGATCCAGTTACGGAGCACCCGGTCAACATAAAACTGGTCTAGGGATTGGATAAGAGTATCAGTGTGCACGTTATTGAAGGCGCCTTCGATATCAATGCATACCGCCAGTGTATACAGTTTGTTATCAAAGGATGCACCTATGTAGTGGACAACTTCGTTTAAAGCGGTTTCCACCGATCGTCCCTTTACATAAGCATGCTGCTTAAATTTTAGGTCTTTGTCGGGTATACTGCTTTTCACCATACTATCAACTATCCGTTCCAAAGTTTTAAGTAGGAAGGACGTAAGACTTATCGGTCGATAAGACTTAGGTGTCGACAAAAAGTGTATACAGTTTGCTATCAAAGGCTGCATCTATGTAGTGGGCAACTTCGTTTAAAGCGGTTTCCACTGATCGTCCCTTTACATAAGCATGCTGCTTAAGTTTTAGGTCTTTGTCGGGTATACTGCTTTTCACCATACTATCAACTATCCGTTCCAAAGTTTTAAGTAGGAAGGACGTAAGACTTATCGGTCGATAAGACTTAGGTGTCGAATAGCTAGGTTTCCCTGGTTTAGGTATAAATATTATCCTTGCATCTTGCCATTTAATGGGGGTATATGTGAATTTCAAGCATGCAGTGAATATCTGAGACAGATGTACGGAAACCAGTCCTGCCTCCATCTTTAAGAGTGCCGGGAAAATGCCATCCGGCCCTGCAGCTTTATAGGGAGCGAAGCTCTTGATTGCCCCTTTAACCATATCAGATGTAATTACAATTTCCGTGTTAGCCTCCCCTTCCTCCAATATCGGTTCATCTATGTTATTCGATATACCGGGTGGAAAATGAGAGTCCATTAGGAGTTTCATTGTCTCCTCCATATCCTCCAGCCTCCTGTCCATGTCATCGACCATAGATTCTGGTTGGACATGAGTTTTGGATAGGAATTTCTTTATCTTCGATACGTCATTTACGCTGTCTACCTCTTCACAGAAAAGTTTCCAGGAGTCTCGTTTGGCTTTACGAACAATTTTCTTATATTCACCAAGTTTACTACGATACTCATCCCAGTATACTGCGATCTTTTTACGCCGTGCCCGGTTAAATAGTTTGCGAAGAGTCTTACCAAGGTTCCGGATCTCCCCGGTTACCCAGGGTTTCTCCTGGGCAGATCTTCGCTCTCGCAGAGGGCAGCTGTCCTCGAACGATTCAACCAAGTCACTTGTGAGCATTTCTACTTTGGCGTCTATGTCCTCTTTATTTCGACATTAAAAAGTGTTCTGACATAAACGGTTCTTTAGTAAGGAACCGAACATTGTCCAATTAGTTTTAGACTTATTCCGAAACTTTATCGGCTTTGGTGGCGGCCGTAATATTTTGAATCTTATGTACCTATGGTCAGAAAAGGAGTGCTCGTCCGAAACTCTCCAATCCTGAATTTCGTTTATAAGCTCTTCTGACAATATAGTTATATCTAATACTTCTTCTCTGATTATATTGATGAAGGTAGCATTATTACCTAAGTTCGATGTGATCAAGTCTTTAGTATTAAGGAAATCCATAAGGGCTTGTCCCCTGCGATTGGTGTTTCTACTACCCCAAGCTACATGATGGGAGTTGGCATCACAACCTATTACAATTTTCTTATTTTGCCTCTTTGACAAGTTTCATCAGCTCCGACGTTGGTGGTAGTATCGGATAATCGAAAGGCAGGTAAACAGATGCAAGGTATATGTTGCCACGACCTTGCTTCAGTACCGTTGCATCCGATGTGGATAATCCTGTTGAGAGGAGAAAACATATATTCTTGTGACATAAGATACATGTTTACGTGATTTAATCCTGAAACCTTGTTGCGAATCGTCCAAGGTTCCTAGATTAAAGCTATATGTATCTTACCTGTGTTAATTTTAGCCATCAGAGCGTTAGTAGCTGTCTCGCTCCGATGGAGGTTTATTTGGATAACCTCAATCATTGTCATTCATTTAAACTGTCTTCCAGCGAGCTAATGATCACATCCCCGCTCGTTGGATTTGACTCCTCCGGGTAACCTGAAGTGGCTATTGATGCAGTGGGTACCATTGATGGCACTGCGGTGTCCTTATCAGGCATAGGAAGAGCAGTCTTTTTAATCGACATTTTCCCAATTTTGGACAGCACTGCTGTTCTGTCTTCTGGCGAGTGAGTGATTTCCTCCTCGCTTTTAGGATTTGACTCCTCAAAATTACCAGTACTTGCTAATGATGCTTTGGGTACCGTCTTAGGAGTTTTAGTGTCCTTATCGGGCCGGTTTTGACATCCCTTTCAATCGGCACCTCCCCAATTTTGGAAAGGGAAGCTGCACCTTCTTTTGGCGAGTTAGTGGTATCTTCCTCGCTTTTAGGATTTGACTCCTTAACGTTATCAGTAGTTGCTACTGATGCTGTGGTCTTTAGTGTCCTTTTCCAGGCTTGTTGTAACAGCCCTTCCAATCGGCACCTTCCCAATTTTGAATATGACAGCTTTAGAGGCGAAGTAAGCCCTACCTTTATTCTTGGCAAGACTAGCCATAGATTTCTGGTCATTACCTATTACAAATAAAGTTCCCTCAGGTTCTTCTTTCCTGTAAAAGACGTCCCATTTTTCCATGGCCAGCTCAGCATTTTGACCACCAAGAATTTCCAGTATACGTTCATTAGCCAGTTTACTGCCCCATCCTTTTATGTAGACAGTGGACTTTAAGAGCACCGAAAGCTCGCTCTTCTTTGCCAGTCCCAGCTTAGCGCCGTCCCAGGGAGGAGGGATACTTTCCACCAAGTTCTTTAGGGTGCTCACACATTGGTGAGATGCCTGTCGGATTACCGGCATCGTAAACTGCATAACAGAGATCGTCCCGGTGTCTTCTTTTGGCAACTTTGGCGTAAGATGGCGGCTCTTTTCCTTTTCCACTGTCAAGCCTATCTTTCCTCGCTTTTCGGGGTTTCTTTTGAGATACCCTTACCTTCGAGGTTGATTTCGCCGACGTGGTCGTCTTCGAGATATCTATCTTGGCGCTGTCACCCTTACTCTCAGAATTCTGACTTGAGGTTCCTTTGAGTGAAGTATGGCTTGGCTTCGACTGTGTATTAGAAGACGGGAGCTCTTTTTCTTCTTAGGTTTATTCTCAGTTGTCAACTCTTTGGGAGACCTGATCCTCTTTGCCTCAGATCTTGTGAGAGAGTCCGATTTTTCCTTTGGAGTGTCGTTGGATTGACTAACTATGATTTACTAAAGCGTCTTTTTCAGCTTCCTCCTCTGTGCTCCAGATAGTCTTTTCTTAGTAATAGGTAGTTTAGCTATGCTATCACTCACCTGTTTCACCATTTGCCCTACTTCATCCTTTTTGGGATTTGCTATTGTAGTTGTATATGTAGTTGTAAGAATTTCTTTGGTTACAACTACAATTTGTAGATAGAATAATATATTTTGTCATTTTAGATATAAACTTAAGTTTTAAAGGCCATATTAACTTAGTGTTAACTTTACATTTAAATTATGCAATTTAGATTTGAATGAACTTATTATGACTATATGTAGTATGTATTATGCCTATATTTTTATATGCCTTGGAACTTTATAGTAGTATCTTGCGATATCTTTTAAAGAAGTTGCGATTGACTTTTAATTGGTTGATACGATATCGGTACTCTCTTAGAGTGGGGTTTTAAACAATTAATTTTTGACAATTAAATGCCAATTAATAATCAGATTAGTTAATCTAAAAATAAATTTAAACCAATGTTATTCCCCTTTGAGTTTTTTGAGTACAAATTTAAACTTCGCAATATTACATGTTTTATAAAAAAGTAGAAGACAATATACAGTGTCTCTCATAAGTATTCGAATTTAGGCATAATATGAAAAGAAACCAAATTTAAAAATATATTTTGTGTGCAAAATTAATAAATTAATTTGTTATATTGTCTAGACAGTCCTTAGCTTTGAAATCACGCTTTTTAAAACTTTAAAAATTCACATTTACTTAAATTAATTTAGATTTTTTATAAAAGGCCATAAAATTACCTCACAAAAGTATACGAATTTTTCCAGTATTTCATATTTGACTATATTATACTAAACACAAAATTTAAAACCGAATGGTTTTTTTGCTGAAATTTTTTTAAGGAGTAACTATCAACCGAATGGATATATTTTTGGCCCATTTGGTCCACAATTATGGGGCATTTGTACCATCTTTTCATGTAATATCATTAAAATGGCGATTTTTGGCATTATTTGTATTTTTATCTCCTTTTTCCCAGAGATAAAACCAAAATTTGTTATTGGGATTTAATATACCCCTTGGGGTATCTAAAAGTAATATTTTTTGTTACAAGAATCTGTATTTAAACGTTCCAAGATATATTATTGGAATCATTCTTCTATTGCTAATTCAATTTATTGGAACTTAAGTCCATTTTTATAATACTAGGGTCAAAAATTTTCGGGGAAACTTGTCTTCTGTATATTGTTTTAGATATCAGCTGTTATACATTTTAAGTTTTCAATATATTGTGGAAGTGTACAACTCCAAAGCATGCCTCGAAGAAACGCCATTCAAAATAGTGGAATCATTATTTTTATAAGCAATGGCCTCCAGCCTGAATGTCATCATATCAATATGGTCTAACACAAAAATATTAGTATCTTTTTAAATATTATATACTATGCTCAAAATAAACCCAAAAATGGGCAACATAATCGTGAATGTTATGAGTAGTAAAAACTGAAATCTACTGTATAGGATGACGTTTTGTTAAGTCATGTTTTGGAGTTGTATACCGCTACGATGTCTTGAAAATTTAAAATATATTAGTGCTAATACCTACAATAATATATACTAGCCAACTTTGTCGGAAAATATCGATCCTAGTGGTACCAAAAGGGACTTAAGATCCAGATAATTAAATTAGAAACAGAAGAACGATACCTAAAATATATCTTGGAATGTTTAAGGACAGATCCTTATAACAAAAATTATTATTTTTAGATACTTCAAGGAATCTGTTAAATCCCAATATTAAATATTGGTTTTATCTCTGGAAAAAAGGAAAAAAATCGCAAATATGGTCAAAAATCGTCATTTTAATGATATTATGTGAAAAGATGGTACAAATGCCCCAAAACTGTATACATATACAACATCTCCCTTCTTTAAATCAAATAGTATAATCTACAATAATGATTTACAATAAATATAATATAAAACAACTGCATGAGTGTTTTAACAAATGTTATGTTTTAATACATATGTACATATTTACATTATAAATGTGAAAATATATACAATTTATAAATTTAGTTTTTTAGGCTGTTTTACAATTCGGCCTTTTCTTGTTATATACTCCTTGGAATTATTATTAACAGTAGATGGCAACTCAACACTTGTCTGACTATTTGAATTTAATTCTTGATTTACTGGATTTTCTATAATTTTATTTTCTGGTTTTTTCTTTATATGATCCTGACCTCTTCTGCAAAGAGTACCATCCGAATATTTTACTATAAATGACATTGGTTCTTTACATGTATCAATAATTTGTCCTTGAAACCAACAACTTGTTGGAGTTTTCTTAAACATAACATTATCTCCCTCTTGGAAAAGTTCAACTCTTTTAGCAGATTGGTTGTAATAATTTGAATATTTCTTAATGTGTGTATTCAACTTTTTTGCGTATTCTCCTATTAATAACCTTAGGTTTTAAATTTTTTAACATAGATGGTATCTTTGTCCTTATGGACCTTGACATTAACAACTCTGCCGGGCTCGGTAAATTGCCTTTTGATGTTGTTCTATATTGAAGCAAAGCAACATAAGGGTCTGAATGACTTTCTTGAGACTTTAATAAAATTTTCTTGATTGTATGAACAGAACGTTCTGCTAACCCATTGGATCTTGCTAAATAAAGACTAGATGTATTGTGCTCAATTCCCCAAGCTTGGCAGAAGTCTTTAAAATCCCTAGAATTATAAGGAGGGCCATTATCTGTTACTAATATAAAAGGAATTCCGTGTCTAGAAAGAATCGATTTCAATTTAAGTATAACTTGAGAACTATTGTTCTCAACCTGAATTTAGTAATTCTATTTCAATGTACTTAGAGTAATAATCAACTACAAGTAGGTATGTTTTCTTTCTAAACTCAAATAATCAAATCCTAGCTGAAACCACGGCATATCTACAATTTCATGAGGAACCATTTCCGATTTTGCCTTAGAATTTTGGAAACGCATGCAAACCTCACAGTTTGAAACTACATTCTTAATGTCATTGTATAAATTGGGCCAATATCCTGATTGTCGATCTAGATCTTTGCATCTCTGTATTCCCATGTGTCCCTCATGAATTTTTGATAGAATTGAACTACATTAGCTTTCCGGAATTAAGATTTGATGATTTTTTAACAAAATTCCATCCAAAACTGAAATCTCTTCTTTAATCCTAAAATAAGGCATCACAACTGGTTCCACATTCTTTTTACTACTAGGCCACCCGTTTTTTACATATCCAATAATCTTAAACGTTTCATCATCTCTGGTGTGTTCTTTAAGAGTGTTCATTTTTGTAAAAGGTATTTCTAAGCACGAAGCCACAAAATTACAATGAAGGGATATTTCTTCATCCATTTCAGCTAATGTAGTCTCTGATAAGGGCACTCATGATAGAGTATCAGCGATTTGCAACTCTTTCCCTGGTTTGTAAACAACTGACAAATTATATAACTGTAGACGCAACATAAATCTTTGAAGCCTTGCTGGAATTTTGTACAGCGGCTTGTCAAATAAACTCACCAAAGGTTTATGGTCAGTTTCAACTGAAACCCTCGACCCATATACGAATTGATGAAACCTAGTACAACCAAACAAAATCGCAAGCAATTCCTTCTCAATTTGAGCATAATTTTGTTGTGATTCCGTCAACGAAATAGACGCATATGCAATTGGATGCTTACTATGCATGATCGTAGCACCAAGTGCAACTTTTGAAGCGTCAACGGACAACGTCAACTACTTATTTGGGTCTAAATATGTTAATACTGGCGATTTCGTTATTTCCGATTTAAGATTTTGAAACTCTAATTCATGTTCCTCTGACCAATGCCATTCAATATCGTTCCTCAAAAGTTCTCTTAAATTTTTATTTTTCAAAGCTAAATTTTCTATAAACGCTAGATAATTTACCAAAAATCTTTTTAGTTCCTTCACATTTTCAGGTTTAGGCATCTTAACAATAGATTTGATTTTATCTACATCTGGCTTAACTCCAAAATTACTAAATATATGACCTAAGAATTTTATATCAGTTTGAAAAATTTGGCATTTAGATCTGATAACTCTTATTCCAACATCCTTCGCTCTCTGAAATTCCAATATTCTAATATGTTCCTCTTTTGTAGACGAATAAATCAAAAAATCATCAATATAAATTATTAGTCCCGGAATGTCACCAAATAATTTCACCATTTCTGCATGAAAAATTTCAGGTGCAGCATTAATTCCGAATGGTAATCTCAAAAACCGGTAACGCCCAAAAGGCGTACTTTTACATAGTCTTGAAAACTGTTCATCCAATGGAATCATCCAGAACCCACTGTTAGCATCAAGTGACGTGAAATACTTCGAACCATTAAGTTTGGCTTTACAGTCTTCAATATTTGGGAATGGAAATGCGGCCTTAAAATGGCCTTATTTAAATTTCTCGGGTCCAAACAGAGTCTTAAATTTCAATTCAATTGTTTCAAAGTACAATTGAATTCACACATTCTGTTGGTTCACTAACTTTTTTCATCACATTCAAATCAACCATTCTGTTTAATTCCATTTTCAGTGGGTCATATAACCGGAATGGAATCTTTCGAGGTGGATCAATTACGGGAGTGAAATCTTTCTTTAATCTCAAATTACACTCGCCACGTAAAAGACCAAGGCCTCCAAACACATCGGAATACTTTTCAAAAATTTTATTTACTGACTGAATATTTACATTTTTAACTAAATTCATTTCAATTGCTGACTGAAGACCGATTATATTTTTGCAATTAATATCTACTACAAAAAATTTCAGAATTCTCATGAACAACTTTCAAATTGATACTTCCTATAACTGACAACTTTTCACCACTAAATGTAAAAATATTAATATTGGTTTTTCTTAATAAGCTTTTAGAATTTGACTTATTTATAGAGTGTGTTGAAATAATATTAGCTGAGCTCCAGTATCAATTTGACATATCACTTTGTTGTTTTCAATTCCCACCTCTATAATCCATTCTGCTGCTGTTGATTTTGTTGTTTTAGAAAGAGCGCCAATAAATAAATCCTCTTCTTCTTCATCATTATCATAACTACAGTCGCCATCTTCGTTTATATTGACATTTTTTACATACCGTTTTTTTATGAAACACTTTTTCGCAAAATGGCAGCTTTTCCCACAATTATGACATTTGGCGCCTTCAGCCGGGCATTTTGTTCTTATGCACTTGACCACATCGACCACAATGAGCAACCTGTTGCTTGTTGTAAGTTGCAGACTTAAATGTTTTTTACGTATTAAATTATATTAATTATAGAAATTTATTGCACTTTTACAAGTTATGTAAACTACGTGCTCCGGAATATTTGGTAGATTGTTTGAGTTTTGCAAATCTAATAGAAATAAACAGTTGAAAATACCAAAATTGACTTCAATATTAGAGCGTTCATTTTGTGTTAGAGTGACACGCGTATACAATAAATTATCGCAAATATTGAGAAATTTTGATGTTTCTGTTGAAACTTATAAGAAAAGGCTTTTTCGTGAAATTTCCGAAAACAGTTTATCCTTGTAAGTTTGAGTAGAACTGTGGAATGTTCTTATAGAATCGCTGATTTTGGGTATTTATATGTTTTCTACATAAGGTGATTTATTTCTTTATTGTGTCAATATGGTATAGTTAGTTGTTTATATTGGATTTGGGAGATTTGCTGACTGTATATTGTGGAATTTGTCATTTATATTGACTTGTTTAAATGTATCAATTTCTGTATTTATGTAATTCTGTAAAGAAACATTTTAGGGATTTTATGGCATAATTGGGATATGTGCTTTAATTCTAGGTGTAATTGAGTAGCCTGTAGGGTGATCGATTATTCGACATTTTCCAAAAACCGGTTTTCGAATAGTTCGAATAGTTGACATTTAAAAAAAACCGGTTGAAATTTTTCAAATACAGAAAAACCGGTTAACCGGTTTTTCATTATAAAAAAAAATATATTTTAATTTAAAAAACTTAATGTTTATGTTTAAATTTGATTAATAAAACATGGCCCGAAATGATTTTTAACAGTTTAAAAGATTATAACTTTAGATCTAGTCGTCTGATTTACATTATTTCTTTAATATAAAAAAAATTAGGAAAAAAGTGGGACACTTCTGTTAAACATAAGGTACAATGTAATCCTAGCTTATTTTAAAAGCCCTGTTTAGGAAATTTGCATAGGCATTCCAACACTTCCATAAAATTTCAGCCGTAAATTTATTATTGTAATTGGAATATAATCTTAAGATTGATAAAATTTTATCAAACAGTTATCAATTTTACAAATAAATTTTTTTAATTAATTAGGAAAATCAAAGAAGTTTAACCAAAGGAGCTGTAGAAAAATATACGCTAGTTCCTCGACTCGAATATTTTTAAAATTTAGACGGGCTGTATTATAATTTACTTAAAAATTTCATTTAAATAATCTTTGAATACAAAGCAAATAAAAGTATTCGAAACCGGTTTTTAAAAAGTGAAAAAACCGGATTATTCGATATTCGAAAAATCAACATTAAGAAAAAACCGACACTGGTAAAGCAGAAAAAACCGGTTTTAAACCGGTTGAAAAATCGAGTCGATCACCCTAGTAGCCTGTAACTCTGTTGAATTATTTTTTGCTTCTTTATAGCGCATTCTTGGGTAATGTGGAGGTGTATGGTAGTAAAGCATTGGGTTTTCTTGTCTTTGTGTTGGGGAAACATTTCATTCTTGTATGTGCTGTTTTTTTAAGGTGTAGTTAATTTTTTATGCTTTTTGTTATTTCTATGACTTTGGAAGCCTGGTTTGTTGTGTGGGATTTTACTTGGGCATTTAAGTTTTTCTTCGCTTTATTTTGTTTTATTCAGGTGACTGAGATTCTATTTAGCTACATTAAGAATTAACATTTTTTGGTTTTGTTCTTATATTTACATACTGGTTTTTGTAATGAATTAACTGGTAATGACCTGGCAATATTAACTGGCAATGATCTTGCAAATTTGTAATTTTTAGGAGATTTTTTGTTACTGTTAAATAATGGTTGATAATCATTTTTTAAGTGGATGGTTGCTGTATTATATATTTATTCTGTATAATAGGTATATTTTTTAACAACTGTAAAGTTGATGTCTTTTGACTAGATTTTTTGAGGATTGTTTACTGTGAGTGAGTAGTAGTCTTGTAACACTATAACTTATATATGCATTTTGCATTCTTCTGATAGATAAGCTGTAGTTTGTTTATAATTGAAATTAGAGATTGTATTCTGTTGAATATTTTCTATTATATGAATGGTTTATCATTATTGAAATATTGTATGTTTTATTGATATTAACATGCATTTTTCCTTTGTTGGTTATTACCTTTTTGATATTAGTATCACTTGACCGAGTTGTGGTGTTATTATTGCATTTGATGGTACTTTGGTAATGTTGAGGAATTAAATATGTTGATTTGCTTTTGCAATTGGGAATTCGTTGATGCTATAATATTGTCTTTGGTGGTTGGACTGTTTTCATATTGTTAATGCTATTCTAGAGTAATTGTATCCAATATGACGAATTACTGATATTGTCATAATTGTGTTTATGGTTTGTGTTATGTGGTTATTGATAGTTATTTCATATGTGGGTGCATCATTAGATATCTGTTGACTGATTAAAAAATTTGCTGGGTATACCGTAAATGAGGTGTCATTAGTGTTTTATTTGTGGATGAGGATTATTTGTTTTGTTTGGATTAATACTTTGAACATTGTTGGTGTTGTCTGCTTCATTGTTTTTTTATATCTTTTTGTTATATTATTAGAAGTTGAAACTTTGTATTTTCTTTTACTTTTTTTTAACTGATTAGCTTATTCAACATGCAGGGTTTCTTTAATCGGTATTTTTTCTTGTGATTCATTGTGTCCTTTGTGTAAGACCTTTTTTGATATGATTTTTATTTATGTTGTATTAGTCATATATACTCACTAATATTACTCACTAATTACTGTTATTTGTTTCTTTTTAAAGTATGTTATAATGCAAGTATCTCAGACTGTTGGTTTGTTATTATTCGTTGCCCATTTATTGTTGTTGGTTCATATCATTTTAATTGCAATTAATATGCATAGGTTTTTTATCTAGTATGGACTGATTTATGATTGAAAAATTTTTGTGAGATTGTTTATCAATTTTGGGAAATTTCTGTCAGCTTTGAAATGGGGGAATGTTGTGTGGTTTAAGGATGTTGTGATTACTCAGTCCATATTGCTGATTTGGATGAATTTACTTTGTGGCTGTTTTGGTGGAAGATGAATTGTGTCTGATATTGTGGGCATAGAGTTTTGTGTTTGTGAGGGTTTCTCCTGCTATTATATTTTTGCTCTTATAGAATTGTCTTTTCATTTTGTTCTTTTAAAGTTAGTCTTGAAATTTTTATTATGTAATTGACTGGAAATTTTGGTATTTAAATTCTTTTTCATGAGTCGATATTTATTGGGGTGGTTAAAAACTTTCTTCCAATTGTCTTATATTTCTTCAGAAATGTTCAACTGATAGGTGTTTTATAGCTTCATGTTTGTGTCTGATATGTATTACCTATGTCCTTTACAGTCTGGAGTGTTATTTGCCATATAGTTGCTGTATGACATATTGATTGGTTCTGTGAGTTAATTTTTGGGATTGTTTATGACTTCTACATATTCTTTTCTTTATTTTAACCTGTTTTTCTTCATTGAATTACATTTGATTGATTGAAAATTATGTAGGAATTTATTTATGATCAATGCAGTACAATTTAATTGTCCTATCGTTATTTTATATAGTTTATTATCTTTTTTAGTTTTAGTTTTAGTTTTAAATTTTTTTTATATAATTAGGTATTTTGTGTTGAAAGAATTATTGTAAAGTAGAAATTTGTAACCGCTTATGGTCTATAGGCTAGGTCATTGAATATTCTTAAATAAATAAATAAAATCAATAAAAATAAATTAATGACTGGTTCATCGCCCTGAGTGTCTTCATGTTTTAAATAATTTTCTTTAGCCATAGCTATAGATTTAGCAATAGCCGTATCCAAGGGAATACCGCCATCTGCCAATAACCTCTCTCGGATATTTCCCATCTTAGGCGACAAGCCGAAGGTAAAAATGTCCCTGACGAGATCATCCCCCAATCTGCCAAATTCGCAGTTTAAACTTAAATTTTTCAAGATTGCTATATTTACTTTTGGTATAAAGAAGCTTTCAAATTTTTCCACTAATGTTGAGTAGGCAATACTATCAACATCCTCGTTAAACGAATTAAATATCTCAAGACATGTTGTAAATATTATTTTCTTTATTATATTTATGTATTTATTACATATTTATTACATATTATTTAAAAACTTATATTTTCACTTATTAAATTCTTTGCTCTTTAGATTTAACTTCTGACACCATGTTGTGCTTTTTTTAAAAAAAGTTAAATTTATTTAAGTAAATGTAATTTATCCAAATTTTAAGGAGTGTTCTATTAAACCTTAGGACCCTCTAGACAATATATCAAATTTAATTATTAATTTTACATACAATAAATATTATTAGATTATGTTTCTTTTAAAAGTACACCTAAATTCGAATACTTATGTGAGACACTGTAAATAATATGAAAATTAACGAAAACTTCAATTTACAACAAAAAAATGCTTTTGAAGTCTCCATAATTTGTACTAATAAATAAATAAATAAAACAAATTTTATAAAAAATAAAAATCAATTAAAAACAAAATTTATTAATTTTTTTTTTGCATTAGCTGTAAACTTTCGCATTTCTTGCTCAAGTTTAAAACACCTCCATTGGTCGGTAAAACTAGCAAACAAAATTAATTAATTGAGTACACAAAAACAACTTTCGAGAATTAATTTTAATTTATAATCTCTAATCGTTCTCCTAAAGATTAGACTTTCATTTAAAACAAGTAAGAAAGTATAGTCGGGCGTGGCCGACCATATGATACCCTACACCAGTTGTGAATATTAAATGTGTTCTATTTTTTATAATAAAGCATTTATCTGGATTTATTTAAGCAATTTATTGACGAAAAACTAATTTTCTGAAAGAGACTATATGGGGGATAGGAGCAAATGTGAACCGATCCCGATAAAATGGGCTAGATAGATTTATATTTATATAATATTTGTCTGTGATAAATTTCATTGCAATAACAGTGTTAATAAGTGAATTGCGGATATTCAAGTCATTTTCGAAGGGGGGGCTTTGTATGGGGGCTAGGGTCAAATGAAGTCCGATCATTCCGAAATTCGGCAAGGTCATCAAGGATTGTATAAAACTTAGTTGTGCTAACTTTTATCGAGATACATTTATATTATACAGAATTATGAGCTCAAAAGCCCTTTTCGGGGGGTTCAGTTGTATGGGGGCTAGGTGAAATAATGGACCGATTTTAACCATAGTCCTTGGGTCAAAAGAAACGTTTGTGCCAAATTTCATCAAATTATCTTGAAAATTGCGACCTGTACATGTTTACATGGACACACGGACGGTCGGACGGACGGACATCGTTAAATCGACTCAGAAAGTGTGGTCTGGTGGGTATAGTACCAATATTTTAGTGCGTTACAAACATCAGCACAAACGCATAATACCCTTCCGACTATAGTGGTGTAGGGTATAAAAATCGATATCGAAGGAAATAATTATATTTTTTATTATTCTTCAAAATTATAAACCTTGGTAAAAATCTAATAATTGTAAAAAGAGTCTGTTTTTCTATCATATATGTACATATACCATTTGTTTTTGTATCATATACCTTAGGGTGTCCCATGGACCACTTTTTAGGAGGAATACCTCTAAAATGATTTTTATTCGCTGGTCGGGAACTGAGGACCATTCCAAAAAAAAATATTTTTTATTTTTCTCGTGTTCAGTACATTAATACGCATCGATTGAGTGGTATTCCTACATGAAATTCTTAAAAGACACTTCCTCGGGACACTCTAATATACATATGGGCAATTTCGTGTCAAGTGACCTAACTCAAAAAATCGATTTGAATGAAATATGCACTAAGGTTAGTACTTTTTCAGCTCAATCGGAAAGAACTGCCGGAGTTAACCGTTATGTCAATACCCACATACCCGGGTATGTTTTTCATTTTTATCTCGAGATCTATATATCGTATGGCTATTCGGAAATCGGAAATATATCGGAAATTTAGACTATGCTTTCAAAGTAATGTTTTCTATACATTTTCCAAAAATTAGTTAGATATATATATATATGTACATATATATATATATATATATATATATATATATATATATATATATATATATATATATATATATATATATATATATATTAAACCGATTTATGACTGATTTACTATTTTTACCTCGTGTATCAATACCCAACATACCTGGGTATGTATACAAATTATATGTCAGTTATCGGACAAAAATTAAGTTTCATAATAAATATTATGTTTTATTATTGGAATTATATATATTCTTGTATCTAATGAAAAAAATTTAACTAAACACCAAATTTAGTTCGAAATACAGAGTCATGTGTCTTTATTCATAAATTTGAATGTGATATATTTGTGGACCCTGTAACATTAACAAATATGGGCCGATTTTGATGAAATACATTTTTTATTGTATATGACTTCGTAAAGTAAAATTATGCTGATTATAATAATTTTATTCTCATATAAACAAAAATATTTAAGTTTAAATTTTAAAATTTTAATTTTTGACATTGACTTAGCAATCTTTTTCATACATATTTTTTTTAAATGAACTTTTCACCTATTGGTCCTTACAAAAATTTTCCAAAGGAATTTAGATAGCTTTTTCTGCACTGTTTCCAATTTTTTTTTTTTTTAATAATTTCTTTTTTCAAAATGGGTCTTTTTTGCTCAAAAGAACGCTTAAAGGGATTTATAGTCGCTTAATGGGATGCGAGTAAGATATCTATAAAAAAACTCAAGAATAAGATTTTTCAATATTGGGTATTTAATTTTCCCCTATTTTTTCAAAATATTTTTTTTTTGAAACAGTGAAGAAATAGCTATCTAAACTCCTGTTTATTTTGCTGGGACCAATATGTGAAAAGTTACATTCATTTGAATTAAAAACTGTATGACCAAAATGTGCAACTTTGACCTCCTCTAAGTCCGGCAGTTCTTGACCGATAGAGCTGAAAATTTGTGAAGACATCGATTTTAAAAGTTGGGTCACTTGACACGAAATTGCTCATATGTATTTTAACTTATTTTCCAATAGGTTTCAATATTGGAATAATTTTAATATTAAATAAATATTTGCAGGTACGAAGTAGCTGTACCACTATGTAAGCAAGCATTGGAAGATCTAGAAAAAACAAGTGGACATGATCACCCTGATGTAGCTACAATGCTAAATATATTGGCTCTAGTTTATCGCGATCAGGTAAATGCCAAAAACTTTTTCTATCACGCTATATATTTATAGTTATTTCTAAAACTTTATGTAAACATTTTAGTACATAAAATCCGAGCTTTTGGGAAAAAACAAATTTATATAAACATTTAATACATAAAATTCGAGCTTTTGAAAAAAAAATAAATAAAAACCTAATTTTAAAAATAAGTTAAAAATTACTTTTACTTATATTTTGTTTTTAGAGTTTTTGGGTTTCTAGTTTATTTTTAAGAGTTTAATTTGACTCCTATTTTGGTTCTATATGAATATTGGATTCAGTTTTGTTGCCAGCAATAAGCGCAACTGACATAAATATTGATATTATAAAAAGTTACATTTACCATTATTATGTATGTCGTAGTTAGTGTATCGTTCCCGGGAAGCGTCGGAAAAAAATTTCCGGGAAATTGGCGCTGCGAATTATGGCCCCAGGTAAAATGGCCCCAAAATATAAAACGAAAAATTGCCCCAATGTTGGGGTCAAAATTCATTATGAAGTATAACCCTAACATTTTTTAAGAAAAATCACCCCAAAATTAATGAAAAATCTCCCCAAGGTTGAAATGAAAAGTGGCCCCAAATATTGGGTTAATTTTTCGTAATGAACAATTACCCCAAAAACGTAAATGAAATTTCACCCCATTTAATTTTAATTCAAATATAGGTGACGTGTCATAAAGTCCAGTGTCATATTTTCCATGGGCGTTATGACTCACTAAATTGAGTCTAGTGTCCATGGACGTTATAACAATTTCAAAAGTGTCACAATGCATAAAGTCTATGGATTTCAAAGAGTCCATTTATCAAAAGAAGGCTTAATTTAGCGAAGCCGGTATTCGAAATACCCCAGAGTTTAAAACCCCTGCGCCCGGCCGAAGGCCGGCTATACAGAAAACTTTTTAAATGGAAACCAAAATGCAACATACACCAAATTTAGGATAAATTCCTTTGGGGGTAAGAATGTCCCTTTCATAAATTCTTTACAAATTTTCAAATACAGTTCTGTTTTAAAAGTGATACAATGTCAATGGACATTATAACACTTTTAAAAATTGTCATAACGTCCATGGACACTATGAAACTTTTTGGTGTGTCATAACGTCAATGGACATTATGACATCCCACCTCAAATATAAGCTAACATATTTATAAAATTTCATATTTAATAATTTTTGTTGTATTTTTATTAAATGTTTGTTAATTTTGAACATTCTTGAAATATTTTTTGTAAAAATATGTTCAAAATTAACAAACATTTTATGAAAATACAACAAATATTATTACATAAAATATTTTTTAATAAAAAATATCGCGCGATAATGTTCTGATTTTTTATAAAATATTAATAAATAGTAATAATGAAAGATCACCCCTAATTATTATATGGTTTTTTAGGTCCCTTTTTAATATTTTAATATTCACGTATTTTACAAAATTTAAGAATGAAAATTAGCCCCAAAGGAAAAAAGTTTTGTTTTGGGGTATTTCTTCATTTCACAACATTGGGGTCATTTTTATTTTTTTTGCAAAATGCAGTATTACCCCAAATATAAAAATGTTGAAATACCCCAAAAAATATATAAAAAAAAAACAAAACTTTCGTGTTTTTGTTTCCTGTATCTTTGTTGGGGCCATATTTCGTTTTACGTTTTGGGGCCATTTTACCTGGGGCCATAATTCGCAGCGCCGGGAAATTTAGTGATTTTTAGCTTCCCTATCCCCGGGAATTAAAAACTAGTAAAAATGCAACCATGCTTATTGTAACACATTTTATACAAAAAATGGATAGATATTCCTTCAAAAAGTTGCCCGCGGGACTCTTCACTGCAGACATACTCATATTTATGTATTTAAAAAGAAAATAATAAAGTATTTTATTTACCTTATTTAAATAAAGCTTGGCTATCGTATCGAATTTTATATTATTTTTAAATCATTTTTCCTATATTACACCTTTAAAATACCCTTTTATCTCACTACCATTACCGCTAACGTTATCGAATAATATATACATATACTATATACAGTGCCGGAAAAAAATATAAACAAGAAAATTTTTCAATGGAAAATCTATTTTCTGCCAAACTATGTATATGGTACAATTTTATGATCAATATCTCAAATGAAAGCTATATTATATGCTTTACCGTTACTTAGGTATTATAGTTTTTTGGACTCGGGAAATTTTTATTTAAATTTAACTGCAATAGGCGTTGGAAAAAATAATAGAAACAAGTTTTTTGTGCATTAGCATTGAGTATGTAACAAAATATTTGTTTTTCATTTCTTTTGAAAAATGGTAAATAGAAAAGCATTTCTGAAAATTAAATAGACTCTTTAATTAGATTTTTTGCTTTTAAGTTGGTTTTATCAGCAAATTATTGAATATATATAACCTGACAGCTGAATCGAGGGTCTCACTATCAAAATCTATATATGTAAAAATTAATGTGTGTTTGTTTGTATGTTTGAACGTTATAGACTACTAAACGGCTGAACCGATTTTATTCAAATTTTCACAGCGTATTCCTGTATGTCTGGAATAGGTAATAGGCTACTTTTTATTTTGAAATTCCAAGTGGGCGAGGAATCACGCCCATATTAAGAAAATGTTAAATCCGTATATTTTAGATAATAGAACAGTTAGGGTCCTCAAAGTTGTCGGAGCAACTTTAGTGTCAATTTAATTATTTAGGACAAAAAGTAGGCGGACTAGCATTAGGGGGCGTGGTACCTCCCATATAAATTAAATACAAAAATACGTTTATCTTGGAAACTATTACAGTTAGAATCTTCAAAATTTGGACGAGTAACTTTAACATCCATCTAAACATTTTGCGTAATAAATTGGCGGACTACCCATGAGGGGAGCGGCACCTCCGATATTAATTAAAGACAAAAATTCGTTTATATGGAAAACTAATGGAACTAAATTCTTCAAATTTTGGACGAAGAACTTAAATATTCATCTGAACATTTTGGAGGAAAAAAAAGCGGACTTTCATCTGGGGGGTCTTGAAGCCCCCATATGAATCAAATAGAAAAATTCGTATATCTGAGAAACTATTAGAGCTAGAATCTTCAAATTTTACATGAAGAACTTTGAAATTCATGTGAATATTTAGAGCATTACGGGCGAACTTTCAATGGGGAACTTGGCACCTCCCATATGCATTAAATATAAAATTTCGTTTATTGGGAAACTAATAGAACTTGATTTATAAAATTTTGCACAAATTAGTTTAGTATTCATCTAAACATTTTGGACTTTCATGTGGGGAGCTTGAAGCCCCACATGAATCAAATAGAAAAATTCGTATATCTGAGAAACCATTAGAGCTAGAATCTTCAAATTTTACATGAATAACTTTGAAATTCATTTGAACAATTAGAGCATAACGGGCGGACTTTCAATGGGTGGCTTGGCACAACATATATGAATTAAATACAAAATTTCGTGCATCTTGGAAACTCTTATATTATTCAAATTTTTTATAGATAGATAGAAATTGGCGATAGATAGAAACTGGCGAACTTGCAATAATTTGCTTGACATCTCTCATATGTAACATATTATAAATCTGGAAAACTATTGTGGTTAGAATCTTCAAAATCGTTAAGTGGGCTTTTTATTTATACATATTCCTTTTAGGGTAGCAAAGCACACTGGGTATAGCTAGTATCTTAAATAAAATTAATATAAAATAAAATAAATTGGTAAAAGTATTAAAATCACCTATAAAACTATTTTTTTAAATGATTTAGAGTCGAAAAAGTTTTAGGCCCATTTATAGATATAGAAAACTTACCGATTTTTAGAGAATAGTTTGGCCAATTTTAAACTACTTAACAATTCAAACACTTTAGATCGAATAAAGATGGGCTTAAATATAAAGGTATTTTGATAAAAAGTTTAAAATATGCTAAAATAAGTTAAATTTAATACAAATAAGTATTGAAATTTCTTCACAAATCAAAATGTCGTAGGGGACTTAACATTGGAAATTAATATCAATATAGAAATATGAAGGTATTTTCATAAAACAAAATTTTTTCATTCTTTTTTTTATAAAAAAGGCTTATTAGACTTCTTAAAAATATAACCAAACGAAAACTATTTCTAATATTTTGGTTTTTATATTTATTTTTAATTTTTATATAATAGAATATATCGTTTCTTTGTTGATATTAATCCCAAATCCCTCTATTGCATTATGATTTTTCATGAATTTTCGACGCTTATTGGACTTTTTGTATTTAATTTTACTTATTTTAACATATTTTGACCATTTCATTATAATATCTTGATGTTTAATTCCATTTTTACTCATTCTTAAGTGGTCGAATTGTTAAGTAGTACAAAATTGTCCAAAAATTGCTCTGAAAATCGGTAAGTTTTCAATATCTATTAATGGCCCCAAAACTTTTTCGACTCCAAATAAATTAAAAAAAAAATAGTTTTATAGGTGATTTTAATACTTTTACCAATTTATTTTATTTTCTATTCATGTTTTTTAAAATATTTTGAAAGTGAGACACTCGATTCAGCTGTCAGGTTCAATATACTCAATAAAATGCTGATAAAACCAACTTAAATGCGAAAAATCTAAGCAAAAACTCTATTTACTATTCAGAAATACATTTCTATTTAAAAATTTTCAAAAGAAATGAAAAAGAAATATTTTTTTAATATTTTGTAACATGCCCAAGGCACTATAATAAATTGCTTCTATTGATTTTTCCAACGCCTATTGCATATTGTAACGGTTCACGCGATGTGCCCTATCCTTCAGGAGACCTGCGCTACCTATTATTCCGACCGTGCTCAGGGTTTGGGGTGGTGTTCTTGTCTCCATCAGGATAGGCTAAGAACCGCACATTAACTTAAAAAGGTAGCTATCAATATTAACTAATAAAACTAAAACAAAGAAAATTGAAATAAAGTCTGAATTTTAAAAGTCTCGAGAAGATGGTGGTATTTCTTCTCATTCTATACCCTCCCAACCTTTGTATCTTATTAAATCATCCTTAAGACACCCTATAATGATTCCCTAACTACGTGTTTAACTAACCTTTCGTGGAATAAAAATTAATTTAAATTGTCATTATTAAAGTCTAATAATTAAACAAAT
The DNA here is from genome assembly GCF_015586225.1 of Lucilia sericata. Taxonomy (NCBI): domain Eukaryota; kingdom Metazoa; phylum Arthropoda; class Insecta; order Diptera; family Calliphoridae; genus Lucilia; species Lucilia sericata. The sequence goes on from NW_023994070.1 coordinate 144,356, forward strand.
TTATTATTAAAATGTAAAATAAACATGTTTATAAACTTCATATTTAATTTAACATTAATAAAAATTATTTATTTGTTTTATTTTTAAGTATTCTAAACTGAAATATTTAACAATGAAAAATTTGAAGTTTACTTTCAAATGTTGTTAACATAATACTTTACGATATTATGTTAAAAACATAATTATTTTAACATTAACAAAAAATATTCAATTTAGAACACTTAAATACCTAGAGAATTTAAATGAACAGTAAACACAATTTAAAACTTACCAAATATAATCCAACGATGACAACAGGCCTGAAGTGATGCTGAATTTGGGTTTCAATTATGATTTTGAATTTTAAATTCTCATAGTTTTATAATTTTTTAAGTTTTAAGTGTAATTACCCTGCAAACAATTGCTATCTAAATAGTATCCATAACGTAACAACGTGTAGGTAAAAATATCTAAAAAACATCTAATATTGCACAATTTGAAAGGAAGAAAAGTGACCACGTTGGTAAGAAACTGTTCCTCCTGTTTAATACTTACTTAGTGAGTCGATTTCGTTTCAGTTTTAAGTCACTTTTTTATAGCATAAAAGTGCGTAAAATTAGTAAAATTTCCAGTTTTGCCATAGCAATAGGGAAACTGTAAATTTATCTAATTTTACACTATTTTATGTAGCAAAAGCGACTTTATAATACATTTTCTTTATTTCTCTTACTTTATGAATAATTTAAAATTGTTTATACTCACTAATCTCTCACTTATGTTTTTTATTATATATTAAATTTATTTTTTATATATTAAATTTTAAATAAAATCATTACAAAATTTCACAATGTGTATTCACACAACGGATCACTATAAACTTAATATATTTACTGAAATATACAAACAGTTTTTTTTTAAAATTTTGAGAGCAAAAATAATTCTGCCTTAAATTATCTTGTTAGTGTATTAAAAAGTGTTTTTTTTTATAAATTTTTATTCTATCTAATTATTATCATCTACGTTTCTTTTTGGTATATTAGATCGAACTTAAATTTTACAAAAATGGGATAAAAATTTGAAAATTATGTATTTTGTTTTTGTAAATATTTTTATTTAGCACTGAGAAACATGAAGTTGAGCTTAAATAGTGTAAATTTAGTTCATTTATCCAAAATTAAACTCAAATTTGCTGGCAGGGGAGAAACATGAAGTTGAGCTTTAATAGTGTAAATTTAGTTCATTTATCCAAAATTAAACTCAAATTTGCTGGCAGGGTATGTAAGTATGTCAGTGTATATGTGTGTATGTTGTATAAAGTGTTAGTGTATAAGTATTATTACAATTTTAATTTAATTTAAGTTATGATTAAGTTTAATTTCAGATAAAATTAAGTTAATAAAATAAAATTGGAAATTATGTTTAGATTAAGTTAAATTATTATCAAAATTTAGATTAAATTTAAGAAAATTAAAGTTTTAAGTTAAGTTAGATGCAATTAAGGTAGAAAAGTTTAGGTAATTTAATAAAAATTAAAGTTTAAGATAAATTAATTCGATTTTTAGTTAAATTAGATAAAATTAAGATAGTTTTTAAGACGAAAAGATAGTATTTAGTAGCTTTAAGATAAAATTTGCCTTTAAATTAAACTAAGTTAGCATTAGAAGCTTTTTCAAGATTAGATTAGTTTAGATTTAGCGTTTAATTAGGATGAAATAAGTTTTAGTGATTAAATTAGTTTAGATTTTAAGTTTAAGTAGGTTTTAGATTAGATAATTAGTTTTAGTTTAGTTTAAGTTTGATTCTTGGTAAGTTTAGGAAAGATGCTGGGGATTGATGATGCTGGCTGTTAAATTATGAAATTTGAGATAATTATTCTTGTTTGATTCTAAATTATTCAAATCCGGTGAAATTGCTTATACAATTGAACAGATTATTCTTCAGTTAACAAATCTTGATGTTCAAAATCAAATTGAAAAAACGTATTATGTTCCGCATGAAAAATTCCTTTCCAAACCTATGCACAAAACAAATCCTTTAATAAGATCACAAAATTATGAAACTATATTAAATTTACCTTAATTTCCTTCACGAAACCGTTTATTTCTGAAGATCTTTTATCAATAATCCCACAAAAGTATGTTTTAATAAAACGGATATTCTTACAAATATTTTATTTCCGTTTTGTAGTACTAAGGCCTTATTCATAAACAAACTTTTATCTCATAAACAGTTTATAAATCAAATTTTGTAAGGACATTTTGTGTTATAAACCCTTTATAGAACAAAATGTCGTTTATGAATAAGAGGGTTAAAATTTTATATTCAAATGAAAGAAAATTAATTACAAATTTTTCAATACATACAAAAGTTTGTATAAAATTGTTATTGGAAAATTTTAAAGTATTGAAACCCAATAAACAATTTGAAAACACATAGCCCTCACAATATCGATCATCAAATTGTACCAAATAGTATGGCAGAAAATAGATTTTCCACTGAAAAATTTTCTTGTTTCTATTCTTTTTGCCGGCACTGTATGTATGTATGTTAAGTTTTCGAATAAGCGTGAACTATTGTAAATATTGTATTTCCAATGTAGTTTTTGAGTAAATAATTAAAACTTCCAAATAATATAATAAGTCTATTATTTTGCACAGCACTGTATATAGATAAAATATCCGTAATATATGAACCAAGGCGAATTCAGATAATGTGGTGGCAGTTCTGCAACAACAACATTTTACATGTATTTTGTTTTCGCATTTGGTTTACGTAGATGTCAAAAACCATAAGTACGGCGAATTCATTTGATGAACAATAAAATATTATATTACGAATGAATGAATATTTGTTGCGAATGGATAATTCTACTCCAGCGGAGTAATTTTCAATATTTGGCCATAATGTAGCAGCCGCCGGACGGGTAAATACCTTATATGGGTTTTGTTATATAAAGCGTTCCGGAACAGACTTTTTTTAGTTAATCTCTTTATCTACATGGTTAGGTTAGGTTGATAGGAGGATGTATACTACATCAAATCCGAAGAAATACACCTAGGCCACTATCGGGCCTGTTGTGCGCTCCAATTCAAGAAAAAAAAAAATTGTTCACTGAATGTATTGTTTTTCCATGTTCAGAAACTCAGTTTCCTGGACGTAATTCCTAAGAATCTTCCAATCGGTGTTGGTTAAGAATGTTATTTCCGGAATAACATCACTTCCAAGATACTTGGATCTAACTTCGACGAATGCCTGACAATGGCAAAGAAAGTGCTCCAGAGTTTCACTGTCCTCTCCACATGCTCTACATTCGTCTGAATCCGCACGTCCAATTTTGTATAGATGTGCTCGTAATCCTGTGTGTCCACTCATAATACGTACCATCATACCAACCTCAGACTTGCTCATTTTGAGAAGATTTCTCGTCTTGCTCTCATCAGGGTCACCCCATAGAATCTTTGTGGTTCTACCCACCGTTTCATTATTCCAAGAGGCCTTATGGGATTCTCTCACCCATTTTTTAGTTCAGCTTTTGTTGCGTCGAATGGTTTTGCGTTTGTCAGGTTAACTACATCGAGCTCCCTTCCCATTAAAGCTATTACATTCGCCCTTTCGTTGCCGACTACTCCCGAGTGGCCTGGTACCCATATGATGTGAACCTTACCTCTGGGAGAGTATTCAGTTAAAGCTTTCTTACAATCCAAAACGGTCATAGATTTAATTCTATCATCTGATATCGCACTAATTGCCTTCTGGCTGTCGGTAAATATATTAAGCCCTGTGGGCGCTATATTTATTCTAATCCAATTTACACATTCCGTTATTGCTCGTACTTCTGCCTGGAAGCTTGTGTTATGATTAGGTAAACGATGCACAGTGGTATAGGAAAAAAAAAGAGGGAAATAATTCGGTAACTTCTAAACGGTTAATCCGATTTTAATGAAATTTGGTATGCACAAAGAGGAGGTGTTGTCGAGTTTAGGTTTTGAATTTGGACCTTATAGACCAACCAGGGGCCCGGCGGGGGGTCCTCAAATTAGGACACCTCGGCTATGTTAAATTTTTAAAACGATCCTATTTCTTCATTTGAGTTCCGATTTAAAAAAATTTCGTGTATAGAATCTCCTCATCGAGCACTATAAAAAATGTCGTAGCAGTAAATTATCTCTTATAGTTTAGGAGATATTCGCATTTGAAATTTAATATTTGAAAATTAAAATTTTAAAATTTTTACCGTCCTTACTTTAGTTTTTTGATAATAGCGGGTCCAAATATTCCCGATTTTCGCCATTTTTTTTTTATTCGCTTAACAACAAGTTTATATATCAAGCAGTGAAAGAATTATGTAAAAATCATGACTGAGTCCAAAGTTATAGGCATTTAAAAAAATAAAATAAAACGCGATTTTTTGTAATTTTTTTGGGAAAAAAGTATCTTTTTTTTTAAGTTATCTAAAAAGTTTCTAAGAAGATGTATATAGAATTTATACTGGAAAGCTGACTTTACATAAAATACGATAAATGAAACAAAAAAAAAATTATGGTGACCTGTTTTATATGACCCAATATGTTGTTAATCATTTTGTAACGGGTTTTGGATATAATAGCCAAAAAACCATGGATATAATAGCCAAAAAACCAAAAAATTCCATTTTTGGGATTTTTTAAAACTTTTTTGGGAATTCCGGGATTTCTAATAAGAAAATTCGAAATTTTTATTTAATTTTGGATTTTGAGTAAAAAAATCTACCTAACTGTAAAATTTCATCAAAAAATATTCATAAATAAAATTTTTATTGCAATTTGAAAAATTTGTATCTTCGCAAAAACTGAATAAAAAACATTTTTTAATTTTTTTTAAAAAAAGTATTCCACGAATTTTTTAATTTTCAAAAATTATATACAGTTTTGATATATTGATATATAACATGCCTACCTAATGTTTTTTAAGTGACAAATTAATTAGGGAAAACTCAACATCTTTTAGAAAATTTACCTAGCACTATTATTTTCATCCATATATGTAACAAATTTAAGAGTTAACCTTATGGATGAAAAAAATAGTGCTAGGTAAATCGGGAATATTTGGACCCGCTATTATCAAAAAACTAAAGTAAGGACGGGAAAAATTTTAAAATTGTAATTTTCAAATGCGAATATCTCCTAAACTATAAGAGATAATTTACTGCGAAATTCTTTATACGAATTTTTTTTAAATCGGAACTCAAATGAAGAAATAGGATCGTTTTAAAAATTTAACATAGCCGAGGTGTCCTAATTTGAGGACCCCCCGCCGGGCCCCTGGTTGGCTTATAAGGTCCAAATTCAAAACCTAAACTCGACAACACCTCCTCTTTGAGCATACCATCAAAATCGGATTAACCGTTTAGAAGTTACCGAATTATTTCCCTCTTTTTTTTTCCTATACCACTGTGCGGTGGTATATTTCTGTTTCTGGGTCTTCAATATAGAACCCCAGGCCCACTTTGTCCCCCAATTTAGAGCCATCCGTGTAGCAACGGATTCCTACTGGTATTTGCTCTAATGTTCCGCTTGACCAAGACATTCTATCTGGGATTAGCTTTTCAAAGATTCCGACATATTCAGTGTCTGGTATGCGATCAGGCACGTCCGATGAATGTGTATAACCTTCCAATGTGTCCAGTATACATTGATGACGTGTCCTATAACCGTTTTTGGCCAGTTCGCCTAAAGTAAAGAGCCGTTCTGCTGTAAGCGCCGCCTCATATCTTATATATGTTTCAATGGGTGGAATAGCTAGCAACGTTTCCAGAGCCTTGGTTGAAGTAGTACACATGGCACCACTTATACCCAAGCAACATGTACGATGAACTCCCTGTAGTAGTTTGATATTACACTTTTTGTCCAAAGCAGTCCACCAGATTATTGAAGCATAAGCTAGAATTGGTCTAATTACACTTTTATAAAGCCAATTTGTCATAGTAGGACTAAGACCCCATTTCATGCCTATGGTTCTCCTACATATCGCCCAGCACCGATGTGCCTTGTTGATCCTATCCTCTATGTGATGTCTCCATTTTAATTTCCGGTCAAGTATTACACCTAAGTACTTAACTTTGTCTGTCACCGGTATCTTCTTGCCCAGGAAGCAAGGTTCAGTATATGTAGAAATTTTTGTCTTTCTTGTGAAAAGACAGATTTCCGTCTTCGCCGGGTTAACATTGAGGCCTCTTGGTTGAGCCCAGCTCAAGGCCGTATTCAGAGCCTCCTCAGCTCTTCTACACAAGTAATTTGGATCCTTTCCCTTTAAAAGTATTACGACATCGTCTGCATAGCAGACAGGTCTAAGTCCTTCCTCGGTTAGGGTCCTTAGGAGGCTATTAATCGTGGTAACCCGGAGTAAAGGTGACAAAATGCCACCCTGTGGTATACCGCGAAATACCTTTTTCCTGATAGTTATATCGTACATCTCGCAGCTTATCCATCTGTTCCTTAGCATGTAGTTGATGCAGTTACGGAGCACCCGGTCAACATAAAACTGGTCTAGGGATTGGATAAGGGTATCAGTGTGCACGTTATTGAAAGCGCCTTCGATGTCAATGCATACCGCCAGTGTATACAGTTTGCTATCGAAAGATTCACCTATGTAGTGGACAACTTCATTTAAAGCGGTTTCCACCGATCGTTCCTTTACATAAGCATGCTGCTTATATGTAAGGTCTTTGTATGGTATGCTGCTTTTAACCATAGCTGTAAAATTTTGATTACGATTAATAATCAATTAAATTATTTTTCAAAAATAATCGTAATGATTATTTAATTCTCTGGTATAAAATTTCTGATTATTAATTGATTACGATTAAAATTAATCTAAAAATAATCAGGATTAATTTAAATTAATGAAAATAATCAAAAATAATCAGAATTAATCAAATAATTAATTTGATTATTTTAAAGGTTTAATTTCGATTATTTTTGATTAATTTCAATATATTTGCTACAATTCTCTGTCTTTTTAGATTACGTGTAATGGAAAACTGTTTTCCAAGTTACACAATATTCGATTATGTGACTTTTTTTTTATTGAAAACAATATATTTATCAAGTTTATTTCGTTTGAAAATCTTGATCTCAGTACAACATATTAGAAAAAAATTACTGCAATCTTTTCGAAATGGGTCTCAAAAAATCCGTAATTTTTGGCAGATTACCGGAAAAATAATTAAATTTTTCTTAGAGTTTTTTTTTTGGGAGAAAATTATACTAAATATATGGAAAATAATCTAAATTAATCAAAATTAATCCATGAAAATAATCAACTAAATTTTTGATTAATTTTGATTTTTTTTGATTATTTTCATTAAATCCATTTAATCCTTGATTATTTTTAGATTATTTTTAATCGTAATCAATAATTAATTAAAAAAATTGAAAATAATCGTTAATTAATCATTAATTTCACCTTTATAATAAAAATAATCTAATTAATAATGATTACGATTATTAATCATTATTTTACAGCTATGCTTTTAACCATGCTATCGACTATCCGTTCCAAGGTTTTAAGTAGGAAGGACGTAAGACTAATCAGTCGATAGGACTTAGGTGTCGCATAGCTAGGTTTCCCTGGTTTGGGTATAAATATTACCCTTGCATCCTGCCATTTAACTGGGGTATATGCCAATTTTAAGCATGCAGTGAATATCTGTGACAGATGTACGGAAACCAGTTCCGCCTCCATCTGCAAAAGTGCCGGGAAAATTCCATCCGGCCCTGCAGCTTTATAGGGAGCAAAGCTCTTGATTGCCCCTTTAACCATGTCAGTTGTAATAACTATTTCCGTGTTACCCTCCCCTTCCTCTCCATATCCTCAGCCTCCTGCCCGTGTCATCGATCAAAGATTCCGGTTGGACATGAGTTTTGGATAGTTTTGGATTTACACTATCTACCTGTTCACAGAAAAGTTTCCAGGAAGTTTTCTTATATTCACCAAGTTTATTACGATACTCATCCCTTTATCCTTTATCTACATAGTGTATATATAAAACAGTATTGTTTAATTTGTTAACATGTAAAAGATTTCAAAATTAAGCCATAACGTAGAAGTCAGCTGCCGCCAGCCGGGTAAATACTTCATATGCGTTTCTTAATATTAAGTTTTCCGGAAGAGATTTTTTTAGTTAATCACGTTATCTACACAATTTTAATATAAAATATAAAACAATATTGTGTAATATGTTAACATTTAATAGAAAAAAATATTTTTCTTATTTATTTATTTACATTATATTAAAAATATATAAATATAAGATTAATATATAAAAAAAAAACTAGCACTGGCTGCTTAGGCCATCAGCTAACATTGATTGTATCCTTAATATTTTTTAAATTTTAATTTTTAATGTTGATATAAAGTTATCTATGGCATTAATGTTGTTTGTTGTAGGATCCTTACGTAGATTTGTACCATTATTATTTAAGTGTTTAGCATACAGATTCCTCAAATTCGGACAGGAAGAAAGAATATGGTGTACATTGTTGATTGAGCCGCAGCGACTGCAGATATTGGTAAAGTTGCTATTCATGAGGTGCATATGTGTATTTATAGTGTGTCCCATTCGTAATCTTGAAAAAATTTTGATGTTGTTTTTACAAATATTTGTTGTTTATGTTGGTGGTATATGATTTGGGTTTATTTTGGAATAGTGAGGGTGATGATAATCTCTCAGTTGGTTGTTTTTATGAATTTTTAATTCTTTTACAATTAAGTTGCTTAGGTCAACTTTTTCTGCTACTGGGTCTTTAATGGTTGGTGATAAGCATCCTTGTTTTGCAGCTGAGTCTGCAAAGACATTACCACTTATTCCAGCATGGCCTGGTATCCATGCAATTTTTATTTTATTGTTATAACTAATTAAGAGGTCTCTTATTTTGTTCACTGAATGCCATTTATTATTGGATTGGTTTTTTAATGTAGTTATAACCGATAGGCTGTCGGAAAATATTATAGTATTTTTTCTGGATTTGCTTGCTATGTGAATTGCTTGAAGAATTCCAGCTGATTCAGCTGTAAAAATAAATGAAAAACAGTTTAATGATTTAATACAAAGGGGATTGCCATTTTGGTCGACTGCAGCATATGGATGTCCTTTGATGCATCTGTGAAAAGGTATTGGTAATTGGTTCCACCAATTGCCGTTTTAAGTTCCTGGTATAGTTGTAGATACATTTCATTTGATGTGTTTTGTTTTTTGAAGAGGGAGAGAGATATATTGCAAGAATTGCCGTCAAACAGCCATACTTTACTTTGGTCTTTTTTTAGATAACATAACTGAAGTGACGTCGGGGTCTATAACAGAATTTTTGTATGAAAGAATTTTAGGAAGAAGTCTGTTAATTGATTCGGAGATTTTATGTTATAACGATGGAAGTCCAGATTCAATTAATAATATTTGTATAGGTGTAGTTCTAAATGCATAAGTACTAGCTCTAATTGTTTGATGATATATCGTTTTTATATTATTTATTTTTGATTTCGAGCAATTGCCGAACAGAAAAATACCATAATCAATTTTGCAGTTTTCCAGGAATGTGGTATAGTGTGACGTACAAAAGCTTCATTATATAGTTGAAGTAAAAATTCTTTGCTATTATTTGATAGTTCTTTGATCATGATTTGCGACTCGAAATCATGTTAATTTTCTTCCATATGTATGATTACGGTGGAATCCCTAGATATAGTTTTACTAAAGTTTTCAAAACATATAGCTTTGGCTTTTTTAGATTCCAATCTAAATTTAGAATTAGCTTTTTTTGTATAGAATTAGATTTGCCTTTAATGGGTGTTTTTTAAAAAATTGTCATTTTTACTTTTGTCCATACGAAGCTGTGATATTGTTGCATTCCACCAGGGTACAAAACGTTTTTGAATAGGCGAAGTTTGAGGAATATGATGATTAGCAGAGTCTCTTATAACTTTGGTTATGACTGCATTATCTTTGTTTACGGTACCTGACATTTGTTTGTGTTCCAATTTGTTGTCAACCATTAATCTATATTGTTCCCAATTCGCTTTTTTAAGGTTGAATTTACGTATAGATGGTTTATAATGCATATGTCTTGATTGGAAAATGATCGCTATGATGTAGATCATCAAGTGTGTGACAAGTTATTAATGATAGTAACGACGGCGAACAACCGGTAATATCTATATGGGTAAGAGTGTTGTGTGTTGAAAAATATGTGGGATTACCATCGTTTATAATACATATATTATTTTGATTGAGTGAGCGTTCAATGATAGATCCGCGGTTGTTAGTTGTATGTGATCCCCATATTACATTCCAACTGTTTACATCTCCTATTAATATAATAGGAGTTTGTATGTTGTTAAAGAGATCATTGAAATCCTGTAGAGAAAAGGGTTCATAAGGTGGTAGGTATACAGATAACTTTTATATTTAACGTAATTTCAATTGAGATGTTAAGTATTTTTGATGTATTTGTAATACGTTTATGTGGGATATGATCACGGATTAGAACTCCTAGACCACTTTTAGCCGTAAAATTGAATGGAACGTTTTGGAAGTAGCAACAGTAATTTTTTGGAGGTATTGGAATCATGCTTACTGAACAGTGGGTTTCTTGCAATGTGGTTTATGCTCATTTAAAATGAGCTGTAAATCTATGTAGTTGTTAAGGTATCCTTTGATATTCCATTGTATAATATTGAAGTTTGACATATTTGTTCTAAGAATGAATTTACAGTAGGCTTATTACTCCATCTAAAGTGTAACGTCTGTTAGTAATTCTTAGAGGTGTATCTTGAGATGAAGTGTTTATTTTTGTATCTCTTGAGTGCGTTGAGTTATTTGAATCTCTTGAAAGTGTATTTGTATGTTTAGTTGTTTTTATATTATTTGAGTTTGTTGATAGGGTTTGGTTTGAGTTGTCGGTATGGTTGTTTGTTGTAATTAATTTATTTCTGGTATTGTTGTTTGAAGTTCGACCTTTTGATGGTTTAGGGTTTGATGTTGTGAGGGTAGCATTTGCTGATGTTGTGGTGGTATTATTTGTTGATGTATTGTTGGAGGTTTGATTGTTAATATTATTATTTTTTGTATATTTATTCTCTTTTTTCTTTCTTCGATTGCTTTAACAAGATCTTCTGTTGGAATTTCAAGTGTAGTTATTGATGGTATTTTTGTTGCTGTCTCTTTATAAGTGCATTTATTTATTGTTTTATATTTTAAAATATTTTGACGATGTTGAAAAGCGGGACATTTTTTGTTGTTGGATCGGTGTGGGTGATTGCAATTAACTCATTGCACTTTACTGCATAGTACAGGGTCATGAATTGATGACGAGCAGACTTCACATATTGAATTGCTGTTGCAGTATTTTTTTGTATGTCCTAATTTAAAGCAATTTTTACATTGAATTGGGCTTGGAATAAATGGTTCCACTTTACACATTAGAAATCCAATTTTTATTTCTTTTGGAAGACAATATTGTTTGATGTCAAGAATGTGAAGAGGTGTATTTAATATTTTACCTTCCTGAAATTTATTTATCTTCCTGACATCAACAACTCCTTGGGTTTTTAATCCGTCTTTCGGATAATTCTTTTAGGGATGGAGCAAATACTACACCTTTTATAGTATTTAAAGAGGGATGTAAAGAACTTTCAACTGCACATAATCCGGTCAAATAAACAGTTTTTAAAAATGTATTAGCTTGCATTTCGTTTTTTGTAAGTACGAACAGATTTCCATCTCTAGTGAAACTAATATTTTGTACAGGATCTGTTGTTACTGATTCTAATGCTTTGGATACCAGAAAAATATTAAAGCTTTGAATAGGTTTGTCTGCTATTTTACTTTTTATTACTACATATTTTAGGCATTGATTTTTGTTGTTTTGTTTGTCACCGATGTTAGGAAAATCGTATGTATTATTTACATTATAATTATTACTGTTTTTTTACGCTTGGGTGACGGATCTGGGTCTAAAAGCGAGTTAAATTAAAATATCTAATTGTTTAGACAATTAGATATTTTAATTTAAGAAAATTATCAAAAACGAGAATGAAAGTAAAAAAACACGGCGTTGAAAAGAATAACCGAGTGCTCAAAGTATGTTTTAAGTAAACACGTCTGCATACAATGAAGGCTTGTGTTAAACTGTGAGAAAATAAAATAAATTGGTAAAAGTATTAAAATCACCTATAAAATATATCTGGCAACTCTCTATGCCTGAGTAAACGTGTTTTGCAACTGCTGTCATAATTATTCTTTAATTTGCTATTTTTTTTGCAAACTAAATAAACTAAACTTCTGCTGTTCATAAGATTGTACAAGAACGTTATATTATTGAAATTAGTGTTAATTTCTTGCTACTTATCGCTAGTTTCCATAAAAATTCTGCCAGCCATTTGCTGTTATTTTTTGGTATTGTTGCTGTTATTTGTTGTTGCTGCTGTTGGCGGTTTGTGGAAATTTTTTTTTCTAATTTATTGAAAACATGCCTAGTGGTAAGAAAGAGCTCTGTGGTACATGCCAAACTGGTTTTTCTCGTGGTCAATCTGGTGCCCAGTGCGATGTATGTCAATTATGGTATCATTCTACGTGTGAATATATATCAGATGATGAGTTAAAAGCCATGGAAAACTTCAAAAACTTATCTTTTATTTGCTCATCTTGTAAGAAAACCCCACCTTCTGTTGTCAACTTAATGCGGGATCAAATTACCACATTGAATAACAATTTAAATGAATTTATTCGCAAGGGTGAAGAAGATTGTAGTACTCTCAAACAAACTTAAGGATATTGTTGCGGAATTTAAGCTAGAAGTGTCCACTTGTATCAGTGATCTTAAATCAGATGTGTCTGATTGCAATAAACTTATTAGACATATTGACTCATCTACTTCCTCTAAAATTGCACAACTAGAGATTGAAAATAATACCTTACATAGAAAATTTAATCGGTCAGATCTAATTATTCGTGGTCTGCCTTAGCTGAGTTAGCTAGCTTTTATAATGTGCCCATGAATCAGTATGACATCAATTATACATGCTATATTAATAAAGGGATGTTTGTTCTTGTTAGATTTAACAGTGTAACAATACGCGATGAAATTATTAAGTCTTACTTCAAGACTATAAAAACCCGGTCTCTCTTGGTTTATGATCTGGTGAAGGTTGACAACCATTTTACTAGTAACCAGAATGGAGGTAATTCTGACAATACTGGATCTTCAGCTATTGATGGTACGGTCAGTGGAGCACTAATGTTGGGTTTGACGGTATGCGCATTGAAAAAAGAGTGTTTTTAAATGAACATTACACTCCTATTGCCGGTAAAATTAATGCCATCTGTAGGAAGCTGCTTACCAAAAAAATAATTTTAAAATTTAAGATTTTGGATGGAGATAAACTTAAAGCTAAAGTCACATTGTTGGATGGTAAGGAGGCTGTTGTTGATGCGGTTGGATGTAATACTTTGTTGAAGGAGAATTTGTAATATTTATGATCTCTTAATCCAATTCAATTTAATTGATTATGAATTGTTTATTAATTATAAGTTTTTATATATTTCATTTAACATTCTTCTGTGTGCTGTTGTTTTATCTTTCTGTTTCGATGTCTTCTAGAGATAATCTTGGTTAGTTTGTGATAGTGTGTACTTGAATAATGTCTTACTTCCATTTAGGAATCAATTAAGAGTTGCTCACTTGAATTGTCGCAGTTTATCACCTAATACGAATTCTTCTAAACTTGATGAACTGAAATCTATAGTTGTCCCTGATTTGTTTAGTGTATTTGCGATCACTGAGACGTGGCTTAATGATCAGATTTCTGACCGTGCGGTTGGAATTCCTGGTTATAGGATTTGTCGTAATGATCGTCCTTCTTCGTGTCGAGGAGTTGGTGTTGCAATTTATGTTGCTAACAAATTAGTCTACAGGGTTGTTTTTAAAGTTTTAATTCCTGGTTGTGAGTCTTTATTTATTGAAATACTCACTGGTGATGTGAGGTGTCTTTTTGGCGTTGTTTATCTTCCAAGCGGGGATTTACATACATTTGAGGAGCAACACTATGATCTTTTTTCCATGTACACGAATATTTTAGTAGGTGACTTTAATTGTAACATATTGGATCATTCTAGGGCTGCAATATTTCGCTCGCTATGTTCAAGATTTGATTTATCTATGATTCATAAATCAGTGCCTACCCACTTTGACCTTAGGAGAAGAACTACTTCACTCATAGATTTATTTTTGATTAATGTCCGCTCAATGGTTGCTTTCTCAGGCCAAATTCAAAGTCCATCCATTTCTGATCATGCACTCATTTTTGCTTCTTTTGCATTTGAATGTGTTAGGCCTCGGGAATATTATGAATATCGTGACTATAAAAACACTGGCTGGGTCAGTCTACTTCGCTTTCTTGGTGAATATGATTTTTCACCGATTTATAATACGATTGATATTGACATTAAACGCTCACTTATTGCATCCCTTGTGGATTGTCTTCAATCCTATGTACCTACTGTTAGAGTTAGATTAAGAAATGTTGGCGATCCTTGGTTAAAGTCCCGTGATGTTGTACTTGCAATGTCCCTGCATGATCTATCTTATTATGCATTTCAGTCTAATCGATCTGATTCGAATTGGTGAACTTATTGTAGACTTCGAAATCGAGCGAAGGGTGTCTCACGTAGGGAAAGAAGGAAATACTTTGTTAGGCTTTTTGATAACATAAATTCTGCTGATTTTTGGAAGGTTATTAGAGAATCGGGCTGCATTGGTGTTGATAATACTGATTTGGGGTTTGCCTCCAATCCGGTTAACAGTTATTTTGCGAACTCAGAATTCCCTGTTCCTGAAATTTTTGACTTTAATGACTTTGGTGACCCTGTGGGATTATTTTCTTTTTCTTATCGTTGAGAACATTATTAAAGCCCAAATGTATAATTTGGAATCTACTAGAATTAGTGTTTCACAATATGTCTATTGTTATGGTCTTAATACTACTTCTCTTCTACTTAGTCTCACTGATTCTATTAGGGAAAACGTCAATAGTGATAGGTTGAGTGTTTTGATTTCTATGGATTTATCAAAAGTCTTTAACTCTATTGATTTTACTAAGCTGATTTTGAAGCTGAGGGATTTGTTTGGTTTTTCTAGGACTGCTTGTCGGTTTATAATGTCGTATCTGGTTGGGAGGTCGCAATTTGTGGTAGTAAATGGTCTTTGGGTCCTCTCCTTTTTGTACTATATGTAAACGACCTTATTGATGTTATCCAAACCAGTAATTGCAAGCCTTTCCTTTTTGCAGATGATGTTTTTCTTTTATAGAAGATTTATTGAAGTTTTTGAGAATGATATTAATTCTAATTTGGACTATATTAGACTTTGTATGACAGCCAATTCTTTAAAGTCCTACAAACTGTTTCTTTTCTAATTTAGAAGTGTTTTTAGGTGATGAAATAATCCAATTTGTTGAACATCATAAGTGTTTGGGGGTGGTTTTAGACTCTGAACTTTCCTTCAAATATCATATTGATTCTGTATCGGGTAAAATTTGGAGTTCTGTACGTAAGATTTATCGTACTAATCTGTTTTTATCCAAGGATGTGAGAACTAAATTAGCACGTGCGATTCTGATGCCTCAAATACTTTACTGTTTTGAAATGGTTTCTGGTACTATTGGATTGTGTCTTGCTAGATTGAAGCGCTTGGTGAACTCGATTGTTAGATTTGCTTATAACATTCGACGTAGAGAACATGTTTCTGATTCAGTGTAACTATTTCTTGGTTGTTCCTTTAGTGAATTTATAAAATTATGAAAGCTGGTAGACCATCTGTTATATGTAATGCATTTATTTTTTCTCCTCGTAATAGTAATCCTCACTTTGTTCTCCCTAGGATATTTAGATATTTTTATAGTAGGGCTTTTGTTGTCAGGATAACATGTTATTGGAATAGTCTGCCCTTAGAGTTGCGTGTTTTCACACACTCTAATATTGTTTTCAAATTTAAACTTTTGGAATATTTCTCAATCTCTTTGTAACCTCTTTTATTGATATTGTTCCGGTTCTCATTATCCCTAACTGGACCTAATTCGTTTCTCTCTTTTTTAAGATAATCTTGACAATCTTATTTTTTTTTTTTCTTTTACGGCTGGGGAGCCCATTTCAGATTTTTATTTGATTTTTTTTTATAACATGAAATTTATTGTATATTTTAACATTGTATTTACACTTAGGTTTATTAAATTACTATGTTATATTATTTTGGCCAAATTGGCTTCTTTATTACTGAATAAATAAATAAATAAACTATTTTTTTAAAATTATTTAGAGTCGAAAAAGTTTTGGGGCCATTAATAGATATTGAAAATTTACCGATTTTCAGAGCAATTTTTGGACAATTTTGTACTACTTAACAATTCGAGCACTTAAGAATGAGTAAAAATGGAATTAAACATCAAGATATTATGATGAAATGGTCAAAATATGCAAAAATAAGTAAAATTAAATACAAAAATACGTTGCCAATAGTGAGCTTACCACGTTTGTTAACATTTAGACAACGGATGTGCATAAAGTTTAGATAGCGACAAGGAATTATTGCAATGTTGACAAAGTTGCGTGGTCTACATTACATGTTGTTTTTGTATGTATATACTTGACAATGGATGTTGTTGAAAAATTTTGTGTCAATTTGGTACCAGGCGTGTATATTTTTTTCCCTCTGTGTATGCCCACTTCCCGCTCACTTGAATAGGTTCAGTTTTTTGTTTACAATCAAATAAATTTTTTGCAAAAAATAATGGACTAATTAGTTATATTAAAATTTTAAATAATATGTATCACTAAAGAAACAAAATTTAGTGCAATACTTAATAACCGATTTTTAATAATTTTTTTTTGTAAAACACTACGTTTTTGTACAATATTTTTTGTTCATTTGAATAGATTCATCATCATTAATTGACAAAAACAACAAGAAATACATATTCATGAAACTTTTTTATTTGTATATATATTTTTACAAGGTTTCAGAAAGATTTAGTGATATGTATATCCGCCGTTATTCGATATAATATCGAAAATTCAAGGTGATAAAGAGTTATAAAGATTAATGGCTAGGAAATTTCGGCCCAAGCTTTTTAAATTCCTTCAATTTAGGTTTCTTTTGTGTCATACTGTCTGCCCGATCTATACATTTTACGATAAAGAATGTCCGAACCATTTTCATAATACAAAATTATACCTTTCAAAAATCATAAAAATAATGATTATATCGATTTGGACCTTCTAAATTAAACTTTTTTTCATCCGAAAAACTATTGCTGTTTATAACCACGTGCAAACTGAAGAGATTTTTTCTTAACGAGTGGCAATATTTTTAAAGCCTTGGTCCTTCTTACAATACGTTTTACTGCAGCTAGGCTAGCTGTAACATCCGCTTTTTCTTTAATTTTTGCTGCAGAATCACTGGATTTGGAGGCAGATTTTGTGAAATCTTTTCTGACCGCTTTTGTTATGACTAAAATTCAGACTATTTTCTTATAAAATTGCGAACAACATTCTGAAGTTGCTAAATTTTTTTGCCAAACTCCTGTGATTTTGGACAGTTTCCAAAAATGCTTACATTTTGTCATATTATTCTTTAGTTAAAGGCTTACCGCTACTTATTGTTTTTATACCCACTATCAAAAAAGATATTGATTTTGTCATTCCGTTTGTAACACATCGAAATATTGGTCATAGACCCACAAAAGTATATATATTCTGGGTCCTTATTGAATTATAAGACTATCTAGCCATGTCTGTCCGTCGGTTCGTCCGTCAGTCTGTCTGTCTTTTGAAAGCACGATAGAGTCCGAAAGGAACGAAGTAGAGGATTGAAATTTTCCACAAATATTCTCTATATGTAAGGTTTGCTTGGTATTGAAAATGGGCAATATCGGTCCACGTATTCGGATAGCCCCCATACAAGTGGACACCCGAAAAACAGCTTTAATGGGCATATCTGTTTCAAAAGTACGCGATGAAATTCAACATAAATAAGTTTCATATGATCCCGACCAAATTTTGTGAGGATCGGTCCATAATTGACGCTACCCCCCATATAAGGCCCACTTCAAAAAATTACTTTAACGCTCATTACTGACTTAAAAATACGAGTATAGTGATGAAATTCGACACACATAAGTTTCAATGAAGCCAAAATCTCTCTATCAAACTTTATGTGGATCGTCCCATAATTGACCCTACTCCCTATATAAGGTGCCCTTAAAAAAATTACTTAAACGATCATTACTGGCTTAAAAATATAGAAAAGCGATGAAATTCGACACACATATTTTTTATACGAGTTAAAATCTCTCTACCAAATGTATTGAGGATCGGTCCATAAGAAAATTACTTTAACGATCTTTGCTGACTTAAAAATACGTGAACAGTTATGAAAATTTATAAAAGAAACATTTATAGGAACGTAAATCTTCCTACCGAATTTCATGCGAAAGTGTCGGAAAGATGTTTTGTATGAACCTAAATTGGTGTAAAAAATTTTATGAAAAACGGTCAATTATTAACCCTATCTCTCATATAAGGTCTTCTTCAGTTAATTTGATGAGTCAATGATGTTTATAGGGTAGCATTCCTTTTAAGGTTTGATGGTGGGTATATGAGATTCGGCACAGCCGAATATAACACTCACTTGTTTTTTAATATATTGTCTATATTCACAGGCGCTAGAATATGGATGGATTTTACCAGCAGTAAACTGATTTTATTCTGAATGAACCTAATCAAGTGAGCTATAAAAATATAGGTCACAAACGTTGTATGTTAAAAAAAAAATTTATTAAAATTCAGCAATTAAGTATTGCGCTAATTTTAGTCTTACTAGTGATACCTAAGACATCAAGTTGTTATTTAAGATTTTAATATTACTAATTAATAGAGTCCGACCGAACTCAAAATTTCGTTCGGTACCGAACACCGAACCCGAACTTCGGTAAATTTGAAAGTTCGGCCGAACCCGAACTTTGTTCGGTTTTTAAAGTTCGGTGAACACGAACTTTTTTTAAATGAAAAATATTATTTTTTTATTTTTGGTTTTTAAACGATTTATTGACAATGATATAATTATCTGTAAGAGCACGCAAAAACACAAAAACATGGTTGTGATAACCATGTTCTATTATGATTAAAATTATGATTGTAGTCTAAACATATTATCGTTATTGTAACAATTTTAAAATATCATATGATTAAATACCGTCAAAATATTTCATCATGATATTTTTGTATTTATCATAATATTGTTATACATGATATTATGATCCAATGTGATCAAAATTTCGTTTTAAATATGTATCGAAATCAAAATGAATTTTATCGAATCATTAAAAGTAGTTTTTAAAAAAATAAAAAATATATGCACAATACTTAACACAATTCGCAAATTTCAATTTGCCAATTTATATGAAATTTTAGTCCATAAAAAATTTAAGTATAATTTCATAAAAATCCTAGTATTTTTAAGCCTGATATGAACGTTAGTAATTTTCTAAAGCGAACATTATATGGAGGCCATGTCCAAATGTTAACCGATTTTGTCCATTTTGAATACCAATCAAATTGCAACAATAGGTTAGGTCCTATCGTTCTTTCAAGAGACTGACAGACTGACTGACAGACATGTCTAGATCGTTTGAGAATAAGAACCTAGATGATTTCGATGTTACAAATGAAATCAAAGATTTATAATCGAAACTAGATAATTCAAATTAAATGTTTCACTTTTCTTAGCTTTTTAATCAGTTTCTGGTTAACAGTTTTTCAAATCAGCCGAAAAAACGAACGGTTAAAAAGGCGTTTTGTACCTATGTATATCCGAAATTTATTGTACAGCCAGGATGTATGATAACTTCTGTAAACAGATTTTCAGCATTTTTAAAACTTTTTGATGATATAAAAATATGATGAAAAAAAAAAAAAAAAACATTTTATAAACAGTTCGGCGTTCGGTGTTCGGTCAAAATTTCGCCGAACACCGAACATTGACCGAACCTCACTTTTTACCGAACTCCGAACCCGTACCCGAACGTTCGGTCGGACACTACTAATTAATCTATTATTTTTTCCATAAAATTAATTTGATTGTAAAGAAAACAGTGAACCTATTTAAGTGAGAGGGAGTGTATGTACATTAGAGTGTCCCGAGGAATGGCCTTTTAAGAATTTCATTTAGGAATACCACTCAATCGATGCGTATTAATGTACTGAACACGAGAAGAATAAAAAATTGTTTTTTTTTTTGGAATGGACCTCAGTTTTCTACCAGCCATTGAAATCCCTGACCTCAGTATAATTTTTGAAATAAAATATTTTCGATGTTTTTGAAATGAGTTTCAAAAATTCCGTAATTTTGAGCTGATTACGGGAAAAATAATGTTAAAATTTTTGTAGAATATTTTTGGTCCACAAAATGATTTTTAGTTGGTTAGAGAGGGTTATGTAAGTCGTTGTCGACACTACGTCGACACCAATTTTGAGTCGTCGTAAAATTTGAGCTGTGTCAACTCAATCTTGGTTTTAACTCGTACTTAAACATATTTCTTGACTTAAAATAAAAAATATCGGAATTTACTAAAAAAAAGTAATATTTTTACTGTCGACACCAAGTCGACAGACTTGGTTTGTTTTCGCTTTATATCGAAATGGGTGTCAAAATTACCGTAATTTTTAGCTCATACAAAAAAAATATTTAAAAAATAGTTTGGCATTTGGTTTAGTCCATTGCACAATCTTTTAGAATTTTTTGAAATTTATATGCTACTTATAATACAATAAAAGTCATTTTGCGGACCAGAAATAAACTAACACAAATTTTAATTATTTTTCCCGCGATAAGCTCGAAATTACGGAATTTTTGACACCCAATTCGAAAAGATTGCAGAAAATTTTTTATACCCTTTACCTTCGTGAGAATGGTATATATAAGTTTGTTATTCCGTTTGTAATTTCCACAATATAATTTTCCGACCCTATAAAGTATATATATTCTGAATCCTTATAAATAGCGGAGTTGATTATGCCATGTCCGTCTGTCTGTTGAAATCAGTTTTCTGAACACCCCAGATATCTTCGAGATCCTAATCTTTGTTGGAGCCAAAGATCGAAACACTGATTTTATTAATTCAAATAATATTTATTTAGTAGTAATTACAATTTTAGGAACTGATTTTATAAAATGAAATATAATTTAGTAATTTTAATTATATTTCATTAGTTCATCACAGCTGTTCAAACGCTAACACCAAAAAGGGAAAGATAAAAAGGAAGTTACAAAAAAGGTTGACAGTTACAATATGACATTTGACAATGACAAAATGAGGGATATTTATCGATTATAATAAAGATGTGAAAATGTAAATAATACTTAACAATCTTCAATAATTCTGTCAGACATGCTTTCGAGAAGTTACCTATAAAAAAAGACAAATGCTTAAAAAAGCAACAATAACATTGCTTATTCATTGCGTTGCGTATTTTGTTTGGTATGTTTGGATGGCTCTGGGTTTCATTGCCTTGTGTATATTGTTTTTGTTTGTGCTTGTTTTGTGTATTTTGTTTCGTATGTTTGGATGTCTGTGGGTTTCATTGTGTTGTGTATTTTGTTTTTTTGTGAATTTCGTATCTTTGGATGACAGTTGATTTCAATGTGTTGTGTATTTCGTTTCTTTGTGTATTTTGTTTCTTGTGTTTTATTTCGTTAGCGTTGTTGTTTATTTAAATTTTATAAAATGAATATTTTTTAAATACACTATAATGAAGGGTATATAAGATTCGGCACAGCCGAATATAGCACTATTACTTGTTTGAATATATTGTGCCGAAATCAAGATTTTCCATCGCAGGTAGGGAACTGAGGACCTTTTCAAAAACATTGTTTTTTATTTTTCTCATATTTTGTACATTGACACGCATCGTTTTAGAGGTATTCCTCCTAAAAAGTGGGCCACGGGACACCCTAATGTACATATCGCACACCCAGTACAAAAGTGACACAACTCAAAATTTTATTTTGGCGTTTTTATATTCTTTAAGCCTTAAGTTTAAGCCTTAAACTATTCACAAGATACTTCTTTATCTCTACAAAAATATTATTAGTGTATTTTGTTGTTGTTAACTGCTCAAGAAAAAATGTTATGTCTTCCTTTATGTTTCAGAATTTGTAAAATAAGTTTTTTCTTTTCTTAAAAAAAATGTTGAGTTGTGTCACTTTTGTACTGAGTGAGCTATGTATGAATATTTTTTGTCGATTCAAAAGTTTTATTAAGAATGTATTAAAAAGAGAATTTAATACAAAAAAGCAGAACTTAACTAGATAAAAGAATCTTAAGGAAATATGCAGAGTTGCATTTTAGGGAAAATCTCCAACGTGCCCTTTCAAATCTGTATATTTTTACATATAAAATCAAATAAATGACATTATTTCAATCCTAACCCCTACAAGCAAGAAGATACGAATACGATACGGATTCGTATTGCTTAGAAGAAAAAATTTATTGCGGCAACAATCATATTCGTATTGCGGAAGAATATCGGGAGAGTTTGTGCGGCCAGGGCCAGAGCAATGCGAAAGCAATACTCCTAGAAGACAAAAAAGAGATATTGTTAGATAATCAGCATGGTGAAAATAGAAAGATATATTTAGATGATCTTATTAAGGATAAATAAGATTATCTTTATTTTTTCAAAAAGAAGATAAATTGAAAATTTTATATAAACATTAGAGTCCGACCGAACTCAAAATTTCGTTCGGTACCGAACACCGAACCCAAACTTCGGTAAATTTTAAAGTTCGGCCGAACCCGAACTTTGTTCGGTTTTCAAGGTTCGTTGAAAACGAACTTTTTTTAAATGAAAAATAATACTTTTTTATTTTTAGTTTTTAAACAATTTATTGACAATGATATAATTATCTGTAAGAGCACGCTGAGAAAAAACATGGTTGTGATAACCATGTTCTAAGAGCAACATATTATGATTAAAATTATGATTGTAGTCTAAACATATTATCGTTATTGTAACAATTTTAAAATATCATATGATTAAATACCGTCAACATATTTCATCATGATATTTTTGTATTTATCATAATATTGTTATACATGATATTATGATCCAATGTGATCAAAATTTCGTTTTAAATATGTATCGAAATCAAAATGAATTTTATTGAATCAGTAAAAGTAGTTTAAAAAAAAAATAAAAAATATATATACAATACTTAACACAATTCGCAATTTCAATTTGCCAATTTATATGAAATTTTGGTTCATAAAACAATTTAAGTATAATTTCATAAAAATACTAGTATTTTTAAGCCTGTTATGAACGTTAGTAAAGCGAAGGCCATGTCCAAATGTAAACCGATTTTGTCCATTTTGAATACCAATCAAACTGCAACAATAGTTTAGATCCTATCGTTCTTTCAAGAGACTGACTGACAGACATGTCTAGATCGTTTGAGAATAAGAACCTAGAAAATTTCCATGTTACAAATGAAATCAAAGATTTATAATCGAAACTAGATAATTCAAATTAAATGTTTCACTTTTCTTATCTTTTTAATCAGTTTCTGGTTAACAGTTTTTCAAATCAGCCAAAAAACGAACGGTTAAAAAGGCGTTTTGTACCTATGTATATCCGAAATTTATTGTACAGCCAGGATGTATGATAACTTCTGTAAACAGATTTTCAGCATTTTTAAAACTTTTTGATGATATGAAAATATGATGAAAAAAAAATTTTATAAAAAGTTCGGCATTCGGTGTTCGGTCAAAATTTCGCCGAACATTGACCGAACCTCACTTTTTACCGAACTCCGAACCCGTACCCGAACGTTCGGTCGGACACTAATAAACATGCATTTTTTTAAATATTTAAAAACTACACTATATTATTAAAATTATTTTTGCATTCTCGAACAATATTCTTCAGCAGACATATTATATTTCCCAAAGATTTATTCAAACCGCTGGAAATGTACTTAAAAATTTTAAGGACTGAAAAGTAAAAAGTCACGTCCAACTCTTTATCGTAAAATAATACAAACATAAACTTATTTTACAACTCATAAATATCCACCACATGAATTTCTTGATTAGTTTAAAGATTAATCCCAATAAGCATTTTTGCTGGAATTCAAGTGTAAATCAAATTTAATTCCAGTCAAACATTCAAATTTCAAGTGTTGAAATACACTTGCATTACACTTTAATTCAATAGCACTCTCCAGTGAAAAGGAAACTTGAATTCAAGTCGAACATTATAATGTTATTACAGTTTAATTCAAGGCTTGAATAACATTACAACTCGAATAGAAAAAATGCTTAAATTCAATCTTTGAAATACAGTTTAATTCAAACCTTGAATTTTAATGTAATTCCTATCGAAAAAGTAATTACATTCAAGCACCTATAATATACATATATGTATATATATTTATGTACATATGTATGTATTAGCTGTAGGTGTAACATACTACCACATATCTTAAAATTTAACAGACATAATTAAGACATTTATTAATAATAAATAAGAAATGAATGAGGACAAAATTACATACATATTTATACATTTTACATGGCAAAAACTTGTATAAAACATAATTTACAGGATCACTCTGTTTCTTTAACATTACAAATAAATCAGCAAAGATCTTGAAAGAACGCATCAACCAGAAATATTTGCATTATTCTATATACATTCGTGCCTATATCAAAGAATATTTTCTACGTTAATCCCGTTTTGGGTTGGTTTAATCTGCATACATACCTTTTATTGCAATTGGATTCATTGATTTTTATAAATTCTGACACCAACATTTGCTGTTCTATTTTGTAGCATTGAAGTAAAAATATGAACATTTTTATTATTAATATTTTTAATTTATTTTCAAGTTTGACAAGAAAATTTGGTTTGAAAACATTATTTGACTTTTACTTGAAAATAAAACTGGAATTAAAATTGAATTATAATTAAATTTCAAGCACTTGAATTTATAATTTTTGAGTGCTTATTGGGATATTATAAACATTTGAACAAAATTTTCAACATTTATATTTTTAATAAATATTTTGAAGTTTGGAGTATTGCTATAATAACTTCCCTATGATAATTTAGAGATACAATACACTTTTTTGTTTATTGCTGAATTTTCGTTTAAATAAATAAAAATTCTATATTACACAAATATTGCTTTGACGATTTTCGTCCAAATGATAAAACGAAGTTATTGCTTTCATATCTTCTATCTTCCAAATGTTTGTAGGGAACGCGTTAACAAATTTTTCATATTTATTTTTATTTAAGTTTTTGGTCAAAATATCAGCAGTCATTTCATTGATATGTTGCGCAGTTCAATTTGGTTAGAGTTCACAACATTCCTTACTTGCTGGTATTTAATATCTATGTGCTTGCATCTTCCATGAAATACAGGATTTTTACCAAGTGTTTTGCGCCAATGTTATCATCATAAAGTGCTATTGGTTCTTCATCATTGTGATAAAAATTCATTTCCTTCAAAAGTCTCTTCAAATATATGGCATTCTTAGCAGCTATTGACAAAACCACGAACTCAGCTTTAAAACCAACTGGTGTTTTATTTGTTTTGGAAGTCTAAGATGTTTGGTAGTTCGTAGATACCTCAAAACGTGTTTAGCTGCCTTTTCATGTTCTACATGTGGGTTTTGATTTCTCTGAGCCAGTTTACAAACTGAGTGTGGAATGTCTGGTTTAGTACTTATACATTAATGTTCAAATCAACGACTGATATCTTTTAACATATATTTCTTCACAGTCTACTTCATTACAGGAAATCTGAAAACCTGGGTCAAGGGGTGTAGATGCTGGTCTAGAATTTACCATGCCGTACTCCATCAAAACCTTTTCTATATATTGGGAGTGACCAACGCTGTTTTTACCAGTATCTACTTCACGTTCGATTTCCCTGGCAAGGAACTGCTAAACATTTCCGTTATCTACCAGTATATATTTTTTCGCTATGCCATTTTTAATAGAGTGTAAATCGACTTCTTTGGAACAAGCAATTAAAATGTCGTTGACATAGACGGCAATGAAATTATATTTTCCATTTTCATGTCTGGTATAAATCAAGGTTCACTATCGCAAGCTTTGAAATTCATACTACGAATAGCCGAATCAAGAGTAGTATTCCATGACCGCTCCAACTGATTAAGTTCATAAATTGCCTTTTTTAAGCGCAAAACTTGACCTGGCTACCTTTCATAACTTCCTCATCCAACGTACTGTTTAAATAAGCAGTAGATATATCCACGTGATGTAGATATAATTCCCTTTCAGCAGCTATAACAAAAATCAATCTAATGCTTGAATACCTTAATACTGGTGAGAACGTTTGCTAAAAATTTACTCCATATTATTGTCTACAGCCTTTGGCAACCAAACGAGCTTTGAAACGGGTCACACTTCCCTCCTCATTTTTCTTTACACTTGCTACCTATGGCCTTCTTACCTGGAGGAAGTTCAATCAAATACCGATGTCTTTCTCCTGCAGTGCTTTATATTCGCTGTTCATATCTTCTCTCCATCTTCCAGAATACTTACATGAAACAGCATCTTGAAATAGGAATAGGAATTTCTTTAGCAAACTTTATCATGTTGTGTACCTTTCTTGGACGGCCAACATTACCCGAACGAAGTATTTTAGGTCGTCCACTAGATCTTGCACCACTAGTACTCGGTTGTTTATCTTCATCATCGCTGTCAGACTCAAACCCCACAAAACCAATCTCATAACTTAACTCATATTCTTCATCAGTGTTAACTGAAGTTTTTTCAATACTTTGTTCGTCCTCTTTTGGTGTACTGTTATGTGGAACTGTGAACTCTATTACATCATTCGTGGATTTCAGTGTAAATGCATTCTCGCAAAATATCACGTCTATCTTGTCTATTATTATTCCTTCTTGCACAAAAAACAATCTATAGGCCTTTGATGTTGTAGAATAGCCGACAAAAATGTAGTCCTTGCCCTTTGCCAAAAAGTTTTTCGTATGAGTTTTATCCAACGCCACAACAGGTGAACCGAAAATTTTAAAATAAGATACATTTGGTTTCTTACCATGCCATATTTCAAAAGGTTTCTTATCGGTCAGAATTTTGGTTAACGAGCGGTTTCTAATGTACACAGCAGTATTGATGGCTTCAGCCCAAAGTATATCATCAACTCCAGAATAAAGGATCATACTTCGTGCCATCGCAACTATCGTCCTATTGGCTCATTTTGCTGCGGGGTGCACGGTACTGTTAGCTGCTTTTGTATACCATTTTCTTCTAAAAATTTATCGAATTGGCAATACACATATTCTCTCCCATTGTCGCTTCTTACACACTTAATACTGCTATCTAGTTGTTTCTCAGCAAAAGATTTAAACATTTTAAATTTATCCAATACCTCACTTTTGTTCTTCATAAAATATATAATAATATGTATGGAGTGATTGCCAATAAA
Source organism: Lucilia sericata (assembly GCF_015586225.1). NCBI lineage: Eukaryota > Metazoa > Arthropoda > Insecta > Diptera > Calliphoridae > Lucilia > Lucilia sericata. The sequence continues at coordinate 171,904 of NW_023994070.1, forward strand.
AGTGACGAAATACCGAGAGCCGGAAATCGATGGTTTATTCATGGGACCGCAAACGTCCGTATGAATTAGATCCAATAAATTATCCGCTCTGCTCTGATAGGAAGGAAATGGTTGCGAGCAAATCTTGGATTTCATACATGTAGCACAACTTTAATTCTGTGGAACATCCTTAATGTTAAAACGATTTACTGCATTCTTATTAATTAAATCACCCATATCTGTAGTGCCAGCGTATTGCATCGTCGCTCGAAAGTAAACATTTGACAGGGTATTCGGTGAATATAAATAAATTATTTTTATCTCCAGCTTCCAAAATAATTTTACCCATTCTATTCTTTATTTTCGCAGAATCATTATCAGAATGTGCAGTAGAGCCATTCTCAACTGCCTTTCCAACTGATATAAAATTTCCCACCATTCAAGGAACGTAAAGTACTTCTATCAAAGTTATGTCGCCATCTTGAGTTGTTATTTTCACACCTTTACCTTCCGTTTCTATGCCAAAAAACTTTACGTTGGCAGCCCATATGAGACGTGGCGCCGCTGTCAACGCACTAAGTGTTTTTGTCGAATGAATTATTGTTGCCAGCCGCAAGCATTGCAAAAGATCGGTGTTGTTTTCTCGTATCGTCGCCATTTTGTTTCGTACCCCACAATTTTTGCGAAGTGTCCACGCTTGCCACAATTATAACATTTAAATTTTCGACCGTTATTGTTGCTAGAGTTGTTGCTGCTATTATTGTTCTTGTTCCTTATGTAGGGTAGGGAATCTCGTGTCTCTATAGCTATGACGAAAATTTTCGATTCGATTCAAAAGTTTTATTAAGAACGAATTAACAAAAAGAAACTTAAGGAAATATGCAGAGTTTCATTTTAGGAAAAATCTCCAACATTTTTGCACAGGGTCATAGAATGATTTTTGGCCAAAAGTCGTTTTTGAAAATTCGCATTAACCATTCACAACAATATGTTGAAAACACTTTGAAGCAGGTTTCGTGAAAATTTTATTTAAACCTATTCGCTCAATTTTCATAGGTAGCTTTTTAAAGTTAAAAAACAAATGTAATTTTGGATTTTTAACGATTTTACTAGAAAATTTTGCTAATTTATTGGTAAGTTATAATACATTACAATTTCATTAATTCTGATTAAAATAACTTGTTTTTATGATAGTTATAAGAATATTTTATCGATTTTTGTCTATTTTTAAATGTAGAGTTTGCGCCAAAGATATCCTCAGAGATTCTCAGTTCGATGGAACATATTTTGTGGATGTTTTTTATAGATTAGGAAGCTGTCTTTTAAAAAAAGTTGCCCAAAAATGCTCCAAATTATAAATTACAAAAAGTATTTCTCGATCTATTTAATACAAAAATTAAAACAAAATTATATTAAAAACTTTATTATCATATGATTTAAATGAAGTAAGCTATGATAATTTCACAAACTAATAAAGATTTTGTGTTTATTTTGATTTCTATAATAAAGAGATTTTCTCAGAATCTTCTTCTACGACATATTCGTAAATCGCTTTGACAGTTCATCGCCATGTTGTTTTTTTTTTTCATTCATTATTTTGTAATTTTTTGTAATATTTATGTGTGTATAATACAAAAATACGTTTGTTACATTATTTTAACAAATTAAGTTATATATTTTATATTTATTTACATTTTTTTGTAATTTTATATTTTATTTGTCTCCATCCAATGAAAACAAACAACTGATTATGATAAATACCCGATAAAAATTAGAGATGACACTCATTCATTCATTCGAAATTGTACGTAATTCAAACTGAATTACGTACTGCTTGTGTAATACGCAGTTGAAATTTTGTATGGCCAATCATGTCATTCAGTATGTAATTGGGGGTTAAATGATGAATGAGAGCGTGAATGCCGAATAATTGCATCACGTGAACGGGGTATTAGTGGTTGAGTGAGATAATAATTACACATTTTTTTCATTTTTAAAATTTTAAAAGTTCGAAAAGTTGAGAGATAATAAGCTAGTGGTCTGCAATTTTGGACATACATTTGGTATAATATACCGAAATATATTAAAACATTTACTTTTTTTAAAGATTACCAAAATATGATGCATTTTAATTCAGTTTCATCGATTCTTAAAAATATTTGATTTTGCTCATATATGTATGTATGCATATTTAAAAAACCGAATAACAAAATTTTTAATATTTCAGAATAAGTACAAGGAAGCTGCAAACTTGTTAAATGATGCATTATCAATTCGAGGAAAAACTTTAGGTGAAAATCACCCAGCAGTTGCGGCAACTTTAAATAATCTAGCAGTTTTATATGGAAAACGGGGAAAATACAAAGATGCTGAACCTCTTTGTAAACGAGCATTGGAGATTCGAGAAAAAGTTTTAGGAAAAGATCACCCCGATGTTGCAAAACAACTAAATAACTTAGCATTATTATGCCAAAATCAAGGAAAGTACGATGAAGTTGAAAAATATTATCAGAGAGCATTGGAAATTTATGAATCTAAACTTGGCCCTGACGACCCAAATGTAGCTAAAACAAAAAATAATTTGGCCAGCTGTTATTTAAAACAGGGAAAATATGCAGAGGCTGAAATTTTATACAAACAAGTTTTAACGCGCGCGCATGAACGAGAATTTGGGGCTATCGACAGCAAAAATAAACCAATTTGGCAGGTAATTTCTAAGACAAATTCAAATATTCATGTAAAAAGTCCATAACTTTTTATCGGATTTTTTACTATAATTTTGGCTGTAAAATAGACAAGTGGAGAGAAAAATTGGTTTGCATATTTAATGACATTTTACTAATTTTTAAATAATTATTAAACAAACCAAGGGAATTGTAAAATTAAACCAGATTCAGAGAGTAGGGAAATTCTCTTTTTAATTTAAATTTTAAGAAATCAACTTTATGCATTAAATATTTCTTTTATTTACATGACTTGAAAAAATAAGTCCATAAAGTTTTGTGGTCAAAAGTAGTTCCATGTTGTAGAAATATATACTTAAAGTTTTTTACAACTGAGAATGTTAATTCAGCTAATGTAGGCTATATACACTTGTTGAATGACTATAGTTCATATTTTATTGTTTTGCCAGTTATAAGTAATTACGCGATCGAAAAGTTTTGAAACCAAATTTATACAATGTTACAAAATTTGCAGTTTTTTGGATAGAATATTTGCAGCTCTTCGGTTACGTAAAATTTTGAAATGAGAAAAAGTAGACATTTTAATTACGCGTCGTTTGATGTATATATCCAAAATGTGCTATGGAAGATATCACTGTGGGAGAAGCTTAAATGATGGGAAAATAAACGTGAACGTTTGGAAAAAAGACTGTTTCGCGAAGCACACTAACAGCGTAACTTCAATATACCCCATATATCGGGTGATCGAAATACTTTTTAATTTTACATGTTGAAATCATAAAGCCGCGATTAAATATTATCGTGCTAAGATGTTAGAGCGAATTAAAAAAATTGCGAATTTTTTTATTTTTTACTTTAGCAAATTTTCACATTATAAACAAATCTTAAATTCAGAATTGTATCAGTAATCAATCTTTATATAGAAACTCCTTTGGACAATTTTTTCTAGGACCAATAGTTGAAAAGTTACACTCATTTGAATAAAACCCAGTATGACCAAAATGTCCAACTTTGACCACCTCTGACTCCGGCAGTTCTTGACCGATAGAGCTGAAATTTTCTGTCTGTCCTACTATCCCATAGTACTAACCTTGGTGCCAAACACAAATAAAAATAGTGAAAATTTGTTTTCGCGGTGTTCACACTACAACAAATAATTTCATAAAATAAACAAGATTTTGTTTGCCGACAAAGAGGACAAAGAAGAGTTGATGTGCAAAAACCAAAAATATATGTGTTTTTATTTACTAAAATAATATCTCATTGAATTATAACTTCTATTTATACTAAAAATTCATTTAATATATTGTTTTTCATTAAAATTTAATCACAAAAACACAAACTTTCAATTTCAATACTTGTTCAAGTGGAAAAAAGACAGATGGTGGAACTGCACTGTCAAGGCGAATTCAGATAAGGTGGTGGCAGTTCTGCAACAACATTTAAAATGTATTTTGTTTTTGCATTTGGTTCACGTAGATGTCAAAACCATAAGTACGGCGAATTCATTTCATGAAAAATTTTTGTAAAATTTTTATAAAATTCTATTCCATCAAATTCATTTGAAAAATTTAAGTGCCTGAAGTTAAGTAAAACTTAATTTTTGTACGGCGAATTCATTTCATGAAAAATTTTTGTAAAATTTTTATATTTTATTAAAATATGTATAGAGATAAAGATATTAAAATTTGCGAAGAAAATATATTCTGAATTGAATAATGCTTGTTTCAAACGAAAAATTCTATTCCGTCAAATTCATTTGAAAAATTAAAGTAAGTGCCTGAAGTTTAGTAAAACTTAATTTTTATGAAAAATAAACATAAAGAAGTACATATTCATGAAAAAATTATATTATTAATGAACGAATCTTTGTTGCGAATTTATAATTCTACACCGGCGGAGTTATTTTCAATATTTGGCCATAATGTAGCAGCCGCCGGAAGGGTAAATACCTCATATGGGTTTTGTTATATAAAGCGGTCCGGAAGAGACTTTTTTTAGTTAATATCTTTATTTACTTACCCCCTTATTTACGAACAAAATTTTTATTTTATAAACAGTTTATAAACTAGATTTTGTATGGAAATTTTGTTTTATAAACCTTTTATAAAATAAAAATGTTGTTTGTGAATAAGGGGGTTATTGTATATATATGAAACAATATTGTTAAATTTGTTAACATTTAATAGATTTAAAAATAATAACGTAGAAGTAAGCTGCCGCTGTCCGGGTAAATTTTTCATATGTGTTTCTTTATATAAAGTGTTCCGGAAGAGATTTTTTTAATTAATTACGTTATCTACACAATGTTAATAGAAGCAAATATTTGTCTTAAATTACATTTTTGTATACATACTAATTATGCCATTATTTAAATTAAATGATATTTGTTTACGAGATGCTAGGTATTTTTAGATTTTTTACATAAATTTTTCAAAATATTAACGAAGTTTTTTCCGTTTATTGTAAATTTTTAAATAATAAAATGTAAATAATAACAAACTTTGACAGCTACGTAATCCAGGCTAATTAAGAAAAAAATATCAGCTGATTGAATAACACTACCTTATCTGAATTCGCCTTGTGCACTGTCATACTGTAGATATTTAGTGTAGCAAAAAATGTTGGTAAAAAAATCGCTATAAGCCCGGAAATAACCAAATTATAAATAAATTATATTATATCTAAAATTTAAAATTATGGAGAAGTGTTTATTATTAATATATTTGTATTCCTAATAATACAATAAAAAATATCTTAAATAAATTGAGTAATAAATTAATGAAATAATTTCTTAATTAATTACTATACTATAGACTAGACTAGTCTAGCTACTAGAATAAAGACTACAAGACAAGACTTTAGACTAGAATTTAGACTAGATCTATAATCTAGACTAGAATATAAACTAGCTTATAGCCCTAGACTATAAACTGGTAGAATAGACTACCGACTAGTCTACAGACTAGACTATAAACTAGACTAAAATATAAACTAGTCTATAGTCTAGTCTATAGACTATAGACTAGAAATTTCGTCGTAGGTTTTTTTAAATTAAACACAATTAATTAATTTTTTTAAGAGTTATTTATTTATATTGTGTTATTAATTATTTTTATTTATTTTATTAAGTCCTTAAATTATATATTTTAATTATTTAACAATGTTGTCACTTTGGTTTCTAAAATCGAACTGCCTAAAAGAATTGCCATAGAGGTTTATATATAACTAAATTGGACAACAAATATTATTATCCATACTTAGTAACAAAATAATAATATTTCATAATTGTAATAAAGTATAAGAAGAATGGGCATACAGCATCATCTCTTAAATGCGTATTGTGCGTATGTATGAAATCAGGTAAAATTTCTCATGATCGATCCCAATTATTATTTACACTTTGTAACAATACAACAAGATCGGGCATGCAGAAACATGACACTTACCATATATACATACATATGTAATGTATGTAAGAAAGTGGACATGATTGTGTATGTTTGATCGCTATAATTGTTTACTTACCCTGTAGGATTTTGTGAGTTAACTAAAAATCAAGTTAACTTTTTGATAACTTCTTATGACTAGCTTCAAAGTAACTCAAAAATGATCGAAGAAATGAACAAACATTTCAATAAAATTTTAAATAAAAAATAAAATAGAAACTCGTATCAAATTTGTCAAACAATTTGTATTGAAAAAATGAAATTATGAGAATGAAAATTTGTTTCAGCAATGAAAAACAGACATCATTTTAAAATAGATTTTATGGGATAAATAAATAAATAAATTTATTATGTTGTCCAGACAGCCCTTAAATTTTATATCACATTCTAAAAATTAAAAAAAAAAAAATAATTTACTAAAACTAATTTAACTTTTTTTAAAAAAGGTGCAAAAATTTGTGAAGTATTTGAATTTTTTGTATAAATCATATTTAGATTAGCATTATGAAGTAAAAATAAATAATTAAAATGAAATTAATATTTCGTATAGTAGCCTTTGTTTTTAAAAACAACTTCCAAGCGTCGTGGGACCGTTTCTACCAATTTATGGTATAGTTCTGGCGTTATTATGTCCCATTCTTCATGCAAAGCAACCGTATGGTGGTTTTGGAGGATAATGAGTGATTTAAAAATTGTTTTTTTAAATATAACCATGAACTCCATTGAAAATTTGGTGAAAGAATATACTTAGTATTGTAAATGATCAACATTTTCACGTAGCAGGTCGTGTATTTTGGATCGTTTTTCTGTTGAAAAATAAATTGAATGGGTTGTAGCCCCATTTTGGTGGTACTAGCATGCAAATTCTGCTCTAAAATTGACAAGTGGACTTTCTATATTTATGCAAATTTCCAAAAAATATAATGTTAAATATAACCATATAACCACTACCTGCATAATGGGTTAATTAATGGGCAATAAAACACGTGTTCAAGGATTCTAAAAAAGTTCTTAGAAAAAATTCGAATATTTTTGCGCAAACCTGAAATGACCCTTTTTGGGTTTTTTACATTTTCTTGTCTTTCGTAAAAATATTATATATTAATAAAATTTCATTAAAAAATTTTAAATACCATTATTATCTTTAAAATAGCGTCATAAAATAACACAGTAATTCATAAAAAATAATAAATTCGAATATTTATGTGAGACACTGTATATGAAAAAAAATACATATTTTAGTTTGATATTCTAACATTTTTCTTTCTCTTAATGTGAGACTTGTAATATTTATGTCCTGTTTGAGTTATTACGTGTTCATCGTCAAGTCTGTGTACAATTAATTTTCCGAAATTTTGCGTGGTTTTTTCCACCTCTTTCACTTTTTAAATATATATCACCTGTTTGGAATTCACACTCTTCACGATTATTATTCAGATAATATATGTAGTTTTATTTTACCGGTTGCGATCATATTTCTCCAAATTACAAATATGGCAATTGTTAATGTATTGTCGAATTCTTAATTTAAGTTTCGGATGATATATTCTCTGTCGAAGTTCTTCAAAATTTTCATTAATACCCCGATGGTTATTCCTTTGATGCTCATTCTCAATAAATTCGTGAAGTTCATTTTCATCCAATATATCATCAAGACAGTAGTTACACTTTGCAACCTTCAATTGGGGATTTTCTGCGAAATACTTTAAAATGGTTTCCCTAAAAACGTCGTATATAAGATCATCTTCTATAAAAAGAGCATTGACCCTTGTTGGGTGAAAATAATTCTTTATAATAGCCATAATGTCAGTTTCAGTGAAACTACTTATTATCAGGGTTTAATATTTAGTTTTTAGTTTTGTTTTCTAAATTGCCGACTAAACTGAAAAATGTTCAAGTATTTATTTTTCCCTTACAAGCTAACTGAAATCAGCCAACTGTGCGCACACGCTGTTGCAATAACTAGCAAGTGATTTTGTTTTTCTTCAGCAGCCACACAAACAAGCAGCGGCCATGTTAAGTTTTTTCAACTCAACCGAACTTAACACGACGACTGAACAGTGCAAACATTTTGGAATAAGCTGCTTGCGTATTGTTTAGTTCTTGGTTTCGTTTTCTTACTATGCACGTAATAAAAACTGGATAGTAGCGTAATTTGACTGGATAGTAAGACGTAATTTGACTGGATAGTATGGCTGAAAAGATGAGTTGTTTGACTTGTAAGATTTTGTTGTTGTGTGTGCTTTTTGTTAAACTAAGTAGAATAGAGTGTTTTTTATTTTTGTGTTTACATTTTACAATGATAAATAAAAATCATATCACTAATTAAAATAAATTACGTAATATAAATATATTATAACGCTTGTATTTATAAAAAAATCTTATTTTGCTTTTAATGCACTCAATAGTTAAAGCACACTTTAGGCTTAAAAACCAATTATAAAATTGTGATATTCATAAACAAATAATAAACGTATATTAACTATTGTGCTGATTTATGTACAATATGGCTGTCATTTTATGTGTTAGTGTTGCGTACAATTAGGATAAAATATTCGTTGATTCGGTTTTCTTAATTTCATATTTTTGTTTATAATAGATTTTTGACAATAAAAACAAACTTTTAAGAAAAATAAATATACATATATATGGCTTTAATAAATGTCTATTTAGTTCAGATGTATAAATATAACATATAATTTCTAATTATTATTAAAAGTATCCGAATAACGGATATTTTGCGACAAAATATACATCACTATGACACATTTTCTTATTTTTACTTATTTTCCTTGTAATTTTTGATAAATTTTTGCAAATATTGATAAATTTCTTTGATATTTGACTAATTTTAATGCCGGCGAATATATTTTGCATTAGTATAACACTAATCAATATAATTTACATGGTTAATTACTTTATGGCATTATATTTAACCAGCAAACTTTGAAAAAGCCAAATCAAATGATTTTGTCCATCATTTGGTTGACAGACGGGCACTTCCAAATTGCCTAAAAATAGTGCTGGACAATTGGAATATTGTCAAATATTCATGCATTAATCCAATAATGCCTAGATTTGAGTTTTTTCCTCAAAATATAATCGTTTAAAAATTTTCTGGGATTTTATTTACAAATTTGTAAACGTTAAAATTAGAATTTTTAGATTTTATTTTAAAAGAAACCATAATTAGTTTTCGCAATCAACCTAAAATTACCGGAAAAATCTTTATCTGAGAAAAAAATTGTTAAAAATCAACTTATTGTTGGCTTAAAGAAGGGTCGAGCCTACAATAAAATTCTTCTAATTGTCAATGGTTTATTGAAGGTGTTTTAAGCTATTTCACGTTTATAAATACGATTTTCCTGAATTTTGCCTAAAATTGTTTAATAAACCTAAAATAAGTTTTTATAAATACAGCCGTAAATCTTTTTGTAAGCCTGTTCGTTTGTTTGTTCGTCAATCACGCCTAAACGGCTGGACCGCTTTTCTTCAAATTTGGAATAAAGTTAGATCTGTACTTGTAGATTGTTACAGGCTATATTTTTTTCAAACTTGGACTAAGAGGGGAGGTAAAATGGGTGAACGGCCAAAATTAATACTTTTGAGAGAAATTACTGATTATGTATATACTTAAGCAAAATCATTTTTGATTACACTTTTTAATTTGTCAGAAATATGTACTAGCAAAGTGTCGATGGGAATGTTGGACCAGAAGGGTACAATAAATTGGCCAAATGGTCGGTCTGCTTTAAGACCGATTTTTTCTATTATAAAGTCAAAATATTATAGACTAATCTCAGAAATATGTATATATCGAAAGCCCACCCTTAGGGGAAAAACGGTAAAAAGGGAAATTTGTAAAGACTCAAAAAATGCATATCTTCAGACAATTCAAATTTTACTTCAATGCATTCTTTGATACTTTTAAAACAATGCTATCTTTTTTTATCACACTTAAACGGCTGGAAGGATTTTCTTTAAATTTCGAAGATAGTTATATGTTTCAAAATGGATGGTGCATACGCTATATTGATTTTCAAAACTAGGATTAGAAGGGGAGAAGAAGGGGTATATGGATGAAAAATGTGCAAAATTAGTACTTTTGAGCGTAAATACTAATTATTATATATGGGCATTTCCACCGAAAAGTCCACCGTGGCTCAAAAACTAAAAGTCATCAAAAATAAAATTTCAACTTCTATTATTATAGAAAAAGATTCAAATTTTATTAAAGTAAAGACCCCAAAGCTTTTCTTAACCACTATGATGACAAATCGGAATTAAAAGTTACAATAATATTTCAGGCATATTTTTGCACCTTTATTAGTATTTGCTTTTAATAGTTTTTATTATTTTAAAGGCTAATATTTAAATGGACTTTTATCGGAAAATATTTGTTGGAATAATAGTTATCTTAAAACATACAAATATAAAAAGATAAAGATCCTTAAAAGGCAAATTTTCGGTTTTCTTTCATAGACTTTTAAATGTCACGTTCGTCACGTTGAAACAGGATTTATCCCGATAACTTTTTAGTTGGCATCCAGAAGTATTCAAAACTTTGAATCTAAATCAAGTTTAGTATATAGAATTCAATTTAAAAGAAAAAAAAATAATTCTAAGCGGGGTTATTTTTTATAGAATTTCAAAGTCTGTCACGTCACGTCACATTACATACATTTTCTCAAGTGCAACCTTCGAATTGTGAAATATTGTCATTTAAAAAGATGTGATATTTATGCAATTTATTCAATTAGGTGATAGTTATGATTTTTTAGTTGATAAGTGGAAGAAAAAGCACAGAAATTCAACAAATGATATTTTTAAGAAATGTATGGAAAAAAAGTGATTTTCGGATATCGGCTTTATGTGGGCGTTATGACCGATTATTGTATTATCATCAGAAGGGTCAGTAGTTGTACATTTGAAAGTTTTTTGTGTGTTTGTATTATCAAGATGGCGAAATTTTAGTTATATATCCAAGTTTATGGGTATATCAAATGTGGGCTTTGTATGGAAGCTATGCCTAATCATGGACCAATTTTTAAAAAAATTAGGATGAACGATTTTTGTGTATGTCAAAATTATTTGTGTTGAATTTTATGGTGATATAAGCATTTTTAAGTTTTAAGTTAATTAATGTTAATTCTTATATTATTCTTATACGGGAGCTATTTTCAACTAAAATGTTATTAAATAGCCGAAATATTTCTCCGATTCCAAAAACTTTCAACAATGTCCGTCCAAAATAAATCTATGGACTAATTAATTTTCAATAATATTGCAAATTTCATCATTGGAAATTTTTGTCACATCACGTCATGTTACGTCACGTCACACATAACGGCTTGTACAAAAAAATCTGAAAACAATTTTTTAGTTCTAAAAGCTGAAAAACAATCAATAAATATTTCAAATTACAATAAAAAAGGTTTTAACCAAATAGCCAGGTGAAACTCGCAGATTTTTACATTTTTGTCAAAAAAGAAATAAGCAACTTCTATTTCTGTCACATCACGTCACGCACTTTAATTACTTATATCTTAGGGCCATTAAGATCTTTCAATTTCTTCTTCCGACCAGTTATAGAGCTATTGAAGCCCTATATAAAAATACAAGAATTTTTAAAAAATATATATGTATATGTATATTTTTCATCTCTTTAAAACGTACGACCGTCACGTTGCAGAAAAGCAATTAAGCTTTTTAAAGTGTCTGAATTATGTATGTATTAGCAAAGTTCCGTTTCGAAAGCTTGACCAGAAGGACAAAAAAACGGGAAAAATTAGTACTTCTGTGTTTTAAGACTATTTTTTTTCGTTCTAAAGAAAAAATATTTTAGACGATCAGTTTTGTAGTCTCAGAAATATGTTTATTTCGAAAGTTCACCCTTAGAGGGGAAAACGGGAACCAGAACTTCAACCTAAATGATCAAAAACGGGCAATTATGTGTTCCTCTGGTACATTTTTGTACTGTTATGAAATTTAAGGAATATATCGTCACCTAAAACGCAAACGGCCCTATCTAACATTTTAAAAATTTTACAGGAGAAGCAAAAAACTATTTAAATTGAAAAGTTTGTTTCTATCAACGCGATTTCTTGTTATTCAATAAACAAATTGTTTAATAGTGAAACCTATCATTTGTTATGGTAGTTGACAAGTTATGGACAATAGATGAGGGAATAAAACGGAAATAAAATTAGATCTATAATTCTTAAATTTAGCTGTACCTTGGATGTGAACTCGGCGTATTACGGGAAAATCGCATAGACGGCCTTCGGCCGGGCGCAAGGGTTTTATGCTCTGGGGTACATTGGACTCCGGCTTCGCTAAGAATACACTCTCCCTGCATCAAAAGTGTTCGGCCTTAGGCCGGCTATTTAGGAAATCTTTACTAAGCGAAGCCGGTGTTGGTCATATTATAGAGTAGTAAATTCTTGCGTCCGGCCGTAGGCTGGCTATTTAGGAAATATTTATTAAGCGAAACCGTTGTTGGACATACCTCAGATTAGAAAGTCCTTGCGCCCGGCCGTAGGCCGGCTATTATGGGAATCATTATAAAGCGATTAAACTGAAATGTATTAAACTTTGATGCCCACTCGAAAGTATGAGCGACCTAATTTTTTTAGAAATGTCACTAAAACCGACTTGTTCCATAATTTGTTATTCTTAAATGGGAACTTATTTCGGCGCTGCGAATTATGGCCCCAGGTAAAATGGCCCCAAAACATAAAACGAAATATGGCCCCAACAAAGATACAGGAAACAAAAACACGAAATTTTTGTTTTTTTTTTATATATTTTTTGGGGTATTTCAACATTTTTACATTTGGGGTAATACTGCATTTTGCAAAAAAATAAAAATGACCCCAATGTTGTGAAATGAAGAAATACCCCAAAACAAAACTTTTTTTTCCTGTGGGGCTAATTTTCATTCTTAAATTTTGTAAAATACGTGAATATTTAAATATTAAAAAGGGACCTAAAAACCCATATAATAATTAGGGGTGATATTTCATTATTACTATTTATTAATATTTTATAAAAAATCAGAACATTATCGCGCGATATTTTTTATTAAAAAATATTTTATGTAATAATATTTGTTGTATTTTCATAAAATGTTTGTTAATTTTGAACATTCTTGAAATATTTTTTGTAAAATTGCGCGATTTTACAAAAAATATTTCAAGAATGTTCAAAATTAACAAACATTTTATGAAAATACAACAAAAATTATTAAATATGAAATTTTATAAATATGTTAGCTTATAGTTGAGGTGGGGTGTCATAATGTCCATTAACGTTATGACACACCAAAAAGTTTCATAGTGTCCATGGACGTTATGACAATTTTTTAAAGTGTTATAATGTCCATTGACATTGTATCACTTTTAAAACAGAACTGTATTTGAAAATTTGTAAAGAATTTAAGAAAGGGACACTCTTACCCCCAAAGGAATTTATCCTAAATTTGGTGTATGTTGCATTTTGGTTTCCATTTAAAAAGTGTTCTGGATAGCCGGCCTTCGGCCGGGCGCAGGGGATTTAAACTCTGGGGTATTTCGAATAGGCGCTGCGAATTATGGCCCCAGGTAAAATGGCCCCAAAATATAAAACGAAAAATTGCCCCAATGTTGGGGTCAAAATTCATTATGAAGTATAACCCTAACATTTTTTAAGAAAAATCACCCCAAAATTAATGAAAAATCTCCCCAAGGTTGAAATGAAAAGTGGCCCCAAATATTGGGTTAATTTTTCGTAATGAACAATTACCCCAAAAACGTAAATGAAATTTCACCCCATTTAATTTTAATTCAAATATAGGTGACGTGTCATAAAGTCCAGTGTCATATTTTCCATGGGCGTTATGACTCACTAAATTGAGTCTAGTGTCCATGGACGTTATAACAATTTCAAAAGTGTCACAATGCATATGAGCAATGTAACATAAAGTCTATGGATTTCAAAGAGTCCATTTATCAAAAGAAGGCTTAATTTAGCGAAGCCGGTATTCAAAATACCCCAGAGTTTAAAACCCCTGCGCCCGGCCGAAGGCCGGCTATACAGAAAACTTTTTAAATGGAAACCAAAATGCAACATACACCAAATTTAGGATAAATTCCTTTGGGGTTAAGAATGTCCCTTTCATAAATTCTTTACAAATTTTCAAATACAGTTCTGTTTTAAAAGTGATACAATGTCAATGGACATTATAACACTTTTAAAAATTGTCATAACGTCCATGGACACTATGAAACTTTTTGGTGTGTCATAACGTCAATGGACATTATGACATCCCACCTCAAATATAAGCTAACATATTTATAAAATTTCATATTTAATAATTTTTGTTGTATTTTCATTAAATGTTTGTTAATTTTGAACATTCTTGAAATATTTTTTGTAAAAATATGTTCAAAATTAACAAACATTTTATGAAAATACAACAAATATTATTACATAAAATATTTTTTAATAAAAAATATCGCGCGATAATGTTCTGATTTTTTATAAAATATTAATAAATAGTAATAATGAAAGATCACCCCTAATTATTATATGGTTTTTTAGGTCCCTTTTTAATATTTTAATATTCACGTATTTTACAAAATTTAAGAATGAAAATTAGCCCCAAAGGAAAAAAGTTTTGTTTTGGGGTATTTCTTCATTTCACAACATTGGGGTCATTTTTATTTTTTTTGCAAAATGCAGTATTACCCCAAATATAAAAATGTTGAAATACCCCAAAAAATATATGAAAAAAAAAACAAAAGTTTCGTGTTTTTGTTTCCTGTATCTTTGTTGGGGCCATATTTCGTTTTACGTTTTGGGGCCATTTTACCTGGGGCCATAATTCGCAGCGCCTTTCGAATACCGGCTTCGCTAAATTAAGCCTTCTTTTGATAAATGGACTCTTTGAAATCTATAGACTTTATGTTACATTGCTCATATGCATTGTGACACTTTTGAAATTGTTATAACGTCCATGGACACTAGACTCAATTTAGTGAGTCATAACGCCCATGGAAAATATGACACTGGGCTTTATGACACGTCACCTATATTTGAATTAAAATTAAATGGGGTGAAATTTCATTTACGTTTTTGGGGTAATTGTTCATTACGAAAAATTAACCCAATATTTGGGGCCACTATTCATTTCAACCTTGGGGAGATTTTTCATTAATTTTGGGGTGATTTTTCTTAAAAAATGTTAGGGTTATACTTCATAATGAATTTTGACCCTAACATTGGGGCAATTTTTCGTTTTATATTTTGGGGCCATTTTACCTGGGGCCATAATTCGCAGCGCCCTTATTTCATTTTAAAATTAGGGATTTGTTTCATATGAAATAAATCCCCAAAAATGGGGTGTTATTTCATTTTAATTTAGGAAGTTATTTCATTTCGTTGGGGCATTTTTCATTTTTAAATTTTGGAATTATTTCATAATGAAATAAGTCCCCAAATTTTGGACTTATTTCATTTTTGTTTTGGGGAGTTATTTCGTGGGGAGTTATTTCATGACGCCTTCGAAATATACATATTTCTGAGATTATAAAAATCATAGTCTATAATATTTTGACTTTATAATAAAAAAAATGGGTCTTAAAGCAGACCGACCATTTGGCCTATTTTTTGTACCCTTCTGGTCCAACATTCCCAACGACACTTTGCTAGTACATATTTCTGACAAATTAAAAAGGTTAATCAAAAATGATTTTGCTTAAGTGTAGAAAAAATCAGTATTTTCTCTAAAAAGTATTAATTTTGGCCGCTTTTCACCCATTTTACACCCTAGTTGTCCCCTCCTAGTCCAAGTTTGAAAAAAAGTATAGCCTATAACAATCTACAAGTATAGATCTAACTTTATTCCAAATTTGAAGAAAATCGAACAGACTTACAAAAAGATTTATAATATATTTATATTAGGATATTAGGATTATACATAACTAGCTGCGTGTACCCGGGGTTGCCCGGGTTTCTTCAAAAAGTAAAGAGAACATTTTTCTATCTGTAAATACTTTTTTGAAATAGATATAAAAATTTATCTTATAACGATAAAATAGTTATTTTATTTTTCTGCCTTTTTTTTATTCCTTAAAGTCAGTTTCTGGACCAAAAAGTCGCTTAAAAGTTTAGAAATTGAAAATGAGCTTAAATTAGGAAATTTTGACTAATTTGTAGAAAAATTTAAAAAACTTTTTTTGAGAAATTGTACTGAAATCAGCATTTTCAGTCACTGGTAGGGAACTAAAGACACTTTCAAATGATTTGTTTTATTTTTGTCATGTGAAGTAGATTTAAAGAACTGTTCAGTTTATATTACGTCACACCGTACTTTGAATTTTAGTGTCCCTGGTGAAAGAGGCAAAGTCTTCGGGGCATTTTATTCATTTCAAAAATACGTACCATTAACCGTATAAAATTTCAAGCGATTTTTCTGCTGCTGTACATGCAATTGAAAAAACTCTGAAACGTTAATGAGAAATTCTGCACAAAATCATGAAAAATTTGGGCTTATTGATTTCAAATTCCTTTCAAAAGAACAAAATTACTTTTTTTTCTGTCCTAGAAAAATATGAAGAATCGTTGAATATTGACAGAGAAAACATAACTACTTTTAATTTGACAAACAATTTTGAGTTGTTCGTTAAAGAGTAAAACCACCGTTTTTTTGTCTTTGTGTCTCAAAAATACACCTAACATTTATAAAAAAGTATGTTCAAAAATGTTATTTTTATTGATTAGCTTTTATGCATCCGCACTAAAGTTTTGGATGGATTTAGACAACACTTATTAAATCCGAAGAAATAAAGGTTTAAAGATCAAATATCGTTAGATATACAAAAACTTAGCCAAATAATTTTACTTATTAAAATATCCACATCTTCCTCTAATTAAAAAATTTCGGAATTTGTTAATGGAAAATGTGTGCTGGAATTATTCAAAAACATTATTTAATTTAAAAAGCTTGGTCCTACATACGTGCAGAATTTTTGGTGGATAATTTTCTAAAAGTATAAAAAGATATTGAAAGATGAATTCATCTATATTTTATATGAACAATGCTTTATATGCATCGTTTCAGAGGTATACCTATATAAAATTTGCAAAAGTGCTGTCTTTCAGGATACTCTAATGAGTAGTCAAATACATATTATGGTTTTTTAGTTTTGAGCTGCATTTAAAAAATTGCAACCGAATTTATGTCAAGATCATTTTTGATGTTTTTTTTTAACTTATTGCAGATTTTTATTGTTATCTCTATTTAACAATAAATTTAAATTTTATATTTTTGTATGAAAAATATGAGGATTACGGATCTTTATTTTTTCTCGAATTGAGTGTTATTTAAAGTAAATTTTTAAAGAGTTATATAAATAGAAATTTTAAGGGGAGATTCGAATTTTTGTGAAATATGTAATATGAATGTATTATTTAACCTATTTTTTGTTCATCAAGATCTAATATAGTTTATAGTTTCTTTAGAGGATATGCAGCGGATTACAGGTTTTGAAATAAGAATAGTTTTCGCGTGGAAAATATAAGTGATGGGGTATACGAATCCACAACCGATTTTACGCTTTAGATGAAAATCGATTTTTGATAATAAATTAAATTGATTACAGATTTTTATTTTACCTAATCGTAAAGTAAGTTAAGGACCTACAAACATTTTAGAGTTTTCAAATAAAAATAAATTTTTGATTAAAATTTTAACTACCTAAATAATAATTCTCATATACATATAAGAAGTATATATCATGTGCATTATAAATGTAACAAAAAATGGAAAATGGTCATTGCATTTCATTAAGATCATAACAGGCCCGAAATTAGTGGTATAGGTGTATTTATTCTGATTTAATGTATCAAACATTCTCTTCCTCAAACTAACCTAACCTTTCATGATAGAACTGTTGTCATGCTAAATTTCATGAAGCATAAAATCCAGATCAAAAAGTTGATTCTAAAAGTTGCCAAATTTCTTGAAAATCGGTTCATATATAGCTGTTATTCAAAAAGTGAACATAAAAATGTGCGTAGCATCCAATCAATATCATTTAGAGTTTTTTTTTAACTTCTGAGGTTAGACCTATTAAATGCCAAATTTTATTTAAATAAGTTTATTAGTTATGTAGTGAAAAAGTAAAAAAAGTATAATTAATATATATTTATTATTATATATTATAGTCTTTGAAGATATAATGTGTCGTACTGTTCATTCCACAACATTCATTATAACAGATTTCATGAAAATCGGATCAGTAGTTTTTTGTATGCCTGAACGTAAATTTGGTTTAATAATTGTTTTACAAAAAGTTGGTGAAAAAAGGGGCGTAGCGTCCGATCCAGATCCTGAGATCGGTATACCAAATTTCATGTAAATCGGTTCAGTAGTAGTGAACATTTTCTATAACAATTATATAGAAAAAAGTGAGCATAGGAAGAATCGTGACATCAAATCAAGATTTTACACTACATATCGGTTCTGAAATTGATTATTGTCCAAAATAGTAAGATTTTTATATTAAATCAGGCTCAATTGGTGGTATGAATACGAATTGAACAATTTTGAACACGGATACATCTTAATTTGTTGCTAGAACAAATAAAATGTCCGATCTATAAAACATAGTTATTGTATCGAGTATATCAAGATATGATTGGTAGCATTATCGTATGCTTTGGAAATCTGAGTATTTGGAAAACCTGTTTAAATTAAAGGAAATATATAGAATTATCCAAATTTTAAAGTTTATGTTGTAAGTCTTAAGAAATCGGAGTTAAATTTCGGTTTTTAAGAACGTACTGTGTTCAAAATGGCCAAATCCATGCATATAACATTAATTTCGAAATAACAACTCTTTTCAAAAGTTAAAAATTCTATTTCCAATGCATCATTTGGAGGGTTCAATGACCACCAGATCCAAAATCCGGGGTCTAAAGTGGAAAAAAATCGTAGAAATGAGAAAAAAAACTGTTCTACTAATTAATTCCGGAGCCAATCGGCCCAAATTTCAAGATTTCGGAACTAAAAGTAGATTTTTCCAAGTTATTGTGTAAAAAATATTTTATTAAAAAGTAATTATATTAATACAAGTAAAATTTTCATAAATTTTTTTAACATAATTAAACCAAATATATACTGAAATGATCTGTATACTTACTTTTGTGACGTAAATTTTGCACCTTTTTAACTTCAGCTTAAATGAGAACTTAAAGAACCAAAATATGAAGAAAAAAAGTAAAATAATAATTACCATAATTGTTTTTAATAAATAAATGTGTTAACTTTTTGTTTTTTGAAAATATAATATCTTTTTTTAAATAAAACCAATCGTCAGTATTTCTGTATACTTATTTTTGTTATTAACTGTATATAGGATTTATTTTAATTAGCGATATGATTTATATTTAGCATTGTAAAATGTAAACACCAAAATAAAAAACACTCCATTCTACTTAGTTTAACAAAAAGCGCTCACAACAACAAAATCTTACAAGTCAAACAACTCTTCAAGTCTTTTCAGCCATACTATCTAGTCAAATTACGTTTTACTATCCAGTCAAATTACACTACTATCCAGTTTTTATTACGTGCATAGTAAGAAAGCGAAACCAAGAACTAAACAATACGCAAGCAGCTTACACAAAAAGGTTTGCACTGTTCAGTCGTCGTGTTCAGTTCGGTTGAGTTGGAAAAACTTAACATTGCAGCTGCTTGTTTGTGTGGCTGCTGAAGAAAAACAAAATCACTTGCTAGTTATTGCAGCAGCGTGTAAGCACAGATGATTGTATTCAATTAGTTTGTCATTAAAAATTTTAACAAGTTACTTATTTTTTAGCCTAAAACAAGATTTAGTAAAATATTTAGTAAATTGCGACTGCAATTAGTAGTTTTTGAAATCCCTGGTTATTATCTTTCTAGCATTCTTAAAAATTAACTTATTTACTATCCTCAAAGAACCTCCGATATTCTATTCGCCTGATGTTCCTGGTGTAACAAAATAATTTCGGGTTCAATACCACGTTTGGTTCCTCAATCGAAAGAAGCCATTGTAGCGGCTGATGATCTGTCCATATAACAAATTTTATTCCAAATAAATATGGACGAAAATATGTTACGGCCCATACCACTGCTAATAATTCCTTTTCCACTGTACTATAGTTAATTTCATGTTGGTTGAGCGACAATACAGCTCCCAGTGCAAAATTGCTTGCATCAGTGTTCAAAACAAATTTTTTATTAAAGTTAGGGTAAATTAGAATCGGGTCATTAGTGAGAAGAATTTTCAACGTTCTAAAACTTTGTAAGTACTCGGGATCATCAATGTCAATTTTTGCGTCCTTTTTGGGGTATTTTGTCATTGGTCTTGCAATTTTTGAATAATCTTTTATAAATTTACGATAATACCCACTTAGCCCTAGGAACTGTTTTATCAGTTTTTGCGTTTTTGGTAGCACTGGACTTTCTTAGGATTGTGTTTTATACCTCTCGGTGTTATCAGATGACCTAAAAATTCCGTTTCCTTCTTCAAAAACTCGCATTTATCCACATGAATTTTCAAGTTTGCTGATTTCAATTTATTAAACACAAGTCGCAGTGAATTCATATGCTCCTCTAGGGAGGTCGATTAAACGATTATGTCTTCTAAATATACCAAACAAACTTTATTTACTAATTCACAATATCGTTCATTAGTCTTTGGAACGTGGCTGGTGCTGTCTTAAGTCCAAAGGGCATTCTAAGGAACTCATAGTGGCCCCCTGCTACAGAAAATGCAGTCTTATGAATAGCCCTTTCATCTATTTCAACTTGATGAAATCCCTTCGCTAGATCTAAGGTAGTAAAGTACAAACACCTACCCAACTTGTACAAAATTTCATCAATATTGGGTATAGGGAACCGATCGTATATTGTTTTTTCGCTAAGCTTCCTATAATCCACGACTAGTCGCCATTTTTTCAATCCACTAGAGTCATCTTTTTTGGAACAATCCATATGGGAGCGGAATAAGGAGATTTTTATGGTCTTATTATTCCACTGTCAAACATTTCCTGAATTTGTTTTCTCACTTCCTCTTTGTGTATATATATATGGATATTTATATGTCCTTGAAAATATCAGTCGTAAAAATTCTGTGCTTAATTGCATTTGTGAAGGTTAAATTGGAATTTGTTTCATGAAATAAATAGGTATAATCGTTCAAGAAGCATGTCAAATTCATTTTCTCCTCGGAATTTAAGTGATTAATTCTAATTTTATCTAATATTGAAACATTACAGTCATTTTCCTGCAGTAAATAATTAGGTACTAATTTTCATGAGTAACTGGCCACACATTTTTAAATTGTTTTCGTTAAGATATATTACATTCGGACATTGAGCAACTGTTTCCAATTCAATTTTAAAGTTTTGTGCATTGTAAACTCCTTTGCTAACAATTGTTTCACCAGTATTATCCTTCTGTTCTATGACATGAACTAATTCACAGTCGACATTGGTAATCAATTTAACTATTCGAAGTTTCGGAAACAATAGTGTTAAAGTTTTATTATTTATCCTAATATCATTCGAACTATAGTCTATTATTGCCTTATATGTACGTAATATATCGTTTCCTATAATCCCATCAAAATCGTTGTGAAATTTACATTCTACTAATGTCATCTTATCATCTATATCAATGGTGGCCAGAAAGAGAATTTTTAAAATGCATATGTTGTAGTGTAAAATATGAAAGAAAACATAAATGAAAATATGTGTGCTTTGCACTGAAAAAATTATATGTTTGTACTTATTTGTGTTATTCATATTATTTGTATTATAAATGAACAACAGAGGGAATGTATACATCGATGTATGTATGTATTGACGAAACGATGTATTGATGCATATATTGATGTAAGAATGTATTAATGCATGTGTTGATGTAGTAAAATGCAGTCTTATGAATATCCCTTTCATCTATTTCAACTTGATGAAATCCCTTTGCTAGATCTAAGGTAGTAAAGTACAAACACCTACCCAACTTGTACAAAATTTCATCAATATTGGGTATAGGGAACCGATCGTCTATTGTTTTCTCGTTAAGCTTCCTATAATCCACGACTAGTCGCCATTTTTTCAATCCACTTGAGTCATCTTTTTTTGGAACAATCCATATGCGAGCGGAATAAGGAGATTTTTATGGTCTTATTATTCCACTGTCAAACATTTCCTGAATTTTCTGTCTCACTTCCTCTTTGTGTATATATGGATATTTATATGTCCTTGAAAATATCAGTATATTATCAGTCGTAAAAATTCTGTGCTTAATTGCATTTGTGAAGGTTAAATTGGAATTTGTTTCATGAAATAAATAGGTATAATCGTTCATGAAGCATGTCAAATTCATTTTCTCCTCGGGATTTAAGTGATTAATTTTAATTTTATCTAATATTGAAACAAAGTCATTTTCCTGCAGTAAATTATTAGGCAGTAATTTTCAGGAGTAACTGGCCACACATTCGGACATTGAGCAACTGTTTCCAATTAAATTTTAAGGTTTTGTGCATTGTAAACTCCTTTGCTAACAATTGTTTCACCAGTATTATCCTTCTGTTCTATGACATGAACTAATCCACAGTCGACATTGGTAATCAATTTAACTATTCGAAGTTTCGGAAACAACAGTGTTAAAGTTTTATTATTTATCCTTATTTCATTCGAACTATAGTTTATTATAAAGTGTTCAAATGTTTAACCGTTGATCGGTTAATCGATAAAATTTGGGCGATTAATTGCTTTAATAAATGAATATACAAATATAATTGTAAATAACTATTTACCTAATAAATCTATATATCAAAATTATTTATACAAACATTTATTTGTAACGGCTTTTGAAAATATTCTCTGTGTATCATTTCATAAAGAGAGCAACTAAATTAAATTGTTTTTGTTTTGTGTATAGTTTGTTTTGTTGCTGAGAATATTCGTATTGCATGTGTATAAGTGAGAATAATACAATGCCCGCAGGGGCATGTTTGGCCATCGTTGATCTCTATCCCCTAATTCTGAAAATATTGGTATTTGATGAATTGTGTTGGATTGTATTTTGCTCTGCAGGGTTTTTAATGTTAGGATAGCCGAATTAATCTTCCATTTTGGATGACATAAGCCCGGATTTACAATTGACTGAGTCGCCCCTGTATCCACTATAAATTTAAGTTTACCTTTCAACACTATATAAGGTAGTTCTTCGGAGAGGCCGGAAAAGGAAAATTTTGAGCCCTGATATTTTCAGTTGGACTTGAGTTTTGATTGGGACTGTCCATGTGATTTGTTTGACGAGGATGTAATTGAATGTTCTCAAAAGAATTTCCATTCATAGTATTGTCCACTACAACAAATATGTCGGTAAAAGGGATTATTTATATTATTTCCTAGGTTAGATTGGGTTCTATTCTGTGAAACTGACAAACTGTGTAAGTTAGTGTGAGTACTGCTGTTTTGAATCATATTTATATTCATTGGCTTTGGAAACGGTTGTTTAAAAAAATATTCTGATTGGAATTTGAATGATTATAGTTATCGGGTTGGCCGTTAATATGATTATAATTCCGAATACTTCGGTTATTAGAAAAAGTGTTATTATTTTGACTATAGCCATTGCTATTATTAAGTCTAGTAATACAATTCTGATTGTGCCTATTAGACGAATTATTTTTATGCATACATTTGTTAGCATACCTATTAAAAAATTGAATATTACGTTTATTTCATATATTTTGAAAACCATTATTGCCGCTCATGTTCGGTCGATTCACATTCTTATTGTCAGTAACCTTTTTCTCATAATCAGCATACCCTGATATAAAAAGTCATTGCCTCCTCAAGAGAGTCTGGATTCCTACACGCAAGTATAGTCTTCATCGGTTCAGGCAATTTTTCCTTAATAATTTAAGAGATGTTCTCATATTATTTCTGGACATTTGTTCACTATTAGAATTTACACCCAAATCCGATACAGTCTTATTATATAAGCTTCGAAGCCGGTCCTTAATGTCGTCATAAAAATCAATCACATTCGTCTTAAAATATACAGATCGGAGTTGGTCATAGAGCTGTTCTACACTTCTATTCTCCCCAACGTAATTAATTAAAACCACGATTGAGCATGAAAATTAATTTCAATTGCTTTCTTGGCTTTTCCCTTAAATATACTTTTAATTAAATCAATGAACAATTGCTGAGAAATTTCGTCATAGTGGGCAAAAAGAGGGTTTATTCTGTCAACAAGTGAAATAAAGGTATATAGATAATTTTTGTCACCTGAAAACTCCGGCAAACGTTCAAGAAATTCGAAAGGGTCTATAGTGGAAGTCATTTTTCTAAATTTTTCGAAGATCGGAAAACGAAATTAATCTAGCACGTAATTATAATAGTAGAAAGAAAAAATGTTATTTTATTATTCACAAATTTGACTAAATAAACCGAAAGGGATTTTATAATACTATAATAATATATACATATATTTATGAAAATATTAATTGTAAAATATAATGTAATATTTATATATAAATACTTACCCCCTTATTCACAAACAAAATGTTTATTTTATAAACAGTTTGTAAATTAGATTTTGTGTGGAAATTTTGTTTTATAAACCTTTTATAAAATATGTTGTTTGTGAATAAGAGGATTAATGTTTTATTGTAGCTTTCTCCCTATTTTGCTGGTAATTCGTCTTCGCTGGTGGACAATATTGGTTCTTCAGTGATAGTGTTGTGTTAATATATAATTCATTAATTTAAAATTTTAAAACACTATACATTTCATCATGATTTGTGCTTTAATTTTTTCAAATTTTAAACATTGTCTTTTAAATGTAAATAATTTTTTTTATTGTTCTTATTTTTGAACTTTTATATTTTCACTTATTTGTTTTTAATCTGTCTTTAACATTATCCTTTTAATTATATTTTATATGTTAAAAGCATTGTAATTTTTATATTTTTTATAAAAAAAATACTGTTCAATTTTTATATTTTTATTATTAAAAAAAATATTTTCTTTTAAACCATTGTCGTTTAAAAATTATCCGAAAGTGTTCTTTTTATTTTCCATTCACAAGTATATTTTCTTTTAAAGTAAAAAAAATTAAAGAAATACCCTTTTAGACATTAAAATGTCATATATCCTTAAAATTAAACACAAGGATACACGGGTATCCTACCGACTGCGCCAATTTCGTCGTAGGTTTTTCCAATTTTAAATTAAACACAATTAATTTATTTTTTTTTAAGTCCTTAAATTATATATTTTAACTAGCTATACCCAGTGTGCTTTGCTACCCTAAAAGCAATATAAATAAAAAATCTTCTTAATAATTTTGAAGATTCTAACTGTAATGTTTTCCAGAGATATAATTTTTCCGAACGTTTATTGAGATTTTGATGTAATCGATGACAAATTTAAAAGAAATCTAAAATTTTCCCAGATATACGAAATTTTGTATTTAATTCATATGGGGGGTGCCAAGACCCCATTGAAAGTCCGCCCGTTATTCTCTAAATGTTCACATGAATGTCAAAGATCTTCATGTAGAATTTGAAGATTCTAGCTCTAACAGTTTCTCAGATATACGAATGTTTCTATTTAATTCATATGGGAACTCACAATCCCCAGATGAAAGTCCGCCCTTTTTTTCTTCAAAATGTTCATATGTCTAATAAAGTTTTTCTTGCTAAATTTGAAGAATCTTGTTCTATTAGTTTCCCTGATAAGCGAAATTTTGTATTTAATTCATATGTGAGGTGCCAAGCTCCCCATTGAAAGTCCGCCCATTATTCTCTGAATGTTCACATGAATGTCAAAGTTCTTCAATTAAAATTTGAAGATTCTAGCTCTAATAGTTTCTCAGATATACGAATTTTTCTATTTATTTTGTATGGGGGCTCCAAGCCCCCCCCCATGACGAAAGTCCGCTCTTTTTTCTCCAAAATGTTCAGATGAATATTTAAGTTCTTAGTGCAAAATTTGAAGACTTTAGTTCAATTAGTTTCCCAGATAAACTAATGTTTGTATTGTATTAATATGGGAGGTGCTGCTCCCCTCATGGGTAGTCCGCCAATTTATTTCCCAAAATGTTTACATGGATTTTGAAGTTACTCGTGCAAATTTTTAATATTATAACTGTAATAGTTTCCAAGATAAACGAATTTTTGTATTTAATTTATATGGGAGGTGCCACGCCCCCTAATTCTATTCCGCCCACTTTTTGTCTTAAATAATTATATTGATACTAAACTCAGATATACTAATTTAATATTTTCTTAATATGGGCGTGGAACGTCGCCCACTTGAAATTTCAATATAAAAAGTAGCCTATAGTTCCTTCCAGACATACAGGAAGAAACTGTGAAAATTTCAGGAAAATCGCTCCAGCCGTTTAGCAGTCTATAAAGTCCAAACAAACAAACATACATACATACGAACACACTTTCATTTTTATATATATATATTAATATGGGAAGTGCTGCTCCGCTCATGGGTAGTCCGCCAATTTATTTCCCAAAATGTTTACATGGATTTTAAAGTTACTCGTGCAAACTTTTAATATTATAATTGTATTAGTTTCCAAGATAAACGAATTTTTGTATTTAATTTATATGGGAGGTGCCACGCTCCCTAATGCTATTACGCCCACTTTTTGTCTTAAATAATTATATTGATACTAAAGTTGCTCCGACAAAATTTGAAGACTCTAGCTGTTATATTATCTCAGATATACTAATTTAATATTTTCTTAATATGGGTGTGGCACGTCGCCCACTTGAAATTTCAACATAAAAAGTAGCCTATAGTTCCTTCCAGACATACAGGAAGAAACTGTGAAAATTTCAGGAAAATCGGTCCAGCCGTTTAGCAGTCTATAAACAAACATACAAACATACAAACATACATACATACATACATACATACATACATACATACATACATACATACATACATACATACATACATACATACATACATACATACATACATACATACATACATACATACATACATACATACATACATACATACATACATACATACATACATACATACATACATACATACATACATACATACATACATACATTTCCATACTTCCATAATACGTTTTTAACATACTTACTAATTCTTACCTATGAAAAATGTTAATATTTTGCACATTTTAGGGACTTATTTAAGATAGCACTTTTTGGTCGACAAAAAAAAAAAACAAATATTTGTTCTAAGTTAGCATGTTTTGTTCAAAGAATAAAACAAACATTTCTTCTAATAATATGCGTTATTTTATAATTTATAAATGAAATGTTTTTTTAAAGGGATAAAAGTCAAACCAGTAAGTCCAATAAGATGCATTTACACCATTTAAGTAGAAAAACTCATGGCATATCTGCTTGTTTACTATTCCTTATTCTCAGTACAAATATTTTAAATTATGAAAAGTTTTTGAATATAAAAAGTACCAACATTTTTTGAATAATACTCCATAATTTGCACATTTAAAAACTTTTTTATAAACAAAATTCTAAATTGGAACCATAGAATATTATAGATCTTAGTGTTATAAACGATTTCTGAAATAACTTTACATTTTTCGGAAAAACATTATTTAAAGTCTAAAACTGGCTTTATATACAAATATATAAATGATCATATCTTAAAAACTATACATTAGAGTGGGTCGGTCTCTATGGACAAAAAAAAAAGTTGTGTCAGTCACCCCCTAGGATTAAAGATATCTTAATAACATTTCCAAAAATATAAAAATTATTTTTTTGCCACGCCTAGAAATACCGCCCTTTTTGTTTTTTATATATTACTCCGCCATTTTAAGTCCGATCGTAACATATCATATATCAATATTTATGGCTTGGCTGTAGCTACATTTCACCCTTAGACGATTTTTAAATTAGACGTAACATTCTATGCCCGACTTCTGATATCTCGGATCCTTCTCCAAAATCTGAAATTGTGGCTATACAATAATAAAGAGCTTTTAATTATATGAAATATAGGCTTTTGAAATGCTCACTTTTATGCATAAACAGCTATTTTATTGATATTTAAAAATGTTCATATATTCATTATCAACCGTTCTCACAACAAATAATTAATTTGCCAGAAAAAATCGTCGAAAACCTTTTTTTTTTTTGAAAATGAATTATAAAACTGTTATTTTTTCAGCTACAAACCCTTCCAGATCCTACTTCCTATCAAAAACGAGGAAAGTTTATTATATCCTACAGCACTATAGTAGTTTAGCTTTGTCCATCCGACTTGTAATCAAACTACAAGTCGAAATTTTCCAGATAATTCGATGCAAATAGGCTGATATATTTCATTTTACCCAAGGACGAAGTTGTTTGAATATGGATTATATCGAAAATGTTTGAAAATGTATTATTCCCCTAGCCCTCAAACAACCGTACTCCCCGAATAGGGCTTTGGAGCTCTTAATAATAGCTTCAAGGTCGTTAATTCCCTCTTAAGCAGTACAATTAGGATGAAATTCTGCATATCTATCTCTTATAAGAACATAAAACCCTCCACCAAATGTTTATAGGATCGGTCCATAATTGATCCTAGCTCCCATATATAGTCTCTTTCAGAAAATCAGTTTTTCATCAATAAGTTGCTCAAATAGTATATCGTCACCTAAAACGCATAGGGCCGTTTGCTAACATTTTTAAAATTTTACAGGAGAAGCAAAAAACTATTGAAATTGAAAAATTTGTTTCTATGAACGCGATTTATTTCTAGTGAATAAACAAATTGTTTAATAGTGAAACCTATTAGTTATTAAGATAGTTGACAATGGCGTACATAAAAAAAGGATAAATTAGACTTTTTACCTTTAATATTTAAATGTTTTTGTAGATAGGGCCTTTTGTTTTTTGTCAATGAAATCGTTAATTTTGGTCGGAGGAGTCCAATTTTTTGTGTAGACATATGTTTTGATGCAATACATTATAATCAACAATAAAATCGATTTTTATTTTTTGGTTAGTTAGGGCCGTTTGCGTTTCAGGTGACAATATGGAAATTAAGACAAAATTCAATATAAATGCTATATTAAAACATAAATCATATTTTAGTTATGCTCATATCTGGTATCATATGGTCGGCCATTCCCGATTATTCGTTTTTTATTAGTTTTTATTATTTAAAGAACTTCTTTAGAAATATGTAACTATTTAAAAGAATCATAAAATAAATTTATCACATTTTATAAAAATAAACATTTTTAAAAATTGTTAAAAAAAGAAACATGCGAGTAGTTGTATGGAAAAAAACATAAAAAACATTTTTGTAAAACTTAGCATAACACTTTAATTTTTCATCGATTTTTACAAAATAAAATGTTTAATTTTTATGTACCTACGTGATTTTGTTATTAATTAATAGAATTAAATGCTGAATAAAATGATCTTTCTTTTGTTAAGATAGGGGTAGGATGCAATTTTTGTATTGTAAATTAATTTGAAAAAAATTGTTTTCGACCATATCCCTAGCAAATTAATTGTTTGTAGTTTGAACTATACAGGTATTTTTAAATACCTGTAAAATAGCTCTTTATGCATAAAAGTGAGCATTTTAAAAGCCTATATTTTATGTAATTAAATGTACTTTATTCCAGTATAGCCACAATTTTATATTTTGGGGAAGAATCCGAGATATCAGAAGTCGCGCAAAGAATATGACGTCGAAATAAAAAATTGTCTAAGAGTGAAATATAGCTAAAATCAAGCCATAAATATTGATATATGATATGTTACGATCGGACTAAAAATGGCGGCGTAGTGTATAAAAAACAAAAAGGGCGGTATTTCTAGGCGTGGCAAAAAAATATTTTTTATATTTTTGGAAATGTTATTAACATATCTTTAATCGTAGGGGGTGACTGACTCAACTTTTTTTTTCGACCCACCCTACTATACATTCAATTTATTAATCTTCACCTGTTTTGTGTTCAGCATGTTCATCTTGTTAATATACAAAATAAATTTGAAGTTTTACAAAATGTTGTAAAATTTGTATGGAAGTTAGCACTTATTTTCTTCAATAAAAATTTAACTTTGAGATAGCATATTAACAAAAATTGTTGTTAAAAGTGCAAAAATTACTTTTTTGGTTTCAAATTTATACCAGACGTGAATCATGCATTGAGGAATCCTTTTGCATCAAAAACTCACTTTGCCCAAAATTGAGTTTTTGAATATAGGGTCACGATATAAGTAATGAGCGTTCAATCACAAAATGAGCGTTCAATCACAAAATAAGTAAAAAATGAAGGTATTAATTTTGGTATTCAAATTATGTGTATGTTTAATTATGTTCTAGACTGTAGACTAGGCTAGACTAGACTACAGACTAGACTATAGACTACACTATAAACTAGACTAGATTAGACTATAGACAAGAATATAGACAAGACTATGGACTAGAATTTATACTAGATTGTAAACTATTCTATATGTTATATTATAAACTGGACTATATATACATACATTAAACGTCACAACTTTTTTGTCTCATATTTCTATTTTATAAAAAGAAAACCATTTAAGCAACTATTTATATTTGTGTATGGTGATATAACACTCTTAAGAAAATAAACAAAGAACAGCTGTCATTTTATGCTAGACTATAGACTAGACTATAGTCTAGACTACAGACACATACATTAAACGTCCAAGTTACATTGGCTAATACATATTTCTATTTTATAATAAAATAAAAGAAAAACATTTAAACTACTATTTGTATTTGTGTATGGTGATATAACACTCTTAAGGAAATAAACAAGAACAGCTGTTTTTAACGCTGTTTGATCTTACATCCGGTTTGCAAGATCAAATAATTATTTGGGCAAAATTATGGAAATATTTGACTTTGGGTGTTCACATTGATGAAATAATCAGAAAATATTTATTTACCGGCAAATCAATTTGTTTTGTGAAAA
The DNA here is from genome assembly GCF_015586225.1 of Lucilia sericata. Lineage (NCBI taxonomy): Eukaryota > Metazoa > Arthropoda > Insecta > Diptera > Calliphoridae > Lucilia > Lucilia sericata. The sequence continues at coordinate 203,040 of NW_023994070.1, forward strand.
TCATCCGCATTGCTGTTTGCTAGAATGAAATTTTTTATGTTCAGATTCGACAAACAAAGTTTTTTTTTAATCGTGTGATATTATTAATATTATACACTTTTGCTAGTTTAGTTTAAAAGGCTTGTATACCAAATGTATACATCCACTCGGAGACCCAAAGTTCCATTGTGAATCCCTTTTAATAAAGAACAAGGAGAAATAAGAAGACAGAAGAAAAGAGAATGATGAGAAGAGTGAGAGTTTCCCTTCAAAAAAGAAAAAATAAAGAAAGTGGAAGAGAAATACCTAATTGCCCGTTATCTGAAAATCCAATATATTCCCCTGATGAAGCCCAGAATGTCGCCTAAGTTGCACCCTGCTACATCTCCTAGTTCATCGTGGAATCCTTTGCCTAGCCATTTCAGTCTCAGACTTTGTATTCTGGGACAGTGGCATAAAATATGCCCTACTGTCTACAGTTCCTCTTCGTCCTAACACAACCTGCAAAAATCCTGTGTGTTACCGACCCTATTACCCCTAAAGGCGCCAATTGAGCAGTGTCCAGTTATTACCCCTACTAAAATCCTTATACTCTTCCTGTCCAGTCCTAATAGCACTCTGGTTGCTTTTGGATTTAACTTCGGCCATAGTGTCCTAGAAAACCTACATTACCCTGTACAGTGTCCCGGTTCCCAACACAGCATTAATGTGTATAACCTGACTAACCATTCCAGGTCCCTTTTGCAGCTTTTTACCATGGTAGAATGCAACGTTTTACACTGCAAAGCTTTTAGAGCTGCCTGACTATGAACATAAATTGTCACTTCCGACCCCCCTAGTAATGTGTGTCTTAATAATATCCAGGGATTTCCATATAGCCAGGATCTCCGCCTGAAAGACGCTTCATTCGTCCGGAAGTCTGTAAAACACTTATGTTGTCACATACCAAATAAACTCCGGCACCTGTGCCCGAATCCATCTTGGGTCCATCAGTGAAAACTGCACACCCCTTAAACAGTTCTTCGGATCCATCCCACTCATCCCTACTAGGAATCACTATTGAGGGTGTTACTCCGAAGTCCAGGGTCGTAAGCAAATGATCAGAAATACCCTCCGTACTTCCCGCAATTCCTGTTAGACCTATCTCGTACGGTATTCTAGTGTGACCTACCCGCTTTGGTCTTACTAGAGCTGATTCAAACAGTCTGAATAAGTTCCTAGCTTCCGAGTTATTGTTCATTTGTTTATTTTAAATAAATAATCAATATTGATATCTGTTATTTACATCGTCTACATTCATACATACATACATATTGTGCTTTTCTATTCATATGTTTTTGTATTGATCATATGTTTTTGATTTATTGTTTATCCTGGCAATTCTGGAGCTGCATTATCGACTAATTTGGTTTGTGTGTTTGATAAGCTGTAGGAGAGCATTTTTAATTTTCATCTATAATTTGCTATGTTGTCCAACCTTTAACAATTATGGAATGTTCTAACGAAAACTGTCAAATTTCTAGCAATGGCCGTATGGTATTCTGTTGGCTATATGATGGGTGCTACCACTTAAAGTGTAGTGGCCTAAAAGCTCGTGATGCCGATGCTCTTGCAGATCCCCAAAAATCCCTGCACTAGACTTGTCCAAACTGCAAAAACGTAAATGTTGAATTTTATAACCTTTTTAAAAATTCTAAAGATGGATTTGGCAAGATTTATAAGGAATTTATTTCATTGCAAGCTAAATTTGTTAAATTTGGTAAATTATTTACCAAATACCCAAAATTGGAAAAATTTTCATCATCCGTAAATATTCTATTTCCTAAACGGAAGAAGACGTACTCTGGAGCTGTAGTACCGCATATTACCTACTCGCATTCTTCTGTATTAACATCTTCTGATCTGAACTGATCTTCCCCTAGGAAATATAAACCTGAATTTGAATCCTTCTTTCCCTATTGAGGAAAATGTTCTTCGATCAGAAAATCATCCCCGTTCCCCTATGGAATTCAAAACTGTGAACGCGTTAGCTGTTGACACAGGAACAGCATATATACCTGCTATTTCTGAAAATCTACCAGTTATTCAACCAATTCGAGCATCTGACAGTATTCATCCTCTTAGAGTTGTTCTACCTAAGAAGACTATTTTCATTTAACGTTTTGCTTTCGATACTTCAACAGACAATATTGAATATTATATCAAAACTAAATTAAATCGTGAAGTCGATATTATAATCCATAAATGCAAATATTCGCAGCCGAGAACTATTGCATCATTTAGGGTAAAGACGCCTTCTGAAAATTTGACCACTTAATTAACTCTAATTTCTAGCCTGAGAATGCATTGATTCGCGAATATGTCTACAGACACAGCTCAATTGCCTTCCCGCTCCACTAATTATTCAAAAACTGTTAAACAACCATGATAGCCAATTAAATTTAATATATCAAAATGTCAGTGGTATTAAATCCAAACTTTGTAACTTATATATTGATAGTTTTGATTTAAATCATCATATTCTTATATTTTCCGAAACCTGGCTCAATAGTAATATATTAAATTCTAAAATTCTCTGCAATAAATATATAATTTTTCGGCGTGATAGAGTTACGAATACTACTGGTGGTGGTGTTTTGATTGCTGTATCTAAATGTTTGAAACCCGTTGAAGTTGATACCATACCTTTAAACAACATTGAGTTTATTGCTGTAAAAATTAAACCGTAGGCATATTTGCGTCACTTGATCATATATTCCTCCAAACTCTGAACAAACAACTTATCAACACTTCTCTGTAATAAAATCTGTAGTTCATTTAATTAACCCTGAAGACTTGGTACTCGTGTTTGGTGATTTTAATTTACCATATTTATCATGGAAATTTCTACCTAATTCGTCATGTTATTCTCCAATAAACATGAACAGCTTTAATGAAGAATTCTTAAACAATATGTCGGATTTATGCCTATTTCAAATAAATGGAGTATTAAATAACTCTAATAAACTGCTTGATTCGTAAATGAACCTAAAGATTGTTCCCTGATCCGTCATTAACCTATCACTAAACCTGAAGATCGTCATCATCCTACTATTGAAGTTAACTGTAACTATCCAATTTCTGTGAAAGAAAATAAAAATCGTAATAACATAAAAGAATACTGCTTTAAGAAGACTAATTACAATGATTTAAACTTCTATTTATCCAATACCAACTGTCTGGAAATTTTATCGTTATCCAGTGGGACTCCGGCAGCAATTGACTCGACTATAAATTCCTTTTATGAGACCGTGTTTATTTACATCAATGATTGCGTTCCTAAATATGCGCACGTTAATAAATCTGGCCCTCCTTGAAATTTAAAGTCGCTATCGAGACTAAAAAATCTGAAAAATAAGTTTTATAAGAAATACAAACAATCTGGAATGCTGATTGATTACTCCAAATATTCCTTAAATCAAGCTAAATATAATTTACTCAATCTTAACCTTTACAAGAATTATTTAAATATTATGAAATTAAATTTCAAACGTGATCCAAAAATATTTTATAAATTTGTTAATTTAAAAAGAAGTTCCGATGGATTTTCAACCTCAATGAAGTACCATTCAACCGAATCTTTCGTTCATGCTGAAATAAATAATTTGTTTGTTGATTTTTATACCCTTCACCTTCGTGAGAAGGGTATATATAAGTTTGTCATTCCGTTTGTAATTTCCAAAATATAATTTTCCGACCCTATAAAGTATATATATTCTGAATCCTTATAGATAGCGGAGTCGATTAAGCCATGTCCGTCTGTCTGTCTGTTGAAATCAGTTTTCTGAAGACCCCAGATATCTTCGGGATCCAAATCTTCAATAATTCTATCAGACATGCTTTCGGGAAGTTTCCTATTTAAAATCAGCAAAATCCGTCCATAAACAACGGAGATATAAGCAAAAATCCGAGACAACCTCTGAAAATTTCATAAAAATAAACAACAACAACACTGCTTATTCATTGTATTTTGTTTGTTTTGTGTATTTTGTTTTTTTTTTCTGATTATTTCGTTTCGTATGTTTGAATGGCTGTGCGTTTCATTACCATGTGTATGTTGTTTTTGTTTCTTGGTGTATTCAGTTTCGTATGTTTGGATGGCTGTGTGTTTCATTGCCTTGTGTATATTGTTTTTGTTTCTTGGTGTATTCAGTTTCGTATGTTTGGATGTCTGTTAGTTCCGTTGCGGTGTGTATTTTGTTTTTGTTTTTTTTGTGTATTTCGTTTCGTATGTTTGGATGTCTGTTGGTTTTTCTGCGTTGTGTATTTTGTTTTTGTGTGTTTATTTAGCTTAGCGTTGTTGTTGTTTATTTTGTTTTGCTATTGCTATAATAATGATATAGTTGGAAAATGAAATAAATTTAAATTTTATAAAATTTATATTTTTTAAATACACTATGGTGAAGGGTATATAAGATTCGGCACAGCCATATATAGCACTCTTACTTGTTTTGCTTCGACTTCCATTTAACATGTCTTTAAAGTATGGCTACTTCCCGAAATTATGGAAAAAATCGTTTATTCTTCCTCTTTTTAAATCGGGGAATAGATCCAATATAATGAAATATAGAGGTATAGCTAAATTAAGTGCTATACCTAAATTATTTGAATAATACCTCACTGATTTTTTAAGTCGTCAAGTCTCCTCCATTATTAAACCATTCCAACTACACTGATGTCATATACACTGATTTTAGCAAAGCTTTCGACAGAGTTAACCACCATCTTCTTTTACATAAATTGTACCTAATGGGTTTTACCTACTGCTGTTTGGAAAGGATAAAATCTTATCTGATATGTCGTGAACAGCGTGTACGTTTTAATAATTCCTCGTCTAAAATTATTTCTGTCAATTCTGGAGTTCCGCAAGGTAATCATCTCGGACCAATTCTATTCTTGTTGTATATTAACGACCTTCCTACTACATTAAATTCATCCAATATTCTTATGTACGCTGACGATGTAAAATTGTTTTCAAGATGTGCGGATTCTATTGTTCAAAATTCTTTACAACAGGATTTAAATGTATTTTTCGTTTGGTGCCAAATTAATTTATGGGACATTAATTTAAAGAAATGTAAGCATATGCGTTTTTCCAGAAAAATTAGACCAATATGCTGTTATTTCCTTGATGATTATATGTTGAATGTTGCTGACGTTTTTTTGGATTTTGGTGTACTGTTTGACACGAAATTATCTTTTGTTGAACATATAAATATGAGCACAAATAAAGCTCGTGGTGTACTTGGTTTTATTAAACGTTGGTCAAGAGAATTTTCCGATTCATCTATATCGAAACATTTATATATAACGCTTGTGAGACCTATAATCGAGTATGCATTAATTGTCTGGGATCCATTTTATAATGTTTATAGTGATCGTATTGAGTTTTGCTAATGCTGATTCGTTTCGTCGTATGTGTCTAAATTTTAATGAGCTGTACAACATTATTGATACATCCTCGAGTACTAAAATTATTAAGCGAAATTTCCTCTCATATTTAAATAGATTGTATTAATTCTACTTATTTTATGTTTTGTAATAATTAAAATGTTTGTCTGTAAGGAGTAATTCCATAGACTAATAAATAAATAAATCCCTACCCACCACACAGTACAACTATAGGTAATAATGGGCCTTATTACCGACGTGTAAATCCAATTTACCATGTCTGGTAGCAAACCCCAATTCTTACCAATAGAGTTTCTGCACGTATAAAAGGCATTGAGACCCTTTTTAAGCCGTTCCTGTATATTCTTCTTCCAAGACAATTTGCGGTTAAGGAAGGACCCCAGATAGTTGGCTCCTTCTGATAAAGTCAGCCCAACGCCGTGTACTGTGATTGCAAAACATGTGTGTGTTTGTACCGAATTATTCTTGCACTGTTTGATAAAACAATTATTTGTTCAAGTCTGAACATGAAATAAATATTGCGTTTGTTTGACACAACTTTAAGAATATTTTATAACAAATATGTGAACCAAATATTTTATAGCTTAATACATTTATCCTATTTTGATCATTATACCCTACACCACATAGTGGGGAGGGTATTATACGTTTGTGCTGATGTTTGTAACGCACAAAAATATTGGTCCTACACCCACCTTAAAGTATACCGATAGACTCAGAATCACTTTCTGAGTCGATTAAGCCATGTCCGTCCGTCTGTCCGGCTGGCTGGCTGTCCATGTAAACCTTGTGCGCAAGGTACAGGTCGCAATTTTCAAGATATTTTGATGAAATTTGAACCATACGTGTTTTTCGGCCCAACGACGAAGCCTATTGAAAATGGTTGAAATAGGTCCATTATTTCACCTAGCCCCCATACTACCCTACCCCCATACTACCCTACCCCTCGGAAAGGGCTTTTGGGTTCATAATTATGGTAAATATTGTTGTAGCTCTACAAAAATCGGCAAAACTTAGTTCTATATACGTCTTAATAATACTACCAATTTTCATAATTATCGGACTTTATTTGATCCTAGCCCTCAGCCCCCCTCAGAAAATGAATTGAAGGTCAATAATTCACTAATAAACACTAGTATCACGATGAAATCCAGCATACATAAAACATACATACATGAACATCTCAAATGCTCAGTGGTGTAGGGTATCGTATGGTCGGCCATGCCCGACTATACTTTCCTACTTGTTTTATACTGTAATTAATGACTATTTGTGACAATATTTTATTTAAAATATTGTGGTTTTCAAATTAGGATAATGTTTAAGCCTGTAAGCTTTTTTAAAAGCTATTTAACACATATATATATATGTATATAATATAATGTCCTTTTATAATTTTCAATACGGGGCTGTTTTGATGTGAAATTCTAAGTATGAGTATGAAATCATAAAAATCCATATGATAATCTCTTTAATGCTTTTTGATGCAAACATGTACGTTTGTTTTTTTATTTTTTTAATAGTATAAGGTATATGTATCTTGCTGATGTCAGATATCTAAGGACAGAGCAGGACCTTTACAAACTTGCCAAGAATAGGTGTACATTTTTTTTAAAATGTGACATTTTTGAATGTGATATTCATAGTTGTAATTACCGCGTAAATTTAATCTCATTATAATTAATACCTCCGAGTCAAATGCGCATTAAAAAATTTGTAAATGCAAACTTTTTGTGATAATTTTTAAATTTTTTGCAAAATTTAAATTTCTTTTTCATTGTATTTTTAACTAAGACGTGATGCAAAAATTTTTTAAATTTTATGCTGTAAATTATATTGATGGATTAAATAGATATTGCGAAATAAAATAAAATTTCTTCTTTTATAGCGGTGCTAGCAGCGTTTATATGAAAAAACATTTTGCTTTCAGACAACTATAACGCCATATGATTTGCGTAAATATTATATTTCATTATGCCAAAATCTGGTGCGCATTAAAATATTTTAAGGATATACAATTTTACGCCCAAAATACATATTTCATAACCCCAAAAATAAATTCACATATATAGCAAAATTTTTAGCAATTAAAAAACACATACACTATGAATTCATACATAATAATGACATATAATTAAAATTATGTTTTTAAATGGGGTCTTAGTCCTACTATGACAAACTGCCTTTATAAAGGTGTAATTAGTCCAATTCTGGCTTATGCTTCAATAATCTGGTGGACTGCTTTGGACAAAAAGTGCAATATCAAACTACTACAGGGAGTTCAGCGTACATGCTGCTTGGGTATAAGCGGTGCCATGTGTACTACTTCAACCAAGGCTCCTGAAACGTTGCTAATTAAAATTATGTTTTTAAATGCGGCGAAAAAATGTTTGCAGAAAAAATGTTAATTTTGTACTTTGATTCGATATAAAAATATACGAGAAAGCTACTTCATTTTGCAATGCATTGAAAATCATCTGTAATTTTAGAAATTTTTTTCGATTTTTTTTATTTGCAAAATTTTGAGTTTGGAAATAACTATTTTAATATGCACTAATAGTCCTTATAAATGTTTACGAATGGCTACTAATTTTTTTTTTTTTTTTTGAAAATAGCTTAACCCGTATTTTGAACGATTTTTTAAATTTTATTATTTTCAACCGCTATACCTATTGTGCTCATCATTGAAAATAATGAACGTATTTGGAATAATACAAATTTATTACATTTGATTCATACAGATTAAATTTATATTGAACAAATTTTATATATTTAAAAACAAATTAATACATAAGTAACATCATTTTATAATATTAAAAATAAAATATTTTATATCTGATATATATATATATATATGGTGGTTAGTGCATTTTACTTTGCTGAAAAAATATGGTCATATATATGGTCATATATATATATATATATATATATATATATATATATATATATATATATATATATATATATATATATATATATATATATATATATATATATAAATGCACTAACCACCAATTTCAAATTGTTCACAGAAAAAAGTTTCAGTATAAATATTATTAACTGCTTTCATTGACAAAAGAATAAGTTCCTAAATGGTATGAATTTTTTAATTTTAATTTTTTTTAACATAATCTAGAAGCTTTTATATTTCACTTTTTTATTTTTCTATTGGTTAAAAAATGTTTGAAATTTTCTTTGGAAAATTTTTAGTTTTTATTATACAAAATTCGTTAACTATGTAAACAGAATATTAAATAATGGACTTTTATGCAATTCAAAAAACTACCGTCATTTACAAGTTCATACATTTTATGAACTTTTAATATTCTGAATGAAAATGGTTTGGATGAATCATGTTCGATTCATACAATTTATTACAAAATTCATTCCTGTTATGCATTAATTTTTTCTGTTAGAAAAATAAAAAATCTATTAATTGATAAAGTACAAAAAGAAAGCAAATACTAAATATTTGTAGTTGAAAAAACTGTATTACCTACACTTGTGTCAGAATTTTTTAATATTTTTATATTATGCGTTTTTATGTAAAACTGAAAAAATAACGAAATACTTAACAAATACAGAACACTAAATAAAATACAGTATATTTTTACGTTTTTAGCAAAGAATAATTTTTACAGAACAAGGCTCTAAAATACAGTACTGTTCGGTATAATACAGAACGTCTGGTCACCGTATATATATGAGAGCTGTAAATGAATCATTTATTTTTATTTTGATCGTATGAATTAGCTAAATTTTGAATTAATTTGAATTAATTCTTTTCCTTGAATTTGAATTAATTATTTTCACAATTCTTTGCTCACAAGTGCCTTGGATGAATCGTTCGAGGACAGCTGCTCTCTGCGAGAGCGAAGATCTGCCCAGGAGAAACCCTGGGTAACCGGGGAAATCCGGAACCTTGTTAAGACTCTTCGCAAACTATTTAACCGAGCACGGCGTAAAAAGACCGCAGTATACTGGGATGAGTATCGTAGTAAACTTGGTAAATATAAGAAAATTGTTCGTAAAGCCAAACGAGACTCCTGGAAACTTTTCTGTAAACAGTTAGACAGCGTAAATGACGTATCGTTGATAAAAAATTCCTATCCAAAACTCATGGAGACAATGAAACTCCTAATGGACTCTCATTTCCCACCCGGTATATCGAATAACATAGATGAACCGATACTGGCGGAAGGGGAGGCTAACACGGAAATTGTAATTACAATCAAAAGCTTCGCTCCCAATAAAGCTGCAGGGCCGGATGGCATTTTCCCGGCACTCTTACAGATGGAGGCGGGACTGATTTCCGTACATCTGTCTCAGATATTCACTGCATGCTTGAAATTCACATATACCCCCATTAAATGGCAGGATGCAAGTGTAATATTTATACCTAAACCAGAGAAACCTAGCTATTCGACACCTAAGTCTTACGTCCTTCCTACTTAAAACCTTAGAACGGATAGTCGATAGTATGGTTAAAAGCAGTATACCCGACAAAGACCTAAAATTTAAGCAGCATGCTTATATAAAGGGACGATCGGTGGAAACCGCTTTAAACGAAGTTGTACACTGCATAGGTGCATCCTTTGATACCAAACTATATACACTGGCGGTATGCATTGACATCGAAGGCGCCTTCATTAACGTGCACACTGATACTCTTATCCAATCCCTAGACCAGTTTTATGTTGACCGGGTGCTCCGTAACTTGATCAACCACATGCTAAGGAACAGATGGATAAGCTGCGAGATGTACGATAAAACTATCAGGAAAAAGGTATTTCGCGGTATACCACAGGGTGGCATTTTGTCACCTTTACTCTGGGTTACCACGATTAATAGCCTCCTAAGGACCCTAAGCGAGAACGGACGTACCCTGTCTGCTATGCAGACGATGTCGTAATACTTTTAAAGGGAATGGATCCAAATTACTTGTGTAGAAGAATACGGCCTTGAGCTGGGCTCAATATTAACCAGGCAAAAACGGAAATCTGCTTTTCACAAGAAAGACAAAAATTTCTACAAAAATACCAGTGACAGATAAAGTTAAGTATTTAGGTACAATCCTCGACCGGAAATTAAAATGGAGACACCACATAAAGGATAGGATCAACAAGGCACAATGGTGCTGGGCGATATGTAGGAGAACTATAGGCTTGAAATGGGTTCTTAGTCCTACTATGACAAACTGCCTTTATAAAGGTGTAATTAGACCAATTCTGGCTTATGCTTCAATAATCTGGTGGACTGCTTTGGACAAAAAGTGCAATATCAAACTACTACAGGGAGTTCAGCGTACATGCTGCTTGGGTATAAGCGGTGCCATGTGTACTACTTCAACCAAGGCTCCTGAAACGTTGCTAGATATTCCACCCATTGAAACATATTTAAGATATGAGGCTGCGCTTACAGCCGAACGGCTCTTTACTTTAGGCGAACTGGTCAAAAGCGGTTATAGGACACGTCATCAATGTATACTGGACACATTGGAAGGTTATACACATTCATCGGACATGCATGATCGCATACCAGACACAGGGGGCATGGGGTTCTATATTGAAGACCCAGAAACAGAAATATACCACCGTTTACCTAATCATAACCACTCGGGAGTAGTCGACAACGAAAGGTTAAGAAAGTTAACCTGACAAACGCAAAACCATTCGACGCAACAAAAGCTGAATTAAAAATATGGATGAGAGAAACCCATAAGGCCTCTTGGAATAATGAAACGGTGGGTAGAACCACAAAGATTCTATGGGGTGACCCTGATGAGAGTAAGACGAGAAATCTCCTCAAAATGAGCAAGTCTGAGGTTAGTGTGATAGTACGTATTCTGAGTGGACACACAGGATTACGTGCACATCTATACAAAATTGGACGTGCGGATTCAGACGAATGTAGAGCATGTGGAGAGGACAGTGAAACTCTGGAGCACTTTCTTTGCCACTGTCACGCATTCGTCGATCCAAGTATCTTGGAAGTGATGTTATTCCGGAAATAACATTCCTGACTAACACTGATTGGAAGAATCTTAGGAATTACGTTCAGGAAACTGAGTTTATGAACACTGAAAAATAATTCATTCAGTTCCCCCTTTTTTTCATGATAAGGAGCGCACAACAGGCCCGATAGGGGCCTAGGTGTATTTCTTCGTATTTGAATGTAGTATACATCCTCCCATTAACCTACCTACCTTCACAAAAAAAGAATTTAATGAAATTTGAATCAATTCAAATGAATTTGGCAAAAATGAATTGCAATTCATTTCCAATTCAAACAATTTCGTCAAATGAATTGCAATTCGTTTCCAATCCAAATTAATTTGTCGAATGAATTGCAATTCGTTTCTTATTCAAATGAATTTGTCTAGTCTATAGTCTAGTCTATAGTCTAGTCTATAGTCTAGTCTAGTCTATAGTCTAGTCTATAGTCTAGTCTATAGTCTAGTCTATAGTCTAGTCTATAGTCTAGTCTATAGTCTAGTCTATAGTCTAGTCTATAGTCTAGTCTATAGTCTAGTCTATAGTCTATAGTCTAGTCTATAGTCTAGTCTATAGTCTTGTCTATAGTCTAGTCTATAGTCTAGTCTATAGTCTAGTCTATAGTCTAGTCTATAGTCTAGTCTATAGTCTAGTCTATAGTCTAGTCTATAGTCTAGTCTATAGTCTAGTCTATAGTCTAGTCTATAGTCTAGTCTATAGTCTAGTCTATAGTCTAGTCTATAGTCTAGTCTATAGTCTAGTCTATAGTCTAGTCTATAGTCTAGTCTATAGTCTAGTCTATAGTCTAGTCTATCGTCTAGTCTAGTCTATAGTCTAGTCTAGTCTATAGTCTAGTCTAGTCTATAGTCTAGTCTAGTCTATAGTCTAGTCTAGTCTATAGTCTAGTCTAGTCTATAGTCTAGTCTAGTCTATAGTCTAGTCTAGTCTATAGTCTAGTCTAGTCTATAGTCTAGTCTAGTCTATAGTCTAGTCTATAGTCTAGTCTAGTCTAGTCTATAGTCTAGTCTATAGTCTAGTCTATAGTCTAGTCTATAGTCTAGTCTATAGTCTAGTCTATAGTCTAGTCTATAGTCTAGTCTATAGTCTAGTCTATAGTCTAGTCTATAGTCTAGTCTATCAGTCTAGTCTATAGTCTAGTCTACAGTCTAGTCTATAGTCTAGTCTATAGTCTAGTCTATAGTCTAGTCTATAGTCTAGTCTAAGTCTAGTCTATAGTCTAGTCTATAGTCTAGTCTATAGTCTAGTCTATAGTCTAGTCTATAGTCTAGTCTATAGTCTAGTCTATAGTCTAGTCTATAGTCTAGTCTATAGTCTAGTCTATAGTCTAGTCTATAGTCTAGTCTATAGTCTAGTCTATAGTCTAGTCTATAGTCTAGTCTATAGTCTAGTCTATAGTCTAGTCTATAGTCTAGTCTATAGTCTAGTCTATAGTCTAGTCTATAGTCTAGTCTATAGTCTAGTCTATAGTCTAGTCTATAGTCTAGTCTATAGTCTAGTCTATAGTCTAGTCTATAGGTCCTAGTCTATAGTCTAAGTCTATAGTCTAGTATATAGTCTATGTCTCTAGTCCTAGTCGATAGTCCTAGTCTATGTCTAGTCTATAGTCTAAGTCGATAGTCTAGTCATAGTCTAGTCTATAGTCTAGTCTATAGTCTAGTCTATATCTAGTCTATAGTCTAGGTCTATAGTCTAGTCTATAGTCTAGTCTATAGTCTAGTCTATAGTCTAGTCTATAGTCTAGTCTATAGTCTAGTCTATAGTCTGTCTATAGTCTATAGTCCTAGTCTCTAGTCTAGTCTATAGTCTAGTCTATAGTCTAGTCTATAGTCTAGTCTATAGTCTAGTCTATAGTCTAGTCTATAGTCTAGTCTATAGTCTAGTCTATAGTTTTGTCTATAGTCTAGTCGAAGCAAACTAAAATTATTTGTTTAATTACAGTTAGTTAGCGTTTCCTCAGCGGCTTATAATTTGCAAAATTATAGACTAATCGATATAATTTTTTTTACATTTTTGTCTCTGATTTACATTTATTAAAATCACCCACAATTTTTTTGTTTTAATAACAAGAAAAACTTTTAATGAGTCATTTTGTATATTAAATTGCATAAAAGTGCACTACGAAGGCGAATGATCAAAAATATCTATAAAATCTTATAAATTTACTTTAAATTACGTGATGATTTACTAAATTAATAGCAATTTTTGGTTTTGTTCTAAAAATTCACTAAAATTGTATATGTATATTCAAGTTATGTGCTTTAGTTCTGTCGCTGCAATTTTAAGCCAATTTATATTTTTTTATCCAAAACAATGTACATATTTTCATTTTAAACAATATTATGTTTCATTGTTTTTATAATTTCAAGACTATATTATATATAAACTAATAATTTTAAATGCAAATTTAATATTTTAATAATTTTATTGAGCTTTTTTCCAACAAGTAAAAGTTCGTGCTTTAGTTTTGTCCGCCACTGTATATTTATATCTACAGGAAGCATAAAAAAAATTAGGCAAAAAAAATTAGTTAAGTAAAAATTGGCACATAGCTCCCCTGAACATAATTATTATGGAATTTAAAGTCCTCGAAAATATCTTGTGCGCTTTGCGAAATATTGGAGGTCAAAGGTTACAAAAATTTGTTTTTGTCGAATAACTTGCTTAATATGCGTCGTACGCATTTGAATGTTATTATAATTTCTATAGAGAATTGAATTTCCTACATTTTGGTTGAAGAATATTTTTGAGTATCATTAGTTGTTTTTGAGCTATAGTGCATTACTTTTCCATTGCACTAATATTTTCAAATCTTAATATAGATTGTACTAATAACAAATTTGTAATAATTTTTGCTTTATTCATAAGCAGTTAATATATGCTTATAGATTGTTACACGTTTTATCTCGCTCTATGGCCCATTGTTCAATGTCTGTCTATCCATAATTTCAGATAGTATTATATGATCAGAATTAGAAAAAATTCACATATTTAGAGTAATATCCTCACCAAATTTTATGAAAATCACACTTTATTTTTAAATATTTTGTAACAATTTTTGAATTAAAAAAACTTAAAAACGCTGTGGTTTACATTAATATTGGAAACAAATTAAAGTCATGTTGGAAACAAATTGAAATTATTAGAGCTAGTTGAAGTCGTAGTATGATTTCAATGAAATTTAGTGGAAATATTTTCCTGATTTTGTAAATTAATTATGTACTTTTAGCTAATAATAATAATATAGAAAGAAAAAAATTGCGATATTATCTGTATTGGTGTTAAAAATATTAAGATTTGGAAATGTCACTGCAATGAAAAAACAATTCACTATAGCTAGAGAACAACTAATATTATTTGAAAATATTCCTTAACTGTAGGAAATTGAATTCTCTATAGAAATTATAATAACATCCAGTATAGCATTACAATTATTACAATTCCTACTAGATGAAAGAAATTGAAGTTCACATGTTTCATAATACGAAATTGCCCCTAATACATCCAACATCCTCCACAGCTATGCAGACGATTCTGGTAGAGCTCTTCCTTTAAAAAATCATAAAAATAATGATTATATCGATCTGGACCTTCTAAATTAAACTTTTTTTCATCCGAAAAAACAAGATGTAGATATTGCTTTTTATAACCGTGTTTTCATGTGCAAACTTAAGAGGTTTTTTCTTTACGAGTGGCAATTGGAATGGCTTTTATTAATTTTTTAATATTGTTTAAGCCTTGGCCTTCTTACAATACGTTTTACAGCAGCTAGGTTTGCTGTAACACCCACTTTTTATTAAATTTTTGCTGCAGAATCACTTGACTTGGAGCCAGATTTTATGAAATCTCTTCTGTCCTCTTTTGTTATGACTCCATATATATGTCTATTAATGTTTTCTTAATATTCAGACTGTTTTCTTATAAAATTGCGAATAACATTCTGAATTTGCCCAATTTTTTGCCAAATTCATATGATTTTGGACAGTTTCTAAAAACCCTAAAATGTTGCCATTATTTTCTTCAGTTAATGGCTTACCGTGGACTATTTTTATAAAATATATGTCTATATTAACAGACATTAGAATAGGAATGGATTTTTCCTACTGCCAGCAGTAAACTGATTTTATTCTGAATGAACCTAATCAAGTGAGCCAAAAAAATATAGCTAAAAACGCTATAAGGTATTGCGCAAATTTATGTCTTACTAGTGATACCTAAGACATCATGTTATTATTTAAAATTATAAAATTACTAATTAGTCCTTTACTTTTTGCAAATAATTAATTTGAATGTGAACATAACAGTGAACCTATTTAAGAGAGCGGGAGTGTACATTGTTTTGGATCAAAAAATATAAATTAGCTTAAAATTGCAGCGACAGAACTAAAGCACATAACTTTGAATATACATATAAACTTTTAGTGAATTTTTAGAACAAAAACAAAAATTGCTATTAAATTAGTAAATCATTTCACTTGAATACATTTTAAGAGTAAATTAACGTAATATAAAGTAAATTTATAAGATTTTATAAATATTTTTTGATCATTGGCCTTCGTAGTGCACTTTTATGCAATTTAATATACAAAATGACTCATAATTTAATATACAAAATGACTCTTGCTATTAAAACAAAAAATTGTGGGTGATTTTAATAAATGTAAATCAGAGACACAAATTTCTGGAAAAATTATATCGCTTAGTCTATAATTTTGCAAATTATAAGCCGCTGAGGAAAACGCTAGCTAACTGTAATTCATCAAAATAATTTTAGTTTTACTTCGATTCATCGGAAAAATGTTCATTGTATAAAATTTCGGTCGAAGTGCTCTTCTGTCAAATCCATCCTAGCCAGTTCGAAATATAGGCAAAATAAAAGGCGTTTTTACTTCAATATGGCTTTGAGCAACCTTCTTCAGTTCTTCTCTGGAAAGTTCTGGACATAATATTTCATAGTAATTGAATTGCCACGGACATTGTTATTGTAATATAACCATTTTTTAAAATTCAAATTCGATACTGGTCCTCCCATTTGAGGGTTTTTTCTGGGTCTCCCACTACAGCCAATAAGCCTGATGATTGAAAGTGGCCTATAATTTGCGAAATTATAGGCCACTTCTAATTTTTTTCTTTTAGTCGCAAAAAATACTTTTGAGGAGCCATTTTGAATAAGTTGAAGGAAAGTGCATATGATCAAAAATTACTGTAAAAATGTTATGAAATCACTTCATTTTACGTAAGTTTGCTCTTAAAATGTCTACAACAGATAGTATAGTTAAAATAATGGCTCTTTTTGGACCACAGACTAATCCGAGTAAGCGTTATCCAATTCGAACAAAAATTCGTACTAGCACATTTATGAATCTTATAAAATTTTTAAAAATTTTCAAAACTAAAAAGTTTTATATATTTACTTTTATGTGTCTTCAGAATCACAAAATTCTCGGGGGAAATTTTAATAACTCAAAATTTTTTTAACCAATTTTGGGTTTTTCTATCTTTTTGGAAAGACAATTTTGTAGACATTACGATTTTGCAATAAAGTGGTGCAATAATTAATACGTAAAGCAGACGTCGACGCTAGTATTGTTCTGACAACGAAGATTTTCGGCAAATTACATGTACACAACACCATCGCAGACGAACTTCTAAACAAGAGTATCAAAAATACAAATATTTTATTTAGCTGCTTGACAGCATTCAACAAAGCAGGCTGATGTCGCTTTGTTAAAGAAATTGTAAACACAACTTGAAAAAACAAAAACAACTCGCAAAAACAAGAGCATAATTTACAAAAACATCGTACATCCTAAATAATTTTCTAGAATGCATAACAATGAAAGTAAATAAGTTCATCTTGTTTCATACTTCTTCTTTAATCTTCAAAATTAAAAATAACCAAATATTTTTTCAGTGCAATTTAATTGAAAAAATGCCTCTCTATACGCCATTATATGACTTAAAGCCTCATTTTGTGAAAAAAGTGCCATTTTCTCCCATACAGTGTTGCCAGAACTCCCTCAGAATAAAGTGGAAAATGGCGGTCAAAAAAGGGCAAATTCGTTGAAAAAAGTGCTAAATTCAAATCAAGTTTTTAAAAGCCCATTAAGCCATGTCTACCCGTCTGTGCGGCTGGCTGTCCAGGTATAATGTACAGGTCGCAATTTTTTACATAATTCAACGAGATGTTTTATATGAAAAATGCAAAAGACTATTTCGAATTGATCCATGATTTGACCTTGCCTATAAAATATCCCTTTACAAAATCAATAAGGGGTAATTTAAAAAAATTTCGAACAAAAAAGTAGGATTTTGAACATGATCCTCTCCGATTTCGATGAAATTCGGTACACACATTCTTCTTGTAAATACGGAATTTAAAGTTCTCCAAAATTTTCAAATTCGTTACGGCCCAGATTTTATCAATATTTAAAGTTCATATTTATACCCTACACCACTTTAGTGGGGGGTTTGTGCTGATGTTTGTAACATACAAAAATATTCGTCCTATACCCACCTTAAAGTATACCAATCGGCTTAGAATCGTTTTCTGAGTCGATTAAGCTATGTCCGTCTGTCCGTCCGAACGAAGCCTATTGAAAATGGTCCATTATTTCACCTAGCCCCCATACAACAGAATCCCCCGAAAAGGGCTTCTGAGCTCATAATTATGTTAAATATACCTGTATATTGATAAAAAGCGACACAACTAAGTTTTATGCAAGCCTTGATGACCTTGCACAATTAAGCACAATAAAATATTATGTAAATATAAATATATTCACAAAATTTTATCAGGCTTGGTCCATATTTGCCCCTAGCCCCCATATAAAGCCTCTTTCAGAAAATTAGTTTTTCATCCATAAATTGCTTAAATGTATCGGAACAAGGTAATAGAAGATAAATGCTTTATTATGAAAAATAAATCACATTTAATATTCATAACTGGTGTAGGGTATCATATGGTCGGTCACGCCCGACTATACTTTCTTACTTTTTTTTATTTTTTTCAACAACCATTAAATGTACTAAACTGTTTATCCGATTTTAATCGTTTTAGTTCCCAATTAAAGCCTATGTCTTGTAGTTTGATAATATTCAAGATATTTAAAAATTTAAAGTTTTATTTGTTGATGAACACAAAAATAAATTTAAAATTTTGAAACAAAAATTAAATTGTTTATGAACAAAAACTTTGAAATTGAAATTTTTGAAATTTGTATGGAAATGATGTGGATTATTTTACTAAAAGTTGATTTACTTGAGATTCCCTCATTGTCCTATTCTGAAATTTTTATATTTTTTGAAAACACTATAAGCAGTCTTATGTGAAGGAATAAAGAAAATAATAGGTGCCTTTTTCGAGATATCTTTGACTAAGACGTTGTTTGATGTGTTGCAATTTTTTGAGTTTTAAAAGAAAAACTATTGGCATAACAATGATTTCTAAGGTGAGAGTATGATCGCATTTGGAATGCTTGAATGGGCTTAACTCGCCGGAACGGAGAGGGTTCTTGATCATTCCAAACACCACTATGCAACACAACAGAAACTAAAACAATTCATTCCAAGATTTGCCTCGCTCTATGTGTTAATTAAGGACATACTGTAGTTGATACCTATGTATACTATGGATAGCTTTGTGATCGGTGTTAGTATCACATTGAACACTATTGTTTTCAAAACCCACCCATCTGTCGCTCACATACATCAGTGTTAAAGAAAATTTATAGCTTTGTATCTTCCCGTATAGAAATTTACATATCTAACCTACCATTCGGTTTAACAAAACTGTCGTGAACATTTCCCAATAATTCTCTTACTCAAACTTATTAATTTTCACAAATCTTATTTATTCTAACAAATGGTAAATAAAATTATCATTAAAAGTATGAATATTCGATATTTCATAGAAATTTAATATTTAAATTTAGAAAAATAATTTTGTTTAAAAATTTAAATGATATTTTATTTTTTTTTTTTGTTAAATTACTAAATTTTTAAAATAAATCGATTGCATGTTTAATTCATATATTCTATATTACTGACTTACGGTTTTGTTTACAATAGTTTACCCATATTTGATTTTGGTTTTTTTTAGATTACATCAACGATTTGAGCTCAAATACATCCCCTTATTTCCAATCTGCAATTCAGAATTTGATTAATATGTTTTCAAAACAAGAAAATAATATACAATAATTTAAACATGCTAAATTAAATCTATATTTTCTATATTCAAATATTAATAATTCGAATAAATGTTTAAATTTTATTCAAATATTTTAATTAAATTCTATGTAAAATACTTGTAACAATAACAAAGATATAAAATTAAGAGAAACTAAGCTTTTGTTTGTTCTGTAACACAGATAAACTTAGTTACTTACAATTGTTAATGTTATATTTAGCATACTGTTAAATAATAAATATCATTTAGTGTTAATATAATAATTCTTTTAAGTTTAAAATGTATTTCTGTTTAATGTTATGTTAGTGATGAGAGAGAGAGAGAGTGTACTTATTGATGAATTTCCAATATCATTATTGGTTGATGACGTCATTGCTTTAATATTTCACGTTGTTTCTCAACTACAGTGTGACACGTTAGCAAATGTACAAATGGACAAATTTATATATCAGCGAACAATTTTATTGTAGTAATTGAATTGTGATAACTGTTGAATGTATTGGATAATTAATGTTGGTTTGTTTAACCAAATGATGTCGATAAACAATAAAACGAGGGCCTGGCATATGCTTTAAATGGAATCTTCTGGTAAAGGCTGAAAACTATTATACCAATAGGTTATTGGTTGTTAATAATATCACCATATCAAGGAGTTTTTCTTCCTAAATATGCCAGAGATTATTGTACCAATGGTGTTGAGGTTATGATTACGTAAGGTTCTAATGCACATTCGTCTTAATCATCATTAGTTTCGGAACACATTTTGATGCTGTTTTCTGAGATTTTACACAGTTTTGCGTTTTTTTTAAAGAAATGTTGTCCGAGTAATTGTGTATCAATTATTAAAACCCTATAAAAGTGTGTTAACTTTAAAT
The DNA here is from genome assembly GCF_015586225.1 of Lucilia sericata. Lineage (NCBI taxonomy): Eukaryota > Metazoa > Arthropoda > Insecta > Diptera > Calliphoridae > Lucilia > Lucilia sericata. The sequence continues at coordinate 223,547 of NW_023994070.1, forward strand.
AATTTTCTATATCTCGGCAAAAATGTATGTAAAATAAAATTTGCAATAATGCTTACCAGATTTCTACTGGGTTTTCCTCAAGGTGATATTGTAATTAATTAGAAATATAATTTAATCTTTATAAAATACTAGCTTTACCCAGTGTGCTTTGCTACCCTAAAAACAGTATAAATAAAAAACCCACTTAACGATGAAGATTCTAACTCCAATAGTTCTCTAGATTTACAATATGTTACACATTAGAGATGCCAAGAAAATTACTGAAAGTTCGCCAATTTCTATCTATCTATGAAAAATTTGAATAATATAATAGTTTCCAAGATATACGAAATTTTGTATTTAATTCATTTATGTAGTGCCAAGTATGGGGGGCTCCACGCCCCCATATGAAAGTCCGCTCGTTTTCCCCCAAAATGTTCAGTTGAATATTAAAGTAATTTATTCAAAATTTGAAGAATCTAGTTCTATTAGTTTCCCAGATAAATTAATTTTTGTATTTAATTAATATGGGAAGTGCGAAGTCCCCCATTTAAAGTCCGCCAATTATTCCCTAAATGTTCATATTAATGTCAAAGTACTTCATGTAATATTTAAAGATTCTACATCTAATAGTTTCTCAGATATAAGAATTTTAAAAGTCATGTGGGGGTTTCAAGCCCCCAAGAAAAAAGCCCGCCCTTTTTTCTCCAAAATGTTTAGATGAATATCAAAGTAATTTGTGCATCATTTGAGGAATCTAGTTCTATTAGTTTCCCAGATAAACGAAATTTTGTATTTAATTAATATGGGAGGTACCAAGTCCCCCATTGAAAGTCCGCCCGTTATACTCTAATTGTTCAGATGAATGTCAAAGTTCTTCAAGTAAAATTTGAAGATTCTAGCTCTAATAGTTTTTCAGATATACGAATTTTTCTATTTAATTCATATGGGGGCTCCAAGGCCCCCCAGATGGAAGTCCGATCTTTTTCATCCAAAATGTTCAGACGAATATTTAAGAACTTAGTGCAAAAGTTGAAGAATTTAGTTCTATTAGTTTCCCAGATAAACGAATTTTTTCATTTAATTAATATGGGAGGTGCCGCTCCCCTCATGGGTAGTCCGCCAATTTATTTTCCAAAATGTTAACATAGATGTTAAAGTTATTTGTGCAAAATTTTAAGATTCTAACTGTAATTGTTTCTAAGATAAACGAATTTTTGTTTTTAATTTATATGGGAGGTGCCACGCCCCCTAATGCTAGTCCGCCTACTTTTTGTCCTAAATAATCATATTGACACTAAAGTGGCTCCGACAAAATTTGAGGACTCTAACTGTTATATTATCTCAAATATACGGACTTAATATTTTCTAATATGGGCGTGGCACCTCGCCCACTTGAAATTTCAAAATAAAAAGTAGCCTATTACCTATTCCAGACATACAGGAATACGCTGTGAAAATTTCAAGAAAATCGTTTCAGCAGTTTTGTAGTCTATAACGTTCAAACATACAAACATACAAACAAACACACATTCATTTTTATATATATAGATTTATCTCATTTAATATGAGATGGATTCTTCAAAATTAAGGTTATATTTTAAACTTGTATATCAGATTTTTTTTAATATAACTAGGCAATCTTATCGGTGCGAGAGTCAGATGAAATAGAAAGATCAAAAATTACACGCTATTGAAATTGTACATATTTTCATTAGTAATAAGCTGTAATGCAGTAAATGAGACGTAATTGAATGAAACAATAATTAAACATAATTGAATAAACAACTGTGTAATGTTGTAAAACCTTACAGTCGAGGCAATAAAATTTGTTTACTTTTGTCATAACATTGATGTCAGTGATTGCTGACATTAGATGTATAATATCATTTTTTTTTTGTGCTAATGCCCACTTATGTAATTTTTGCATAGTAAATTTCCAATTCCAACATAAATGTTTGGAAAAATTGGACATTTTCTTTATGAATGAATATTTTCTTTGTCAACCGATTTTTTTAATATTTTTTTTCTTGGAAATTATGAAAACAAAAGAATTTGATGTTGATTTTCCTTATCATGGAATAATTTTTTACAAACGCCTAAATGTATCAGCAAATAAAACAAATAAACAAAGCAACTTTTTTTTGACATCTGCAACAGATGTCATGATTCATACCTTAAAACAGAAATAGTTTAAATAAAATATTTTCAAACTGTAAGACATAGGTTTTAATTAGGAACTAAAACGATAAATATTTTAGAAAATATACGATGTCAAATTTAATACTTGTTGAAAAAAATCTTAAAAAATTTGAACTTTGAACCTTAATAAAATCTAAACCGTAATGAATTTGGAAATTTTGGTGAACTTTAAACTTCGTATTAATACAAAGAATGTGTGTACCAAGTTTTATCAAATTCGGAAAGGGTAAGGTACAAAACCTGTTCGAAAATTGTTTAATGGCCCTAAGAATAAGCATATACATACATATATATCCCATTATTCACAAACAACATTTTTATTTTATAAAAGGTTTATAAAACAAAATTTCCATACAAAATCTAATTTATAAACCGTTTATAAAATAAAAATTGGTTTGTGAATAAGGGGGATAGTATGTATATAAAATAACTAATAACATTAGGTAACAACGATTTTGTTTAGGATATAAAACCTATATGGTTTTCTTTGTTTAGGACGTCTAAGACAGAAAAAGTATTTAAATAATCTAGGATGTCAAATCTTTTAATTATTCATTAAGAAAAAATGCTAAAAAAGGGTTCGGAAGAAAAAATTTATGTGTTGTTTCTAGATAACGTGTGAGTAGTTTGAGTTAAAATTTTACTTGTATTTTGTTTTTGTTACAATAACAAAATACAAGTAAAATTTGTGCTCAAACTACTCGCTCGTTATCTAGAAACAACACATTAATATTTATAGTTTTAGTTATTTTTTATATAAACAATTTTATGGGTCTTATTCACAACACATTAGCAGATGTATTCTTATCGCAAAAATATTGAAAATTCAGTTGAAATAATATTAAATCTTGGTGAATAGATGTCAGGTTTATTACTCATACTTCAAAGAGCTTTTAGGAAACAATATAAATGTTGATGTAACAAATGAATTATGAGTGTTATATTCAAACACGCAAGTTTGTAATTCTGGAATAAATTGTCAATAATATTTTTGAAATTAAAAAAAAATTTAAGAAAAATAAATTTCAAAAATTTGGTAAGAATAAAAAGAACTGGTTATATTGAATATTTTTTTCTGAGTTGATTGTTAGGTTCCCAAAAGTAGCACAAGCACCCCAAAATCGGTACTCATTTTCTCCAAATTTAACAGCACTCCTGAAGGATGATGCAAAATTAAATATAACCTTAATAAGTTTTATAGGATCTTAAATGTCTCTATCAAATTCCATATGAATCGGTCTATATTATATCCAAGCGTCCATAATAACTTGCTTAAAATCATGTGCAGCGATGAAATTCTTCATAATCAAGTTTCATAGGTTCATAGTTTACCTCTATATATGTAAATCCTGTTTCAGAAAATAAATTTATTCATAATAAATTATTAAAACATATTAGTATTATGATACATTCGAAAAAATGATTTGTTTTAAAACATCCTTCTTAGAGCTCGGTCCGTGATCCAAACCATTAAGATCGTATTCCGAAAATAAAACCGATACACGATAATAAAATTTAAGCATAAATCTAATAAATGAGCAAATCTTGGTAAAACGTGTTGTGTTGATGCGTATGTAAGATTCGGCATTCCCGAACTTTTACCTGTTTTTACATGCTCATACATTTTTATTTTATTGTATATTTTAAATTTTAATGATTTTTTTTTTCAAAAAAATGTTTTTGGAAGATGTTATAGTATATGTACAATTGGGACGAACGACGAATTTTTCGGAACGAATATTCGTCGTCAGAAATAGAACACACTTGGGTATATGAAAATGTACACAATCATTGCGTATGACGAAATTCGTCGTACGTAACGGACTATGCGATAGGTTTATTTCTATTTCTTACGCAGACGAACGACGAATTAATTGGGGAAAATTGTTTTAAAACCAATTCCGGTAGCCCGAATTTGCTGAAATTTGGCGGTTGTGAGTACACCTAATGACAATACAATATACAATGTTGGAATATCCGAAATTATATTCGAAAATTCGAAGTTAGGTTCGAAAAAATTTTTATGTTCTTAAAATAATCTCTGGGTCATAAAAACTAAAAATAAAATTTTCGAAAATTCGAACTTAAGTTCGAAAAATTTTCAAAGCCATTAAAACCAGTTCTCGTGGCCCGAATTGTCTGAAATTTGGCAGTCTGGAGTACACTTGATGACACTACAATGCTATGTTGGAATATATAAAATAAAGTTCGAAAATTCGAAGTAATGTTCGAAAAAATTTTGAAGCTGTTAAAATAATCTCAAAATTGGAGATATTCACAAAAATATAATTTTACTACTTTTCGAGGCCAATTTCTTACATTTTCTAATTTCGAAATAATGTTCGAATAAATTTTAAAGCTGTTAAAATTATCTCAATTTTCCATTTTCTTACTTTTTCCAATTCCGAACAAACAAATTTTGAAACGAATTCACAGTACGAATAATTTGATTGTGTTCCATTCGACGAATTTACGCAACGAATTTTTGTCGACTAGTTCGTCGTGCTATACGAAATTCGTCGTTCGTCACAATTGTGCGTATACCATTAGCCTTTTTAGCATGTAGTCACTTCATTGTAGTGACACCAAATTTTTAATAAAACAACGCTCTTTTAGCTTATTTTTCAAACATTTTTTACAATTATTGCACAATAATATTTAAAATAATTCACTTCTTAATTTAATTTACAGTGTAAATTATAAATTACAATAAACATATGCAAAAAAATTTTTGTGAGAATTTCTTAAAATTTCACAAAACATCTCAAAACTAAATTTTTGCAGTTCTCTAGAGAAATTAAACTTTAAAGTTCTTTAATTATAAAAAGTGCAAAATAGAAGAAAAAATGCCAAAAATGCACTTTTAATGCTAAAATCTTCTAGCAAAAGACGAAAAAGTGCTGACATTAAAATACAAGATAATTTCACTATTAGAAGTTGATCCGAGAGAAAAGCCTATTTTCGACCCACCCTAATATGTATCTTACCTTTGTTTATTTTAGCCATCAAAGCGTTGGTAGCCGTCTCGCTCTGATGGAGGTTTATTTGGATAACCTCAATCGAGTTGGTGATCACCTCCTAGCTCTTTGGATTTGACTCCTCCGGGAAGCCTGAAGTGGCTATTGATGCAGTGGGTACTATTAAAGGCACTGCGGTGTCATTATCAGCCCTAGGAATAGCAATCTTTTTAATTGGCACCATCCCGATTTGGAAAGCTCCGCTGTTCTGTCTTCTAGTGAGTGATTTCCTTCTCACTTTTACGATTTAATTCCTCATCGTTACCAGTCTGGCTAATGATGCTTTGGGCACCGTCTTAGTTATTTTTGTGTCCTTGTCGGGGCCAGTTGTGACAGTCGTTTCAATCGGTGCCTTCCCAATATTGGAAAGGGCAGCTGCTCGCTTTTAGGATTTGATTCCTCAACGTTACCAGTAGTGGCTAATGATGCTAATGATTAAGGGCCTTTCAGCCGATGACACTTTACGTGCGACAAGTCTAATGAAAAAGTAAAATGAAATTTTATCCGTATGACAAAAAAGAGAATAAAAGTCCTATGATTTACATTTTTGTGTTTACACGATTGGAATAAAACAGTAACAAAGTAAGATGGAAACAGCTGATTCACTTTATTTGTATGTGTTTACATAAAAACACATCCCTGATCTAATGCGACTTGCTTGTTTTTTAATCATTTCAAAAAATGAAGTGAGCCATTCGACAGTAAAATTTTACATATTGCGTTTAGACGATCCCATCCGGTCTCTTCTACACAAAATTTTGACAGATCACATTACTTGTGTGCTCGTGTGAAGGGGGCTTTCGGAATTTTAGTGTTTTTGTCGGGGCTTGTTGTAACAGCCATTCCAATTGGCACCAGTCCAATTTTGAATATTACAGCTTTAGATGCGAAATAAGCCCCACCTTTGTTCTTGGCAAGACTAGCCCCAAGGAGTTCTGGTCGATACCTGTTACAAATAAAGTTCCCACAGGAACTTCTTTCTTGTAAAAGACACCCCATTTTTTACGGCCAGTTCAGTATTTTGGCTTGGTCCACTATCCTATTGTTACCAGATCTTCTACCTTATTCTGCTGGTCTATTGGAATTTTGCCTGTTGGATTACCGGCATCGTATACTGCATATCAGAGATCGTCCCGGTGTCTTCTCTTGGCAACTTTAGCGTAAAATGGCGTCTCTTTTCCACCGTCTAGCTTCTCCTTCCTCGTTTTTCGGGACTTATTTTGAGATACCCTTACCTGTGAGGTTGATTTCGCCGACGTGTTCGTCTTCGGAATTCTGGCATAGCGTTGTCACCTTTACTCGCAGAATTCTGACTTGAGGTTTCGTTCAGTATAGTATGGCTTGGCTTTGACTGTATATTAGAAGACGGGGAGCTCTTTTTCATTTTATTCTCAGTTGTCAACTCCTCGGGAGACCTGATCCTCTTTGCCTCAGATATTTGTTAAATGCATAAAATATCAATAAAATGTAAAAATTTCCCAATATAAATGAAATCGAAGAAATAGAAAATAATTTTATATTTTGCATAAAAAGCTTTAAATAGTCAACTTATGCATTTTTAAAACTTTTTAAATAGGGAGAAAGATTTCAAAAAGTGCCTTAATATAAAAAATGCACTTATGCAATCTTAAATTTTTTTACAGAAGGAGTACGATTTCAAAAATACATTAAAAAAATGCATTTTTTAATATAAAAATTATTAGCATTAGAATGGAAGAGCACAGCCATAGATTAGATTGTGTTTTAAATAAAAGAAATCCGATATAAACTCTCAAAGATATAACCCTTCAAAGTTGTATACCTTTTTGATTTGTTGTAGTTTTTGAACAAATTAAACACCACAAAAGCCGCTTTTCTTAAAATTTTTCAAAATAAAAAACGGAGTTGATTTTTTTTCTGCATAATGAACATATATTGATAATATGTTCTTTCCTGGAATTCATGCTATACCTTTGTAAATTATTTGTTAAATAAACCTCTATAATCTAACTCAAAAAAGCATAGTTTTAATATCGAGTTAAAGAAATACGCCTTGGGGTAACATCTTGAAAGCTATTTTTCACAGATTGTGACCGATTTACTATCGATTTCAGTGTGAATATTCAGCCATTCCGCATGAATTGAATATTTTAGCATTTGTAGGTTAGGTTAGGCTGATAGGAGGATGTATACTACATCAAATCCGAAGAAATACAGAGCCTTTTGTGCTCTCCTTTTCATGATAAAAATTGTTCACTGAATATATTATTTTTCAATGTTCAGAAACTCAGTTTCCTGCACGAAATACCAATATACAATACCTCATTCAACGAAAATGAGCTTTTCGTTTTGCGAGAACCATTAAAGACTACTCTAACTTTTGTAGAAGTGCTTTCTGGTCTAAATACAGCATGATGAGGTAAATAATATGAAAAATACTTTCCATCTTTACAAATTTCGGAAGAATTTGTTTTCCTCATATGACCCTATGTTATATATTCTTCTAAAACATCATTATAAATCTGTTGAAGATCTAATTGTTTTTGTAATTTTGCCTCTAGATGAATATATTGACTTTTTTTCTGGAAATTCTTGTTTAAAAGGGAGTTTTGCAACATATCTGCCATCACTTCTGCGATATGTTGTCTTTTTATAAAGTTCTTTACAGTAGAGATCTGTTTCTGATAGAACTTTCGATTTTGGAATTTCTTCTGTTTCCAAAATAGTCTAAGCATTGAGCTTATTTTATCATTTTCTTCCTTATTTTGAATATTAGCAGTTAGGGAAACGCTATGTAATTTCATTGGGCCATAAATATACCATCCATAGATTGAATTTTTTTTAGCAAGGAGATTGCCTAAGATATTCTTTTGTATTCCATCTTGAATGATATATGGAATTATATCGCTGCCGATTAACATGTCTATTTGTGAAGATATCAAGAAATTCGGATCGGCTAATTCTAGATGTTTTATTTCTGAGAGATCAGCGTTTGAAATCGTAAAGCTAGGCATAAATTTGGAACTATTATAACTTGGGTACTGAGTGAGAACTCGTGTTTTTTTCTACACAAAGATATTTTACTTGTATTTGCTACCACTGTACCCCCTAATCCACAAATTTCAAAATTTGCATTTTGAGTTATTAAAGCCTTTTTGATATTTTGTTAGTTAAAAATTATCGTTTTGATCCCGAATCTATTAGAGCTCTAACTGTAAATATTTCTCCTAAATGTAAAATTTCTACTAGAGCCGTAGGTAATAAAATATCATCATCATTGACAGAAAAGTTTGTTTGTGTGTTTGTCTTGTGTACTGTAGACATTGAGCTACATGGTGATTGGCTGTTTATTGTATCCTCCGTTTCCTGAGAGGGATCAGCATGAAACGTATTGGACGTTTTGTTTTTATTTGACTTATTCTTCTTATTATTGGAATAATTATCCAAATGAAGTAAGCTGTGGTGCTTGTTCTTACACTGGACACATGTAAAAACGCTTTGACAATTTGTATTTGTGTGAGCTGAAGACAAACAATTACTACAAATTTTGTTGATGATATAACTTTTGAGCCTGTGTCAATCGAGGGTGATTACCATAAATGGCGGTAAACATATCGCGGAATGATGGCCATTCCTCATAACCCCCATAAAATTCCTGAGTATCACAAGGAGGAACCTTTATACAAATCTCCGAATCATTAAATGTGGCATTAATGGGATACATATTCGAAGTATTGAACAACGTAGAGTTAGTCGGTTGATCCGGCCTTAGACCTTGAGTACTAGAAGCTCTGTGCATCTTCACTTGGTCCATCATATTAGCCTTGGTAAATTTTTGATTTTACGAAAAAAAATTCTATTTCTGTCAGTTTTTATCTGATTTCAACGTTTCTTATCTTATTTTATTCATAGAAATATGGACTAAAATAAAGAAATATTTATAAAATATGTTTTCAAATAAAATGTGGGTCAAAAATGATCTTAAATTGTAAAAAAATTAAAAAATATCTAAAAATTTGTATTCAAATCTAAATATTTTACACATTTCCGTAAAAAATATAAAAGTGTGTATACTTTTTAAAAAGGACAAAGGAAACTCTTTTCAAAACAGTTAAAAAATATTAAATCGGTTAAGAAAATTTTGAGATATAATTTTTTTGGTCTGTCTAGTCAACAAAAAGCGTTTTTCAATCGCTTCCGATTTTTAGGGTATAATGAACATTCTAAAAATGGTAAAATGATCTACTCATCTAGGTCTATAAAACGCATTATAGCGCGTAACGAGTGTTTTTTAGTGTCACACAGTGTTATGTATGTGAAGAATGGGAATTCTTGCGACTATACTTATTATTATACCCTCCACCACCATCAGTGGTGATAGAGGGTATATATAAGTTTGTCGTTCCGTGTGTAACACCAAGAAATATTCATCTAAGACCCAACAAAGTATATATATTCTGGGTCCTTATGAAATTCTAAGTCGATTTAGCTATATCCGTCTGTTAAAACGTTAAAACTAAGTAAAGGAAATCAACCAAATTCACCCAAAATATTTATTATTATCCTAAGCAGTTTGGTATTGAAAATCAGCAAAATCGGTTCACAACGTAAAAAGTTATGAGTAAAAATTTCAGACTACCTCGAAAAAAATTACGTTTTTTCCTAATTCTTTTGAAGTTTTCTCAGAAACTACCAAAGATATTGCAATAAATTTTCAAACTTTATTTTTTTAGGGCAGTGATCAATTATGTTCAAAATCTTTACAATCGATCCAACATTTCTCATAGCCCCCATACAAAGGTATATATTCCCGGAAATTAGTTTATCGTTAATAACTCAATCAAATATATCGGTATCAACACCAAATTTTGCACATACAAATATAATAAAAACAGAAATCATACTACCAACGTAGATCTCAGTCGGTCCACAATTGGTCATAGCTCCCATATAAGGTCCACTTCCGAAAATCACCTAAACGCACATATTACATTGATGAATAAAGCTATTGTGATAAAATTCGACCTGGATATGTTCCGTGTACATACAAATCATTCTACCAAACTTTTTACGGATCGGTCCATTATTGGTCATGGCCCCCTATAAGGCCCACTTCCGAAAGTCATTTAAAAGCTCATATTTATTTTTTTTTTATTTGACTTATTCTTCTTATTATTGGAATAATTATCCAAATGAAGTAAGCTGTGGTGCTTGTTCTTACACTGGACACATGTAAAAACGCTTTGACAATTTGTATTTGTGTGAGCTGAAGACAAACAATTACTACAAATTTTGTTGATGATATAACTTTTGAGCCTGTGTCAATCGAGGGTGATTACCATAAATGGCGGTAAACATATCGCGGAATGATGGCCATTCCTCATAACCCCCATAAAATTCCTGAGTATCACAAGGAGGAACCTTTATACAAATCTCCGAATCATTAAATGTGGCATTAATGGGATACATATTCGAAGTATTGAACAACGTAGAGTTAGTCGGTTGATCCGGCCTTAGACCTTGAGTACTAGAAGCTCTGTGCATCTTCACTTGGTCCATCATATTAGCCTTGGTAAATTTTTGATTTTACGAAAAAAAATTCTATTTCTGTCAGTTTTTATCTGATTTCAACGTTTCTTATCTTATTTTATTCATAGAAATATGGACTAAAATAAAGAAATATTTATAAAATATGTTTTCAAATAAAATGTGGGTCAAAAATGATCTTAAATTGTAAAAAAATTAAAAAATATCTAAAAATTTGTATTCAAATCTAAATATTTTACACATTTCCGTAAAAAATATAAAAGTGTGTATACTTTTTAAAAAGGACAAAGGAAACTCTTTTCAAAACAGTTAAAAAATATTAAATCGGTTAAGAAAATTTTGAGATATAATTTTTTTGGTCTGTCTAGTCAACAAAAAGCGTTTTTCAATCGCTTCCGATTTTTAGGGTATAATGAACATTCTAAAAATGGTAAAATGATCTACTCATCTAGGTCTATAAAACGCATTATAGCGCGTAACGAGTGTTTTTTAGTGTCACACAGTGTTATGTATGTGAAGAATGGGAATTCTTGCGACTATACTTATTATTATACCCTCCACCACCATCAGTGGTGATAGAGGGTATATATAAGTTTGTCGTTCCGTGTGTAACACCAAGAAATATTCATCTAAGACCCAACAAAGTATATATATTCTGGGTCCTTATGAAATTCTAAGTCGATTTAGCTATATCCGTCTGTTAAAACGTTAAAACTAAGTAAAGGAAATCAACCAAATTCACCCAAAATATTTATTATTATCCTAAGCAGTTTGGTATTGAAAATCAGCAAAATCGGTTCACAACGTAAAAAGTTATGAGTAAAAATTTCAGACTACCTCGAAAAAAATTACGTTTTTTCCTAATTCTTTTGAAGTTTTCTCAGAAACTACCAAAGATATTGCAATAAATTTTCAAACTTTATTTTTTTAGGGCAGTGATCAATTATGTTCAAAATCTTTACAATCGATCCAACATTTCTCATAGCCCCCATACAAAGGTATATATTCCCGGAAATTAGTTTATCGTTAATAACTCAATCAAATATATCGGTATCAACACCAAATTTTGCACATACAAATATAATAAAAACAGAAATCATACTACCAACGTAGATCTCAGTCGGTCCACAATTGGTCATAGCTCCCATATAAGGTCCACTTCCGAAAATCACCTAAACGCACATATTACATTGATGAATAAAGCTATTGTGATAAAATTCGACCTGGATATGTTCCGTGTACATACAAATCATTCTACCAAACTTTTTACGGATCGGTCCATTATTGGTCATGGCCCCCTATAAGGCCCACTTCCGAAAGTCATTTAAAAGCTCATATTTCATTGTCAAATAAAGCTATTTTGATAAAATTCGACACAAATATGTTCAGTCTAAATATAAATCACTCTACGAAATTTTTTCCTGATGGGACCATAATTGGTCATAGCTTGCATATAAGGTCATTGAATTGTAAAGCTATCGGGATAAAATTCGACACAAATTTATTTTGTACACATACAAATCTTTCTACAAAATTTTTTACGGATCGGTCCATTATTGGTCATAGATCCCATATAAGGCCCACTTCCGAAAATCATTAAAAGCACATATTTCAATGTCAAGTAAAGCTATATTGATAAAATTCGTCACAAATATGTTTTGCCTAAACATAAATCACTTTACGAAATTTTTTCTGGATAGGCCCATAATTGGTCATAGCTCCCATCTAAGGTCCACTTCCGAAAATCACTTAAACGCATATATTTCATTGAATTCTAAAGCTATCGGGATAAAATTCGACGTGAATATGTTTTGTGTATGTACAAATCATTTTACTTGGTCATAACTCCCATATAAGACCCACTTACGAAAATCACTTAAGAGCACATACATATTTCACTATCAAATAAAGCACATATTTCATTGATGAATAAAGCTATTGTGATAAAATTCGAGTTAAATATGTCTTGTGTACATACAAATCATTCTACCAAATTTTTTACGGATCGGTCTATTATTGGTCATAGCTCCCATATAAGGCCCACTTCCGAAAATCATTTAAAAGCTCATATTTCATTGTCAAATATAGCTATCTTCATAAAATTCGACACAAACATGTTTTGCCCAAATATGAATCACTCTGTGAAATTTTTCCCGAATTGGCCCATAATCATAGTTCCCATATAAGGTCCACTTCCGAAAATCACTTACACGCATATATTTCATTGAATTCTAAAGCTATAGGAATAAAATTCGACTTGAATAAGTTTTGTGTACATACAAATCATTTTACCACTTTTTTCTCGGATCGGTCCATTATTGGTCATAGCTCTCATATAAGGTCCACTTCTGAGAATCACTTAAACGTACATATTTCATTGTCAAATAAAGTTATCTTGAGAAAATTCGACAATTATATGTTTTGTCATTACATAAATCACTCTACGAAATTTTTTCCGGATAGGCCCTTAATTGCTCATAGCTCCTATATAAAGTCCACTTCCTAAAATCACCTAAACGCACATATTTAATTGATTAATAAAGCTATTGGAGTAAAATTAGACTTGATCTTTTTATGCTTATAAATCATTATACGAAATTGTTTCCTGATCGGTGCATAATTGGTCAAAACTCCCATATAAGGACCATTTCTGAAAATTAATTAACGCACATTTTATACATAGGTATAAAATTTTTTCTGGATCGGTCCATATTTGGTCACAACTCCCATATAAGGACCATTTCTGAAAATTACTTAAACGCACATTTTATACATATGTACACTATCGGACAAAATAAAGTGCAAAAGTACTAATACTATATTCTATCAGCGACAAAATCTGTTAAATGATTATTGAATATAGAAAATGTTTTTAAATTCGTTTAGTTAATATACAATGCTACAAAAATAACAATAAAACAAAATTATTGTACTAAAAACTTTTCTGTATAACGTCAAAAATTAAAGTAAAATCACTTTTTTATCGGACAAAATAAAGTGTAAATTTTATATATCATTATTTAATTTTATTGTATATCAAAATTTTGTATCTATTTTGGTTCTGTTTTGAATATTTGGATCTACTTAAACCATTGTGGTATTTTTTTACCATTATTATTCCCAATCGCTTTCCCTTCCTCTTGTTTTCCCGCATATGATTATTTTCAAAAGGAATCCATTTTTATTCACTACTTCATCAGACTTTTTTATCAATTGTGGTCCAAAATTAATCTATTGGATTTAGGGCGGTGCTCTGAGCAGGTTTTTCCAATTTTTCAGTGTTTTTATTCGTACAATAATGATATTTAGCCTTTGTTGTGTGTTTGAAGTCATGAATCTGTTGAGACATGAAGTCTCCCAAGACCATTTTTACGCCATTTATTTCAGGATTTTTATTAAAAATGCTCGTGTATTGCTCATTTGTAATTACTAACTCCATTTTCACTAAGATTCCCGCCCCTAAAGTTGAATAATGTACCAATACTGATAGCCCTCCACGCTAATGTTTAAAAACTATGGTATTGTTTTTCAAGTTTTGTATATTAAATGGCTTACATCTCACTCATTGTCGACATTTAAAATTTTTCGATACAAATAGGAACTCATCTGACCAACTACATAAATTTGAGCTAAAAAATACAATATTAAATACTAAAATCGGAAGAAACTTTCCGCGCTTTTAAATAAGTTATTGGAAGATTCAAGGTATGCACAGTGGGGCAGAATGGAAATTTTTTGGAAATAAATCTGGCATTTCTAAACGGCTGATCCGATCGGGATAAAATTTGGCATGAGCGTAGCCAAGGAGTATTCGAGTTTAAGTTTTGAAGATGAACCCCCCAGATGCCCCAGGGACGGTGCTGTGGCGGCTCAAACTAGGGTACCTACGACATGTAAAATTTTTAAACTCGTGCCATTTTTTTGTTTTTCACCCAAATACAAAGATTTTTATATTTTCTGAAAGCGCTCGACGAGATCTTGAAAAAACATGCTTGGACATACTACTTATCTCTTATAATATCCGAGTTATAGGCATTTAAAAATTTAGTGATACAAAATTTACCATACCTTGGTCCGCCTTTTTTTGAATACCGGGCGTAATTTTGGACCAAATGGACTCAATTTTTTCTTGTTAGTTAGACAATAAAATTTCCAATAATATACAAAAAATTTCAGATAAATATCATTTACAGATCCAAAAATATACGTTTTTTAATTTAAAAATTCCAAAAAAGTTAGATTTTTGCCGTTTTTTTGCCCAAAATGTGTCTTAACTCTTTTATTAATAAAATAAAATTTTCTTTATGAACATATAACAATTTTATAGTTTTCTAAAAAGAATCTTTACGCAGAACGCTTTGGCGTAAAAAACTTGTCCTATTTTTTGAAAATGTTGCCACTGCGTCCTTCCGAATATGACCTATTTTTTATCAAAACTTCAACTTTGGGCGACATGTTCTAAAATCCCAAAGCTGGGATCAGAAAACTGAAAGCAGTTTTGGAAACCTCAATATGTTTTCTATTTACTCCAAAAGTATTTTCCCAGCCCTGAAAGAAATGTGGACTCTATGGGCAAAAATGTAAAAAATCCCATTTTTGGGATTTTCATTCCTATTTTTGGGAATTGCGGGATGCCCTTTGACCTTTTCATTTTTTTTTTGCATTTTCTTATTTGAAATGACAAATTTAACAAGCGTTGAAGATTTCATTGAGTTTTGTTCATAAATAAAGATTCTGTCATATATTACATATTTGTTAAATTTCTAAAACTAAGATTAAATCAAAATTTTAATAGGGTCGCAGATAGCTACAACAATTTAGTCCATATTTATCCCTTAATATCTTTTTTTAGTTAGATATGGAAATTCTCGACCCTTTACAAAAAATTTCAAGCCAATATCTCAATTACATTCAAAAATATGTTCATTTAAACCTGTGTCCTTTAATTTCATCTTTTTCATATTTTAGTATTAAGTATGACAGAACATACATTTGATGTTGAATAAAATATTTGGACAATTTTTAAAAATTATTTAGTTAATTATTTTATTAAGGACTATAACATTGTATATACAATAAAAAAATTTATTATGAGCCACGCACAACAACACCTAAATCACCTCACACAAACCACCTTTCCCGCCCACCGAAATATAAAACACAATTTAATACAATATCATCAGTTAGTATAATAGTTTTTTTTATTTGAACTGTTTATCTTAAACATAATACAACCTACTTATATAGTTAATTCTTAACACTACTTATTTTCTATAAAATAATCTGTCATATCGGTATACATATCCAGAAGGTAATATAAGTCCTTTAAATCTTCCTCGTTTTGAGATGATAGAGTTTCATAACAAATCCATCTTTTTCGCATAGTTGAAAGAACAGGATCAGAAGATAGAAGTAAACTATTAAAAATATCTTCATTCTGTGATTGCCTGGAGCATTTTCTTGAGCTGAAAAGTTGAACATGCTTAAAATCTCGATTCCTCGCTTCCTGGGCTTCTTCTGTTAACTCTCCAAGTGGAAGAATATTCGATTCAATTATTATTTGACCATGACACAATACTTTGTGTACTGTTGGTGTTAGTTCCCTCCATGGATACAGAGATACAAGTAATTTAGAAATTTCAGATGTATATTCCCCAAACCGATTTCCATTAATTTTATGTTTACTATTCAGTGCCATTAAAATAGTGTTAACTCTTCGAAGCAACTCCTTGTCGATTCCAGTTATTTTTGAAGTAATTTCAAAATCACGAAAAAACCTTTTCGCCGTATTACCGTCATTTGTACTACCGCAACTTGGAAGTGGTTTGTCGATGTTTAATCCCATCTGAACTTTAAATTCTTCTTGGATTCTGCTTTTTTCCGCAGCTCTCAGTTCTTTCAATTCTTCATTATTTTTTGTTGATTTAGTAAGATTCTCTGGCACACTTCTATATTTGAGGTCGTATGCTATGTGTAAAAAGTAATCCAAAAATCGTATTCTGGCATGAAGTGGTGAAATTCTGAAAGACAGGACTTCTTCATTAATACTTCTGCTTTTGTTTATATTTGAGAATTGCGACTTTTTCTCATTACATATTGATTCTCCAGAAGGAAGAAGTTTCTGTTATGGCATTGCTGACCTTTCCATCAATCATTGTTAAGCTTAGCTGATATGATACGTTAATAGAGAATTCCTTTATTTTTATGCAAATGGGCTCCAGTGCATTTATTTCATCTTTTAAATATTCCACTAAATCTTTTGTTGTTTTCTTTGACTCCTTTATATATTCAAATCCAATGGGTCTACAAAAATTTTTTGAACCCGGAGTTGTATTGATCCATATATCTTCAAATGAATTTCCAATGCTTGACGATGATGGATTAAGGGAATATGAACGAATTCGTAATGGCACTAATGATGACATAAATACACTTTTGTAGTCTGCTAATGTCCGACTTCCACAAGCTTGTTTGTATTCTGGAAGTGCTGATAAACCGTCACATCCCCACTTACACATTAAGACAACATCACAGTTATGAATTTTCCTTAGTTGGTCTTCTGAAAAGTCTGACACAATTCTTGATGCTGTGTTTTCGAGCAAAGATGATATATCAATACAAGCTTCCACATCATTAACAGCAATAGGTGATGGTAGGATAGTTTGTTTTTTTTCCTGGATTGCCTTGTATGATGGTAATATATTGTGTCCTTTTTCATGCAGAGCTTTCCTTAATATTTGGTACTTATTTCGACTGAGACCCAGTTCCAACATAAGCGCTATTGCTTCCTCTTCAGTAAAATTTGATTGTGATGTTGGAGTTGGTATACTTTCCACAATTCGCTTAAGTCGTTTTGGTGATGCATTAGGAAGAATAGTTGCAATATGTACGACATCCATAGGTTGGTTTTCCTTTTTCAGCATTTCGTTAAATGTATCAGCAATTTCCTCATTTGAGATTGAAAAAAGTTTTTATGTGACCCTCTTTTTTTTGACCTTGAACATAAGTCTTCGTATGACTTGCAAGGCGCTCCTGTTGATGTGTTGTAAGTTGAGATTTCCGTAGTAGTTTCCATCCAACTACAAAATTTTAATCGAAATTTCCTTTGATTTCCATCCACAGACTTACTTTTTACATCAAAAAGTTTTAAAAAGTTTTCAATTTTTGATATGCCTGTTTTGTCTACTTTTCTACTATATGTAGTTTTTATATAATTTGAAATGTCTTCAATTCTTTCTGGCCCTTTTGAAGATACACTCCATAAAGCGGAACACAACTCTTCGTACTTTAATGTAATCTTCATTGTAGATTTATTAAATATGGTACTTAAAATCTGAGAAGTTTACTTATATACCAATTCTTGTCATTTCCGATACAGGTATTCCAAAGTAAAAAATTACGAAATGTCTACCTATTAACATTTAGGACTATATTACTATAACCTGTAATTCAGTCATTGATATTTCTTATTAGTGAATGAATCGAAATTATCATTACCTGTATATTTTTACCTACATGATCATAAACGAAACAGAACGAAATGATCTGTCGAAAAAATTTAGGTAAAAAATAGTTATAAATTTCTGAAAATTTAAGCATAATAGGACCTTTCAATTATAAGGATAAGCAAACAAATAGAAAATAGGTAAATATAAGATTAAAACATGTTCTGTCATATTTAATACTAAAATATTTAAAAGATGAAATTAAAGGACACAGGTTTAAATGAACATATTTTTGAATGTAATTGAGATATTGGCTTGAAATTTTTTGTAAAGGGTCAAGAATTTCCATATCTAACTAAAAAATGATATTAAGGGATAAATATGGACTAAATTGTTGTAGCTATCTGCGACCCTATTAAAATTTTGATATAAATCATAGTTTTAGAAATTTAACAAATATGTAATATATGACAAAATCTTTATTTATGAACAAAACTCAATGAAATCTTCAACGCTTGTTAAATTTGTCATTTCAAATAAGAAAATGCAAAAAAAAAATTGAAAAGGTCAAAGGGCATCCCGCAATTCCCAAAAATAGGAATGAAAATCCCAAAAATGGGATTTTTTACATTTTTGCCCATAGAGTCCACATTTCTTTCAGGGCTGGGAAAATACTTTTGGAGTAAATAGAAAACATATTGAGGTTTCCAAAACTGCTTTCAGTTTTCTGATCCCAGCTTTGGGATTTTAGAACATGTCGCCCAAAGTTGAAGTTTTGATAAAAAATAGGTCATATTCGGAAGGACGCAGTGGCAACATTTTCAAAAAATAGGACAAGTTTTTTACGCCAAAGCGTTCTGCGTAAAGATTCTTTTTAGAAAACTATAAAATTGTTATATGTTCATAAAGAAAATTTTATTTTATTAATAAAAGAGTTAAGACACATTTTGGGCAAAAAAACGGCAAAAATCTAACTTTTTTGGAATTTTTAAATTAAAAAACGTATATTTTTGGATCTGTAAATGATATTTATCTGAAATTTTTTGTATATTATTGGAAATTTTATTGTCTAACTAACAAGAAAAAATTGAGTCCATTTGGTCCAAAATTACGCCCGGTATTCAAAAAAAGGCGGACCAAGGTATGGTAAATTTTGTATCACTAAATTTTTAAATGCCTATAACTCGGATATTATAAGAGATAAGTAGTATGTCCAAGCATGTTTTTTCAAGATCTCGTCGAGCGCTTTCAGAAAATATAAAAATCTTTGTATTTGGGTGAAAAACAAAAAAATGGCACGAGTTTAAAAATTTTACATGTCGTAGGTACCCTAGTTTGAGCCGCCACAGCTCCGTCCCTGGGGCATCTGGGGGGTTCATCTTCAAAACTTAAACTCGAATACTCCTTGGCTACACTCATGCCAAATTTTATCCCGATCGGATCAGCCGTTTAGAAATGCCAGATTTATTTCCAAAAAATTTCCATTCTGCCCCACTGTGGTATGGTTCAGTTGACTCTTCATATGTGTTAAATTTTTAACGTTAGGTGTGCGGAACCTACGGGAATGTATTCAGAAAGGTCTAGTGAACACTACGTGAGCATATTACACTCAAATCTAAAGATCAGTGCCTTAGAAATGGACTTGGGCAAATTTATATCACGGCAAGATAATAAGCTTAAGTACTTGATAAATTTAAAAAGTAACATTAATGTAGGAAAAAAAACACCGGAAAATTGGAATGTCCTGTTCAGAGCACCGCCCTAAATACAATAGATTAATTTTGGACCACAATTGATCAAAAAATTCCGATGAAATAGTGAATAAAATTGGATTCCTTTTCAAAATAATTGTATGCGGGAAAACAAGGGGAAGGGAAGGCGACTGACAATAATAATGGTAAAAAAATTGCCAAAATGGCTTAAGTAGATCCAAATATTCAAATCAGAACCAAAATAGATAAAAAGTTTTTATATACAAGAAATTTTAACAATGATATATAAAATTTACACTTTATTTTGTCCGACAAAAAAGTGAATTTACTTTAATTTAAAATTTTATACAGAAACATTTTAAGTACAATAATTTTGTTTTATTGTTATTTTTGTAGCATTGTAACTTAACTAAATGAATTTAAATAAATTTTCATTATTTAATAATCATTTAACAGATTTTTCGCTGAAAGAATATAGCATGAGTACTTTTGCACTTTATTTTGTCCGATAGTGTAGGTATAAAATTTGACATACGGAAATTTTCCGGACAGGTCCATAAGTTGTCTTAGCTCCCACATAAGGTTAACTTTTGAAAATCACTTAATACCACTTAATTCGTTATTAAATTATTATATCCGGATAAAATTCGACATAAGTATGTTCTGTGTATAGATAAATCATTCTAATTTTTTCTGGACGTAATCAAAATTAGTTCGACATAAATTTTAGCGAGTTATCTAAAAATTAGATAGTTAGATGGGTTTCAATAAAAAGTAGCTTGCTGGTGGAGGGTATTTAAGATTCGGCATAGCCGAATATAGCACTCTAACTTGTTTTTTATATAAATTTTGAATTAATTTAGCACTTTCACTGTGGTTCAAAAAGGATTATTAACAAATTCCTCTTATTTTGGAGATTTGTTGCTTTTGTTTTTACTTTGTTAAGAAATTAACAAAGTTGTTTAATAATAGAATTGAACAATGCACACAAATAAAATCGAGAATGAAACACTTTTTTTGTTTTTTTGTTTTTCCAAATAATTAAAGCACCGGGAGTGCGTTTGTTTATTTATGTTTTGTTTTATTTTTTTAATTTAAAAAACACCACTTTGTTGACCGGGAGTCGTTCGGGTAGATTTTTTTTAATAATAAATATTCAATCGATCTTCTTCGGCGCCAAGCCCTCGTAACACTTCCTGAAAAGGGTTGACATTTAGGAAGTGTTTGGAGAGCATCAGTCGAGGTCGGTAAGGCCGTCGTCGAAGTCGATAAGATCGTCATGGAGATCGATCAAATCGTCTTCAACGCGGCCTGACTGGACTTCGACATACACATTTATAAAGCCAATTTGTCATAGTTGGACTAAGACCCCATTTCATGCCTATAGTTCTCCTACATACCGCCCAGCACCGATGTTCCTTGTTGATCCTATCCTCTATGTGGTGTCTCCATTTTAATTTCCGGTCGAGGATTACACCTAAGTACTTAACTTTGTCTGTCACTGGGAGGCTATTAATCGTGGTAACCCAGAGTAAAGGTGACAAAATGCCACCCTGTGGTATACCGCGAAATACCTTTTTCCTGATAGTTATATCGTACATCTCGCAGCTTATCCATCTGTTCCTTAGATGTGGTTGATCCATTTCAAGCATGCAGTAAATATCTGAGACAGATGTACGGAAACCAGTCCCGCCTCCATCTGTAAGAGTGCCGGGAAAATGCCACCCGGCCCTGCAGCTTTATAGGGAGCGAATCTCTTGATTGCCCCTTTAACCATATCAGATGTAATTACAATTTCCGTGTTAGCCTCCCCTTCTTCCAATATCGTTTCATCTATGTTATTCGATATACCAGGTGGGAAATGAGAGTCCATTAGGAGTTTCATTGTCTCCTCCATATCCTCCAGCCTCCTGCCCGTATCATCGACCATAGATTCCGGTTGGACATGAGTTTTGGATAGGATTTTTTTATTTTCGATACGTCATTTACGCTGTCTACCTGTTCACAGAAAAGTTTCCAGGAGTCTCGTTTGGCTTTACGAACAATTTTCCTATATTCACCAAGTTTACTACGATACTCATCCCAGTTTACGGCGGTCTTTTTACGCCGTGCCCGGTTAAATAGTTTGAGAAGAGTCTTACCAAGGTTCCGGATCTCCCCGGTTACCCAGGGTTTCTCCTGGGCAGATCTTCGCTCTCGCAGAGGGCAGCTGTCCTCGAACGATTCAACCAAGTCACTTGTGAGCATTTCTACTTTAGCGTCTATGTCTTCTTTATTTCGACATTGAAAAGTGTCCTGACATAAACGGTTCTTTAGTAAAGAACCGAACATTGTCCAATTAGTTTTAGACTTATTCCGAAACTTTATCGGCTTTGGTGGCGGCCGTAGTATTTTGAATCTTATGTACCGATGGTCAGAAAAGGAGTGCTCGTCCGAAACTCTCCAATCCTGAATTTCGTTTATAAGATCTTCTGAACATATAATTATTAGGCTTCACGCAATATTTTTGAAATTGTGATATCATACCTTTTATGACAGTTTTTGGAACAGAGCTAATATTGGCGTAAATATTTTGTTAAAATTTCTCCTTCATCTGCATATCTGCGGCCAAAATACCGATTTTGGGAGACATTTTTTATAGTCCGAAAACTGCTGTACATATTTCAAATCTGACTTTAGTATACTATTCTACAGGAAAATTTAAGATATATAAACTTAATTTGACAGAATTTAGATGCACTATAAATGCATAAGAGCAAAAGAAAAAATGCAATTAAAAAAAAAAAAATCAAAAACCTGATTTTATCATTCGTAAATATAATATTCAATGCCCCTAAAAAAATAGTGTTAAAATTTTTAATTTATTGTAATCCCTTTAGGAGTTATGATAGTTATAATGTTGGCTTGTAGTTTAATAATTTTCCCATCAAACAATGGTGTTTTTCATTATCATCTCCGAATTTAATAAAACTCCATCGAATTAATGTTCCATATATAACTTGTATAATGACAAATTTTGGGCCTTATAACTTTCGTGGTTTTCGAAATATAGCGTTGTAAAGTTTAAAACCTGAAAATTTAAAGTCTCATCACATCTAAAGGGTTAATGATAAAATTTGTTTTTGCACCATTTGTCTCAGCAAAAAGCATACTTTGATTATGCACAAAGAAAAACATTTTTTGAAATATTTTTTTGAAAAAAGTGCATCTTTGGATAATACTAAATGCACTTTTGAAGCATTATAAAAGTGTGAAATTAACATAAACGAATCGAATTTTGGTAAAACCGGTTTTTCGGTTAACCGAAAATTGACTATATCTAGAAATGTTTGGAAATCTTTAAAATATTCTAATGTCATTTTGCGAAATATTATGAATTACTTATAAGATATTTGCACTTTTTAGTATATATGTATATGTACATTAATATAAGAAAACAATCTTATACAGAAAATGTTGCTGCACAGGAAATAAATTAAAAAATACTGAAAATTCCGTTAAAATATCCTTAATAAATCTTGATGAATAGATGTCGAAAAAGATATTAAGAATGATATACTCCGATCCAAGAATTTTTTGCAATTTTTTTTTTTTTTTTTTAACGTTTAAAAAAATTCCTAAAAATCTGGTAAAAATGTGTTAAGGAAGTCCCAAATTTTATATTATTATTTTTGTTTTCTGATTTGATTGTTAGGTTCCCAAAAAGGTGCACCTCAAAATCAATACTAATTTTCATTCAAATATTTTACAATCACTACTGAAGAATAATGCTGAATTAAAACCTCTTTATCTCAAAATTTTGACGCATAGGAAAAAATAACAATTGTATTTCGATTAATAAAGGTAAGGCAAACAAGACACAAAAACCTGATATGATAAAAAAATTCTAGTGCCAGATTCAAATTTTGGGTAGCAATCCTTTCGACTTTTACAATTTTTTATTGGCCTGTGTTATTAAAAAATCATTATTAATTAAATTTTTTATACAACATTTTTCGCATGTTCCTCGAGAATTTTGGCACAATCATGTTGTATATTGTACTTACTAAAGAGTAGTAACAGTGATTGTGAACCAGTGTTGCCATATATTTTTTGAAGAAATCTTTTTATTTTTAAGAAAAAAACTTTTTATGTACTAAAATTACAAAATACTCCAGGAAAATTAGTTAAAATTGACAAATTTTAAACAGCTTAATGGAAATTGGTACAGAACTTTTCCTTAATATCAGTAGTAAGGATTTACTGGTCACTGTGGTCTTAGATTCTATCAATTTATACTTGGAAATGTAACTACCTACCATTGAGGACTCGAAAGGCGAAGATTTTTTCTCTCACCGATTATGCGTGAACTTGGCCTAGTATGGTGAACCAGTGTACAAAATGTCCACAATAATGTAAAAGTGCGTTCCGTTTCTAATGTCTAATCTAAGATATTAAAGGTCATCAGTGCCGGTCAATGTTTACAGTTTTTAGGAATACCTCCCATATTAAAAGTTTTTTATTTAAACTTATTTATTGAATAAATAAAATAAAAAATTGTATAAATTTTCAAAAACCTCTTTTTATTGGAATAAAACTTAAAAACTTTTCTTAAAATCATAAAAAGTACTTCTTAAGAATGACTTCAGAAGTAGTGAATTTGGAATCAAATAAAAGGACATCCCTCCTAATCACTTCTTCAGGTCTTTTTCAGTACTTCTATGGTTCTATTTTGCTGGGTTGTAGCAGCTGCTGACATACTACGCATAAAACGCTACAACATCGATTGTGAATTGAACAATAGTGTATAAGAAAAATTCAATAAAATCACTCTGAAAGAATAAAACAAATCAGAATGTGACCACAAATGGAACTACTTATTTCTCCTGATTGTTAAATATTAGTGTGTTCTAACGGATCAGATACACAGTCACTTTAAGAGAGGATAAATTCAATTCTCGGGACTTAAAATACTGGTAATAAAATTGGATTGATATTTTTTTGTAACTCGACAAAAAAGCACAGCTTTATAAGTTAAAAGTCATAAGTTTACTTGTCACTTAAAATAATATAATTTTTTTAGACCATTAACTTTAAAAATCAACCTGAAAATTTCTTATTTAAAAAGTGGATGTCTGTTTTTACCCACATTTTGAAAAGTTATTAAAAAATAATATTTCTTTCGAAATATTAAACTTTTAAGTAGTAACTCCCAAATTGATTATTGTATTTAATACATTTTTGTATTTTAATACCCACCATCAAAAAATATGGTGATTATTTTTGTCATTCCAATTGTAACACATCGAAATACATCGAGCCCTTTTTGCAAAATGGATGTAAGCGACATGATTTTCGATTTTCGTTTTTTTATAGAAATCTATAATTTAGTTCTATTAGCATCATCTCTGATCCAATAGTTTCAACTTTACAAGAAAAAGAAAAAAGACGTAAGTATACATTTATTTTCTGTTTATGAATTTTGCAACAGCAAGGTGTCGGTTACGCCTAAATTTTCTCTTAAAATATATTAAATTTATAGAAAAATTTTGAACAAATTAACGTATTGAATTTGTTTGTGAATGAAATGCCACATATCTGAGTATAATTGTTATAAATGTATGTAATTATCACTATGCCATTTCATTTATGTGCTAAAATTTATAATTTTCTATAACTTTTTATGAATTTAGTTTATTCTAATTACTATTACTTTCATATTATTACCATTTAACCAACTCTTATATTTGGTTGTAAGTTTATGGATTTCGGAAGGCAGACCTATATATGAAATATATATGATTTGCTCATTTGTGGACCGAGGTCTACATAATTTAAACGCGTGATTAGTTTCAAAAACATATCATTTTTGTAGAATTTTATCATACTTATACTATCTTACAATACTATTTTTGAAAGATTTGTTAACTGTAAACATACTTTATGTATGAGGGACATATGAACCCATCCTAAAATAACATCATACATCAAATTTCGTTGCTATACTGATATTTTTAAGTCAGCTATGGTCATGAAGTCATTTTCTTAAAGAATCCATATATGGAGGCTAGGGTCAAATATTGCCTGATATCTTTTATACTTCCCAACATAATTTACAGGTATATAGAACTGACTTCTGCAAAATTTTATAGCTATTGCTACATAAACAACATATTTATTAATGCTTTAACTATATTCCGGGGGGCACTTATATGGGAGCTAGGTGAAATGATTTTTCCCATTTTTAACACCAAACAATATTCGTCATCAATGAGCATTTTTGGAGAATTTCATCGCTCTAGCTCCTAACGTTCGGAACCTATCCGGTTTTCAATAAACTGACTGACAAAGGAAAAAGTTTTTATTACACTCTTAAATTTTACAAATTATATAAACATATACACAAAAAATTAATTATACCCTACACCACTTTAGTGGGGAGGGTATATTGGGTTTGTGCTGATGTTTGTAACATATAAAAATATTCGTCCTATACCCACCTTAAAGTATACCAATCGGCTTAGAATCGTTTTCTGAGTCGATTAAGCTATGTCCGTCCGTCCGTCTGGCTGGCTGTCCATGTAAACCTTGTGCGCAAGGTACAGGTCGCAATTTTCAAGATAATTGGATGAAATTTGGCAAGGACGAAGTCTATTGAATATGGTTAAAATCGGTCCATTATTTCACCTAGCCCCCATAGAACAGAACCCCCCGAAAAGGGCTTCTGAGCTCATAATTATGTTAAATATAAAGGTATATCGATAAAATGCGGCAAAACTAAGTTTTATAGAAGTCCTGATGACCCTGCCAAATATCGCGATGAAATTCAGCAAAATAAAATATTATGTAAATATAAATATATTCACAAAATTTTATCGGGCTTAGTCCATATTTTCCCCTAGCCCCCATATAAAGCCTCTTTCAGAAAATTAATTTTTCATCCATAAATTCATATTCATATATCATATTCATAACTGGTGTAGGGTATCATATGGTCGGCCACGCCCGACTATACTTTCTTACTTGTTTTTTATAGAAGACGCTCAAAGATTTTATTTAGACTTTTATACAAATCTATTTCTGTATCTCGATTTGAAAGAAAAATCTTTCGAACACAATTTTGATTAATTTAACATTCAAACAATTAACATACAAATTCGAACATTTTTTCATTAGAACCGAGTTACAGATTAAGCCCCCAGTATGATATTCAAAATATGCTGAAACCATAAAGGTGACAGCTAGAAAACATTTTAGAAAATATAAAAATCGTTGATTTAATACAAATTTATGTCTCTTCTCAGCCTCCGTTTATTCTATTTCGGAAAAATATTGCGACGATAAATAAAGAAAATAGGGTAAATAATGTATCGACGCAATTTTTATTTTATATCTGAGCATTATTATTATAATTTTATTGCTAATTACAATGTGGTTATTTATTTTGATTTATTTACCAATTTAATGTACATTTAAATAATTTTACCTACATTGACACTTTTTGCGTTAAAAATCCCAACAGTAACGCTGCACAGTGGGGCAGAATCGAAATTTTTTGGAAATAAATCTGGCATTTCTAAACGGCGTGAGCGTAGCCAAGGAGTATTCGAGTTTAAGTTTTGAAGATGAACTCCGCAGATGCCCTAGGGACGGCGCTGTGGCGGCTCAAAGTAGGGTACCTACGACATGTAAAATTTTTAAACTCGTGCCATTTTTTTGTTTTTCATCCAAATACAAAGATTTTTATTTTTTTTTCTGAAAGCGCTCGACGAGATCTTGAAAAAACATGCTTGGACATACTACTTATCTCTTATAATATCCGAGTTATAGGCATTTAAAAATTTAGTGATACAAAATTTACCATACCTTGGTCCGCCTTTTTTTGAATACCGGGCGCAATTTTTTCTTGTTAGTTAGACAACAAAATTTCCAATAATATACAAAAAATTTCAGATCAATATCATTTACAGATCCAAAAATATACGTTTTTTAATTTAAATTTTAGATTTTTGCCGTTTTTTTGCCAAAAATGTGACTTAACTCTTTTATTAATAAAATAAAATTTTCTTTAAGAACATATAACAATTTTATAGTTTTCTAAAAGGTATCTTTACGCAGAACGCTTTGGCGTAAAACAACTTGTCCTATTTTTTGAAAATGTTGCCACTGCGTCCTTCCGAATATGACCTATTTTTTTTTTTTCAAAACTTCAACTTTGGGCGACATGTTCTAAAATCCCAAAGCTGGGATCAGAAAACTGAAAGCAGTTTTGGAAACCTCAATATGTTTTCTATTTATTTCAAAAGTATTTTCCCAGCCCTGAAAGCTCAAAAAGTAAAAATCCCATTTTCGGGATTTTCATTCCTATTTTTGGGAATTGCATTGGGAAATGACAAATTTAACAAGCGTTGAAAATTTCATTGAGTTTTGATCATAAATAAAGATTTTGTCATATATTACATATTTGTTTAATTTCTAAAACTATGATTTATATCAAAATTTTAATAGGGTCGCAGATAGCTACAACAATTTAGTCCATATTTATCCCTTAATATCATTTTTTAAGTTAGATATGGAAATTCTCGACCCTTTACAAAAAATTTCAAGCCAATATCTCAATTAGATTCAAAAATATATTCATTTAAACCTGTGTCCTTTAATTTCATCTTTTTCATATTTTAGTATTAAGTATGACAGAACATACATTTGGTGTTGAATAAAATATTTGGACAATTTTTAAAAATTATTTAGTTAATTATTTTATTAAAGACTATAACATTGTATATACAATAAAAAAATTATAATTTTATTATGAGCCAAGCACAACAACACCTAAATCACCCCACACAAACCACCTTTCCCGCCCACCGAAATATAAAACACAATTTAATACAATATCATCAGTTAGTATAATAGCTATATAGTAATTTCAAAATCATGAAAAAACCTTCTCGCCGTATTACCGTCATTTGTACTACCGCAACTTGGAAGTGGTTTGTCGATGTTTAATCCCATCTGAACTTTAAATTCTTCTTGGATTCTGCTTTTTTCCGCAGCTCTCAGTTCTTTCAATTCTTCATTATTTTTTGTTGATTCAGTAAGATTCTCTGGCACACTTCTATATTTGAGGTCGTATGCTATGTGTAAAAAGTAATCCAAAAATCGTATTCTGGCATGAAGTGGTGAAATTCCGAAAGACAGGTCTTCTTCATTAATACTTCCGCTTTTGTTTATATTTGAGAATTGCGACTTTTTCTCATTACATATTGAGCATCTCCAGAAGGAAGAAGTTTCTGTTATGGCATTGCTGACCTTTCCATCAATCATTGTTAAGCTTAGCTGATATGATACGTTAATAGAGAATTCCTTTATTTTTATGCAAATGGGCTCCAGTGCATTTATTTCATCTTTTAAATATTCCACTAAATCTTTTGTTGTTTTCTTTGACTCCTTTATATATTCAAATCCAATAGGTCTGCAAAAATTTTTTGAACCCGGAGTTGTATTGATCCATATATCTTCAAATGAATTTCCGATGCTTGACGATGATGGATTAAGGGAATATGAACGAATTCGTAATGGCACTTATGATGACATAAATACACTTTTGTAGTCTGCTAATGTCCGACTTCCACAAGCTTGTTTGTATTCTGGAAGTGCTGATAAACCGTCACATCCCCACTTACACATTAAGACAACATCACAGTTATGAATTTTCCTTAGTTGGTCTTCTGAAATGTCTGACACAATTCTTGATGCTGTGTTTTCGAGCAAAGATGATATATCAATACAAGCTTCCACATCATTAACAGCAATAGGTGATGGTAGGATAGTTTGTTTTTTTCCTGGATTGCCTTGTATGATGGTAATATATTGTGTCCTTTTTCATGCAGAGCTTTCCTTAATATTTGGTACTTATTTCGACTAAGACCCAGTTCCAACATAAGCGCTATTGCTTCCTCTTCAGTAAAATTTGATTGTGATGTTGGAGTTGGTATACTTTCCACAATTCGCTTAAGTCGTTTTGGTGATGCATTAGGAAGAATAGTTGCAATATGTACGGCATCCATAGGTTGGTTTTCCTTTTTCAGCATTTCGTTAAATGTATCAGCAATTTCGTCATTTGAGATTGAAAAAAGTTTTTGTGTGACCCTCTTTTTTTTGACCTTGAACATAAGTCTTCGTATGACTTGCAAGGCGCTCCTGTTGATGTGTTGTAAGTTGAGATTTCCGTAGTAATTTCCATCCAACTACAAAATTTTAATCGAAATTTCTTTTGATTTCCATCCACAGACTTACTTTTTACATCAAAAAGTTTTCAATTTTTAATATGCCTGTTTTGTCTACTTTTCTACTATATGTAGTTTTTATATAATTTGAAATGTCTTCAATTCTTTCTGGCTCTTTTGAAGATACACTCCATAAAACGGAACACAACTCTTCGTACTTTAATGTAATCTTCATTGTAGATTTATTAAATATGGTACTTAAAATCTGAGAAGTTTACTTATATACCAATTCTTGTCATTTCCGATACAGGTATTCCAAAGTAAAAAATTACGAATTGTCTACCTATTAACATTTAGGACTATATTACTATAACCTGTAATTCAGTCATTGATATTTCTTATTAGTGAATGAATCGAAATTATCATTACCTGTATATTTTTACCTACATGATCATAAACGAAATGAACGAAAATGTCGAAAAAATTTAGGTAAAAAATAGTTATAAATTTCTGAAAATTTAAGCATAATAGGACCTTTCAATTATAAGGATAAGCAAACAAATAGAAAATAGGTAAATATAAGATTTAAATATGTTCTGTCATATTTAATACTAAAATATGAAAAATATGAAATTAAAGGATACAGGTTTAAATGAACATATTTTTGAATGTAATTGAGATATTGGCTTGAAAATTTTTGTAAAGAATCGAGAATTTCCATATCTAACTAAAAAAAGATATTAAGGGATAAATATGGACTAAATTGTTCTAGCTATCTGCGACCCTATTAAAATTTTGATATAAATCATAGTTTTAGAAATTAAACAAAAATGTAATATATGACAAAATCTTTATTTATGAACAAAACTCAGTGAAATTTTCAACGCTTGTTAAATTTGTTTCATTCATTCATTTCAAATAAGAAAATGCAAAAAAAAAAAAAATGAAAAGGTCAAAGGGCATCCAGCAATTCCCAAAAATAGGAATGAAAATCCCAAAAATGGGATTTTTTACTTTTTTGCCCATAGGGTCCACATTTCTTTCAGGGCTGGGAAAATACTTTTGGAATAAATGGAAAACATATTGAGGTTTCCAAAACTGCTTTCAGTTTTCTGATCCCAGCTTTAGGATTTTAGAACATGTCGCCCAAAGTTGAAGTAAAGATACCTTTTAGAAAAAAAGGCAAAAAAACGGGAAAAATCTAAAATTTTTTAAATTTTTAAATTAAAAAACGTATATTGGATCTGTAAATGATATTGATCTGAAATTTTCTGTATATTATTGGAAATTTTGTTGCCTAACTAACAAGAAAAAATTGAGTCCATTTGGTCCAAAATTACGCCCGGTATTCAAAAAAAGGCGGACCAAGGTATGGTAAATTTTGTATCACTAAATTTTTAAATGCCTATAACTCGGATATTATAAGAGATAAGTAGTAGCATGTTTTTTCAAGATCTCGTTGAGCGCTTTCAGAAAATATAAATATATTTGGATGAAAAACAAAAAAATGGCACGAGTTTAAAAATTTGACATGTCGTAGGTACCCTACTTTGAGCCGCCACAGCGCCGTCCCTGGGGCATCTGCAGGGTTCATCTTCAAATCTTAAACTCGAATACTCCTTGGCTACGCTCACGCCAAATTTTATCCCGATCGGATCAGCCGTTTAGAAATGCCAGATTTATTTCCAAAAAATTTCGATTCTGCCCGACTGTGCGCTGCTGTTATTAGGGATGCCAAACGGGACTGGCTTTTACAAATCCCGGGATTCGGGATTTTAAAAATTGCAATCCCGGGATCCCGGGATATTTCGGGATCCCGGGATTTTTCGGGATCTCGGGATTTCGGGATTACATAAATTTAATTATTTTATACGTGAAAATCTTAAATATTCATGTTTGTGAAGAAAATTGTTTAATCTTGTGGAAATTAATCGACAGAAGATAATTTTAAATTAAAGCAATCCAATTAATTCCAATTCTTAAATAAAAACTTTTAGAAAATCCTAATTTCAGAAATTTGGTAACATCATACATACTTCCTAAATAAAAACAAGTAGGAAAGTATAGTCGGATATGGCCGACTATATGATACCCTACACCATTTATATATTTTAAAAATTATTTATTTTTCATAAAAAATTTGTTGAATTTTACCTTAATTCCGATGTATTTAAGAAATTTATTGATAAAAAACTAAATTTCTAAAAAAGAGGCTTTATGTGGAAGCTAGGGTCAAATCCTCAAAAAATTGGGAAGAGGGATGTAATAATTTTATATAAAGGTTAGTTATGCTGAATGTCATCGCGATAGGGTGAAACAACGGCAGACTCAGCGGCGTTACAAACATCAGCACAAACGAATAATACCCTCCCAACTGTAGTGGTGTAGGGTATAATAAAAATACAACGTTCAATCCTTCGAATATCAATTTAGATCTTAAATGAACCTTTTCTTTGGAAAATGTCATCAACATTCAGAACAATTTAATTTACCTTTACCGTTATTACTCAGATTTGTAGGAAGCTTGAAATGCAAAACCTTCTAGATATCATTTAAAAAATAAATTTTATATTTGACTGTGCCGAAATAAAATAAATATTCCGGTATGCGATGGAATTCGAACGATTTGAAATCAATCGATTTGAAAAGGTATGACGAATTTCGATCGAGGAATGGTTTATTATTTTCTTGCAAAATAATACGCAGACAACAAAATACTTTCCATTTAAGAGAATCAATTGAAAAAAATATGATAATTTGTATGAAAAGCCACAGGGATTTTCGAGATCGGAATTTCGGGATTGGCATCCCTAGCTGTTATGTAACAAAAAGCGGGATTTGTTATTAAAAAGCTAAATTTAAGTCGGGATCAACCTTTAAAAAGCGGGACAATCCCGCTTTTGGCAGGACGTCTGGTCACGTTGATTATACCCCGCACCATCACTATACCACCTACGGATTTCACACATGCTTTATGATTTTTAATTCACAAGCGGCATTTTGTTTACGCAACACAAATCTTCGGCTTCTTGATCCGAACATGTTGTACTTCCATCTGTAACAAAATATGGTTTTCCAGTTGTATTTCGTACATGCCTTATATTGATTCAGATGATGAACATTTTGTATAGTTTGTACATTTACAGATACATTTTAGCATCTTGTACAACTCTTAGCTATTTCCATGATACTAACCTTCATTAACAAGGATTTTCATGCACTAAAAAAATATGAGCTTATAATCTGCACTATAAAATGGAAAAATATATATATGGAAAAAATATTCCTTGTGAAGGTTCATATTAATAGATATTCAGATATTAAGTTTTTGACAACAAATATACAGGTTTTAAGGACTGTTTTATGTACTATAATACCACTTTAAAGGAACCACGACCTCGAGAATGACAAATATAAAGACTAAGAAACAACTTTAAATAGTATATATTTAATTTCTGAAAGCGGAAAGCTTGATAGCATTTCTAATAAAATTAGGTGAATGAATGTATTTTTGTATCGTTTTGTAATATTTTTAAGTGAATTATGGACGTGAGAGAGATGTAAGAACAAAATTTCATCAAGTTATCTTTTTATATGGACAGACTCAGAAATTGATACTGAACCGATACTTTTAGGACTAATATTTTGGACGTTACAATTAACAGCATAAACTCAAAATACCTTCCGCACTAGTGTGGTTTTAAAAATTAAATAAAACTATGTAAAATTGTATTTCATAGAACCTAGTATTTTGTTGTTAATTATCGAAATCTGTTGATATTTATTTAAAAAAATTCTAAATATGTAAATACCAAATTTGTTGTAAAAATATAAAATACAGAGAAAACAAAACAAAGAAAAATTTAAAAATATGCAAAATATGCTATAAAAATGTTAGAAATATGCAAAATACAAAATCGATGTCATTTTGTAGCAAATTCTTTGATTCGAAAAGAAACTAGTTAAAAGTTATTTTGAGTTACTGACTTCAAACATGCATTTGCATAGAAATCCTTGCTCTGTTCATTACTCATTTAAACCATTAATTCTTAGATTTTGACAGGATCTTTGGTAACGGCTTTATTCTTACACTTATTTTAAATGTAAGCAAAGTAAAAATTTTATGAAAAGACTTTAAAGCAATCCTGACAACATAAGAAATTAGATTACATTTCTGTACCCACATTTTTTGAGTTTGATTATAGAGGGCATTTAAAAAATAATTTCCAAAAACATAGAGTATTATTTACAAATTTTACAATTAGGAAGGTATTACCTATCATAAGAAACAATTTTTTTGTAAACCGATAAATTATTTTAGAAAATATTATAAAAATTGTTTTTAAATATTATAAAAATTGTTTTTAAATATGTTTTTAAATATATGCTGTACTGACAATTGTTTGAGTCAGTGTACATATGTTAAAATACATACTTATTGCAATAAAATATCAAAAAATTTTAAAAGTGACATCACAGCAAGCAAATGTCAAATTTTAGGATTTTTCTTAAATATATCATATTGCATGCAAACCTTAACTTTGAGCTACAATAACTAAAAAAGGACACGAAATTTTTAAATAATATTTTACATATGAATTAATAGGAATCTTTCCTATATAAATAGTTAAAAAATTAGAAAATTTCCTACATCGACTTTAACTATTTTTGGCCACGCTCGTGACAGTGTTTTTTTTTTTTTTTTTAATTCACTACATGTATCCTTTATGTAACGGTATTTTGAGAAGGACCAAAATTTTTAAACCAAAACAGTGTTGCAATTAATTACCTTTCAATTATATTACAAGTATATCGGTCATTACCAACACAGATTTTAATTTAAATAACGACAAGCAAATGTAAAATTTTAGGTTTTTCTCTTAAATATATCATATTACATGCAAAATATAAATAATATTTTACATATGAATTATTAGGAATGTTTTCTATATAAATACCCAGTAAACAATTTTCTGAATTTCCTTTAGACATTTTACAGAATAATCGGCAAACTGTTTGTTAGACTTTTCTGCACATTTTCTGAAGTATTAAACGATTAACATAGCCGTTATGTCAATACCCACATACCCGGGTATGTTTTTCATTTTTGAGGTGATATATCTCGAGATCTGTATATCGTATCGGCTTGAAATTTAAACTATGAACCAAAAATTAGTTGGATATATATATTTGAACCGATTTATGACCGATTTTCTATTTTTACCTCGTGTGTCAATACCCAACATACCCCGCTATGTATAAAAATTATATGTCAATTATCGGACAAAAATTAACTTTCATTATAAATTTTATGTTTTATTATTAGAATTATATATATTCTATTATCTTATGAAAAAAAAATTGAACTAAACAACAAATTTAGTTTTAAATACAAAGTCATGTGTCTTTATTCAAAATTTTGAACGTGAAATATTTGTGGACCTTGTAACATTAACAAATATGCACCGATTTTGATGAAATAATTTTTTTTATTGTATATGACTTAGTAAAGTAAAATTATGCTGATTTTAATAATTTTATTCTCATATAAACAAAAATATTTAAGTTTAAATTTTAAAATTTTAATTTTTGACCATGACTTAGCAATCTTTTTTTGCAAAAAATTATATACACCTTAATAAATAATATATAAAAAGTTTTGTTCAATTATCTTTCCCGGTCACTGAGTAATAGCTTCTTGAATTCAAAATTTTACAAATTTAAATTCTGCATAATGTACATTATACGTTGAAGGCATTTTTCTTTATGTTTTTTGCATACTATATTTTTGATAATAGAAAAGCAAAAAAAAAAAAAACTTAAAAAAATTGCTAAAATTTAATGTTTTTTTATTTCTATATTATTTTTTTAGACATAAAGGAGAATAGTCCGTACATTTTCTGAAGTAAAATATAAAATGGCTTAAGAATTATATCCAATAAATCTGCACATAATCTGAAGAGAATTGTTTTTGTAACTTCGTCAGACAATTAAGCGAATAATATAAATTTCCTTTAGATATTTAACAGAATAGTCTGCACATTTTCTGATATTTTTTGCTTCGTCATTTTGTTCCTATTTTCAGTACTTTTGTAAAAAAAAACTTTGCGACAACTCTGCACATTATCTGAAGGAAATTTAGTTTTTTTTTTTTTTTAATAAAAATCATGCACAAACCTGATTATATTTTGAAATTCGTCAACTTTAAAAGAGAATTTAATTTTTATTTTCTTTTATTATCTCAGTTGGTCTTTGGAAATCAAGTAAACAACATCTACATATATTTAAATTTCTTTAAACTTTGTTAATACACAAAAATTACATAATTTTTTATATACTTTCGTATATAATATGTTTATAATTTTATTAATTTTAAAAATAATCTATAAGTTTCTATTATTTATTAATGTACCCTTAAGAAGTCATGAATAATGGAAGCTTATAAATTATTATTAAAATCAAACCATAATAAATTATATATATTAAAATGGTTTTCATCAGACATTGATCACAATAGTAAGGCCATTTTCTTATACTTGATCAGACTTTTGAACGAACTGTCGGACATTTTATCAGACATTTATCCGACATCTATCAGACTTTCTTATATTTGATCAGACTTTCGTAAGAAATGTCGAAAGAATGTCAAACATGGTATCAGACATTTGTCCGACTTCAATCAGATTTGTCGAAAATTCCTTCAGAATTTCCCCAGGAATTTATATCAGATTTCATACCGAATTCTGACCGACAACTCTACACATTTTTCCGAATTTCCTCAGACAAAGAGTTTCGAATTCCGAGCAACCTTCGGAATTCGATTTTCGTAACGAATTCTGACGGAATTCGGATACGAAATCGGCAACTTATGCAGACTGTCGGTACGAATTCGTTACGAACTCGGCAAAAATTGTTTAGTGGGTAGTGACGTGACAGTGTGGGTCTCGGCCCAGTACTATAATTACTAGGCTTCACGCGATATTTTTGAAATTGTGATATCATACCTTTTATGAAAGTTTTTGGATCAGCACTAATATTGGCGTAATTATTTTGCTAAAATTTCAACTCCTTCATCTGCATATCTGCGGCCAAAACACCGATTTTGGTCGACATTTTTTGATTGACCAAAAACTGCTGAACATATTTCAAATCCGACTTTAGTATGCAATTCTACTGGAAAATTTAAGATATATAAACTTAATTTGAATTTGGATGCACTATAATGCTTAAGAGCAAAAGAAAAAATGCAATTAAAAAAAATCAAAACTAGATTTTATCATTCGTAAATATACCCCCTTATTCACAAACAAAATTTTTATTTTATAAAAGGTTTATAAAACAAAATTTCCATACAAAATCTAATTTATAAACCGTTTATAAAATAAAGATTTTGTTTGTGAATAAGAGGGTTAATATTCAATGCCCTTAAGAAAATAGTGTCAAAATTTTTAGTTTATTATAATCCGTTTAGGAGTTATGATTTTAATAATGTTTTTTTCTTTATTATCTCCGAATTTAAAATCTGAAAATTTAAAGTCTCATCACAACTAAAGGTTAAATGATAGAAATTTTTGCACCATTTGTCTCAGCAAAAAGCATACTTTGCTTATGCGTAAAGAAAATAATTTTTGAAATATTTTTTGATAAAAGTGCATCTTCGGATAACTCTAAATGCATTTTTGGAGCATTTTAAAAGTGTGATTTTTCATATAATATCAATTATTAAGCAAGATTTCCTATCAATTCTACAGTTTCTGCTCTGTAAAAAATGATGCTCAAAATCAAGGGTTTCAGATATGCAGATTAAGGAGTTTTAATTTTGAAAAAATATTACAGCATTGTCATCACTGATACAAAAACCTTCTTAAAAGTTGTGATATCACAAAAACGGGAAACATTTTATTTTTTGAAATGAAGCCTTATTAGGTAAACATCTTATAGTAATTTTTCAAACCAATAAGAATTAAAGTTTTGAAAATAACATAAAAAATACGCATTGAATTTCTTTCATTTTGTTCTTTTTTAGGTTGCAGAAGAACGTGAGGAGCACAAATATGATAATAGGGAAAATACTCCTTACGGAGAATATGGTGGATGGCACAAAGCTGCAAAAGTGGATTCCCCAACTGTTACAACTACATTAAAGAATCTGGGAGCTCTTTATAGGAGACAAGGCATGTTTGAAGCTGCAGAGACTTTGGAAGATTGTGCTCTTCGAAGTAAAAAGGAGGCTTTGGATCTTGCGAAACAGTCAAAAGTAAATCAGTTATTGGCCGGAAATGACAAGAGAAGATCTAAACATTTAAAGGATGATGCTGAACATACTGATGAGGTAGGCGTTTTGAAGTTAACTGAATCACTAATTTATATTTTATTATTTAGCTAAGTCAGCAGATTCTACAATAGGGAGAATCCATGTGAAAGCGGACAGCAGTCGGATTTACCATCTCCGATTTTAATGAAACTTACCACACATATAACACCGTGCAACAGTCATTTTCACACATGAAAAAAATCTATGTGTAGGAAACGGTGGACCATTAGTATTAACTCTGTATACTCAGTTTTTCATCATCAGCTCTTATGCGCCTGTAAAAGGACCTTAAAGTTTAAAGAACATACCATTTCAAAAGATACAATTCCATATTTATATAATAAAATTGGTATTAATATTAATATCAAATGAAGTTGAGAACCTCTGCTTCAAAATAATATTATTTATTTCAATTCATCAGGATTAAAGAAATTCATGCTTAAAGAGAATTTGTCACAAAAAAGTAGTTAAAAATGTTTGTTTCGAAAATGAGATCTTTTTTAAATTTAATTTCTTTTTCGATTTTTTATCTAAGTGACTCAAATAAAAATAAAAATGAATGTACAGATTCCCAGCTTTCATTTGATACCAATATTAGCATTATACAACGCATATATATAAATATTTAAAATATTTGTTTGAAATTGCAAGTCCTTTAAACTTTGAAGTCCTTTTATAAGGACATAAGAGCTGATTATGAAAATCGGAGTATGTAGAGTTGCTCTAAATCACATGCATATTAACTTTTCTATGTGTGAACGCTTTTTATCAAAATTGTTGCAGGGTGTAATATATATAATATGTTCCACATATCATTGAATTTTTGAATGGAAACTCATTCCAATGTAAAATATCACGATTTGAAAATTTAAAAATATGTTAAAATTTCATAATAGTACATACATATAATTGCCCATAACTCTGAAACTACTTAAAGTCCAAAATAATTTTTGATTTCATATTAAAGCCAAAGAAATTGTCTTTAAAATCCTATAAATAAAATATTTTACTTCCAAAAGGTTAAAGGTCAATTTTCATAGTGTCAAATAGGTCATACAGCCCCGTGTTAAAAATTATAAAAATACATGGTATGAGGATACTTAAATTCTTCTACATTCTAGTGAAAACTTTTCGATGGAGACTCGTGTATCTCATAAACCAAACCGATTTAAATGAAATGACAAGGAAATTATTGAGGACGATTAGGCCTTACTGAAAGTATCTTTTGTCACCACAATATTAAAATAAAAGGTGGAAAACTGCGTCTTAGAAGTTAACTCTTCGACTTCAAACATTATTTTAAAGCTTCTAGCATCTTTAAATGAGATCAAATTTAACTGATCATAAACATTTCGTAATCTATACAATACAGTAAAGCTAGATCCATATTGCAATACACTCAAACCTCGTTTTATGCGAATTTGAATTAGTGCGGTTTCAAAATTCTATAATTTTTCTTTGCAAAAAAGATTTTGAGGAAAATACATAAAAAAAAAAGTTACCAACAAAGTACTACTACTGATTTTTTACCAATTCCGGTTCGGATATATAAAGTAGTGTTCAAATCCTTTGTACATGAAGAAATATTATATCTTATTTTTAAAAAATTTTATATATTTTCTATATATTTTTATTATTTGGAATTGGTATTGTTTGTTTCCTTTATTTTTTTGGTTTTTTATTTAAAACCCAATTAGTGGATTTTGTATGGAGCTAGTGTATCTTATTGTGCGAATTTGAATTATGCGCTTTTTTGCGAAACGAATTAATCGCATAAAACGAGGTTTGAGTGTACTAATTAAATTTATGGGTTTAAGAGATATAATTTAAATAAAGTAGTGGACAAAAGTTCAACAATTAAACTAAAATTATTTTTAAATTTTATTAATAACATAGTACTACCATTAAGTTTTATAATATCCGTAACCCTTATTTTCAGATTTGTGAAGCATTAATATACTTTTTATAGTCGAAGTACTCTCATTTAACACCACGTACCTCACCTTGTATTTTAAGAAGGTGGTATGAAAGTAAATTTTCAGTAAGGCTAAATCGTTCTTAACAATTTTCTTGTACATTTTACTTAAATTGATCCTGCGGTTTAAGAGATACATAGCATATTCCATATAAATTGAAATTGATTCCACTTTGTAATTTTTTATGTTTGTTTAATTTTTCATAAAATTTTGTATAAAACTTGCTTTAAATTACGTTTTGGTTAATAACTCCTGAACTACACGAGTCTCCATCGAAAAAATTTTAAAATATAGGAGAGAGTACAGGTATCCTCATACCATGTATTTTTATAATTTTTAACTATTCACTATACACTATGAAAATTGACCTTTAACCTTTTGGAAGTAAAATATTTTGTTTGCAGGATTATAAAAATCGGAGATGGTAAATCCGAAAATAGCCGTTTTCTCTCCGTTTTGCTATGGATTCTCCCAATAGTAAAAAAGCGTTAAAACAAAAATTTTGAGAAATGGTATCTAATAATGAACAAAATTTTCATTGCCACCGGCGTGTAAGCTTACCCTGTTGGTGAAAAAGACCACCGTGAAATTAGGCCTTCAAGGCAGCTGTTCACGTAAAACACTTCGAGATCTTTAGAATTCCTTAATTTTTTTAAAATACATATTAAAGCTTGCCAAAACAAGAAAATTAAAATTTGAGAAAGATAAAACAATTTATCAAATGACAGTTCTAAGGAAAGAAATGTCTATGTTTAAAATTTCGTAAAAATCGGAACGGACATTTAGGGGTGTTTGACGCAAAAACAAATAAACTTAAAAAGAAAATAGAACCAAAAAAAAACAACTTTTCCCCAGATATTTTCCAAAAAATTTCACTTTCGGAAGAAATTTCTTCAGAAAGATATGTATTTCTTGTGATTTTGTAAAACTACAATTCAAATTTCATTAAGTTAGAACAATATTTACAAAAGGTACCAACAATACAATTTATTAAATTTAAATTACCCAATCAATTTTGCATAATTTCATATACTATAGGCAATTTCATGTCAAGTGACTTACCTCAAAAGATCGATTTGGATGAAATTTGCATCTAGGTTTGTACTATTGGATAGTAGGCCAGATCTATAGGTTAGAGGGGGTCAAAGTTGAACATTTTGGTCATACAATGGTTTTTTTAATAAAAGGAGTTTAATAGGGTTGTCAAATCGTGTTTAAAATTTTTCGAATAAAAATTTACAATATTTTTTTTATTCGAGTAGTCGATTAAATATAAAAAATTATTTGATTATTCGAACAAAAAGTTTTAATTCGAATAATTTAATAAAATATAAATAAAACTTGCCAAACACCTCGTATATTAATGTACTTATTAGTGGAATCTCAACCTATTTTTAATTTCTCAATTTTTTAATGATATAGGTTCATCTACGTTGTTTAATTTACCTGGAGAAATACATATGTGTGCATTTCATCAGCTTTTAGAGTGACAATAAAAGTCGTTCTACTTATTTAATATAAACTAAAATTTTATTGTTCTTTCATTCAATTCTGTTTTCACACTAACTTGTTCAATCATGAACTACTTACTGACAAAACTAATGACGCCATTAAAATATACGTTTGATTTGAACTTGTGTCAATGTATTAGTGAGATGTCAAATGATAAAGTTTAATGGCGTTGCCAGATCACAAGCAAGTGGGTGTGCACACTACACCACCCCTCTATCAGCTTGTTGGTACGCTGCATATGGAAGTTGGTCCGAAAACCTGACCT
Source organism: Lucilia sericata (assembly GCF_015586225.1). Taxonomy (NCBI): domain Eukaryota; kingdom Metazoa; phylum Arthropoda; class Insecta; order Diptera; family Calliphoridae; genus Lucilia; species Lucilia sericata. Next base: position 265,703 of record NW_023994070.1, read on the forward strand.
TGCGCGGTTTGTACTACATTCTCTCCAGCTCCGATAACTCCATAGGGACGTAAGCTGGCTTCAATCTGTCCACAGAAACAGTCTTCGACCTGGTTCCTACGAGTATAGTATAGGTTTTCGAATGACGCTCCAATACAGCGTAGGGACCATCATATAGTGCCTTCAGCGGAGCTCGCACTGTGTCGTCCCTCAGAAAAACATGGGTGCAAAATCTTAGGTCCTTTGGTACGTATATCGACTTTTTCCCGTGCTGAGTTGTTGACGTGGGTCGTAGATTTTCAAATTGTTGAAGTTCTTAAGAAAGTCGTTCTCGTTGAAATACGGGCTCGCTCGTCTAATAAGAAGTCGCCGGGTAACCTGATCGCCTGTCCATATACAATTTCGGATACTGATACGCCTAAGTCTTCTTTCTTGCTTTTGAATTGCCGGCCCCGGTCTGTCGTTATGAATTTGGGCACTCCGAAACGACTAATCCATCCATAAAAGAGCGCTTTCGCCACAGTTTCTGCCGTGATGTCCGTAATTGGAATGGCCTCGATCCATCGGGAATTTCTGTCCACGCAAGTTAGACAGTAGTTACAGTTGTTCGACATCGGAAGTGGGCCGACCAAATCAATGTTAATATGTTCAAACCTTTTGGCGGGAACAGCAAATGTTTCCAAATCGCTTTTCGTGTGACGTGTTATCTTGCATCGCTGGCATTGTTGGCAATTTTTCTTATCTCAGCATTCATTTTGTTCCAAACAAAATTTTTAGCGATTAACTTTGTTGATGATCTTATCCCGGGATGTGAAAGTCCGTGTAATAACGCGGAGATCAGCGGTCGTAATGAACCTGGTACATATGGACGCCTGTTGATGTGTCGCATATTACTTCACCGCCTGGTACCTTCTGCAGGGTAAGTGATGTCGAACTCGTTCGCATGAGATTCTGTAATTCGGTACATTTCGCTTGTTCTTCAAAAAGCACTTTGTAATCGATCGTCGCCGGAATTCGCAATGTCTCTACCCGCGAGAGGACATCTGCCACAATGTTCCGGGAGCCACCTATGTGTTGTATGTTGACGCAAAATTGGCTTATAAAATTCAGTTGTCTCGTTTGTCGTGGGGATAAGCGTTCCCACCTCTGCTCAAAAGCATGTAATAATGGTTTATGATCCGTGAACACCGTAAATTGAGCGCCTTCCAAATAGAATCGAAAGTATCTAATAGCTGAGTATATAGCCATGAGTTCGCGGTCGTACGTACTATAGCGTTGTTCTGTTGTAGTAAAATTTTTCGAGAAAAACCCAAAGGCTGCCAGTGAACATTTACCCGTTGCTGCAGTGCTGCACCCATTGCCTTGCCGGATGCATCCGTCATTAATGCAATGTCCCCTGCGGGGAAATGTCAATAGTGTTGCGTTCGCCCTTAATCTTCTCGAAAGCTTCCTCGGCTTCGGCGGACCATTTTAGTTTTGTTCTGTCTCGTTTTTTGCATGGGCTCATCATCTTCTGCAAGGGTATTTCTATTTCGACTGCATGCGGCAGGGATCGTCTGTAAAAATTTATGGCGCCTAAGAGACTACGTAAATCCTCCACTTCCACTGGCTTTTTCCGCTCAATGATGGTCTCAACTTTGTGAGATAGTTGTTTTATGCCGTTTCTGGTTATCATATGTCCTAAAAATTCAATTTTGGATTGGCCCAACTGACATTTCTCGATATTAATATCCAAGCCTTTTTCCCTATAAATTTCAAAAAGTTGGCGTAAGTGGGATAAATGTTCCTCCACTGATGATGATGCCACGAGCACGTCGTCTAAATACGGGAAAACAAAGTCGAGGCCCTTAACTGTATCGTCCATAAAGCGTTGGAACGTCTGTGCAGCGTTCCGTAATCCAAATACCTTGCTAAAATTTGCTGAATTTGTATTGGCAGTTGGCGCAGCCATAAAGATCTCAATTTCTTGATTTCACGTAGCAAGGCAGAAGGTTTTTTACCTTCCATAGCCAAATTGTCGAATAACCGTTTAAAACGGATGTCGTCCGATTCACAGAACTCGTCAATAAGTCTTGCTTTGAGTATTTCATACTTTTCGGTAGCCGGAGGTGACATTATTATATCAGATGCACATTTCAATATCGATGAATCAATTTCTGACACCAGCGTATAATATTTCGTGTCGTCTGTTGTAATCCCAGCTCGCATGAACTGTGCTTCCACCTGCAGAAACCATAGTTTCGGGTCGGGTTTCCAAAAAGGTGGTGGTTTTACTGCCACTCGGGATACTTGTGAGGCTGCTGTGTTGCCGTTTGTATTTACTTTGGCGCTTTCGTTAGTGTTTTGCATCGTAACAGTCGGTGGTCACCACTTTAGTGTGAGAATAAAAGTCGTTCTTTTTATTTAATATAAACTAAAGTTTTATTGTTCTTTCATTCAATTCTGTTTTCACACTAACTTGTTCAATCATGAACTACTTACTGATAAAACTAATGACGCCATTAAAATATACGTTTGATTTGAACTTGTGTCAATGTATTAGTGAGATGTCAAATGATAAAGTTTAATGGCGTTGCCAGATCATAAGAAGTGGGTGTGCACACTACAAGCTAACATATTTTTCATATCAGTTTTGCACCGTTTTTACAAACCATTTTATATAAGAACCGTACTATTTATTAATGTATTAGAAAACTATGTCTATTCTGTGTAAACCCCAATTTGATTTTTATTGACTTAGTTATTGATCATTTTCTTAATACAATGTTGTTTAAAAATTTATTTATATGAGGAATAGGGTTAAATATGGGCAATAAAACCGAATCTAAATATAATACTTCAAGAACCAAATTATTTAATGTTTATCTGTTTCACTTATTGCAAACATAAAAAAAATTCAGAAAATCACTTTTGAAACTGGAAGCATTATATTTTTAACATTCAAAAATAAAATTTTTTATAAATTACAAAAAGTAATAAAAGTTTTGTTTCAATTATAACATATCTTTAGATTTAGTATTTGTTTTACAAAATATTAACGTACTTTTTTGTTTATTACTATAAAAAATATTCGTAAAAAGTAACATTAAAATATTATTCGAATATTCGATTAATCGGCAAACAATTTTCGAATTATTCTTTATTCTTTGGAAAATTTTTATTTGTTCGAAGAAAATCGAATAATTTTTATCCGAATGACAACTCTAGAGTTTAGATAGCTATTTCTTCAATGATACCAAAAAAATTTAAGTTCTTAAAAAATGTTTTTTTATTTTAGACTATTTCCTTTATGAGCTTTGTGGCAGAGCTTCGAATTAATGATTTTTTTAATTCTCAGGAATTCAATAGCTTAATTTAAAGGCTTTCAGTTTATTTTAATTCTGAATTCATTCATGTTTGGATTAGATTCAACTTTTCTTTAATTCAAATCTACTCCAAATTGAATTACGAAATTTTTCTTTAATTCAATTTGTAGTAGATTGAATGAGAACCCTTTCATTTGCAGCCAGAGTGTTTTATCTCAAAAACCAAAATTTCAGCTTAAGGTTTTTAAAATTTTAAGTTTTTTATCTCTATATAAAAGAATGCATGTGTATAAGTTTTAAATAACTTATTTTACAGCTGATATTTGTTAGTTTTTAAAAGAAAGATAATTCTGACGCTAATAAACACAAATTCTGTGCACAAGAAAATTTTTCTATTTTTAAGCTATAACATCATTGCTGCAAAATAAGATTAGTATGCTTTGTGACCATGTTTTGTTTTATGATCATAAAGATCATCAAAAATAACAAGTCCGTTGAAGTTTGCTTAGAACAGAATTGATCCCGAACACAAAATAATCAGCCACGGAACGCCTGTGTTTAGTTTATAAGGGAGATGCAACCACCGCTATTGATAGTTTACCTATTTTTCAAATGTTTATATGGATTTCAATGTTGCCTGCAAAATTTGAGATTTCTTATATTTAATACATACACGGGGTACATTTCCCCCTACAACACGTACAACATTTGAGGATTCAATTTCCTATATTTTCCTAGATATAAAATTTTGCTGCAGCTGTGTAAATAAATAAATAATGGTTTCTCCGATATACGACTAACTTTATATGGGGGATGACACGCCCACTATTTCTTATCCGCCCATTATTGCACAAAATTTGCATATTGACATTTCAGTTTATCGTACAAAATTTGGTAACTGTGCTAGTTCGTCCCTTTTTTCCCCAGCATTCATATATGACAGACCTGGGATAAATGCATTAAATGTGTTAATGCATTAACAATTTTTTCAACATTAAAAAAATTAATGTTAATGCACGTTAATGCATTAATTTTACATTAACATTAAATATTTTTGAAATTAATGCATTAATTTTGTATTAACATTAAATATTTTTGAATTTAATGCATTAATTTTCATTAACATTAAATAATAAGTAATAAAATTAATGCATTAGTTTTCCATTAACATTAATGTATAAAATAATTTATAAAAATAACAATACAACGCTAAAGACCTCGATCAAACTAAATTCAAGTAAAATTTAATGTGATAATGTCTTTTCTAATAAGTACTATACTCGAGAATACATATCAGAAGAATAGTATCACTTTCCAGGTATTCCTTTTTTAGTTTATTTTGTCACTCTGTGGAAATAGGAGTTATTAGAAAGGACTTTAACCTATTTAATTTTAGTTGTATTTAGTTAGATCGAGATCTTTTGTGCTGTATTTTTATTTATGTTTATCAATTTTTATATATCGTTAGCTTAGTACGCAAACGTAACAAGTCCTCTTTTGTAAATTTTATAGGAGAAGCAAAAAACTTCATAACTTTTCCTTTATTTCATATTTTTAAAATCTGTAATCGCAGTTTTCTTCTTAGATTTCTCGTTTTTTAATATCAGTTGTGAAACAATTTAAAAGTAATGCTGTTGAATACTTATGGCGGTTTTTTAGGACTTAGCGCGTTTTCTATTTCTGAATTTTTATTTTTTGCGGGACTTAGCACATTTTCTTATAACTTTTTCCTTACGTACAGGTTCTATTTTGAAGATAATTTGATATATGTAATTTGACACAAATGTTTTGCTGTGTCTTTCGGACGAAGTGTATAAAACAGTGGTGGGCAGACACATACTATCAAGTATTTATTGTGTGTTTTAAGCAGCAGAGAACCGTATTCAAGTCAACATTTAGTATTAGTACACTGTAAAAAGTTGTTCATAAACAAAATAAAATATTTTGCGTGCAAATACACCTTTAATGTACATCAGAGACAGTAATTGTTATTATTTTTATTAAAAAAAATTAAAATTAAAAATTTTATTTGGTTTGTATTTAATTTCTCAGAAAATACAAATTGCTTTTGATTTGAATTTTTTATATTTTCCGTAAAAATTACTGAGAACTTTTTCAAATAAAAATCAATAATAAAAAACACAAATAATTTTTAAATCATAAGACACAAATAAAAATCAGGCAATGATTTTTATTTTTTGAAATTAATTATAAATCTCATTATGCGATATTTACCTTTAAAATACATTAAAAATGATCGGGTTTAACCCTTAAAAGGATACCAAACAGTAGTGGCACAACGAAACTCTTGGGCCTGGCTGGGACCCCTTGTAATTTGTATGGAATTTTATAGTTAAAACTATGAAATCAATAAAAAAAAATAAATTATTTAAAAATTAACCAAATTTATTAATATTCACAACATAAAATAAGTTTGTGTAACCAAAAAAACAAAAAATTCAGTTATTTTAAAATTTAAAATAAGTGAATTTTTGTTTTTTGGTTATTTTATTTTAAAATTTAAAATAACTGAATTTATGTTTTTTTTGGTTACACAAACTTATTTTATGTTGTGAATATTAATTAATTTGGTAAATTTTTAAATAATTTTTTTACTGATTTCATAGTTTTAACTATTTAAAATTTAAATACATAAAAACGAAAAAAACATAAAAATTCGATAAAATTTGTAATATTATGCATTGAAATATTATGTAATTTAATGTTGACCACATTCTAAACAAATGTATATGCATTTTGCTGGAGGTAAACTTTTTACGATTTACGATTTGTATTTCTGTTTCTTTATAAATTTTGCACTTTGATTGGCTTTTCAAGTACTCAGAGCCATAAAAGTCCAATTGGTTCCTGTAAAAGATGCAAAATAAATTATAAATTGAAGCAATATAAATTATAAATTGAAGCAATATATTGTAAACTTCGTTCTTCCTCTAAACCGAAAAAGTTTTTCGTCAACGGTAATATTTTCAAATGGCTTATAATTTGGTTTAAGATTTTATCAGCTTTGTCGGTTTGAGATCGAAAGACCTTTTCGTGCGGCAATCACCAAAACGTATAAATCGTAATAAAAGCTGAAATTTCTTCAATAACATCCCAGCGGTAAAAATACACATTATGTACTCGCTTATGTAAGTGATATTTCGTGGCAGTCAGTGGTGATGCTTTCACTTATTCTTCCACTTAGATTTAACATAAAAGTGTCCTAGGCTGCCACATCGATGTGCTCTCGCTTAGAATGTAAGCCACAATATCATTAGGACAAATTAAAATTTCACTTACATAATGTGTGGAGTTCTAAGCGAAGTTAATGAGACGCCTATAAACGCTTGCAAATAGTAATGTAATGTATGTAGATTACAATCCTATTTGCATTTGTCTTCCCTTTTTGTTATAGAAAAAATATATATTTGTTTATATTTATTTTAAAATTATGCAAGTTTATTTAAAAATGATTATCAAATAATAAACATGTATTATAGTTAATTCAATAAAAATATAATTAAACAATTTTAACGAAGATAAATTTCATTTTCTTTTGAAACTTTTGGCCATCTTCCTTTCCAGATCCTGTAAACAATCAAGAGGAAATTGTCAGTATTAAAACTAGAAGATATGAAGATTTAGATCACCACAATTATTTTAAATTTTTACAATAAAATAACTTTTTTAACAAAACACAACTTCACTTACAAAAGATCAACTTTAAACTGATACAAAAAGATCCTTCTTTTCATGTAGTATACAAAAGAAAAATAAAACGGTACTTTAGTTCTGTTTTTTTTAAGAAATAAAAACAAAAAACAAAATGAAAAAGGCAGCTAACTCTCTGCTTAAATCGTGATCTATGTTATAATTAAAGTGCATGATATGTTGGATTACGCATACATTGCACTCTAAGTACTTAGATTGCTCGCTTAGAACGTCATACTGATGTCATCGAATATTATCTAAGTACTTTGTTTCATTTACCGCTGAGATTATTCGAAATATATATACATACATATGTAAATAGGCATGTTTGTAGTTTTCAATAATTCTGCTGTATGCTCATTTATTATAATTTGTTTAGGCTGAATATTCTAATAGAACAACATCCTCCTATACCTCTCAATATCTTATGAACAATCTTCTGGTATATGGAAGAGACATGGACCACTCTATTCCATCTTTTCCATAAAATAAATCATTATTGTTGGACGTATAAAAAAACGTTTGATCGTTTTTATTTTCTTTGTCGTTTTCGCTTGTACATATTTTCATCATGAAAGCTTTCTATCATCGAAAGCTTTCACGAATTTAGCAATGCCTTCAGCAAATTTTTTTTCAAAAAATCAGGGATCAGATCTTGAAATAGTTTCCATATAGTATTCATTACAATTACTATAAGTACTTGTAAATTTTTGCACAAGCAGCTATTTGATGAATTGTTGAAACAGAAAATAAAATGACTGTTATTCTCTTGTTATTTTTTACATACTAAAGATAAAATGTTGTCCAAGGATTTTTCTGTACTCTTATTTTCATAGATTTTGTTTTGATTTCATTTACTGTTGTATAAATAGTAAATATTTAGTTTTGATTGCACTTATATCCATTTAAAACATTACTAGTTCTGACCAGGCCTTGGAGGTATGAATATGAACAAAATTTTATTAGGGGCGATAACCACGCCCACAATACAAACATTTTAATTTTTTTATATTCTTCTGTACAAAACATAACTAATGAGGAATTCATAAAATTTCAAGAAGATATCTCAATTCTATTAATATAAAAAATGTAATTAAATCCAAAAAATGTCTGGCCAGGCACTGATATCCACTTAAGGGTTAAACAGAGATTAATAGAAAATTGGTAAAATTTCTTTACCACTGATATAATCTGAAATTGTGCAAAAATTAGATTCAAAAATTGGAAAATTAAAATTTCTTTAGGTGGTTTTTATTCTTTGTTTAGAAAGATAAAAATCATTGATTGATTTCTATTTTTTGTTTGAATAAATAAAAATTACTGAGTGAGTATTATTAAAAAAACATAAATAATTTTTTATTGAAACAAATAGAATAAAAATCAAAAATAATTTTTATTTTCAATTTTTATTATAAAAATCAAGAAAAAGTTTATTGAAGAAATCGATTAAAAAAGGTTGGGGAAATATTTTGGTACATTCAAAACATTTCTAGGACGATTCTTTCATACTGATTTTTTTAAGCAAAAATTTCATAGATAATAATTATTTTCTATCTCTGATGTACATAAACATACTTTAATAAATTATTTCAATAATTTTTTGCAATAAAGCGTGGAAAACTAAAATGTAATTTCATGAAAAACTAAATATTTTTATAAATAATGAATATTATCTATAAAAATTTATAATTCCCTTTCATTTCATATAAAAAAAAACAATTTTCCCAATTAACATCAAACATTTTGCTATGTGTATTAAAAGAGAACATAACATGCATTAAAAAATTTCGCAACAACCAAACAACAAACAAGCATTCGAATCGCAATTGTGCTTTTGACTGGTATAAAATTAAGTAAGTGTAGACTCACGATTTCTCATGATCCCCATACAAGTGGTTCCTCGGAAAAGGGATTAAACTGAAATAAATATGACCCAGTTATTTTTTGGTATTCAAAAATTATATAGTAAAGAATGGCGGACATCGGGCTTTATTTGGTCCTAGCCCCCATATAATATCTACTCCAGCAAATTATTTTAATGCTCATAAATTCATTAAACATAACAGTAAAGCTTCGAAATTCTATATAGACAAAACATTAATGAATATAAATCGCTACACTAATTTTTATAAGTAACTGTGTATATTTGACCATCGCTCCCATATAAAGTACCCTTGAAAAAATTACTCTAACGCTTATAAATGTATTTAAAATAGCAGAATAGTGATGAAATCCGACATAAACAAGATTTATGGGACCACAAAAACTATTTACGACATTTTATGAGCATAGGGCAATGTTTTACACAACGCACAACTGACTTAAAATAACAATATAGTGATGCAATTCAACTTAACAAGTTTTAAAGGAACCAACATTTCTTTACTAACTACTATGAGATTCGGTCCATAATTTACGCTATTCTCTATATCATCCCTCTTAAATAAAATCTGTTTTTTGTCAATATTTACTTGTTTTATTTTAAAAATGTATTCCATGATTTCGTACTCAATCGAAGATTTCACAAACTATAACTATTTTCTAGACGTTGATGTACAAAATGTTTAATATTTCTTTTTACATGACTAATTAATGCCTTTATAATAGCAAATTGAAAGGACACTTTTTCTATGTATATTTTTATTGTTTTGAGGACTTAGCACGTTTGCATACCACAGCAAAAATACATGTTTAAAGTAAAAATAAGGTAGTTTCTTGATTGTAACACGTGTATTTCAAGATACATATACTACCTACCATTCTGCATTAAAATCTCAATTTCTATAAAAAGTGGACTTGTTACGTTTGCATACTAAGCTAACGATATATTAATGTTAATGGAAAATTAATGCATTGATTTTATTACATATTTAATGTTAATGTAAAATTAATGCACTAAATTCAAAAATATTTAATGTTAATGCAAAATTAATGCATTAATTTCAAAAATATTTAATGTTAATGTAAAATTAATGCATTAAATTCCAAAATATTTAATGTTAATGCAAATTGAATGCATTCAATTTTACAAATCTAATGTTAAATTATTTAAAATTAAATTATTTTTTTATTTAATTTAATGTATGCAAAATTAATGGAAATCGCCCAGGTCTGATATATGATCAATTATTTTTTAATTCCTTTGAAATTGAACTAAATAGTTAATAACTTTGGTAAATTTAAAATGTAAAATTGTAAAACTCTAGGTCTTCATTCCAAAACGTAATCGGTTTTGGAAATTTACAAAATTAAAAAAAACGTGTGTCACATTTTTTGTCCATAGCTTTAAACTTTTAGACAATATTCGTTATTGTACAAACTAAAGACACTTAGAAGATAAAGTCTTTAGAAGCTTATCCGTGTGACATCGCTTCACCTATTAGAACTTGGTTGTTGAAATTTGTCAAATTTTGCATAATTTCATTTCTTTGATTTTTGTGGTTTTATATATCGAGAGTCTATATTCAATAGTCTCTAAAATAACACAAGTTTTCAGGAGAGCAAAAAAACTGTTTATTTCGCTAATTCGTGAATATTTAAAAAATTTTTCTTCTACAATATATTTTTATGACAATACTCTAAATCGATATATAAAAAGAATATATAAATTTTGCATTATTTTCAAAATTATTCACAAATTTATATCAGATAGACCTTTTTTTCCTACGAAAATTTTTTTACAACCTTCAGATAGAGAGTTTTTCATAGAAATATAAATTATTTATTTGATTAAATATCAATAAATATTATATTTTAGGCAATTTAATGAAGTAATATAAACCAAATTGTTGAAAAAGCAACAGATTATAAGATTTTCGTCCAAACTCAATGTTATATGGTTAAACAGGTCTATAAAACTAATCAAATTAGTGTCATAATGAGCGATATCTCGAAAACTATTAAACCGATTTTAAATATTTTTGTGTTCAGCATTTCCAAATTAGTAAAAACACATGTTTTGCAACAGAAAATTATCCAAAACAATAAGGATTGAAGCAATTTTTGGATAACATAGAGAGTTTTGCATTCAGAATTTTTCTTTTTTTTAAGATAGCGAAATTTAAACATTGCTATAAAATTGTCAAAAAATATTTTTTTCTTTTGAAATATATGTCACTGATGCGGGATAGTTTGCTGGACATTTTGGCTTATTTTCATTAAAATGACAGATAGAGACATTTTTTCAGACATGTCTGATGTCAGAAATTTTCTGAAATAATTCTTATACTTTATCAGAATTTTTAAAGAATTTCCAAATTTCCTTTAGACATTTTACAGAATAATCGACAAACTGTTTGTTAGACTTTTCTGTACATTTTCTGAAGTATTAAACGATTAACATTAGACTTGTCGGCACATTGTCGAAAGGGAATTTCAGTGTAACGATAATTATGAGACTAATCTGCACATTGCCGGAGGACAATTTGTTTTTTTATTCCTATATTATTTTTTTAGACATAAAGGAGAATAGTCTGTACATTTTCTGAAGCACAGTGGGGCAGAATCGATATTTTTTGGAAATAAATCTGGCATTATCGGCTGGGATTTTCATTCCTATTTTTGGGAATTGCGGGATGCCCTTTGACCTTTTCAATTTTTTTTAGCATTTTCTTATTTGAAATGACAAATTTAACAAGCGTTGAAAATTTCATTGAGTTTTGTTCATAAATAAAGACTTTGTCATATATTACATATTTGTTTAATTTCTAAAACTATGATTTATATCAAAATTTTAATAGGGTCGCAGATAGCTACAACAATTTAGTTCATATTTATCCCTTAATATCATTTTTTAGTTAGATATGGAAATTCTCGACCCTTTACAAAAAATTTCAAGCCAATATCTCAATTACATTCAAAAATATGTTCATTTAACCCTGTGTCCTTTAATTTCATCTTTTTCATATTTTAGTATTAAGTATGACAGAACATACATTTGGTGTTGAATAAAATATTTGGACAATTTTTAAAAATTATTTAGTTAATTATTTTATTAAAGACTATAACATTGTATATACAATAAAAAAATTATAATTTTATTATGAGCCACGCACAACAACACCTAAACCACCCCACACAAACCACCTTTCCCGCCCACCGAAATATAAAACACAATTTAATACAATATCATCAGTTAGTATAATAACTTTTTTTATTTGAACTGTTTATCTTAAACATAATACAATTAATTCTTACAACCTACTTATATAGTTAATTCCTAACACTACTTATTTTCTATAAAATAATCTGTCATATCGGTATACATATCCAGAAGGTAATATAAGTCCTTTAAATCTTCCTTGTTTTGAGATGATAGAGTTTCATAACAAATCCATCTTTTTCTCATAGTTGAAAGAACAGGATCAGAAGATAGAAGTAAACTATTAAAAATATCTTCATTCTGTGATTGCCTGGAGCATTTTCTTGAGCTGAATAGTTGAACATGCTTAAAATCTCGATTCCTCGCTTCCTGGGCTTCTTCTGTTAACTCTCCAAGTGGAAGAATATTCGATTCAATTATTATTTGACCATGACACAATACTTTGTGTACTGTTGGTGTTAGTTTGATGTATATTCCCCAAATCGATTTCCATTAATTTTATGTTTATTATTCAGTGCCATTAAAATAGTGTTAACTCTTCGAAGCAACTCCTTGTCGATTCCAGTTATTTTTGAAGTAATTTCAAAATCACGAAAAAACCTTCTCGTCGTATTACCGTCATTTGTACTACCGCAACTTGGAAGTGGTTTGTCGATGTTTAATCCCATCTGAACTTTAAATTCTTCTTGGATTCTGCTTTTTTCCGCAGCTCTCAGTTCTTTCAATTCTTCATTATTTTTTGTTGATTTAGTAAGATTCTCTGGCACACTTCTATATTTGAGGTCGTATGCTATGTGTAAAAAGTAATCCAAAAATCGTATTCTGGCATGAAGTGGTGAAATTCTGAAAGACAGGACTTCTTCATTAATACTTCTGCTTTTGTTTATATTTGAGAATTGCGACTTTTTCTCATTACATATTGAGCATCTCCAGAAGGAAGAAGTTTCTGTTATGGCATTGCTGACCTTTCCATCAATCATTGTTAAGCTGAGCTGATATGATACGTTAATAGAGAATTCCTTTATTTTTATGCAAATTGGCCCCAGTGCATTTATTTCATCTTTTAAATATTCCACTAAATCTTTTGTTGTTTTCTTTGCTTCCTTTATATATTCAAATCCAATAGGTCTACAAAAATTTTTTGAACCCGGAGTTGTATTGATCCATATATCTTCAAATGAATTTCCGATGCTTGACGATGATGGATTAAGGGAATATGAACGAATTCGTAATGGCACTTATGATGACATAAATACACTTTTGTAGTCTGCTAATGTCCGAATTCCACAAGCTTGTTTATATTCTGGAAGTGCTGATAAACCGTCACATCCCCACTTACACATTAAGACAACATCACAGTTATGAATTTTCCTTAGTTGGTCTTCTGAAATGTCTGACACAATTCTTGATGCTGTGTTTTCGAGCAAAGATGATATATCAATACAAGCTTCCACATCATTAACAGCAATAGGTGATGGTACGATAGTTCGTTTTTTTCCTGGATCGCCTTGTATGATGGTAATATATTGTGTCCTTTTTCATGCAGAGCTTTCCTTAATATTTGGTACTTATTTCGACTGAGACCCAGTTCCAACATAAGCGCTATTGCTTCCTCTTCAGTAAAATTTGATTGTGATGTTGGAGTTGGTATACTTTCCACAATTCGCTTAAGTCGTTTTGGTGATGCATTAGGAAGAGTAGTTGCAATATGTACGGCATCCATAGGTTGGTTTTCCATTTTCAGCATTTCGTTAAATGTATCAGCAATTTCCTCATTTGAGATTGAAAAAAGTTTTTGTATGACCCTCTTTTTTTGACCTTGAACATAAGTCTTCGTATGACTTGCAAGGCGCTCCTGTTGATGTGTTGTAAGTTGAGATTTCCGTAGTAGTTTCCATCCAACTACAAAATTTTAATCGAAATTTCTTTTGATTTCCATCCACAGACTTACTTTTTACATCAAAAAGTTTTCAATTTTTGATATGCCTGTTTTGTCTACTTTTCTACTATATGTAGTTTTTATATAATTTGAAATGTCTTCAATTCTTTCTGGCTCTTTTGAAGATACACTCCATAAAACGGAACACAACTCTTCGTACTTTAATGTAATCTTCATTGTAGATTTATTAAATATGGTACTTAAAATCTGAGAAGTTTATGTATAGTTTATATACCAATTCTTGTCATTTCCGATACAGGTATTCCAAAGTAAAAAATTACGAATTGTCTACCTATTAACATTTAGGACTATATTACTATAACCTGTAATTCAGTCATTGATATTTCTTATTAGTGAATGAATCGAAATTATCATTACCTGTATATTTTTACCTACATGATCATAAACGAAATGAACGAAAATGTCGAAAAAATTTAGGTAAAAAATAGTTATAAATTTCTGAAAATTTAAGCATAATAGGACCTTTCAATTATAAGGATAAGCAAACAAATAAAAAATAGGTAAATATAAGATTTAAATATGTTCTGTCATATTTAATACTAAAATATGAAAAATATGAAATTAAAGGATACAGGTTTAAATGAACATATTTTTGAATGTAATTGAGATATTGGCTTGAAAATTTTTGTAAAGAATCGAGAATTTCCATATCTAACTAAAAAAAGATATTAAGGGATAATTATGGACTAAATTGTTGTAGCTATCTGCGACCCTATTAAAATTTTGATATAAATCATAGTTTTAGAAATTAAACAAAAATGTAATATATGACAAAATCTTTATTTATGATCAAAACTCAATGAAATTTTCAGCGCTTGTTAAATTTGTCATTTCAAATAAGAAAATGCAAAAAAAAAAGTTGAAAAGGTCAAAGGGCATCCCGCAATTCCCAAAAATAGGAATGAAAATCCCAAAAATGGGATTTTTACTTTTTTGCCCATAGGGTCCACATTTCTTTCAGGGCTGGGAAAATACTTTTGGAGTAAATATAAAACATATTGAGGTTTCCAAAACTGCTTTCAGTTTTCTGATCCCAGCTTTGGGATTTTAGAACATGTCGCCCAAAGTTGAAGTTTTGATAAAAAATAGGTCATATTCGGAAGGACGCCGTGGCAACATTTTCAAAAAATAGGACAAGTTTTTTACGCCAAAGCGTTCTGCGTAAAGATACCTTTTAGAAAACTATAAAATTGTTATATGTTCTTAAAGAAAATTTTATTTTATTAATAAAAGAATTAAGACACATTTTGGGCAAAAAAACGGCAAAAATCTAAAATTTTTTGAATTTTTAAATTAAAAAACGTATATTTTTGGATCTGTAAATGATATTGATCTGAAATTGCGCCCGGTATTCAAAAAAAGGCGGACCAAGGTATGGTAAATTTTGTATCACTAAATTTTTAAATTCCTATAACTCGGATATTATAAGAGATAAGTAGTATGTCCAAGCATGTTTTTTCAAGATCTCGTCGAGCGCTTTCAGAAAAAAAAAATAAAAATCTTTGTATTTGGATGAAAAACAAAAAATGGCACGAGTTTAAAAATTGTACATGTCGTAGGTACCCTACTTTGAGCTGCCACAGCGCCGTCCCTAGGGCATCTGCGGGGTTCATCTTCAAAACTTAACCTCGAATACTCCTTGGCTACTCTCACGCCAAATTTTATCGCGATCGGATCAGCCGTTTAGAAATGCCAGATTTATTTCCAAAAATTTCGTTTCTGCCCCACTCTGTGAAGTAAAATATAAAATAGCTTAAGAATTATATCCGATAAATCTGCACATAATCTGAAGAGAATTGTTTTTGTAACTTCGTCAGACAATTAAGCGAATAATATAAATTTCCTTTAGATATTTAGCAGAATATTCTGCACATTTTCTGATATTTTTTGCTCCGTCATTTTGTTCCCATTTTCAGCACTTTTGTAAGAAAACTTTGCGACAACTCTGCACATTATATGAAAGAAATTTTATTTTAAAAATCATGCACAAACCTGTTTATATTTTTAAATTCGTCAACTGTACTTTAAAAGGGAATTTATTTATTATTTTCTCAGTTGGTCTTTGAAAATCAAGTAAACAACATCTGCATATGTGATGATTATTGCTTAAATTTCTTAAATATGTAAGTAGTATGGTTTAATTTTAAAAATAATCTGTATCTTTCTATTTTATTATTTATTTATGCACCTTTAAGAAGTCATTATTAAAATTAAACTATAATAAATTATATATATGAAAATAGTTTTCATCGGACGTTGATCAGAATAGTCAGGCCATTTTCTTATACTTGATCAGACTTTTGTACGAACTGTCAGACATTTTATCAGACATTTATCCGACATATATCAGACATTCTTATATTTGATCAGTCGGTCAGATTTCCGTATGAAATCTGATATAAATTCCTGGGGAAATTCTGAAGGAATTTTCGACAAATCTGATTGAAGTCGGACAAATGTCTGATACCATGTCTGACATTCTTTCGACATTTCGTACGAAAGTCTGATCAAATATAAGAAAGTCTGATAGATGTCGGATAAATGTCTGATAAAATGTCTGACAGTTCGTTCAAAAGTCTGATCAAGTATAAGAAAGCCTGATAGATGTCGGATAAATGTCTGATAAAATTTACGACAGTTCGTACAAAAGTCTGATCAAGTATAAGAAAATGGCCTGACTATTCTGATCAACGTCTGATGAAAACTATTTTCATATATATAATTTATTATGGTTTGATTTTAATAATAATAATTTATGAGCTTCCATTGGCGTCATGAAATAACTCCCCAAAACAAAAATGAAATAAGTCCTCAAATTTGGGGACTTATTTCATTATGAAATAATTCCCCAATTTAAAAATGAAAAAAGACCCAATGAAATGAAATAACTTCCTAAATTAAAATGAAATAACACCCCATTTTTGGGGATTTATTTCACATGAAACAAATCCCTAATTTTACAATGAAATAAGTTCCCATTTAAAAATAACAAATTATGGAACAAGTCGGTTTTAGTGACATTTCTAAAAAAGTAGGTCGCTCATACTTTCGAGTGGGGCTTCAAAGTTTAATACATTTCAGTTTAATCGCTTAATAAAGATTCCTTTAATAGCCGGCCTGCGGCCGGGCGCACGGACTTTCTACTCTATGGTATGTCCAACAACGGCTTCGCTTAATAAATATTTCCTAAATAGCCGGCCAGCCTGCTGCCGGACGCAAGGATTTACCACTTTATAATATGACCAACACCGGCTTCGCTTAATAAAGATTTCCTAAATAGCCGGCCTAGGGCCGAACACTTTTGATACAAGGAGAGTGTATTCTTAGTGAAGCCGGTGTCCAATGTAACCCAGAGGATAAAACCCTAGCGCCCGGTCGAAGGCCGTCTATCAGACATATATTATTTATACCTCCCCATTTTAAATGTGAAATAATGCCCCAAAAAACGAATTAAATCCCCAAATTTCTTTGTTTTTGCTTTCTGAACAAATCTTTAGGGAGTTATTTCATTTTGTTTTGGGGAGTTATTTCGTGGGGAGTTATTTCATGACGCCGCTTCCATTATTCATGACTTCTTAAGGGTACATTAATAAATAATAGAAACTTATAGATTATTTTTAAAATTAATAAAGTTATAAACATATTATATACGAAAGTATTTAAAAATTTATGTAATTTTTGTGTATTAACAAAGTTTAAAGAAATTAAAACAATAATTATGCAGATGTTGTTTACTTGATTTCCAAAGACCAACTGAGATAATAAAAGAAAATAAAAATTAAATTCATTTTTAAAGTACAGTTGACGAATTTCAAAATATAATCAGGTTTGTGCATGATTTTTATTTAAAAAAAAAATAATAAATTTCCTTCAGATAATGTGCAGAGTTGTCGCAAAGTTTTTTTACAAAAGTACTGAAAATGGGAACAAAATGACGAATCAAAAATATCAGAAATGTGCAGACTATTCTGTTAAATATCTAAAGGAAATTTATATTATTCGCTTAATTGTCTGACGAAGTTACAAAAACAATTCTCTTCAGATTATGTGCAGATTTATCGGATATAATTCTTAAGCCATTTTATATTTTACTTCAGAAAATGTACGGACTATTCTCCTTTATGTCTAAAAAATAATATAGGAATAAAAAAACAATTGTCCTCCGCCAATGTGCAGATTAGTCTCATAATTGTCGTAACTCTGAAATTCCCTTTCGACAATGTGCTGACAAGTCTGATATTAATCGTTTAATACTTCAGAAAATGCGCAGAAAAGTCTAACAAACAGTTTGCCGATTATTCTGTAAAATGTCTAAAGGAAATTTGGAAATTCGTAAAAAATTCTGATAAAGTATAAAAATTATTTAAGAAAATTTCTGACATCAGGCTTGTCTGAAAAAATTGTTTACTGGGTTAACATTTTTTGCCAAGGTACATCATGGATGATGCTAAAAATTTGTCAGAATTAGTCAAAATTATCAATATTTGCAATTTTTCTGAATACTTTAATGCAAAACTGGGGCGCATCAAAAAATAAAATAATTGTATGTTTAGTTGTCCAAATAAAATGTACCTAGCTTTAAAAAGCATCACTCTATAAATATTTAATTCCTTTAAATTATAAGTTTTTAAATCAAGCTCGTAGAATTCAGATATTCTTATTATTATGTATGTCGTAGTCGAAAATCGTCGTAGTCAAATTTAAATTTTATTATTTTGTGAAGAAGATCCCAGCAAAAGGTCACATGACAAAGATGTTGTTTAATCAGAGGTGCGAGTGATGACGAAGTGGTTCGATTTAGGTGAAACATGCATGATTTCAACATTAGCGTGTCATTGGAGATCATTTGTTTATGCGGGATTTTATCGAACCAATGTAATTTTAATGATTCGAAAACGATGTTTCATTAGTTCAAGCTATTTGTTTTGTATGTCTAATAAATTTGGGAAAATATATAAAATAATATTAATAATCAAAAATATTTCTAATAACACATAAATTTCATTTGATTAAAATAACAATCTGAATTAATTTTTTAAGTTTTAAAGGATTTTTTTAACTGCGGAATGGGTTGAATTTAGGAAGGCATTTAGAATGAGTTGTATTAGCACTGTTATTAAAGAAGTCATGAAACTTGCATTCACTTTGCACTACTGCAAAATTTTTTTGCTGGGATTATTTTAACAAGTATATTCAGTGCTTTTATTAGTTTTTTGACCTTTATATATTAGCACATTGAATTAATAAGAACCATTAATAGTTTTTTATGACCGGAGATTATTTTAATAGCTTCCCAGCAAAAAAAAAGCGTGGAAAAGGATGTAGTATTTTCATCACAACTAATAACCCGAAGTACTTCAAATTCGGGTGAAAAACCTATGAATTTTACATTAGCGTGTCATTGGAGGGATGTTGTTCATTTTTAAAACTTTGACCTACATATAATCTTAATCTTATAAGCAGTAAAAATCCGATATTCTAATAAACCACATTCTTTCAATGACACCCGTATGTAAATTTCATTGGTTTTTCACCAAAATTTGATGTACAGTGGGACCTCGATTTTTCGTGATGGTCGGGACCGGAAGTATTCTGTATAATCAATTTTCCCGGTTAATTGAGTACCAATTTTGGCCAGATTTTTAATACATATTTTGATTATTTAATAAATGAGTTTATTTATATAAACTAAATAATTTAAGGATTTTAAATACATTCCTGTTTCCAAAATAATTTTTTGTTTTCAGAAAACAAAGAACAAAGAAGTAGATAAGGATTTCATGTTATTTAATTTCGAATAATCACGGATAATAGAGGTAATCACTGTTAAACAATAAAGAAAAATTTAAGTCAATCCAAAAAAAAAAGTCGATGCAAACAATTTTCTTCTTTTATTCCGGATAATTGATGTTGCCGGATATAGAATCACGGATAATCGAGGTTCTACAGTACTTCGAATATGTTATTTGTAGTGACTTTCCTTCCTATCTCTTTCCTCACTTTCAACTGAGTTTTTATTTGTAAGGAAATATTTGGTTTATAAAAGCGAAAAATATGTAATCGCATTCTTAGATGTGATTAAGAGGTCGTTTGTAAAGTATGACATCAATTATTTTTTGCTTGGATAATAGAACTAGTTTTAATAGACTTTAATCATTTGCGAACATAAGTTCTAATTTTCGAAGTTTTTTTATTATTCAAAGATTATTTTAAAACCAAACGAAACGAATTTTCGAACACAATACTATATTGCCACCATAGTAATCATAACAGATTTAAATAGACTCAAAACATTTTCGAACATATGTTCGAATATTCAGATTTTCTTTTCTAGGTTTTTATGATTCAGAGTATTTTAAAACCATAAAAAATTTTTTTCGAATTTTCGAAGATTATATTATATGTTCCTCTGGTGTACTCATAACTTCCAAATTCCAGCAAATTTGAGCTACGGGAATTGTTGCGAATAGCTTTGAAAGTTTTTGTCACTAGTAAAATACACATCGACATCTGTCGAATTTTCCATTAACATACGAAATACATAA
Organism: Lucilia sericata; assembly: GCF_015586225.1. Taxonomy (NCBI): domain Eukaryota; kingdom Metazoa; phylum Arthropoda; class Insecta; order Diptera; family Calliphoridae; genus Lucilia; species Lucilia sericata. The sequence continues at coordinate 286,304 of NW_023994070.1, forward strand.
TACCATTTTTATACCCTCAACCTTCTTGAGAAGCGTATATATAAGTTTGTTTCCGTTTGCAATTTCCAGAATATAGTTTTCCGACCTATAAAGTATATATATTCTGAATCCTTATAGATAGCGGAGTCGATTAAGCCATGTACGTCTGTGTCTGTTGAAATCAGGTTTCTGAAGACCAGATATCTTCGGGATCCAAATCTTCAATAATTCTGTCAGACATGCATTCGAGAAGTTTCCTATTTAAAATCAGCAAAATCAGTCCATAAATAACGGAGATATAAGCAAAAATCCGAGACAACCTCTGAAAATTTCACCAAAAAAAATAAAATTTTTTGCATGCTTTGATAAATAAGCAACAACACTGCTTATTGGAAAAAGATTTATGTTTTCATTGCGTTGTGTATTTTTTTTCTTTTTTTTTTGTGTATTTTGTTTGGTATGTTTGGATGTATGTACATATGTATGTTGATTTCATTGCGTTGTGTATTTTGTTTTTTTTTTTTTGCATTTTGTTTCGTATGTTGTATGTCTGTTAATTTCATTAGCGGTATTCGATGTTCGATGCGTTTTGTATTGTAAAAGTTTAATCTTGCAAATATTTTGCTAACGATTGCACAGTGGGGCAGAATGGAAATTTTTTGGAAATAAATCTGGCATTTCTAAACGGCTGATCCGATCGGGATAAAATTTGGCGTGAGCGTAGCCAAGGAGTATTCGAGTTTAAGTTTTGAAGATGAACCCTGCAGATGCCCCAGGGACGGCGCTGTGGCGGCTCAAAGTAGGGTACCTACGACATGTAAAATTTTTAAACTCGTGCCATTTTTTTGTTTTTCACCCAAATACAAAGATTTTTATATTTTGTGAAAGCGCTCGACGAGATCTTGAAAAAACATGCTTGGACATACTACTTATCTCTTATAATATCCGAGTTATAGGCATTTAAAAATTTAGTGATACAAAATTTACCATACCTTGGTCCGCCTTTTTTTGAATACCGGGCGTAATTTTGGACCAAATGGACTCAATTTTTTCTTGTTAGTTAGACAACAAAATTTCCAATAATATACAAAAAATTTCAGATCAATATCGTTTACAGATCCAAAAATATACGTTTTTTAATTTAAAAATTCAAAAATTTTTAGATTTTTGGCGTTTTTTTTGCCAAAAATGTGTCTCAACTCTTTTATTAATAAAATAAAATTTTTATTAAGAACATATAACAATTTTATAGTTTTCTAAAAGGTATCTTTACGCAGAACGCTTTGGCGTAAAAAACTAGTCCTATTTTTTGAAAATGTTGCCACTGCGTCCTTCCGAATATGACCTATTTTTTATCAAAACTTCAACTTTGGGCGACATGTTCTAAAATCCCAAAGCTGGGATCAGAAAACTGAAAGCAGTTCTGGAAACCTCAATATGTTTTCTATTTACTCCAAAAGTATTTTCCCAGCCCTGAAAGAAATGTGGACCCTATGGGCAAAAAAATAAAAAATCCCATTTTTGGGATTTTCATTCCTATTTTTGGGAATTGCGGGATGCCCTTTGACCTTTTCAATTTTTTTTTTGTATATTCTTATTTGAAATGACAAATTTAACAAGCGTTGAAAATTTCATTGAGTTTTGTTCATAAATAAAGATTTTGTCATATATTACATATTTGTTTAATTTCTAAAACTATGATTTATATCAAAATTTTAATAGGATCGCAGATAGCTACAACAATTTAGTCCATATTTATCCCTTAATATAATTTTTTAGTTAGATATGGAAATTCTCGACCCTTTACAAAAAATTTCAAGCCAATATCTCAATTACATTCAAAAATATGTTCATTTAAACCTGTGTCCTTTAATTTCATCTTTTTCATATTTTAGTATTAAGTATGACAGAACATACATTTGGTGTTGAATAAAATATTTGGACAATTTTTAAAAATTATTTAGTTAATTATTTTATTATAATATTGTATATTAAATAAAAAAAATTATAATTTTATTATGAGCCACGCACAACAACACCTAAATCACCCCACACAAATTACCTTTCCCGCCCACCGAAATATAAAACACAATTTAATACAATATCATCAGTTAGTATAATAGCTTTTTTTATTTGAACTGTTTATCTTAAACATAATACAATTAATTCTTACAACCTACTTATATAGTTAATTCCTAACACTACTTATTTTCTATAAAATAATCTGTCATATCGGTATACATATCCAGAAGGTAATATAAGTCCTTTAAATCTTCCTTGTTTTGAGATGATAGAGTTTCATAACAAATCCATCTTTTTCGCATAGTTGAAAGAACAGGATCAGAAGATAGAAGTAAACTATTAAAAATATCTTCATTCTGTGATTGCCTGGAGCATTTTCTTGAGCTGAATAGTTGAACATGCTTAAAATCTCGATTCCTCGCTTCCTGGGCTTCTTCTGTTAACTCTCCAAGTGGAAGAATATTCGATTCAATTATTATTTGACCATGACACAATACTTTGTGTACTGTTGGTGTTAGTTCCCTCCATGGATACAGAGATACAAGTAATTTAGAAATTTCAGATATATATTCCCCAAATCGATTTCCATTAATTTTATGTTTACTATTCAGTGCCATTAAAATAGTGTTAACTCTTCGAAGCAACTCCTTGTCGATTCCAGTTATTTTTGAAGTAATTTCAAAATCACGAAAAAACCTTCTCGACGTATTACCGTCATTTGTACTACCGCAACTTGAAAGTGGTTTGTCGATGTTTAATCCCATCTGAACTTTAAATTCTTCTTGGATTCTGCTTTTTTTCGCAGCTCTCAGTTCTTTTTTGTTGATTTAGTAGGATAGTTTGTTTTTTTTTTTCCTGAATCGCCTTGTATGATGGTAATATATTGTGTCCTTTTTCATGCAGAGCTTTTCTTAATATTTGGTACTTATTTCGACTGAGACCCAGTTCCAACATAAGCGCTATTGCTTCCTCTTCAGTAAAATTTGATTATGATGTTGGAGTTGGTATACTTTCCACAATTCGCTTAAGTCGTTTTGGTGATGCATTAGGAAGAATAGTTGCAATATGTACGACATCCATATGTTGGTTTTCCTTTTTCAGCATTTCGTTAAATGTATCAGCAATTTCTCATTTGAGATTGAAAAAAGTTTTTGTGTGACCCTCTTTTTTTTGACCTTGAACATAAGTCTTCGTATGACTTGCAAGGCGCTCCTATTGATGTGTTGTAAGTTGAGATTTCCGTAGTAGTTTCCGTCCAACTACAAAATTTTAATCGAAATTTCTTTTGATTTCCATCCACAGACTTACTTTTTACATCAAAAAGTTTTAAAAAGTTTTAAATTTTTGATATGCCTGTTTTGTCTACTATATGTAGTTTCTATATAATTTGAAATGTCTTCAATTCTTTCTGGCCCTTTTGAAGATATACTCCATAAAACGGAACACAACTCTTCGTACTTTAATGTAATCTTCATTGTAGATTTATTAAATATGGTACTTAAAATCTGAGAAGTTTACTTATATACCAATTCTTGTCATTTCCGATACAGGTATTCCAAAGTAAAAAATTACGAATTGTCTACCTATTAACATTTAGGACTATATTACTATAACCTGTAATTCAGTCATTGATATTTCTTATTAGTGAATGAATCGAAATTATCATTACCTGTATATTTTTACCTACATGATCATAAACGAAACAGAACGAAATGATCTGTTGAAAAAATTTAGGTAAAAAATAGTTATAAATTTTTGAAAATTTAAGCATAAGCATTATAAGGATAAGCAAACAAATAGAAAATAGGTAAATATAAGATTTAAATATGTGCTGTCATACTTAATACTAAAATATGAAAAAGATGAAATTAAAGGACACAGGTTTAAATGAACATATTTTTGAATGTAATTGAGATATTGGCTTGAAATTTTTTGTAAAGGGTCGAGAATTTCCATATCTAACTAAAAAATTATATTAAGGGATAAATATGGACTAAATTGTTGTAGCTATCGGCGATCCTATTAAAATTTTGATATAAATCATAGTTTTAGAAATTAAACAAATATGTAATATATGACAAAATCTTTATTTATGAACAAAACTCAATGAAATTTTCAACGCTTGTTAAATTTGTCATTTCAAATAAGAATATACAAAAAAAAAATTGAAAAGGTCAAAGGGCATCCCGCAATTCCCAAAAATAGGAATGAAAATCCCAAAAATGGGATTTTTTATTTTTTTGCCCATAGGGTCCACATTTCTTTCAGGGCTGGGAAAATACTTTTGGAGTAAATAGAAAACATATTGAGGTTTCCAGAACTGCTTTCAGTTTTCTGATCCCAGCTTTGGGATTTTAGAACATGTCGCCCAAAGTTGAAGTTTTGATAAAAAATAGGTCATATTCGGAAGGACGCAGTGGCAACATTTTCAAAAAATAGGACTAGTTTTTTACGCCAAAGCGTTCTGCGTAAAGATACCTTTTAGAAAACTATAAAATTGTTATATGTTCTTAATAAAAATTTTATTTTATTAATAAAAGAGTTAAGACACATTTTTGGCAAAAAAACGCCAAAAATCTAAAAATTTTTGAATTTTTAAATTAAAAAACGTATATTTTTGGATCTGTAAACGATATTGATCTGAAATTTTTTGTATATTATTGGAAATTTTGTTGTCTAACTAACAAGAAAAAATTGAGTCCATTTGGTCCAAAATTACGCCCGGTATTCAAAAAAAGGCGGACCAAGGTATGGTAAATTTTGTATCACTAAATTTTTAAATGCCTATAACTCGGATATTATAAGAGATAAGTAGTATGTCCAAGCATGTTTTTTCAAGATCTCGTCGAGCGCTTTCACAAAATATAAAAATCTTTGTATTTGGGTGAAAAACAAAAAAATGGCACGAGTTTAAAAATTTTACATGTCGTAGGTACCCTACTTTGAGCCGCCACAGCGCCGTCCCTGGGGCATCTGCAGGGTTCATCTTCAAAACTTAAACTCGAATACTCCTTGGCTACGCTCACGCCAAATTTTATCCCGATCGGATCAGCCGTTTAGAAATGCCAGATTTATTTCCAAAAAAATTCCATTCTGCCCCACTGTGGATTGTGAGCGGTTTCTTTCTTTGATATTTGCAATGCAATGCAAATTAAGCTTTTTAACAGCTGATAAAAGTCAACAATTAATGAAAGTTTTGTTTGATTTTTTCAATAATTTTTGGAAGAAGCCTATTTATAAGTGGTCTGTAGATACCTAACTTTTCATTTATGTATACGGCCTCAACTTACATTAATTTTTTTGTAACAGTTCCGTGGTTTGTAAAAAAACACTTATTTGTTTAAAAAAACGTACTTCTATACTTGGTGCCTCCTCCAAATATTCAAAGAACATTTATATTCCTTCTGTTGACCACTTTTTGTTTGGTTTTTCACTTTTTAATTTATTTGAAGTAATTTTTGCCTCTATTGTTTTAGTTTCATTTATTTTGTTGTTTACAATTGACAGCTGTTTTAATGAGAGAATTGCAAATGCAATAACGTACCAAAAAAACTAGACAATTGCAACAGTGTGTGTTTTCTTGTTGGATTGCAATAAAAAGCTATGAAATTTTGCATTTGCTCTTTTACAAGACCATTTGCACTAAACACTGAACTCCGCTATTGTGTTGTGTATTTTTTTTTTTTTTTTGTGTTATATTTCGTTTCGCGTTGTTGCTTCTTTTGTTTTGCTATTGGTAAAGTAATGATAAAGTCGAGGAAATGAAATAAATTGAATATTTATAAAATTAATATTTTTTAAATATGTACACTAGAGTGCTCCAAAAAAAAACGAAGTTGCGAATTTTGCCGTCCCACCCTCTAGAATTGTTCTTTGGGTTGTTAAACTAAATCATACAAAAAATTAGGTTAAAAGGTTAAAAATTTGGCCATATAATAAATTTTGAACTTTGTTGTAAGACCTGGTCCACACTAGGAAACTTTTGTTGAGAAACTTTTTCTTAATTCTCTTTTGAAGTTTTCTTAATGTCCGCACATAGAAACGTTTGTTTCAGAAACTACGTATTAATTGCATTGATTTGTTGTTTGAGAAGAATAACAAAACAAGTTTCTGAGTACGAGAAACTCCGTACCGCAAGAGAGATGAATGATATTCTTTCTCTCTCACGCAAAATCAAAAGTTTACCAAAAAAAGTTTCCAAGGTGGACCGGCAGTAAAGGAATCGTAATGTGCACAGAGTAAGCATTTCTGAAAGATATAAAACACAAAAATTACTTGAAAACTTTTAAAGTTATTATTAACGACAAAAAAATTTACTTTTTTTGCGATATATGCTAAAAACCCATTTTGTTACTTAAAAAATATATCTATAATTGCTCGAATATAAGTTCTTGTCCTTATAAGATAACGCAAACTTGTTCTCAGCTATGGTCGAAAAAGTTTGATTTTTTCAACGGCTGTTTCAAATCTCCAATTTCATTTTTTTGAAACTTTGTTAAAAAATGTCAAAATTTTTAGGAGATCTAATGGGGATTTATGGACAATAGATAAAGATTTAGACCAATATTTCTTACAGTTTAGCTGTACCTGCGAGTTGGACTGGGCGGATTTCGGGAAAATCGATTTTTTTGTAATATTATAGAGAATACGTAGTAATTCTTTACTAATGTACATTTCAAATAAAGTATTTTCAGAGTATTGTAGTCCAGGTAATATAAAATATATATCCAAAGTTTTATTAAAATCGGACATTCTTTACCCATAAACTGTGGGTTTTTGCAATGTTTTGGAATTCTTAGTGTACCATATCGAAATAATATTTATTTGTAATATTTATAAACCCCCATGAGATCTCCTAAAAATTTTGAACTTTGTTTAACAAAGTTTCAAAAAAACTGAAATTGGAGATTTGAAACGGCCCACAAAGGGTTGAATTTGGGAAGAATGGAGATTAATTGAAAAAGTAAAATTATTTTTTTTTAATTTTTTTTACTCGATTAAAGAGTACAAAATTCTACATCACTAGTAAAAATGTCAATGTCATATGTTGTTGAATTTTTCTAGCTTTAAAGTTGAGAAATGTTTCTTGTTTTTGTAAAAAGTTGAAATAATTTAAATTCGGACTATTTTGAAACTTTATAACCTTTTTGAATACTTTAAAAGTGATATTTTTATTATGGAATCATGAGCTTCAGTCAATTAGGTGTGATCGAAAAAAAGAATGGATTTAAAAAAACATGTGGAAATATTTTTATTATTTTTTCTTAAATATGACCATTTTTGCGCTATTTTTGAAATATATGTAGAGTTTTAAATGGGTTTTGGATAACATTGGGTAAAAATTTAAATTTTGTACTAAACTACAATATCTTGGCTTTAATAATCAAGAAAAAAGTTTTGCGCAAATCACTTTTTTTATTAAATAAATTGTAAAAATAATCACTCATTAAAAACCAAATGTTCTTGTCTTAATTTGTTTTGTTATGGTTGTTATTGTTGTACTGAATTTTAATTCAGTTTTGATTTATGTTTACAACAGAGGCGAGCAAAACCACTCACGTGATTATCGTGAATCACGCGTGATCTCAAATTATCGTGATTTTTTACTTTTTTTGTATTCATTCCCGTGGTCGTAATCAAGGTGAGTCATAAATATATTGACGTGGGAATTTCGTAGACCGATTAATGACAATGTTTGATTTTTCTTTATACTCTACTATACTTACATGGTCGTGGGTAAAAGGTACTCACGATCCCAGTTTAGACAAAGCATTGAGAGCTGGTTTTTATTACTTAGTTCATCCTAATCAGCATCCTACATTAGTGTTCATGTTCCTAAATAATAGGGAACTTAGGGATTAGGAATTTTATAGGTTCCTAATAACCTCGGATCCAGCTATGTCTGGTAAAAGCAATTTATATGAAAAAAAAAACTCCTTCCAATAGACAGTGACACATCAGAAGGCGAAAATATTTCAGATGAAGAATAGTTATGAGGTGGTTTATGAAAAAGAGTATAATAGTTTTTGGTAACATGGGGAATATTAACGGGTTTACCACATTTTTTAAAATAATAATAAATAATTTTAATAACACATTTTTAAAAACATATTTAAAAAATGGTTAATTATAGCTACTTATTTCCAAATTAAAGCAAATTGATAAGTCATGCTCATATTCAATAAAAGTGTCAAATAAGCCAAAAACAAATATTTATAATTTTTTTTTTATAAAATGGGTTTGTTTTGAGTGTAGTATGATTATTTATCAAGAAAAAAAATTATAAAAATTTATTTCATTAAGTTTTTCATAAATGTTGCAAAATTATTGAAATCGATCTAAATCCAAATTTCAAGTAATTATTAAAATAAAAAAGCACGTAAAAGCTTACAAAAATTGTTTTTGTTATATATTTTTATTAAAAAATGTGTATTTTTATGGGTTTTAACACATAGCGATGAACAATAAGTTAAAATTAAAGCTCCCCTCAATTAATCTCCATTCTTGACAATTTCAACCCTCTGTGCGGCCGTTGAAAAAATCAAACTTTTTTGACCATAGCTGAAAACAAGTTTGCGTTATCTTATAAGGACAAAATCAATATTCGAGTAATTATAGATATATTTTAAGTAACAAAATGTTTATTTTAGCATATATCCCAAAAAAGAAAATTTTATTGTCACATTTCGAATTCATGTGCAATGAGACACGTTAATGGCCAGGGTAATTTGCAATAACTTTTAAAGTTTTCTAGCAATGTTTGTGTTTTATATCTTCCGAAATGCTTACTCTGTGCACATTACGATTCCTTTACAACAAAGTTCAAAATTTATTACTATATGGGAAAATTTGAGCAAAAACTGAAAAATTCGACATTTTCCCCTTGTAAATACACTTGGAAACTTCAGAGTCGTTGCTCGCCGTTTAAGATTCTATAGACTTCAAACAAACGTACATGCATATATGGGTTAGTACTATTGGATAGTAGGCCAGACACAAATTTTCAGCTCTATCGGTGAAGAACTGCCGGAGTCAGATGGGGTCAAATTTGAACATTTTAATCATACCAGAAGTTACCTCATGATGAGTTAACTTCTAGTGTATAAATAAAAGATCAGCTTTGAGTCACCTGTGCACTTTTCTTATATTTTTATACTATAAATGCAATCAATATGCAGCAACATTTCCTTTCTATATACACCATTATCAATGCCTTACATTCCTGAAAATGTTAATTTAATATTAATAAATTAATTTTTCATTGCTGAAACAAATTTTCATTTTCATAATTTAATTTTTTCAATACAAATTGTTTGACAAATTTGTTATGAGTATCTATTATATTCAAAATTTTATTGAAATGTTTGTTCAGTTCCTCGATAATTTTTGATTCACTTTGAAGTTAATCATAATAAGTTAGCAAAAATTTGACTTAAAATCCTACAGGGAGGTATCAAACTCAAAAAATCAATTTGGATGAAATTTGCACCATGGTTAGTACTATTGGATACTAGGCCAGACACCAATTTTCAGTTCTAACGGTCAAGAACTGCCGGAGTTAGATGTCAAAGTTGGAAATTTTGGCCATTCAGCGTTTTTTTAATGACTGTAACTTTTCACCTATTTGTCCTAGCAAATATTGTCCAAAGGAGTTTATATAGCTATTTCTTCACTGTTTCCAAAAAATAATTATTTTTTTTAATAAATCTTTTTTTTAAATGGGCCTTTTTTACTCAAAAAAGTTATACAATTTCCTTTAGGGGCTTTATAGTGGCTTAATGGGATGGGACACGAAATTGTCCATATATTTTTGTAAAGAATTTATTTATTAAATAAATCATATTTCACGACGAAAAAAAAATAAATTTTAATTTTTTTGTCCTGATTAATAAAAAACACAGTGAGACAAAATAAGCGAAAATCGAAATACCTGGGAAGTGATACAATTTTTCTTAAAGGTAGATCCGAGTAAAACAAGAGAATATTTTTGAAATTTGAAACAAAACTGCTCAAACACTGATTTTCTGAAGGATGCTTTATTTGGGACATAGGGTTAAATATGGGCCGATCCACAGTGGGAAATAATTCGGTAACTTCTAAACGGTTAATCCGATTTTGATGAAATTTGGTATGCACAAAGAGGAGGTGCTGTCGAGTTTAGGTTTTGAATTTGGACCTTATAGACCAACCAGGGGCCCGGCGGGGGGTCCTCAAATTAGGGCACCTCGGCTATGTTAAATTTTTAAAACGATCCTATTTCTTCATTTGAGTTCCGATTTAAAAATAGAATCTCCTCATCGAGCACTATAAAAAATGTAGCAGTAAATTATCTCTTATAGTTTAGGAGATATTCGCATTTGAAAATTAAAATTTTTAAATTTTTACCGTTCTTACTTTAGTTTTTTTGATAATAGCGGGTCCAAATATTCCCGATTTTCGCCATTTTTTTTATTCGCTTAACAACAAGTTTATATATCAAGCAGTGAAAGAATTATGTAAAAATCATGACTGAGTCCAAAGTTATACGCATTTTAATTTAAAAAATTAAAAAAAGGCGTTTTTTTGTCATTTTTTTGTGAAAAATGTATCTTTTTCTTTTTAAGTTATCTAAAAAGTTTCTAAGAAGATGTATATAGAATTTATACTTTTTGGAAAGCAGACTTTACATAAAATACGATAAATGAAACAAAACCTAAAAATTTTTGATACCGAGGGGACCAGGTCCATCCAAAAAAACCCTATTTTTTAAGGAAAATTCAATTTTGAGCAAAAATTCTCAAATCGCATAGTCGATATCAAATTATAGTGACCTGTTTTATATGACTCAATATGTTCTTAATCATTTTGTAACGGGTTTCGATAACCCCGCCCCTGGTATGGATATAATAGGCAAAAAACCGAAAAATCCCATTTTTGGGATTTTTTAAAACTTTTTTGGGAATTCCGGGATTTCTAATAAAAAAATTCGAAATTTTTATTTAATTTTGGATTTTGAGTAAAAAAATCTACCTAACTGTAAAATTTCATCAAAAAATATTCATAAATAAAATTTTTATTGCAATTTGAAAAATTTGTATCTTCGCAAAAACTGAATAAAAAACATTTTTTAATTTTTTTTAAAAAAAGTATTCCGCGAAATTTTTAATTTTCAAAAATTATATACAGTTTTGAAAAATAGACAAAATTACCTTTCCATTGATATATAACATGCCTACCTAATGTTTTTTAAGTGACAAATTAATTAGGGAAAACTCAACATCTTTTAGAAAATTTACCTACACTATTATTTTATCCTAAGGTTAACTCTTAAATTTGTTACATATATGGATGAAAATAATAGTGCTAGGTAAATTTTCTAAAAGATGTTGAGTTTTCCCTAATTAATTTGTCACTTAAAAAACATTAGGTAGGCATGTTATATTGGGTCATATAAAACAGGTCACTATAATTTGATATCGACTATGCGATTTGAGAATTTTTGCTCCAAAAAGTATAAATTCTATATATATCTTCTTAGAAACTTTTTAGATAACTTAAAAAGAAAAAGATACATTTTTCCCAAAAAAATGACAAAAAATCGCCTTTTTTTAATTTTTTAAATTAAAATGCCTATAACTTTGGACTCAGTCATGATTTTTACATAATTCTTTCACTGCTTGATATATAAACTTGTTGTTAAGCGAATAAAAAAAAATGGCGAAAATCGGGAATATTTGGACCCGCTATTTTCAAAAAAACTAAAGTAAGGACGGTAAAAATTTTAAAATTTTAATTTTCAAATGCGAATATCTCCTAAACTATAAGAAATTTTTTTTTAAATCGGAACTCAAATGAAGAAATAGGATCGTTTTAAAAATTTAACATAGCCGAGGTGTCCTAATTTGAGGACCCCCCGCCGGGCCCCTGGTTGGCCTATAAGGTCCAAATTCAAAACCTAAACTCTACAGCACCTCCTCTTTGTGCATACCAAATTTCATCAAAATCGGATTAACCGTTTAGAAGTTACCGAATTATTTCCCTCTTTTTTTTTCCTATACCACTGTGCGATCCTCAAACAATTTGGTGGAAGGATTTAGATTTATATAATAGTTATTTATGCTGACTTTTATCGTGATATTAATGCAGTTAAGACAATCATGGAATTAAAGTCATTTTCTGAAGGAGGATTTGCATAAGGTCCGATCAATACAAAAATCGGTATAAATGAGTTTGCTGTAATCTTATTTGACCCTAGTCCCCATACAAACCCTCCTTCAGAAAATGACTTGAATTCCACAATTCTCCTTTTAATATTGATATCATGATGAAATTCGGCATAAACATAAATACTTCCACGAAATTTTACGAGGATCGGTCCATATTTAACCCTATCCTCCATGAAAGAAAAATATCTATAAAGTCGTGAATAGTTAACGGATTTATAAAAACAAAGTTGCGTTTTACGCACGAAGAGACATAGTTTTCTATAACAGTTATAAATAGTACGGTTCCTATATAAAATACTTTCAAAAAACTTCTCCAAACGTGGACAACGGTGCAAAACTAAAATCAAAAATATGTTTGCTGATAAAATTCAAACATATCTTTCCAAGTTACTGCCATTATAAAGGCCTCAGCTTCTGCTTTCTAAATCCGTGAAGAAAATTAAAATCGGTTGAGATGCATCTAAGTTACTGACTTTTAAGTTCTTAAAGGTACGAAAACCCGGTTTTTACCTGTAACTTAAGATTTTGGATGTGTTTAGCAAATTTCAAAAACATATTCTTGTTCTACTCGGTTCCACCTTTAAGAAAAATGATATCACTTATTTTTGTCGCATAGTGAAATTATCAATTTAATAATTTCATCCTTTATGTGGACGGATAACATTTTAAAGGATATTTTATAGAGATTTTTTGGGTTAAAATTTTCAGAATAACTGTTATTTATAGCCCTGGTTTAAAGTCCTTTAAAAGGAAAGGATCAGAAAATTTAAAACTAAGTATACAGTTTTTCTATATAAGAACTCTACATTCAGTTGTATTTGGTTTTGTTCAAGTCCAAAAAGTAATGTCCAATATTTTCTCACGTTGATTTCCGTACTATTTGTCAAGAAATACATTTTTTTTAATATTAGATAAAAGTCTGCACAAGACAACTATAGCTTTAATATTAGAGTAATAATATAATTTTTTCTAGCGGCTAAACTAATACAGCTATAGGAAAAAAATTTGGTATGAGGTAAATTTGAAATTTTCAAAGGACATTATTTAAAATATTTCGTCCTGAAAAATAAAAACAAAAAATAAATTTGAGTTCCGGAGATTGTCTTCTGTCATTTGATAACCACATTGGTGAAAATTATTCACTTAATATACACTCCCGCTCACTTAAATAGGTTCACTGTTTTGTTTACATTCAAATTAATTTTTTGCAAAAAATAATGGACTAATTAGTAATATTAAAATTTTAAATAATAACATGATGTCTTAGGTATCACTAGTGAGACAAAAATTAGCGCAATACCTAATAGCGGATTTTTAATATTAATTTTTTTGTAACATACTACGTTTTTTAGCTATATTTTTTGGCTCACTTGATTAGGTTCAATCAGAATAAAATCAGTTTACTGCTGGCAGTGAGTAAAATCCATTCATATTCTATTGTCTGTGAATATAGACAATATATTTTTTAACAAATAGGTTGCGGTAAGCCATATTAACTAAAGAATAATATGGCAAAATTCAAGCGTTTTTGGAAGCTGTCCAAAATCACAGGAATTTGCAAAAAAAAAATTGGCCAAATTAAGAATGTTATTCGCAATTTTATAAGAAAACTGTTTGAATATTAGAATACATAAATGGAACTGCATATAGAGTCAAAACAAAAGCGGATAGAAGAGATTTCATAAAATTTGCCTCCAAGTCAAGTGATTCTGTAGCAAAAATTAGAGAAAAAGTGGGTGTAAAACGAATTGTAAGAAGGGCCAAGGATTTTGGAAAAATTAAAAAATTAATTAAAGCCACTCCAATTGCCACTCGTAAAGAGAAATCCTCTTCAGTTTGCACGTGAACACATGGTTATAATAAGCTATATCAACATCTTGTTTTTTCGGATGAAAAAATTTTAAAAATAAAAAAATAAAATAAAAATCGATATAATCATTATTTTTATGATTTTTGAAAGGAAGAGCTCTACCTGAGTCGTTTGCATAGCTGTTGGGGATGTGGTATGTTGGGGATGTGGTTCGTATTATGAAACATGTGAGCTTAAATTTCTTTCATCTAGCAAGAATTTTCGGATATCCTTGAACCATTGCCGTGGATATTTCAAAAATATAATGCCCCGATCCCTACCGCCAGGGCTGTAAAAGGGTGGATTGGATGCCAGAATGTAAAAATTTTGGAGTGGCCTCCATAATCTTCTCATCTATCTATGTCTATTTATGTCAAGTAACGGCGGATATGTTCCTTAGTAAATCTTTTTTAAAACCTTGTAAAAATGTTTGTATAAATAAAAAAGTTTCATAAAAAAGCAATTTGTTGTTGTTTTTATCAATTAAAGATGACGAAATTATTCAAATGAGCCAAAAAAATATTGTTAAAAAACGAAGTATTTTAGAAAAAAAAATATTAAAAATCGGTTATTAAGTATTGCACTAATTTTTGTCTCACTAGTGATACCTAAGACATCATGTTATTATTTAAAATTTTAATATAACCAATTAGTCCATTATTTTTTGCAAAAAATTAATTTGAATGTAAACAAAACAGTGAACCTATTTAAGTGAGCGGGAGTGTATTTTAATAAATTTTATATTTGCATACATATATCGCAAAAAAGCTAATTTTTTGTCACATTTCGAATTCATGTACTGTGAGACACGTTAATATTTTCCCCTTGTAAATGCACTTGGAAACATTAAGCTACGTTCACACCTGAAAAATATTTGGTACAAATATTTATAATAAAATATTTTTGAAGTTGCGTCAAACAAACGCAATATTTATTTCATGTTCAGACTTGAACAAATATTTGATGGTATTGTTTTATCAAACAGTGCAAAAATAATTTGATTCAAACACACACATTTTTTACAGCCACAGTATATCGTATATTTTCATGCAAGAAAAAAACAATTTACCATTTTTTTTTTAATTTTAACTATTTTTATTAATTTATATAATAAAAGTGTATAATATTAATATATAACACGATTGAAAAAACTTTGTTTGTCGAATCTGAACATAAAATATTTCATGTTAACAAACAGCAATGCGGATGATTTTCATAAAACAAATTGATTTGCTGGCAAATAAATATTTTCTCATTGTTTCATCAATGTGAACACCAAAAGTCAAATAATTTACATAATTTTGGCAAAATAATTATTTGATCTTGCAAACCCAATGTAAGATCAAACAGCGTCAAATAACAGCTGTTCTTTGTTTATTTTCTGAAAAAGAATGTTATCACCTCATACAAAAATGTAAATAGTCGCTAAAATGACTGGTTTTATTTTATTTTTTATAAAATAGATATCTGAGAAAAAGTAGTTGTGACATTTAAAAGAAATTTAAGCAATTACGTAAATTAAAGATAATTATTATTTTTGTTGTTTATTTTGGTATTAATTGGTTGACAACAACATACTATATATAGGGTAATTTAAAAAATTTTCGAACAAAAAAGTAGGAATTTGAATTTTTTTCAACAAGTATTAAATTGGACGTATATTTTCTCAATTATTTATCCGATTTTAATCGTTTAGTTCCCAATTAAAACCTAGTTCGACAATATTTTATTTATAATATTATATTTTTTACGTGAGGGTGATGACATCACTAGTCTATTCTATAGTCTAGTCTTTAGTCTAGTCTATAGTCTAGTCTACAGTCTAGTCTACAGTCTAGTCTACAGTCTAGTCTATAGTCTAGTCTATAGTCTAGTCTATAGTCTAGTCTTTAGTCTAGTCTATAGTCTAGTCTATAGTCTAGTCTATAGTTTAGTCTATAGTCTAGTCTATAGTCTAGCCCTTTCAGGGTCAAAAATGATTTATGTCGAGAAAAAAACTTGAAAATTTATATTTAAGATAATTTTGGTGAATCAGGGAAAAATAATATTTTTTGAATTTGAGTTTTCCCTAGTGAGTTATAGAGCGTTAAAGTTAAATGTCGAATATATTCGACATTCGAAAAACAGTCACCACCAATATTTTTTATGAATATTGTTTTTTTAAAATGTCTTCTTACACTTATATCAATACAACATAAATTAAATCTGTATAGTCCGATCTCCTAAAATACAAATTTTTTGGCCATTAAATGAAGCTGTTTTTTAAACGTTGTTAAAAAGCACTTTTTAAAAAGTAGTCATGACAATTTCTTAAAACCTGATTTTAAAATACTTTAAAAATACGGAAGGTCTTTCAAAATCTCAATTATAAATATAACAAGTAGGAAAGTATAGTCGGGCATGGCCGAACATATGATACCCTACATCACTGAGTATGTAAAAATGTGGATTATTTTTAATAACAAGGCGTTTAAGTTGTTTACCTTAATTCGGAAATATTTTAACAATTTGTTGAAAAAAGTGATTTTCTAAAAGAGGGGTTATATGGGGGAAGGGTAAATATGGGCCTATCCTTATATATTTTGGTACATGGCTTTACGTTTACATTAGAGTTATGTATGCTGGATCGTGATACTAGTGTTTATTAGTGAATTATTGTCCTTCAAGTCATTTTCTGAAGCGGACTTTGTATGAGGGCTAGGGTCATATAAAGTCCGATAATTGCGAAAATCGGTTTTGCCGATTTTTGTAGAGATACTACAATATTTAACATAATTATAAACTCAAAAGCCCTTTTCGGCGGGTAGGGTTGTATGGGGGCTAGGTGAAATAATGGACCGATTTCAACCATTTTCAATAGGCTTCGTCGTTGGGCCGAAAACGTATGGTCCAAATTTCATCAAACTATCTTGAAAATTGCGACCTGTACATTGCGCACAAGCTTTACATGGACAGCCAGCCAGTCAGCCGGACAGACGGACATGGCTTAATCCACTCAAAAGTAATTCTGAGTATACTTTAAGGGGTATACTTTAAGGTGGGTGTAGGACCAATATACTTTAAGGTGGGTGTAGGACCAATATTTTTGTGCGTTACAAACATCAGCACAAACGTATAATACCCTCCCCACTATGGTGGTGTAGGGTATAATAAAGTCTTAACTTTCATCTAAAACAAAAAAAATGAATACTAAAGGTTAAAATTATACTCAAAAAATGCTCAAATACATAGTTTATTGTAATGTCGAATATATTCGACAAAACCACAGAAAGGGCTAGTCTATAGTCTACACCATTTTTTAGTGAAATTGAGAAGATTACGTATTAAATCGAGAAAAATCCACATGAAATTGAAAATTTCCATTTCATATTAAGAAAATTCCAATTAAAATTGTGATTTTCAATTTGAAATTGAGAAAATTCCGAATCAAATTTAGAATTTTAATTTAAAATTGGGAAAAATCCAAATAAAATTGAGAATTTTACGTTGATGTTGAGAAAATTCTAAATGAAATTGAGAATTTAAAATTTAAATTGAGAAATTCCAAATAAAATTAAGAATTTCCATTTTATATTGAGAAAATTTAAATTGAATTTGAGGTTTTCAGTTTCAAATTTAGAATATTCTAAATGAAAAGTACAATTGAAATTGAGAAAAGTACAATTGAAATTGAGAAAATTCCAACTAAATTGGGAAACTTTCAAATGAAATTGAGAAAATTACAAATGATTTTGAGAAAATTTTAATTTTTAATTTGCAAAATTTGGCAAAATAATTATTTGATCTTGCAAACCCAATGTAAGATCAAACAGCGTCAAATAACAGCTGTTCTTTGTTTATTTTCTGAAAAAGAATGTTATCACCTCATACAAAAATGTAAATAGTCGCTAAAATGACTGGTTTTATTTTATTTTTTATAAAATAGATATCTGAGAAAAAGTAGTTGTGACATTTAAAAGAAATTTAAGCAATTACGTAAATTAAAGATAATTATTATTTTTGTTGTTTATTTTGGTATTAATTGGTTGACAACAACATACTATATATAGGGTAATTTAAAAAATTTTCGAACAAAAAAGTAGGAATTTGAATTTTTTTCAACAAGTATTAAATTGGACGTATATTTTCTCAATTATTTATCCGATTTTAATCGTTTAGTTCCCAATTAAAACCTAGTTCGACAATATTTTATTTATAATATTATATTTTTTACGTGAGGGTGATGACATCACTAGTCTATTCTATAGTCTAGTCTTTAGTCTAGTCTATAGTCTAGTCTACAGTCTAGTCTACAGTCTAGTCTACAGTCTAGTCTATAGTCTAGTCTATAGTCTAGTCTATAGTCTAGTCTTTAGTCTAGTCTATAGTCTAGTCTATAGTCTAGTCTATAGTTTAGTCTATAGTCTAGTCTATAGTCTAGCCCTTTCAGGGTCAAAAATGATTTATGTCGAGAAAAAAACTTGAAAATTTATATTTAAGATAATTTTGGTGAATCAGGGAAAAATAATATTTTTTGAATTTGAGTTTTCCCTAGTGAGTTATAGAGCGTTAAAGTTAAATGTCGAATATATTCGACATTCGAAAAACAGTCACCACCAATATTTTTTATGAATATTGTTTTTTTAAAATGTCTTCTTACACTTATATCAATACAACATAAATTAAATCTGTATAGTCCGATCTCCTAAAATACAAATTTTTTGGCCATTAAATGAAGCTGTTTTTTAAACGTTGTTAAAAAGCACTTTTTAAAAAGTAGTCATGACAATTTCTTAAAACCTGATTTTAAAATACTTTAAAAATACGGAAGGTCTTTCAAAATCTCAATTATAAATATAACAAGTAGGAAAGTATAGTCGGGCATGGCCGAACATATGATACCCTACATCACTGAGTATGTAAAAATGTGGATTATTTTTAATAACAAGGCGTTTAAGTTGTTTACCTTAATTCGGAAATATTTTAACAATTTGTTGAAAAAAGTGATTTTCTAAAAGAGGGGTTATATGGGGGAAGGGTAAATATGGGCCTATCCTTATATATTTTGGTACATGGCTTTACGTTTACATTAGAGTTATGTATGCTGGATCGTGATACTAGTGTTTATTAGTGAATTATTGTCCTTCAAGTCATTTTCTGAAGCGGACTTTGTATGAGGGCTAGGGTCATATAAAGTCCGATAATTGCGAAAATCGGTTTTGCCGATTTTTGTAGAGATACTACAATATTTAACATAATTATAAACTCAAAAGCCCTTTTCGGCGGGTAGGGTTGTATGGGGGCTAGGTGAAATAATGGACCGATTTCAACCATTTTCAATAGGCTTCGTCGTTGGGCCGAAAACGTATGGTCCAAATTTCATCAAACTATCTTGAAAATTGCGACCTGTACATTGCGCACAAGCTTTACATGGACAGCCAGCCAGTCAGCCGGACAGACGGACATGGCTTAATCCACTCAAAAGTAATTCTGAGTATACTTTAAGGGGTATACTTTAAGGTGGGTGTAGGACCAATATACTTTAAGGTGGGTGTAGGACCAATATTTTTGTGCGTTACAAACATCAGCACAAACGTATAATACCCTCCCCACTATGGTGGTGTAGGGTATAATAAAGTCTTAACTTTCATCTAAAACAAAAAAAATGAATACTAAAGGTTAAAATTATACTCAAAAAATGCTCAAATACATAGTTTATTGTAATGTCGAATATATTCGACAAAACCACAGAAAGGGCTAGTCTATAGTCTACACCATTTTTTAGTGAAATTGAGAAGATTACGTATTAAATCGAGAAAAATCCACATGAAATTGAAAATTTCCATTTCATATTAAGAAAATTCCAATTAAAATTGTGATTTTCAATTTGAAATTGAGAAAATTCCGAATCAAATTTAGAATTTTAATTTAAAATTGGGAAAAATCCAAATAAAATTGAGAATTTTACGTTGATGTTGAGAAAATTCTAAATGAAATTGAGAATTTAAAATTTAAATTGAGAAATTCCAAATAAAATTAAGAATTTCCATTTTATATTGAGAAAATTTAAATTGAATTTGAGGTTTTCAGTTTCAAATTTAGAATATTCTAAATGAAAAGTACAATTGAAATTGAGAAAAGTACAATTGAAATTGAGAAAATTCCAACTAAATTGGGAAACTTTCAAATGAAATTGAGAAAATTACAAATGATTTTGAGAAAATTTTAATTTTTAATTTGCAAATAAATATATATGTACATTAGGGTGGGTCGAAAAAAAGTTGAGTCAGTCACCCCCTACGATTAAAGATAAATTAATAACATTTCCAAAAATATAAAAAATAATATTTTGTTTTTTATATATAACGTCGCCATTTTAAGTCCGATCATAACGTATAATATATCAATATTTATGGCTTGACTGTAGCTATATTTCACTCTTAGACAATTTTTTAATTCGAGGTCATATTCTATGCAAGACTTCTGTCATCTCAGATCCTTCCCCAAAATCAAAAATTGTGGCTATACTCGAATAAAGTATATTTAATTATATTAGCTATAAACAGCTATTTTACAGGTATTTAAAAATACCTGTATAGTTCTAACTACAAACAATTAATTTGCTAGGGATATGGTCGAAAATTATTTTTTCAAATTAATTTACAATACAAAAATTTCATTCTTCCCCCTATCTTAACACAAGAAAGATAATTTTATTCAGCATTTAATTTTATTAATTAATAACAAAATCACGTAGTTACATAAAAACTAAACATTTTATTTTATAAAAATCGATGAAAAATTAAAGAGTCATGCTTTATAAAAATATTTCATGTTACAATTACTTGCATGTTTCTTGGATTTTTAACAATTTTCAAAAATGTTTATACTAATTTTTATAAAATATAATAAATTTATTTAGGTTAGGTTGGTAGGAGGATGTGTACTACATCAAATCCGAAGAAATACACCTAGGCCGCTATCGGGCCTGTTGAAAAAAAAAAGTTCACTGAATTCATGAAAAAAAAAAAATGTTCACTGAATGTATTATTTTTCCATGTTCAGAAACTCAGTTTCCTGGACGTAATTCCTAAGAATTTTCCAATCAGTGTTAGTTAGAAATGTTATTTCCGGAATAACATCACTTCCAAGATACTTGGATCTAACTTCGACGAATGCGTGACAGTGGCAAAGAAAGTGCTCCAGAGTTTCACTGTCCTCTCCACATGCTCTACATTCGTCTGAATCCGCACGTCCAATTTTGTATAGATGTGCACGTAATCCTCTGTGTCCACTCAGAATACGTACTATCACACTAACCTCAGACTTGCTCATTTTAAGGAGATTTATCGTCTTACTCTCATCAGGGTCACCCCATAGAATCTTTGTGGTTCTACCCACCGTTTCATTATTCCAAGAGGCCTTATGGGATTCTCTCATCCATATTTTTAATTCAGCTTTTGTTGCGTCGAATGGTTTTGCGTTTGTCAGGTTAACTTTCTTAACCTTTCGTTGTCGACTACTCCCGAGTGGCCTGGTAGCCATATGATGTAAACCTTACCTCTGGGAGAGTATTCAGTTAGCTTTCTTACAATCCAATACGGTCTTAGATTTAATTCTATCACCTGATATCGCCCTAAGCGCCATATTTATTCTAATCCAATTTACACATTCCGTTATTGCTCGGACTTCTGCCTGGAAGCTTGTGTTATGATTAGGTAAACGGTGGTATATTTCTGTTTCTGGGTCTTCTATATAGAACCCCATGCCCCCTGTGTCTGGTATGCGATCATGCATGTCCGATGAATGTGTATAACATTCCAATGTGTCCAGTATACATTGATGACGTGTCCTATAACCGTTTTTGGCCATAAGCTAGAATTGGTCTAATTACACTTTTATAAAGCCAATTTGTCAGTAGGATTAAGACCCCATTTCATGCCTATGGTTCTCCTACATATCGCCCAGTACCGAGGTGCCTTGTTGACCCTATCCTCTATGTGGTGTCTCCATTTTAATTTACGGTCAAGTATAACAAATAAGGACTTAACTTTGTCTGCCACCAGTATCTTCTTGCCCAGGAAGCAAGGTTCAGTATACGTAGAAATTTTTGTCTTTCTTGTGAAAAGACAGATTTCTGTCTTCGCCGGGTTAATATTGAGGCCTCTCGGTTGAGCCCAGCTCAAGGCCGTATTCAGAGCCTCCTCAGCTCTTCTACACAAGTAATTTGGATCCTTTCCCTTTAAAAGTATTACGACATCGTCTGCATAGAAGACAGGTCTAAGTCCTTTCTCGGTTAGAGTGCTTAGGATGCTATTAATCGTGGTAACCCAGAGTAAAGGTGACAAAATGCCACCCTGTGGTATACCGCGAAATACCTTTTTCCTGATAGTTATATCGTACATCTCGCAGCTTATCCATCTGTTCCTTAGCATAAACTGGTCTAGGGATTGGATAAGGGTATCAGTCAACCTAAAACTGGTCTAGGGATTGGATAAGGGTATGAGTGTGCACGTTATTGAAAGCGCCTTCGATGTCAATGCATACCGCCAGTGTATACAGTTTGCTATCGAAAGATTCACCTATGTAGTGGACAACTTCGTTTAAAGCGGTTTCCACCGATCGTCCCTTTACATAAGCATGCTGCTTATATTTAAGGTCTTTGTATGGTATGCTGCTTTTAACCATGCTATCGACTATCCGTTCCAAGGTTTTAAGTAGGAAGGACGTAAGACTTATCGGTCGATAGGACTGGTGTAGCATAGCTAGGTTTCCCTGGTTTGGGTATAAATATTACCCTCGCATCCTGATATTTAATGGGGTATATGTCAATTTTAAGCATGCAGTGAATATCTGTGACAGATGTACGGAAACCAGTCCCGCCTCCATCTGCAAAGGTGCCGGGAGAATGCCATCCGGGCCGTGCAGCTTTATAGGGAGCGAAGCTCTTGATTGCTCCTTTAAGCATATCAGATGTAATTACAATTTCCGTGTTAGCCTCCCTTTTCTCCAATATCGGTTCATCTATGTTATTTGATATACCGGGTGGGAAATGAGAGTCCATTAGGAGTTTCATTGTCTTCTCCATATCCTCTAGTCTCCTGCCCGTATCATCGATTATAGATTCCGGTTGGACATGAGTTTTGGATAGGAATTTTTTTATCTTCGATACGTCATTTATGCTATCTACCTGTTCACAGAAAAGTTTCCAGGAGTCTCGTTTGGCTTTTCGAACGATTTTCTCATATTCACCAAGTTTAATACGATACTCATCCCAGTATACTGCGGTCTTTTTACGCCGTGTCCGGTTAAATAGTTTGCGAAGATTCTTCCCAAGGTTCCGGATCTCCGCAGTTACCCAGGGTTTCTCCTCTGCAGATCTCCGCTCTCGCAGAGGGCAGCTGTCCTCGAACGATTCAATGAGGGTACTTGTGAACGTTTCCACTTTGGCATCTATATCCTCTTTATTTCGACATTGAAAAGTGTCCTGACCTAAACGGTTCTTTAGTAAGGTCCCGAACATTGTCCATTTAGTTTTAGACTTATTCCGAAACTTTATCGGATTTGGTGGTGGCCTTAGAATTTGAATCTTATGTACCGATGGTCAGAAAAGGAGTGCTCGTCCGAAACTCTCCAATCCTGAATTTCGTTTATAAGCTCTTCTGAACATATAGTTATATCTAATACTTCTTCTCTGATTCTATTGACGAAGGTAGCTTTATTATCAATGTGATCAAGTCTTTAGTATTAAGGAAATCCATAAGGGTTTGTCCCCTGCGATTGGTGTTTGTACTAACCCAAGCTGCATGATGGGAGTTGGCATCACAACCTATTACAATTTTCTTATTTTGCCTTTGTGCCTCTTCGACCAGTTTCATCAGCTCTGACGTTGGTGGTAGTGTCGGAGAATCGAAAGGCAAGTAAACAGATGCAAGGTATATGTTGCCACGACCTTGCTTCAGCACCGTTGCATCCGATGTGGATAATCCTGTTGAGAGGAGAAAACATAAGTTCTTGTGACATAAGATACATGTTCTCGGTCGAGACCCTGTATCAGCGTAGAAAACTTGGAAATTTACGTGATTTAATCCAGAAACCTTGTTGCGAATCGTCCAAGGTTCCTGGATTAAAGCTATATATATTTTACCTGTGTTAATTTTAGCCATCAGATAACCTCAATCATGGTCATCCCTTAAACTGTCTTCCAGCGAGTTGGTGATCACCTCCTCGCTCTTTGGATTTGACTCCTCCGGGTAGCCTGAAGTGGCTATTAATGCAGTGAGTACTGTTGATGGCACTGCGGTGTCCTTATCAGGCATAGGAATAGCAGTATTTTTAATCTACACATTCCCAATTCTGGAAAGCACTGCTGTTCTGTCTTCTGGCGGGTGAGTGATTTCCTCCTCGCTTTTAGGATTTGACTCCTCAACATTGCCAGTACTTGCAAATGATGCTTTGGGTACTGTCTTAGGTGTTCTAGTGTCCTTGTCGGGGCCGGTTTTGACAGCCCTTTCAATCGGAAAGGGCAACTACACTTTCTTCTGGCGAGTTAATGGTAACTTCCTCGATTTTAGGATTTGACTCCTCAACGTTATCAGTAGTGGATACCGATGCTGTGGTCTTAGGATTTTTAGTGTTCTTTTCGAGGCTTGTTGTAACAGCCCTTCCAATCTGCACCTTCCCAATTTTGAATATGACGGCTTTAGAGGCGAAGTAAGCCCTACCTTTATTCTTGGCAAGACTGGCCATGGATTTCTGGTCGATACCTATTACAAATAAAGTTCCCTCAGGTTCTTCTTTCCTGTAAAAGACATCCCATTTTTCCACGGCCAGCTCAGCATTTTGACCTCCCCATCCAGTTTACTGCCCCATCCTTTTTTGTAGACAGTGGACTTTAAGAGCACCGGAAGCTCGCTCTTCTTTGCCAGTCCCAGCCTAGCGCCGTGCCAGGGAGGAGGGATACTTTCCACCAAGTTCTTTAGGGTGCTAACACATTGGTGAGATGCCAACTTCATCAACATCACGCCCATGCTGAACTCGGAGCTCTCGCTCTCTATTGGTTGTTTGCCCTTTGAAACGATTGCATGGTCCACTATCTTATTGTTGACCAGGTCTTCTATTTTACTCTGTTGGTCTATTGGAATTTTGCCTGTCGGATTACCGGCATCGTAAACTGCATAGCAGAGATCGTCCCGGTGTCTTCTTATGGCAACTTTGGCGTAAGATGGCAGCTCTTTTCTCACCTCTTTCATCAATTGCTCTACTTCATCCTTTTTGGGTTTTGCTATAATGGTGTTATTATTATTATCATCTGAGGATTCAGAGTCGGAGCCCTCTCTTTCACCCCTATATTTTTGCCAATGGCATGTACACTTGACGCATTGTCCGCCACGGAGGCCAAGGTACCCACCTCCGTAGTAGTATTTTGCTCACGATTGCAGGATGACGACGACACGTGATTCGCAAGTTTTTCAACACTTACCGCCGGTACTGGGTTATTTAGGCCCTGCACCGTAACTTTTATCTTTTTATTTTTATTTTCCATATTTGTTTTTTCCAGTTTTTTGGTCCGCGGGGAATATAATATTCCCAGGTTGTGGATCTGACAATCTGCCCTCCCTCATCTTAAGTGAATTTAAAGCTGGGAGAGGACAGGTGGTCCATCACCACCCCCTATCCGCCACCCGGGGACGCGCTCGGTAGGAAAAACGGGAAAACTCCCCCGAGAATAAATTTATTTAATGATAGATTAACTTTTCTTAAATAGTTTAAATAGTTTAATGAAGTTAAAAAAAACAAAACTAATAAAAAAATATTAGTTTGGAATGGCCGACCATATGATACCAGTTATGAGTATATCTAAAATGTGATTTCTTTTTTAATAAAAATTTATTGATGAAAAACTGATTTTCTGAAAGAGCCTATATATGGGAGCTAGGATCAATTATATACCGATCCTATTAAAATTTGGTGGAGGGATTTATGTTCATATAGGAGTTAGATATGTAGAATTTCATTTTAGAGAGAAATAACGACAAGCCACAATTAAGAGCTCCTATTTAATCCATTTTCAAACAACTTCGTCCTTTGGTAAAATGAAATATTTGAGCCTATTTTCATCAAATAATCTGGAAAATTGCGACTTGTAGTTTGATTACAAGGTTTACATGGACGGACATAGCTAAACCATAAAGAAATAAACACAGATGGCGACATGGCTCTCTTAAAAAAGTACTCTTAAGCTCAGTGACGTCATCAGTGCCTAGAACTGATTGTATGTTATAAAATAGTATGTGATTTATAATAGAAAAGTAAATAATTATGCTTAAAACTTATTTGTGTCTAATAAAATAAAATGTATTTTACGTTTTATGTTATTAGGGACTAATCTGTTTATTACAGAAATCATTTGCTTCATTCTAACCCATTTCGAATTGTAAATTGTTTTCAAAGTCTTCAGTTTTGAAATGCTCTATACAGATTTTAGACGTTTTAACGTTAACAAAAACTTATCCATTGCTTTAATAAGCTAGGATCTGAAGGAAAGTTAAAAAAAACTTATTGCACACTATTTTGATTTTTTTATTATTATTGAAATTTTTGACTGCACACAGCATTTTAATTTTTAATTTACTTATTTTTATTTTTTCACTATTTGTTTTCAAATTTCATGTGAAAAGTAAGTATTTTACATTTAAAACATAGCAAAACAAGCACTGTTGACGTCACGAAAAAAGAGTAAAAGAGTACATTAAAAAAACGGAATTGTCGGTGTCGCAATCTTGTTTATTTCATTCATGTAGCTAAACCACTATATTGCTGTAGGATATACATACATAGTTAACTTTCTGCCATTTTGAAAGGAAGTAGGATCTGAAATGGTTTGTAACTGAAAAAATAAAAAGGATTTCTGTTTTATATAGTTCATAAAAAAAATTTCGACTGTTTTTCAAAAAGTAATGTCGATCGGTATACTTTAAGGTGGGTGTAGGACCAATATTTTTGTGCGTTACAAACATCAGCACAAACGTATAATACCCTCCCCACTATGGTGGTGTAGGGTATAATAAAGTCTTAACTTTCATCTAAAACAAAAAAATTAATACTAAAGGTAAAAATTATACTCAAAAAATGCTCAAATACATAGTATATTGTAATGTCGAATATATTCGACAAAACTACAGAAAGGGATAGTCTATAGTCTAGTCTATAGTGTATAGTGTCTATAGTATAGTAATTACTTGAGAAATTATTTAATTAATTTATTACTTAATTTATTTGAACAATTATTTATTATATTAATGGATATAAAAATATATTAATAACAATAAACAATTATCTATAATTTTAAATTTTATAGATAATTTAATGAAAATAATTTATAATTTGGTTATTTCCAAATGTAGTCTATAGTGTAGTCTATAGTCTAGTAATTACTTGAGAAATTATTTAATTAATTGATTGCTCAATTTATTTAAACAATTATTTATTATATTAATGGATATAAAAATCTATCTATCTATCTATCTATCTATCTATCTATCTATCTATCTATCTATCTATCTATCTATCTATCTATCTATCTATCTATCTATCTATCTATCTATCTATCTATCTATCTATCTATCTATCTATCTATCTATCTATCTATCTATCTATCTATCTATCTATCTATCTATCTATCTATCTATCTATCTATCTATCTATCTATCTATCTATCTATCTATCTATCTATCTATCTATCTATCTATCTATCTATCTATCTATCTATCTATCTATCTATCTATCTATCTATCTATCTATCTATCTATCTATCTATCTATCTATCTATCTATCTATCTATCTATCTATCTATCTATCTATCTATCTATCTATCTATCTATCTATATCTATCTATCTATCTATCTATCTATCTATCTATCTATCTATCTATCTATCTATCTATCTATCTATCTATCTATCTATCTATCTATCTATCTATCTATCTATCTATCTATCCATCTATCTATCTGTCTATTGTATGTTTATATGTTTGTTTTGTATGTTTGAAGAAAATATTAAATCCGTATATTTGAGATAATATAACAGTTACAGTCCTCAAATTTTATCAGAGCCACTTTAGTGTCAATATGATTGTTTAGGACACAAAGTAGGGGGGCTAGCATTAGGGGGCATGGCACCTCCCATATAAATTAAATACAAAAATTTCTTTATCTTGGAAACTATTAAAGCATATACCGGCGGATAGAGAGGCAGATAAAAAAATCACCACTACACACACACTATTGGCATTTTTTCATTGAAATTGCACTGGAAAAAATATTTGGTTATTTTTAATTTTGAAGATTAAATTGCATTACTGTAAAATGCGAATATTTATAAACAAAGTGTAATCAATGTACTGAAGAATGATAATTTCTTCACATAGAAACAACATTTCTAATTAAAATGTACAAAAAAAGTATGAAACAAGATTAACTTTCATTGTTATGCATTCTAGAAAATTATTTAGAGTGTACGTTGTTTTTGTAAATTATGCTCTTGCTTTTGCAAGTTGTTTTTGTTTTTTCAAGTTGTGTTTGCAATTTCTTTAACAAAGCGACATCAACCTGCTTTGTTGAATGCTGTCAAGCAACTAAATAAAATATTTGTATTTTTGATGCTCTTGTTTAGAGGTTCGTATGCGATCGTGTTGTGTACATGTAATTTGCCGAAAATCTTCGTTGTCAGAACAATACTAGCGCCGACGTCTGTATTAAAGTTAGAATCTTAAAATTTACACGAATAACTTTAACATCCATTTAAACATTTTGGATAATAAATTGGCGGCCACCCATGAGGGGAGCGGCACCTCCCATATTAATTAAATACAAAAATTCGTTTATCTCGGAAACTAATGGAACTAAATTCTTCAAATTTTGCACGAAGAACTTAAATATTCATCTGAACATTTTGGAAGAAAAAAACCGGACTTTCATCTGGGGGGTCTTGAAGTCCTCATATGAATTAAATAGAAAAATTCGTATATCTGAGAAACTATTAGAGCTAGAATCTTCAACTTTTATTTGAAGGATTTTGACATTCATATGAACATTTAGAATATAACGAGAGGACTTTCAATGGGGAACTGGGAAACTAATAGAACTTGATTCTTAAAATTTTTCACTAATTATTTTAATATTCATCTGAACATTTTGGGGAAAAAGTGCGGGCTTTCATCTGGGGAACTTGAGCCCCCACTAAGCTAGAATCTTCAAATTTTACATGAAGAACTTTGACATACATGGGAAGATTTAGAGAATAACGGGCGGACTTTCAATGGGTGGCTTGGCACCACATATATGAATTAATTACTGAATTGTTAGACTCTTCAAAATCGTTAAGTGGGTTTTTTATTTATACATACATATTTTGCTTTTAGGGTAGCAAAGCACAATGGGTATAGATGGTATATTATTAATAATAAACAATTCTCTATAATTTTAAATTTTATAGATAATTTAATGAAAATAATTTATAATTTGGCTATTTCCCGGCTTATAGCGATTTTTTTAAATCGCTATCAACCGTTCCAAACAACCAAGGTTATTCGCTACATTGACTATACTAAATAGCTACAACATGAAAAAACAATATTAAATTAATTAATTGATGTTATTATTCAATGATATATCTTATTAGTAAATATAAACACATATATTTTTGGCTTTTTTCTTCTTGTTATGTTCCTCTTTGCCTGCAAACAAAATCTTGTTTTTTTTTTCACTGTTTTATCCGTCAATTGTTTTAAGAAATTATTTGTTGTAATATGAACATTGTTTCTTCAAACAAAACGTCAAAGCAGAAATACTCATTTTAAGCACATTATAAAATAAAAACGTGTTTAATTTTTTGTTTTTAGGCAGAAATTTCTATAAAATTGTAAAAAACTATTGCAATTTCAATTAAATAGTTTTTTTTTAACGTTAAACAAAAATGTTTCGTGTTTGGTGTTCACATTGGGAAAATATTTGTAGGTTGACAAATAAAAATGTTTCACTAAAAACAGCTGATATTTTGTTTGCTCTTCAAAAATATTTTGTGTTCACATTACAACCAACAAATATTTGATAAAAAAACGTCAAATATTTAATAGGTATGAACGTAGCTTTAAGAGCCGTTGGTGCGCCTGTTAATGTTATCCTATCAACCTAATTTTTTGTATGACATATGTAGTTTAACAACCCAAAGAATAATTCTAGAGGGTGGGACGTGCAAAATTCGCAACATCGTTTTTTTTTTTTGGAGCACTGTAGTGTATGAACACATTTAAAAAGTAATAATTTTATAAAATTTCAATTTATGTCATTTCCCCGAATCTATCATTACTTTACCAATAGCAAAAAAAAAAAGAACAACAACAACGCTAAACGAAATAAAACACACAAAAAAATACAAAACGCACACTGGTGGCAGTTACATAGAAAAGAGTGACACATATAGTAAAAGCTAAAATATCGTCTTGAAACTTCATGGGTTTATCCCAAACGGTATAAGAATTAATTTCACAAAATATTGACCACGCCCACTTTATAAACACCATCATGAAAAAAATTCCGGAATCATATGTACTATATCTCACGATGTAAAAGTTTATTTCACAACATTTTGAACACGGCTACCCAAAGCCCACTTTATAAACATTAAAACATAAAAAAACATTTATAACAACTTAGGTACAAGTTTTAAGTTTGTTTGCCAACAGGTATGTTGTTCATATATTGAACTGGGAATGATAAGGTAACCGCGAAAAATAGTGGAAAAGAAATAAAAAATATTTTTACGATATGACCGATGAAAGTGGATACTTATACAAATAATGTTGTTTTAAATAAAACATAAATTTTTTACTAACAATTATTTTTCTAATTATTCTAACCATTATTTGTGGTTTTTAAAACCGCATATTTGAGTTGAGTTCTCTTTTATATACCCTACTAGCAACTCAACTAACTTTTAATGCATTATAAGTTAGCTTTTTCTCAACTAGTTGTGGTTGACTCTTAGTCGGCTAATTATTGTGTAGCTTAGGTTAGGTTGATAGGAGGATGTATACTACATCAAATCCGAAGAAATACACCTAGGCCACTATCGGGCCTGTTGTGCGCTCCAATTCAAGAAAAAAAAAAAAAAATTGTTCACTGAATGTATTATTTTTCCATGTTCAGAAACTCAGTTTCCTGGACGTAATTCCTAAGAATCTTCCAATCGGTGTTGGTTAAGAATGTTATTTCCGGAATAACATCACTTCCAAGATACTTGGATCTAACTTCGACGAATGCCTGACAATGGCAAAGAAAGTGCTCCAGAGTTTCACTGTCCTCTTCACATGCTCTACATTCGTCTGAATTCGCACGTCCAATTTTGTATAGATGTGCTCGTAATCCTGTGTGTCCACTGAGAATACGTACCATCATACTAACCTCAGACTTGATCATTTTGAGAAGATTTCTCGTCTTGCTCTCATCAGGGTCACCCCATAGAATCTTTGTGGTTCTACCCACCGTTTCATTATTCCAAGAGGCCTTATGGGATTCTCTCATCCATATTTTTAATTCAGCTTTTGTTGCGTCGAATGGTTTTGCGTTTGTCAGGTTAACTACATCGAGCTCCCTTCCCTTTAAAGCTATTACATTCGCCCTTTCGTTGCCGATTACTCCCGAGTGGCCTGGTACCCATATGATGTGAACCTTACCTCTGGGAGAGTATTCAGTTAAAGCTTTCTTACAATCCAATACGGTCTTAGATTTAATTCTATCACCTGATATCGCACAAATTGTCTTCTGGCTGTCGGTAAATATATTAAGCCATGTGGGCGCCATATTTATTCTAATCCAATTTACACATTCCTATTACAATTTTCTTATTTTTCCTTTGTGCCTCTTCAACCAGTTTCATCAGATCCGACGTTGGTGGTAGTGTCGGAGAATCGAAAGGCAGGTAAATAGATGCAAGGAATATGTTGCCACGACCTTGCTTCAGCACCGTTGCATCCGATGTTGATAATCCTGTTGAGAGGAGAAAACATAAGATCTTGTGACATAAGATACATGTTCTCGGGCGAGATCCTGTATCAGCGTAGAAAAGTTGGAAATTTACGTGATTTAATCCAGAAACCTTGTTGCGAATCGTCCAAGGTTCCTGGATTAAAGCTATATGTATTTTACCTGTGTTGATTTTAGCCATCAGAGCGTTGGTAGCTGTGTCGCTCCGATGGAGGTT
Organism: Lucilia sericata; assembly: GCF_015586225.1. Lineage (NCBI taxonomy): Eukaryota > Metazoa > Arthropoda > Insecta > Diptera > Calliphoridae > Lucilia > Lucilia sericata. Next base: position 318,599 of record NW_023994070.1, read on the forward strand.
TATTTGGATAACCTCAATCATGGTCATCCATTAAACTGTCTTCCAGCGAGTTGGTGGTCACCTCCTCGCTCTTTGGATTTGACTCCTCCGAATAGCCTGAAGTGGCTATTAATGCAGTGAGTACTGTTGATGGCACTGCGGTGTCCTTATCAGGCATAGGAATAGCAGTATTTTTAATAGACACATTCCCAATTCTGGAGAGCATTGCTGTTCTGTCTTCTGGCGGGTGAGTGATTTCCTCCTCGCTTTTAGGATTTGACTCCTCAACATTGCTAGTACTTGCTAATGATGCTTTGGGTACTGTCTTAGGTGTTTTAGTGTCCTTGTCGGGGCCGGTTTTGACAGCCCTTTCAATCGGCGCCTTCCCAATTTTGGAAAGGGCAACTACACTTTCTTCTGGCGAGTTAATGGTAAATTCCTCGATTTTAGGATTTGACTCCTCAACGTTATCAGTAGTGGATACTGATGCTGTGGTCTTAGGTTTTTTAGTGTCCTTTTCGAGGCTTGTTGTAACAGCCCTTCCAATCGGCACCTTCCCAATTTTGAATATGACAGATTTAGAGGCGAAGTAAGCCCTACCTTTATTCTTGGCAAGACTAGCCATGGATTTCTGGTCGATACCTATTACAAATAAAGTTCCCTCAGGTTCTTCTTTCCTGTAAAAGACATCCCATTTTTCCACGGCCAGCTCAGCATTTTGACCTCCAAGAATTTCCAGTATACGTTCATTAGCCAGTTTACTGCCCCATCCTTTTATGTAGACAGTGGACTTTAGGAGCACCGGAAGCTCGCTCTTCTTTGCCAGTTCCAGCCTAGCGCCGTCCCAGGGAGGAGGGATACTTTCCACCAAGTTCCTTAAGGTGCTAACACATTGGTGAGATGCCAACCTTATCAACATCACGCCCATGCTGAACTCGCAGCTCTCGCTCTCTATTGGTTGTTTGCCCTTTGAAGCGATTGCATGGTCCACTATCTTATTGTTGACCAGGTCTTCTATTTAATCTGTTGGTCTATTGGAATTTTTCCTGTCGGATTACCGGCATCGTAAACTGCATAGCATAGATCGTCCCGGTGCCTACTTCTGGCAACTTTGGCGTAAGATGGCGGCTCTTTTCCTTTTCCTCCGTCTGGCTTCTCCTTCCTCGTTTTTCGGGGCTTCTTATGAGATTCCCTTACCTTCGAGGTTGATTTCGCCGACGTGTTCGTCTTCGGAATATCTGGCTTGGCGTTGTCACCCTTACTCGCAGGATTCTCACTTGAGATTCCTTTGAGTGAAGTATGGCTTGGCTTCGACTGTGTATTAGAAGACGGGGAGCTCTTTTTCTTCTTAGGTTTATTCTCAGTTGTCAACTCCTCGGGAGACCTGATCCTTTTTGCCTCAGATCTTGTGAGAGAGTCCGATTTTTCCTTTGGAGTGTCGTGGGATTGACTAACTATGATTTCCTGAAGCATCTTTTTCAACTTCCTCCTCTGTGCTCCAGAAAGTCTTTTCTTAGTAATAGGTAGTTTAGCTATGCTATCACTCACCTCTTTCACCATTTGCTCTACTTCATCCTTTTTGGGATTTGCTATAATGGTATTATTATTATTATCATCTGAGGATTCAGAGTCGGAACCCTCACCTATATTTAAAGGCTGAGGTAGCTTAGAGCTCTCTCCGAGTACATCCTTCTCTTTCACCCCTATATTTTTGCCAGCGGCATGCTGTACACTTGACGCATTGTCCGCCATGGAGGCCAAGGTACCCACCTCCGTAGTAGTATTCTGCTCACGATTGCAGAATGACGACGACACGTGACTCGCGAGTAGATCAACACTTGCCGCCGGTACTGGGTTATTTAGGCCCTGCACCGTAACTTTTATCTTTTTATTTTTATTTTCCATATTTTTTTTTTCCAGTTTTTTGGTCCGCGGGGAATATAATATTCCCAGGTGGTGGACAATCTGCCCTCCCTCAGCTTAAGTGAAATTAAAGCTGGGAGAGGACAGATGGTCCATCACCACCCCCTATCCGCCACCCGGGGACGCGCTCGGTAGGAAAAATCTGGAAAACTCCCCCGAGATTGTGTAGCTTAAAGTTATATAAAAGTTAACTTAAAGTTTGCTAATTTTTAGCAGATCTATAGTTATTTATAGAAGAGTTTTATTAGCAATAAGTCCACTTTAGAATTAAACTGTTAATAAATTTCCTTCATTACCTTTTTGAAATTTTTTTAAATTGAACCCATTTTAATTTTTGAAACTATTTTATTTATTTAATTTAGCTTAAAAACAAAAAAATATATTCTTATAAAAATTCATTCATAACATACTTATAGTTAAATTTAAAATATACACATACATTTGTCTAGAGAGTCCTAAGGTTTAGTATCACACTCCTCAAAATTAGAATAAATTACATTTACTTAAATAAATTTAACTTTTTAAAAAAAAAAGTCCATAAAATTACCTCACAAAAGTATTCGAATTTTTTTTCCTGTATTTCATATTTGACCATATTTTACGAAACACAAACAAAAATTATTATCGAATGGTCTGTCTTTTTGCTTAAAATTGTTTTAAGGGGTTACTAACAACCGAAAGGATATATTTTTGTCCCATTTGGCCTACAATTTTGGGGCATTTGTACCATCTTTTCATATATTATCATTAAAATGACGATTTTTGACCATATTTGCCATTTTTTTCCTTTTTTCCAGAGATAAAACCAAAATTTAATATTGGGATTTAATAGATTCCTTGAGGTATCTAAAAATAATAATTTTGAGTTAGACCATAATGATATGGTGACATTCAGCCTGGAGGCCTTTGGTTAAAAAAAAAAAAAAATGATTCCACTATATTGAATGGCGTTTCTTCGAGGCATGCTTAGGAGTTGTACACTTCCACAATATATTGAAAACTTAAAATGTATAACAGCTGATATCTAAAAAAATATATAGAAGACAAGTTTCCCCGAACATTTTTGACCCTAGTATTATAAAAATGGACTTGAGTTCCAATAAATTGAATTAGCGATAAAAGAATGATGCCAATAATATATCTTGAACGTTTAAATACAGATTCTTGTAACAAAAAATATTATTTTTAGATACACCATTTGGTATATTAAATCCCAATAACAAATTTTGGTTTTATCTCTCGGAAAAAGGAGAAAAAATACAAATATTGCCAAAAATCGCCATTTTAATGATATTACATGAAGAGATGGTACAAATGCCCCAAAATTGTTGACCAAATGGGCCAAAAATATATCCATTCGGTTGATAGTTACCCCTTAAAACAATTTTTAGCAAAAAAAAACATTCGATTCTAATTTTTGTGTTTCGTATAATATAGTCAAATATGAAATACAGGAAAAATTCGTACACTTTTGTGAGCTAAATTAATTTAAGTAAATGTGAATTTTTAAAGTTTTAAAAAGCGTAATATCAAAGCTAAGGACTATCTAGACAATATAATAAATTAATTTATTAATTTTGCACACAAAATATATCATTAAATTTGGTTTCTTTTCATATTATACCTAAATTCGAATACTTACGAGAGACACTGTATATAGAAATTTTTTTTTACACATTCTGCATGAATTTCGCGTTTCTTAATTACTTTCAAGGCATCTCTTATATTTTTTTCGGCATCATCAGACCCAAGCGATCGACAATCATCTATTTAAAATATATGTATGTATGTAATTGGAAATATATGTATGTACATTTCTTTATAATATATTGCTTACCTGTTAACGCTTGGAAGAACGCTTTTCGTACATGAGGGCCTATTTTTAAAATACCTTTCTCCATTAAAAGTCTTTTTTTCTTCAAATTGATCATTGGAACCATTGTTATTATTAATGTTATCAACACTTTTCCATCTTGAAACGTATATTTTGAGAAGGGGTTTTCAATAGTTCTGATCTATCATTTGTTAATTTATTTAAACGGTCTAAATTATTATTTGGTAATTTATTTAAAAATTAATTTGTTTCTTTCTTAAAAAGTCAGTTTTAATTACTTTTTGGACAATAACAAATTTATAAATACTTATTATTACAACAGCTCTTAAAATCACGCATAATGTAACACAAAATTGCAAATAGTGAAAATAGAGAATAAACAAGTAAGAGTGTTAAATGCGGCTGTGCCGAATCTCATATACCCACTATCAGACCGTATGCCGTAAACATCAGTGTTATATTTGGAATATGGCTTAAGTCAATTATGGACCGAGCTCTTTTAACTAACAAAATATTAATTTTTCAAAAATCAAATATTTTAGTTCAATTTTTAAACCGTGAGTGTATGAGTAATTTTCCGAAGAGGACCTTTATATGCGTCAATTATGAACCGATGCTCATAAAATTTTGTACATAGATTTCGTTTGTATAGAACTTGTTTATGCCAAATTTCAGCGCGAAACTCGTATTTTAAATAAGGAAAACTCGTATTTTGATAACCAAAACTCTTTCCTGAAGGGAACCTTTTATAGGGGCTAAGGTCAGTTATAGATCAGTCCTCATTAAATTCGGAATAAAGAATTATGTTCCTAAGTATAAACTTTTTTATGTCGATTTTCATCGCTGTACTAGTAATTTTCTGAATTTTCTTCATCAAATTTTCTAAAGAGGATCTTATATGAATGAGGGGTATGGTCAATTTTGGTTTATATAAAACTTGTTTACATTGAATATCATCGCTGTACTCGCATTTTTATGCCAGTAATTAGCGTTAATTTAATTTTATAAAGGGGCTTATATGGGGGGTAGGGTGAATTACCGACACATTCCGCATGAAATTCGGAGCGAATTTTATAACCGTATTTCATAACTCATATTTTTAAGCCAGTAATGATCGTTTAAGTAATTTTATGAAAAGGACCTTATATGGGGTAGGGTCATTTATGGGCCGATCTTAAAAAAAATTGGTGGAGGTTTTGGTTCCTAAGAAACTTACTTGTACCGAATTTCATCGCTATACTCGTACTTCTAAAGCAGTTATGCTGTTTTTTGAAGGTCCACTTGTATGGGGGCTAACCTTAACAATAGAAAATATTTGTGCAAAATTTCAACTGTCTAGCTCCTCTCGTGTGGTCCCTATCGTGATTTCAATAGACGGACGGACATGGCTAGATCGTCTTAGAATTTAATAAGGACCCGGAATATATATACTTTTATGGGTCTATGACCAATATTTCGATGTGTTACAAACGGAATGACAAAATCAATATACCTCCCATCTTTATTGATGGTGGGTATAAAAATTAACGGTTTCATTTTGAATAAATTCTGCAACATTCAAATAGCTTATAGTTAATCCAAAAATAGTTAGTTTATAATTAGTCGAAAACAATCATCAAAAAAAAAATCAAAAGTCTGATCTGGTAAAAGAGAGAACAGAGAACAAGCTCTCAACAACAAAAACAGGTTTTGTTTTTGGAGGAGTTCTGCATAACATTGTAGTTAGCTTAAAGTTAGTATAAAAAAGTTATATTTTCGTAGTCGAACACCAAATTTTGCGGCAGTGCTGCATTATATTTTAGTCAGCTTATAGTCAGTCTACAAAAGTTAACTAAAAGTGGATTATTTTAATAGTCGACTACAATATTGCTCGCAGGGTAATATCAAAGCATCTGCATAAATATTTAATAAACTTTCAAAAAAGTAATATATACCCAGCAAAATCTCGGTAATGGGTTGTACTTCCATAACCACTCACTTTTCAATGACTACTATTTACCGTCTGCATTACTTAGAAGTACTCTAGTAATGACTTTCTTATAATCTGATATAGAAGTTCTTTATTTTCGGCTTTGTCGTTTTGTTTGCACATTTTATTTAATTGCGTTTTAAGAATTGTGTTTTATAAAAAATAAAACAAAGATAGTTTTGTTTGTGAAAACCATTATTTGACGCTCAATAAAATAGCTAAGCAGTGGTGCAGTGTGTAGAACATTTGACCAACAAACCGAAGTCCCTGGTTCGTATTCTAGCTGGCTCTTTTTATTACTAAAAAACAAAACAATATACTCAACAACTGTTTTGTAAGAGAAATTGCAAGTACTTCTTTAACTCCCTATTTGTAAGCGTGCGTAGAAGTATTTGCCTCCAATGACATCACCGTGTTAAAATAATGACTTGAAATGCTAATGAAGAAGTAGTGAAAAGAGGTTTTATTAGCTTTTTAACTCATTACTTTTCAATATAAGTATTTCCTGGGATACTATCTTCTTTATTAATAAGATTAACACATTTAACTATTTCATAATAAACATCCTCAGATTTTTTCACATTTGAACCATGTGTGAGCACCAGATTTTCAAAACACTAAAGCGTTGAAAATATTCTCTAATTGGACGTTACTTTTACAACAAGTAAAACGGATATAAGTAAATATAACACTTTGTACAAATTCAAAAATTAGTTCAACAAATTTTAAATCTACAAATATATAGAAGGACAAAATATTTTAAAGGACATTTTGTATTGTAACCCATTTAAAAGAAAATTATTAAACCCGGTATAGTAAAACTGGAAACGCAGTTTTAATCTACTAATCTTAATTTTGTTAGCACATTTTATTTAATTGCGTTTTAAGAATTGTGTTTTACAAAAAAATAAAACAAAATTAGTTTTGTTTGTGAAAACCATTATTTGACGCGCAATAAAATAGCTAAGCAGTGGTGCAGTGTCTAGAACATTTGACTAACAAGTCCCTGGTACGTATTCTAGCTGGCTCTTTTTATTATTAAAAAACAAAACAACTTACTCAACAACTGTTTTGTAAGAGAAATTGCAAGTACTTCTTTAACTCCCTATTTGTAAGCGTGCGTAGAAGTAGTTGCCTTCAATGACATCACCGTGTTAAAATAATGACTTAATATGCTAATGAAGAAGTAGTGAAAAGAGGTTTTATTAGCTTTTTAACTCATTCCTTTTCAATGTAAGTTTTTTCCCTATAGTGGTGTAGGGTATAAAAATAAGATAATCACTTTTAAAACTAGAACCATTTTATTTTTAACATTGCAAAGCAAACATTTTTGTAATCTGCAAAAAGTAGTAAAAGTTTTATAGCATAATACAATCAGTTTTATAGCATAATACAGGTAGAATCAGTAGGGAGAACTTAAAATTATATGCCGTGCTATGTCAAATATGAGAAAAAAATATATGAAAAAAATCAAGAAAATTAAAAAAACAGTAGGGTCTTTATTTACCTAAATTACAGTAGAACATGGATGTGCTTTTTAATAATTATATATGTATGTATATATATAATTCAAATAAAAAACAAGTAAAACATTGTTTTATATAGATAAACGAAGTGATTTAAACAGTTTGAATTTATTAAATAAGTGTTTTAATAATTTTTTTTGTTTACAGATAGGTAGGTAGGTAGGTTGATAGGAGGATGTATACTACATAAAATCCCAAGAAATACACCTAGGCCACTATCGGGGCTGTTGTGCGCTCCTTATCATGAAAAAAAAAAACCCACAGGGAACTGAATGAATTATTTTTCAGTGTTCATAAACCCAGTTTCCTGAACGTAATTCCTAAGAATCTTCCAATCATTGTTAGTCAGCAATGTTATTTCCGGAATAACATCACTTCCAAGATACTTGGATCTAACTTTGACGAATGCCTGGCAGTGGCAAAGAAAGTGGTCCAAAGTTTCACTGTCCTCTCCACATGCTCTACATTCGTCTGAATCCGCACGTCCAATTTGGCATAGATATGCTCGTAATCCTGTGTGTCCACTCAGAATACGTACCATCATACTAACTTCAGACTTGCTCATTTTGAGGAGATTTTTCGTCTTGCTCTCATCAGGGTCACCCCATAGGATCTTCGTGGTTCTACCCACTGTTTCATTATTCCAAGAGGCCTTATGGGATTCTCTCACCCATATTTTTAGTTCAGATTTTGTCAGGATAACTGCCTCGAGCTCCCTTCCCTTTAAAGCCCTTTCGTTACCGACTACTCCCGAGTGGGCTGGTACCCACATGATGTGAACCTTACCTCTGGGAGAGTATTCAGTTAAAACTTTCTTACAATCCAATACGGTCTTAGAGTTAGTTCTATCGCCTGATATCGCCCTAATTGCCTTCTGGCTATCGGTAAATATATTAATCCAATATTTATTCTAATCCAATTTACGCATTCCGTTATTGCTCGTATGATTTGTTATGATTTGGTAAACGGTGGTATATTTCTGTTTCTGGGTCTTTAATATAGAACCCCAGCCCCATTTTGTCTATCTTAAATCTTAAATATGTTTCAATGGGTGGAATATCTAACGTTTCCAGAACCTTGGTTGAAGTAGTACACATGGCACCACTTATACCCAAGCAGCATGTACGCTGAACTCCCTGTAGTAGTTTGATATTCCATCTTTTGTCTAAAGCAGTCCACCAGATTATTGAAGCATAAGCTAGAATTGGTCTAATTACACTTTTATAAAGCCAATTTGTCATAGTAGGACTAAGACCCCATTGCATGTCTAAAGTTCTCCTACATACTAAGGAACAGATAGATAAGCTCTGTTCCTTAGTATGTGGTTGATCCAGTTACGGAGCACCCGGTCAACATAAAACTGGTTTAGGGATTGGGTAAGAGTATCAGTGTGTACGTTATTGAAGGCGCCTTCGATGTCAATGCATAACGCCAGTGTATATAGTTTGCTATCAAAGGATGCACCTATGTAGTGGATAACTTCGTTTAAAGCGGTTTCCACCGATCGTCCCTTTACATAAGCATCCTGCTTGAATTTTAGGTCTTTGTCGGGTATACTGCTTTTAACCATACTATCGACTATTCGTTCCAAGGTTTTAACTAGGAAGGACGTAAGACTTATCGGTCGATAAGACTTAGGTGTCGAATAGCTAGGTTTCCCTGGTTTAGGTATAAATATAACCCTTGCATCCTGCCATTTAATGGGGGTATATGTGAATTTCAAGCATGCAGTGAATATCTGAGACAGATGTACGGAAACCAGTCCCGCCTCCATCTGTAAGAGTGCTGGGAAAATGCCATCCGGCCGTGCAGCTTTATAGGGAGCGAAGCTCTTGATTGCCCCTTTAGCCATATCAGATGTAATTACAATTTCCGTGTTAGCCTCCCATTCCTCCAATATCGGTTCATCTATGTTATTCGATATACCGGGTGGGAAATGAGAGTCCATTAGGAGTTTCATTGTCTCCTCCATATCCTCCAGCCTCCTGCCCGTATCATTCCGGTTGGACATGAGTTTTGGATAGGAATTTTTTATCTTCGATACATCATTTACGCTGTCTACCTGTTCACAGAAAAGTTTCCAGGAGTCTCGTTTGACTTTACGAACAATTTTCTTATATTCACCAAGTTTACTACGATACTCATCCCAGCATACTGCGGTCTTTTTACGCCATGCCCGGTTAAATAGTTTGCGAACAGTCTTACCAAGGTTCCGGATCTCCCCGGTTACCCAGAGTTTCTCCTGGGTAGATCTTCGCTCCCGCAGAGGGTAGCTGTCCTCGAACGATTCAACCAAGGCACTTGTGAGCATTTCTACTTTGGCGTCTATGTCTTCTTTATTTCGACATTCAATTAGTTTTAGACTTATTCCGAAACTTTATCGGCTTTGGTGACGGCCGTAGAATTTTGAATCTTATGTACCGATGGTCAGAAAAGAAGTGCTCGTCCGAAACTCTCCAATCCTGAATTTCGTTTATAAGGTCTTCTGAACATACAGTTATATCTAATACTTCTCTGATTATATTGACTAAGGTAGCTTTATTACCTAAGTTCGATGTGATCAAGTCTTTAGTATTACCTGTGTTAATTTTAGCCATCAGAGCGTTGGTAGCTGTCTTGCACCGTTGGAGCTTTATTTGGATAACCTCAATCATTGTCATTCATTTAAACTGTCTTCCAGCGAGTTAGTGATCACATCCCCGCTCGTTGGATTTGACTCCTCCGGGTAACCTGAAGTGGCTATTGATGCAGTGGGTACCATTGATGGCACTGCGGTGTCCTTATCAGGCATAGCAAGAGCAGTCTTTTTAATCGACACTTTCCCAATTTTGGACAGCACTGCTGTTCTGTCTTCTGGCGAGTGAGTGATTTCCTCCTCGCTTTTAGGATTTGACTCCTAAAAATTACCAGTACTTGCTAATGATGCTTTGGGTACCGGTTTTGACATCCCTTTCAATCGGCGCCTCCCCAATTTTGGAAACGGCAGCTGCACCTTCTTTTGGCGAGTTAGTGGTAGCTTCATCGCTTTTTGGATTTGACTCCTTAACGTTATCAGTAGTTGCTACTGATGCTGTTTTCTATTTAGATATTTTATTCGAAAATGCATTCTTATTTTAAAGAAAAACGACATTACATTTTCCGGTAAAACATTTTGAGAACTTTTATCTAACAAATATTTAGTAAAATTATTAACGTTAATAATCGAATCACCATTTACATTTCTGAACACATTTTCAAGACCCTTTAAATTATTTAAAAAAACAATATTCGGTTTTTTGAGTCCTCCTTTTGAAATTTGGTTAAGCCTTCTTCGTTATTTTTTGATTCCGAATTTTTATACTCACCATTAAAAAAGATGGGGGGTATATAGATTTTGTCATTCCGTTTGTAACACATCGAAATATTGGTCATAGACCCATAAAAGTATATATATTCTGGGTCCTTATTAAATTCTAAGACGATCTAGCCATGTCCGTCCGTCTGTCTGTTGAAAGCACGATAGAGTCCGAACGGAATGAGCTAGAGGGTTGAAATTTTCCACATGTTCTCTATAGATAAGGTTTGTTTGGTATTAAAAATGGGCAATATCGGTCACCGTTTACGAATAGCCCCCATACAAGTGGGCCCCCCGAAAATCAGCTTTAACGGGCATATCTGTTTTAAAAGTACGAGTATAATTGACCATACCCCCTCTGTAAGGTCCCTTTCGGAAAATCACTATAACGTTCATTACTGGCTTAAAAATAAGAATATAGCAATGAAATTCGTCACAATTAAGTTATTACTGTCTTATAAATACGAGTATAGCAATGAAATTTGACATAATTAAATCCCTGACGAGCCAAAACCTCGCTACTACATTTTGTGTGGATCGGTCTAAATTTGACTTTATGACTTTAACGCTCATTACTGGCTTAAAAATACGAATATAGCGATGAAATTGGACACACATAAGTTTCATGCGAGTCAAAATTTCTTTACCAAATTCTATGTGGAGCGGTAAATAAGTGTCCCTGCCCACCATATAAGATCCCCTTCAGGAAATTACTTTAACGCTAATTACTTTCTTAAAAATACGAGTATACCCCCCATATAAGGTCCCCTTCAAAAAACGACCTTAACGCTCATTAAGTTTTTAGAAATACGAGTAAAGCAATGAAATTTGACATAAGTCTCTTACGAGCAAAATTCTCTCTAGCAAATTTTATGTGGATCGGTCCATAACTGACCCTACCCCCATATAAGGTCCCCTCCAGATAAATACTTTAACGCTCATTACTGGCTTACAAGTACGAGTGTAGAGTTGAAATATTTTACGAGACAAAAGCTAAGAAACTTTTATGGGAACGTAAATCTTCCTACCGGAAAGTGTCGGGAACTGATATTCGATGAAAACATGTTTTATATGAACCGATGAAAAAATGTTTTATATGAACCAATATCGGTCTAAAAAATTATGAAACATTTTATAGAAACAGTCAATAATTTACCCTACCTCTCATATAAGGTTCTATCAGTAAATTTGATAAGTAATATCACCCTGATGTTTATAGGAGAGCATTCCTTTTACGGCATACGGTTTGGGTAAATTAGATTCGGCATAGTCGAATATAGCACTCTTACTTGTTAAGTTTTAATTTTTGAATTATATGCCCTGCTACATATTCTAATGCATCATCCTTCAAACAATGAAAATCGTTTTCAATTACACTTGTAAATTCATCGGCCTGCTTCTCAATTTCATTCTCTAAACCCTCAACAATTTCTTCAGATTCTTCAATATTTTCATTGGTGTATTGCAAACATGCTTTTTTAAATAGGAATTTGTCAGTTTCATCGCACTCGGCATTTCCAGTTTTTATGAGTTCATTGTTTTTTGCTGTTAATAAATATTTCATTAAGATATACAAATATTTATATAAATAAAGTATTTTATTTACCTAGTAAATATTTTCGAAACCTATAAAAAAATTGTATGGGACTTTGGTGGTCGTCAAAACCGCCTCTACCTCTGATGTTACTAAAAAAGTTTTCAACAATATCCTGATTGAGGCGGCTTGTTATAATATACTTAATTGAATGTTTTCTATTCAAATATTGGTATAATCCTTGAATAGATTTATTAGTAATTATAACACCTTTTTGAAATTGAATAATAGATTTTTTTCCTGGTATAATTACTTCACTCATTAATGAGGTCATTGTATTAAGTATGTTGTTTTGTACATCAATGTTTTTCCCATACGGTTGTTTTGTGGGCAAGGAATTGGCTGTTTTTAATTTAGAATTTGTTATATCAAACCAATCGTTAACTAAATCAAAAAAATCGGCGGTGTTTATAGCGTTATACACATCAACACCGAGAGAATAACAACGACGAATAGCACTAGCCATAGAATGAGAAAATAACTTTGTCGCATATTTAATTTTTTGCTTGCTACATTGCTTTAAATTAAGAAACTCATGAGACACTCCATGAGTTATTGAGAGGTCTGATTTCGAACAATTTAGTACTTGAACGATTGATTCAGGAGTAACTAATGTATTATTAAACAAAATACCTGTTTCAAGAGTGATTTGTATCAGATTTAATAGATGAAATCAGGTATTAATATTTTTTGAATAATATACCTTTTTCAAGAAAATGATTCCTTATCAGTTTAATAAGATGTGGAGGGTCAGCAAATAAAAAAATAGACTCTTCTGGGTTTGTTGGATTTTCAAACCAGTGTTTAGCTTAAAATAAAATTACAATATTTGGAATGTAAATAAATTTTTCAATAAAAATGAAGAACTAAAAAAATCTTACTTGTATTTATATTAAGTTCCTTTAAAAGAGATTGAGAGATTGATAAGCCCCATATCAGAAACTATAGCCACAACTTCAAATCCTGCATTTTTTAATGTAGTAATTATTTTGAATAGTAAATTTTTATCCATTTTTGTGTGGAAATTAAAAAAAAATTATTGTTTCGAAGATTTAATAAACCCCCTTACGGATAAAACTTCACGTAATTGGCAATCATTACTGGGATCATATTCATATGTAAATTTTACCTTCATTTCGTCAAAACAAATAACACAAATCTATTCAATAGGCGAAATGTCTTCCTCATTCATTAGTGTTATTAAATTAGTTTGTAAGCCTTCACGAAACTGAAGTTTTCTTGCCCATCTGTTTAAAGTATTTACTGAAAGCAGCGAAAAATTGTCATTGTATATTACGATAAGTTCTAGGGCCAGTGGAATGAAGGAAAATTCCGTACGATATACCATCCCAGTTCCAATGTATTCTCTTATTTGGGTTTAACAACGTGCGGTTTTGACCAGTAGTAAAAACTTGATAAATTTTCTTACATTTTTCACTTTCTTTTCAAAGAAATGCAATATGTTTTTTAAGTGTTATATTTTCTTCCATTATACTACATTTTATTAATTCATCACTAAAATTGTAAATATATGTAAGTACTAATAAATAAAAACAATATATATTATTTATTACTGTGTTTGTACACTTGCATCCACATATAATGAATCTGTACTACTAACATTCGACACATTTTGGACCCCGTTAATATTGGTCGTATAATTTGCAAAATACGAGGTTGGAATTTGTGTAGGCCTTAATTTAATATTTAATTTGATATAGGTATTAATAAATTATTTAATAAAATGCATTTGTCTTCTTACTTTTTCTTTCTAAAGATATTGGAACTTAAAAATGGCTTGAGGAGCGAACAGTAGCAGTATTGTAATAGTTTTCCTTTATATCATTTGCATCAAATTTGAAATTTTTGAAATTTTTATAGGGCCTTAATTTGACATTTTTAATATAATATTGAGATTATTACGTTATTTATATAAATTTATTTATTTTCTTACTTTTACTTTCTAAAGATATTGTATTTTGAAAATTGCTTGAGGAGTGAACAATAGCAGTATTATCACACTTTACCTTTGTAAAACAGTTGAGCCTTTCCATGTTGCAAGAACTCATAGGAGCTTCATTTTGGTATTAAGTTTTTATACCCACCATCAAAAAAGATGAGGGGTATATTGATTTTGTTATTCCGTTTCTAACACATCGAAATATTGGTCATAGACCCATAAAAGTATATATATTCTGGGTCCTTATTAAATTCTAAGACGATCTAGCCATGTCCGTCCGACTGTCTGTTGAAAGCACGATAGAGTCCGAACGGAATGAGCTAGAGGGTTGAAATTTTCCACAAATGTTCTCTATAGATAAGGTTTGTTTGGTATTGAAAATATCGGTCAACCCCATACAAGTGGACCCACGAAAATGAGCTTTAACGGGCATATCTGTTTTAAAAGTACGAGTATAGCGATGAAATTCGGCATAAATAAGTTTCATATGATCCTGAATCTTCCTACCAAATTTTATGAGGATCGGTCCATAATTGACCCTACCCCCATATAAGGTCCTCTTTTTAAAATCACTATAACGCTCATTACTGGCTTAAAAATAAGAATATAGCGATGGAATTCGACACAATTAAGTTTCATGCAAGTCAAAATCTCTCTACCAAATTTTATAAATACGAGTATAGCAATGAAATTTGACATAATTAAATCCCTGATGAGCCAAAACCTCTCTACTACTTATGTGGATCGGTCTATAATTGACCCTACCCCCCATATAAGGTCCCCTTCAAAAAAATGACTTTAACGCTCATAACTGGCTTTAAAATACGAGTATAGCGATGAAATTGGACACACATATGTTCCATGCGAGTCAAAATCTGTCTATCAAATTTTATATGGATCGGTCCATAATTGACCCTACCCCCCATATAAGGTGCCCTTCAAAAAATGACTTTAACGCTCATTACTGGCTTAAAAATACGAATATAGCGATGAAATTGGACACGCATAAGTTTCATGCGAGTCAAAGTCTCTCTACCAAATTCTATGTGGATCGGTAAATAATTGACCCTACCCCCCATATAAGATCCCCTTCAGAAAATTACTTTAACGCTAATTACTTTCTTAAAAATACGAGTATAACCCCCATATAAGGTCCCCTTCAAAAAACGACCTTAACGCTCATTAATTTTTTAAAAATACGAGTAAAGCAATGAAATTTGACATAAGTCTCTTACGAGCAAAATTCTCTCTAGCAAATTTTATGTGGATCGGTCCATAACTGACCCTACCCCTATATAAGGTCCCCTCCAGATAAATACTTTAACGCTCATTACTGGCTTACAAGTACGAGTGTAGAGATGAAGTTTTTTACGAGCCAAAAGCTAAGAAACTTTTATGGGAACGTAAATCTTCCTACCGGAAAGTGTCGGGAACTGATATTTGATGAAAACATGTTTTATATGAATGAAATTAGCGTTCCTTAAATCAAGTATTTTATAAAATTAACTAGTGATACAAAATACACTACAATATTCAAAGAATCTACTCAATTTAGTGCATTTAAAAAAATTAACACATAATTCATTTTCATACGCCAAAAACTTATTTACTCCTTTTATTGGCTCACGAGAAGGTAGTACATTTGGCTTTAAACGTGCGCGTCTTGATGAAGCTCAATGTAATCGTTGTTATCAAAATGATACATACAAATCCTGGAGTGTTTCTTCAACTCAACGCCACAAGCTGTACTCCATTCTTTAATTTTTTGTTCAGGACATTTTAAAAACCTTATATCTTTTTGTTCAAATGAACATTTACACACAGCACATTTCACACGAATATTTCTTGTTATATGGTTCAATACAATTATTACAATTATTGTAAATTTATTAAACTGATTTCTTCACAAATCACAAAAATACTTAATATTTTTTTTTTAATTTTTGATGTTTTGTTTTTATTTTTCATTTGTCTGACAATTCAAGGCATAAAAAATTGAGAACTTACTTTTCTACTGATTCTACCTTGTTATGGTTATATTATGCTTTTACAGAATATTTACATAATTTCAATGCTATGTATAATAAAATATTCGTAAAAAGTAACATTCAAAAGTTATTCGATTAATCGAAAAACATTTTTCGAATTATTGTTTATTCTAAATTGGAAATTTTTTATTCGTTCGAAGAAAAACAATCTGTTTTCTTCGATTAATCGAATAATTTTTATTCGAAAGACAACCCTAGTACATAACTAGGCATTCACTATTTTTTAAAGCAACTAATTCAATATTTTCATTATTTAAGATTAATATTTAATAATTTATTTTTTTCTTTTCCTTTTAGAAATATCAAAAATAATTATTTATCGGATCAATACGTATGGATATGGTCTAGCAATTATTTTATTGTTATGATTTATATATGGATGATGTCATTCCGTCAAGTCATTTAATAAAAAGTGCTTTCAATACAAATAAATTTGTTGTTTCCCTTAATTTTATAGTTGATTAATACGTATGTAAGTATATTTTTCAGAACAATATACAGTGTCGGACAAAACTAAAGCACGAACTTTTACTTGTTAGAAAAAAGCTAAGTAAAATTAAAAAATTGGTTATTTTGTAATAAAAATTATTAATTTAGTCTAAAAATTATAAAAACAATGAAACATAATGTTGTTAATGTTAAATTGTTTTGGAGCATATTACATAAATTAGCCTAAAATTGAAGCGGCAAAACTAAAGTACGTAACTTTGGATTTATTACATTTTACTAATTTTAAGAAACTATTACTGTCCAATCTTAGACAATATTTTGAATTTTCTATATTTAAATTGTTTTATTTTTAATTTTATTATTATTTATTATTATTGTTATTTATTGTACTGTTTTGAATTAAATGAACTGTTAGGTTAGGTTAGGTTGATAGGAGGATGTATACTACATCAAATCAGAAGAAATACACCTAGGCCACTATCGGGCCTGTTGTGCGCTCCTTATCATGAAAAAAAAATCACTTCATGAATTATTTTTAAGTGTTCAGAAACTCCGTTTCCTGAACGTAATTCCTAACAATCTTCCAATCAGTGCTAGTCAGGAATGTTATTTCCGGAATAACATCACTTCCAAGATACTTGGATCTAACTTCGACGAATGCCTGGCAGTGGCAAAGAAAGTGCTCCAGAGTTTCACTGTCCTCTCCACATGCTCTACATTCGTCTGAATCCGCACGTCCAATTTTGCATAGATGTGCTCGTAATCCTTTGTGTCCACTCAGAATACGTACCATCATACTAACTTCAGACTTGCTCATTTTGAGGAGATTTTTCGTCTTGCTCTCATCAGGGTCACTCCATAGGATCTACGTGGTTCTACCCACTGTTTCATTATTCCAAGAGGCCTTATGGGATTCTCTCACCCATATTGTTAGTTCAGCTTTTGTTGCGTCGAATGGTTTTGCGTTTGTCAGGTTAACTGCCTCGAGCTCCCTTCCCTTTAAAGCTATTACATTCGCACTTTCGTTGCCGATTACTCCCGAGGCCTGGTACCCATATGATGTAAACCTTACCTCTGGGAGAGTATTCAGTTAAAGCTTTCTTACAGTCCAATACGGTCTTAGAGTTAGTTCTATCACCTGATATCGCCCTAATTGCCTTCTGGCTGTCGGTAAATATATTAAGCACTGTGGGCGCCATATTTATTCTAATCCAATTTACGCATACCGTTATTGCTCGTACTTCTGCCTGGAAGTTTGTGTTATGATTTGGTAAACGGTGGTATATTTCTGTTTCTGGGTCTTCAATATAGAATCTCAGCCCCACTTTGTCCCCCAATTTAGAGCCATCCGTGTAACAACGGGTTCCTACTGGTATTTGCTCCAATGTTCCGCTTGACCAAGATATTCTATCTGAGATCAGCGCTTCAAAGTTTCCGACATATTCTGTGACTGGTGTACAATCAGGCACGTCCGATGATTGTGTATAACCTTCCAATGTGTCCAGTATACATTGATGACGTGTCCTATAACCGTTTTTGGCCAGTTCGCCTAAAGTAAAGAGCCGTTCGGCTGTAAGCGCCGCTTCATATCTTAAATATGTTTGAATGGGTGGAATATCTAGCAACGTTTCCAGAGCCTTGGTTGAAGTAGTACATATGGCACCACTTATACCCAAGCAGCATGTACGCTGAACTTCCTGTAGTAGTTTGATATTGCACTTTTTGTCTAAAGCACTCCACCAGATTATTGAAGCATAAGCTAGAATTGGTCTAATTACACTTTTATAAAGCCAATTTGTCATAGTAGGACTAAGACCCCATTTCATGCCTATAGTTCTCCTACATATCGCCCAGCACCGTTGTTGATCCTATCCTCTATGTGGTGTCTCCATTTTAATTTCCAGTCGAGAATTACACCTAAGTACTTAACTTTGTCTGTCACTGGTATCTTCTTGCCCAGGAAGCAAAGTTCAGTGTACGTAGAAATTTTTGTCTTTCTTGAGAAAAGACAGATTTCCGTTTTTGCCGGGTTAACATTGAGGCCTCTCGGTTGAGCCCAGCTCAAGGCCGTATTCAGAGCCTCCTCAGCTCTTCTACACAAGTAATTTATATCCTTTCCCTTTAAAAGTATTACGACATCGTCTGCATAGCAGACAGGTCTAAGTCCTTTCTCGGTTAGGGTCCTTAGGAGGCTATTAATCGTGGTAACCCAGAGTAAAGGTGACAAAATGACACCTGTGGTATACCGCGAAATACCTTTTTCCTGATAGTTATATCGTACATCTCGCAGCTTATCCATCTGTTCCTTATCATGTGGTTGATCCAGTTACGGAGCACTCGGTCAACATAAAACTGGTCTAGGGATTGGATAAGATTATCAGTGTGCACATTATTGAAGGCACCTTCGATGTCAATGCATACTGCCAGTGTATACAGTTTGCTATCAAAGGATGCACCTATGTAGTGGACAACTTCGCTTAAAGCGGTTTCCACCTGTCTGGTATACTGCTTTTAACCATACTATCGACTATCCGTTCTAAGGTTTTAAGTAGGAAGGACGTAAGACTTATCGGTCGATAAGACTTAGGTGTGGAATAGCTAGGTTTCCCTGGTTTAGGTATAAATATTACCCTTGCATCCTGCCATTTAACTGGGGTATATGTTAATTTCAAGCAGTGAATATTTGTGACAGATGTACGGAAACCAGTTCCGCCTCCATCTGCAAAAGAGCCGGCCCTGCAGCTTTATAGGGAACAAAGCTCTTGATTGCCCCTTTAACCATGTCAGATGTAATAATATTTCCGTATTAGCCTCCCCTTCCTCCAATATCGGTTCATCTATGTTATTCGATATACCGGGTGGGAAGTAAGAGTTTATTAGGAGATTCATTGTCTCATCGATCATAGATTCCGGCTGAACATGAGTTTTGGATAGGAATTTTTTTATCTTCGATATGTCATTTACGCTATCTACCTGTTCACAGAAAAGTTTCCAGGAGTCTCGTTTGGCTTTTCGAACGATATATTCACCAAGTTTTTTACGGTACTCATCCCAGTATACTGCGGTCTTTTTACGCCGTGCCCGGTTAAATAGTTTGCGAAGAGTCTTTCCAAGGTTCCGGATCTCCCCGGTTACCCAGGGTTTCTCCTGGGCAGATCTCCGTTCTCGCAGTGAACGTTTCTACTTTGGCGTCTATATCCTCCTTATTTCGACATTGAAAAGTGTCCTGACCTAAACCTAAACGGTTCTTTAGTAAGGTCCCGAACATTTTCCAATTAGTTTTAGACTTATTCCGAAACTTTATCGGCTTTGGTAGTGGTCTTAGTATTTTGAATCTTATGTGCCGATGGTTAGAAAAGGAGTGCTCGTCCGAAACTCTCCAATCCTGAATTTCGTTTATAAGCTCTTCTGAACATATAGTTATATCTAATACTTCTTCTATGATTCTATTAACAAAGGTAGCTTTATTACCTAAGTTCAATGTGATCAAGTCTTTAGTATTACGGAAATCCATTAGGGCTTGTCCCCTGCGATTGGTGTTTGTACTACCCCAAGCTACATGGTGGGAGTTGGCATCACAACCTATTAAAATTTTCTTATTTTTCCTTTGTGCCTCTTCAACCAGTTTCATCAGATCCGACGTTGGTGGTAGTGTCGGAGAATCGAAGGGCAGGTAAACGGAAGATATATGTGTTGCCACTACCTTGCTTCAGTACGGTTGCATCCGATGTGGATAACCCTGTTGAGAGGAGGAAACATAATTTCTTGTGACATAAGATACATGTTTTCGGGCGAGACCCTGTATCAGCGTAAAAAAGTTGGAAATTTACATAATTTAATCCAGAAACTTTGTTGCGAATCGTCTAAGGTTCCTGGATTAAAGCTGTATGTATTTTATCCGTGTTAATTTTAGCCATCAGAGCGTTGGTAGCCGTATCGCTCCGATGGAGGTTTATTTGGATTACGTCAATCATGGTCATCCATTAAACTGTCTTCCAGGGAGTTGGTTTTCACCTCCTCCGGGTAGACAGAAGTGGCTATTGATGCAGTGGGTACTGTTGATGGCACTGCGGTGTCCTTATCTGACATTGGAATATGAGACTCTTTAATCGACACCTTCCCAATTCCCTCGATTTTAGGATTTGGCTCCTCAACATTACCAGTACTTGCTAATGATGCTTTGGGTACAGTCGTAAGTGTTTTAGAGTCCTTGTCGGGGCCGGTTTTGACAGCCCTTTCAATCGGCGCCTTCCCAATTTTGGAAAGGGCAGCTGCACTTTCTTCTGGCGAGTTAGTTGTAACTTTTAGGATTTGACTCCTCAACCTTATCAGTAGTGGCTACTGATGCTGTGTTCTTAGGTTTTTTAGTGTCCTTTTCGGGGCTTGTTGTAACAGCCCTTCCAATCGGCACCTTCCCAATTTTGAATATGACGGCTTTAGAGGCGAAGTAAGCCCTACCTTTATTCTTGGCAAGACTAGCCATAGATTTCTGGTCGATACCTATTACAAATAAAGTTCCCTCAGGTTCTTCTTTCCTGTAAAAGACATCCCATTTTTCCACGGCCAGCTCAGCATTTTGACCTCCAAAAATTTCCAGTATACGTTCATTAGCCAGTTTGCTGCCCCATCCTTTTATATAGACAGTGGACTTTAAGAGCACCGGAAGTTCACTCTTCTTTGCCAGTCCCAGCTTAGCGCCGTGGCAGGGAGGAGGGATACTTTCCACCAAGTTCCTTAAGGTGCTAACACATTGGTGAGATGCCAACCTCATCAACATCACGCCCATGCTGAACTCACAGCTCACGCTCTCTATTGGTTGTTTGCCTTTTGAAGCGATTGCGTGGACCACTATCTTATTGTTCACCAGATCTTCTACCTTACTCTGCTGGTCTATTGGAATTTAGCCTGTCGGATTACCGGCATCGTAAACTGCATAGCAAAGATCGTCCCGGTGTCTTCTTCTGGCAACTTTGGCCTTTTCCACCATCTACCTTCTCCTTCCTCGTTTTTCGAGGCTTCTTTTGAGATGCCCTTACCTTCGAGGTTGGTTTCGCCGACGTGGTCGTCTCCGAAATATCTGGCTTGGCGTTGTCAACTTTACTCGCAGGATGCTGACCTGAGGTTCCTTTGAGTGAAGTGTGTCTGTGCTTCGACTGCGTATTAGAAGACGGGGAGCTCTTTTTCTTCTTAGGTTTATTCTCAGTTGTGAACTCTTCGGGAGACCTGATCCTCTTTGCCTCAGATCTTGTGAGAGAGTCCGATTTTTCCTTAGGAGTGTCGTGGGATTGACTAACTATGATATCCTGAAGCATCTTTTTCAATTTCCTCCTCTGTGCTCCAGATAGTATTTTCTTAGTAATAGGTAGTTTAGCTATGCTATCACTTACCTCTTTCACCATTTGCTCTACTAATGGCATGCTGTACACTTGACGCATTGTCCGCCACGGAGGCCAAGGTACCCACCTCCGTAGTATTATTTTGATCACGATTGCAGGATGACGACGACACTTGACTCGCGAGTGGATCAACACTTGCCGCCGGTACTGGGTTATTTAAGCTCTGCACCGTAACTTTTAACTTTTTATTTTCCATGATGTTTTTTTCCAGTTTTTTGGTCCGCGGGGAATATAATATTCCTAGGTGGTGGACAATCTGCCCTCCCTCAGCTTGGGTGAAATTAAAAACATCACCACCCCCTATCCGCCACCCGGGGACGCGCTCGGTAGGAAAAACGGGAAAACTCTCCCGAGCTGTAATGAACTGTTTTACCGTAGAACTATTGTTTAACAGTAAACCCTTACATTAGTACTCGTTATAAATTGAACTGTCAAATAAGTTTCGCGTTACTTAAACCTTAAACAAAACTTCACTTGCTAATTACTACTCGAAAGAGTCGAGTCTACTTTTTTCTCTTCTCGCTCTGTGTATGTGAAATAAGTAAAGTTTGTAAATATATTTGAAAAAAAAAAACAAAACCATCAAACTCTTTTCCTTTGGCAAAAGCGGAGATAAATGTTAGCATCCTCATTCCCCTTAAACCCTTTCTCTATAATTGAAAGGATAGAAATATTTTATATTTTATTAATTTCCCGCAATTTCTATCTCTTTTTCCCGCACGCATATAATTATAATTACTTCGAGAGTAATTATAATTATCCAAACATAATTATCCAAACAATTATCCAACATCCAATCTAGAGAAGTTTATTTAAAATAATTTGTGAAATTACACACAGTTACTAAAGTATACATAAAGCCGACCAATTTTGTTTTATGTAGTAAATTACATTTCTTAATATAGTATTTTTATATTTTTTAATAATTTTGTCTTAAATTATGAATTTAACAACACTTTTTGTGTTATTTCTGCCAGCATTTACAAAATACAACCATGAAACACTTTAAATGCATTCCTACAATGTTACATAAGTATACATACGGACTTATTTTGGATGTACCGTTATAAATATCGCTAAGAATTTTATGAAAATATAATTTGTGTCATTAATTAAAGTTGATTGGGTGAGATTAACACAGGTTTTTTATATTTTCTTAACAATTGAGAATAGTGCAAATGCCAAAAACAAAAGAAATTTCTGAATATATTCGGAGATTAGTTAAAAACAGGGTTTTATGAAAAGCTTTTAAGTATCAAATAATTTGTTAACTGTTTCAGATTTTGCTTAGTTTGAGCACAAACGAAGAAAATCCAAACAAATTTTATTTTTTTCCAATTTGCTTTGAAATTTTAAATCTGGCAATTCTATTTTTTCAAATTCACAAACCACTTTTCAATTCAAAAACCACAGGGTGTACATATATATTTTAAAATTGTTTTTTTTTTTTTTCGAATATTACTTCAAATTGCTTAAAATTCAGTTAAATTTTGAACAAAACTTTTCATTGTCTTCAGGTGTCTTTATGTGTACAAAATTTCAGCCAAATCGGGCTACGGAAACTGGTCGAAAATTCAGTTACAAAATTCGTACCAACTAACAAAGCAAGTTAAATAAAAGCTTTTAATGAAAGGAAATCATTGCCAAAATAGGTTAAATATTAAATTTAAAAAATCTACAGTACAAACAATAATACACAATGTCCACCAGGTGGTGGACAATCTGCCCTCCCTCAGCTTGAGTGAAATTAAAAACTGGGGGAAGACAGATGGTCCATCACCACCCCCTATCCGCCACCCGGGGACGCGCTCGGTAGGAAAAACGGGAAAACTCTCTCGAGCTGTAATGAACTGTTAACTTTCCTTTCCAAAAGAACATGCTCATTACATTGCATTTTCTCCATATTTATATTTTTATTTACACGTCTTTGTGCATTTTCGCATGCAACTACTTAAAGTACA
This sequence comes from Lucilia sericata, assembly GCF_015586225.1. Lineage (NCBI taxonomy): Eukaryota > Metazoa > Arthropoda > Insecta > Diptera > Calliphoridae > Lucilia > Lucilia sericata. Next base: position 342,573 of record NW_023994070.1, read on the forward strand.
CCGTGTAAAGCATCATATCCTCAATACTCGTTCTTTCATTTCTTACATTTCATTTAAGTTTAAGACCCGCGAAGCCATTAAGTGGCTTGTCTGCAGGTTAGAAACTAATTGAAGTAATATTACAATAACAACAACAAATTAACATTTAGTTCATTGCGAATGTATGTAAAAGTTTTTGACTTCCTTTTTTTCTTATATATATAACTTTTACTTAGGGGGGTGTGATGTACTTCGCATGAAATCAAAACGCGCGAAGTTGTCATGTGGTTGTTGTTTTTTATAACAACAATGCTGTGATAAAATCGCGCGTTTTGGTTTTTGGCGAACTGGTTTAAAATGTTTGGCAATTTCACATCTATCCTTGCTTTCCCATAGTTATTCCTGAATTTATTTACTTTATATTCTCCTTCTGCACGACGTCTGGTATTATAACTTTCTCCAGATATCTGTTATCTTGGTGAAAATTATTGATTAATGTAATCTCCTAAATACTATTTATATTGAGAATGTTTAACTGTTTTGCAATTGGAATGTTGTTGGAGGATCTGTTGCTATTGTTGGCTTGGATAGTGATGTTTCTGTTCATACTGTTGTTTTTTGAGGCGTCGTTGCTGATTGTTCTGTCATTCGTTGGGTTGGTGTAGATGTTTGGCCTGAACGTGCTGCTTGTGTTGTTTATGTTGTTTATGTTGGTATTGTTGTTTAAAAGCTGATGTTATAGTATGTAGTGGCGGCGTTACCTCTGCTGGTGATGCGGTTTGTAGGTGTGTTGTTGTTGGTATTGTTGTTTGTTGTGGTGATGTTTAAAATGGTTCTGTTGGTGTTGATGTTTGTATTTGTGTTGTTTTGCATAATCTGTATACAATTCGCTTAAATGTTTAGCTTTGTGGCACTGATGTTTTAACGAAACTTCGATGAAATGGACTTTTAACTCAAACCATTGGTCAACAATACGTTTAACGGCAACTTCAATAGAAAGCCACCTAGTATCACAAGCCCTCACAAGTTTAAGTGGTTCTTGGCTATTATTTAATGATAAATATAGGGATTGGTATGAGTTTTGCTGGACGGGGACTTCGCAGGTTATAACTTTTAGATATTAAATATTCAATTTTATTTGACATACATTTGGAAGCACTGGATACTGCCAATTGTACTGAATGCCACACACAAGGCACTAACATAATAATTGAGTTTTACTTTTTTAGTTGTGCTATGCACCCACCATAGTGTTAGCATTATCGGTACCAAGACCTTTACATTTTTTTAAGTTTCGGTTAAATTCTGTTAGTGTCAACAATATTGCATTAGTAATTGCAGAATAGTCTTCTATTAATATATTTTTTATTTTTATCGCGGATTTGTACGATTCAACGTATACTGACCCAAATGTAAATAACAAATGCCAATTTATATAAAAACATATATCCAAATATGTTATTATTAAAATGGAACAAGACATCTTTATTAACAATTGGATGGATAAAAAATTTAAATTTTTAATCAGTTTTGCAATAATAAAATCACAAGTACATATGTATGTACGGAGTACATAAAGTTAACACAATAGATTTGAACTTGATAATTTTAAACTGGCTTGTCGTACATCCATGTACATGAAGGTTTGTAATACTTCACGTGGTTGCTGAATTCGATTCGTGATACAGAATAAAGCAGCAGTCAAGGGAGGTAAATATTCGTGCCGATTATTGTTTTAGGACCTTTGAAGGCATTGGCGTTTTGTTACTTTATAAGTAGCAGATATGCAGGATCTTTGAAGGCATTGGCACTGATATTTGCATGATTTTTTTACGTGCGATGGGGGCTTGATTAAGGCAGCAGTCGAGGTAAATATTCGAGGACATGTTGTGTTGTAAGTCAGTACTGGCTGGCTGGTAATTGGGACCTTTGAAGGCATTGGCACTAATATTTGAATGATTTTTTTACGTGCGGTGGGGGCTTAATTTATGCAGCAGTCGAGGTAAATATTCGAGGACATGTTGTGTTGTAAGTCAGTACTGGCTGGCTGGTAATTGGGACCTTTGAATGCATTGGCGTTTTGTTATTTTATAAGTAGGTGGTTTGAGGTTAGTCACAAAAGTTGGGTGGTACAAAACCTAGGCGCCTGGATTGTTTGTGATTAATTGGGACCATTAAAGTAATCAATCTGTGAAAAAAATATAAAAATTAAATTTAATAATAATTATATATAAATATTGTATTGGAAAAGCCTACATTTACAATAAAGTGTATATTTAAAATTTTATTTTAACAAACTTTTTAAATCCCAATGCGCTTTGCTTTCTTTTTTGGATGCACAACCTCTTATTTAAATTTCGGACTCTGAAATATATTCGGCATTTAAAGAACAGGTGCTTTATTTTCTCCGGGAGATCAACAGAGATACTTTGCTGAATGAGAAATTGACGGAGATTTTTCCGGTGTGAAATTTCTGTGCCATTGATGTTTCCGAATATAACTACCAGTTTTTTTATTTCACCCAAGAAAGCTTCTGTTGGCTTTTTTAAGGAGCCTTTAGAAACTTGATCAACCCAAGTAAATGAAGGTGTATGACTTTGGTATTCTTCAAGATTTAGCTTTCTGATTATGTACCCACTTACATACTCTAATGCATCCTCTTGAAGAATACCAATATCATCTACATTCTTTTCATCGAGATCATCAAAGTTTTCCTCCTCTTCTTTGTCTGCAGCCACTTCTTCTAAATCATCCATTACTGGGCTTTCTTCAAGAGCACTTTGGGGTACTTCAAGGGAGGAATTCAACCATTTTGTGGAGTCATCTTCGACATTACCATTGCCGTTGAGATGCTCCGTGTTTTTCGCTAAAAATTAGGAAAATAATTATTAATAAGAGAAAACAATTTATTTAAACTTACCCAGTATATATTTACGCAGCCTATATTTAAATGATGGGTGGTCATTTAATCCACCTTTACTCCTAATAGCCCCAAAGAAGTGTTCAAGAACATCTTGATTTAACCTATTAGTGACAATATAGTCCATTTTGTATTCTCTAACATTATCCAGCAACATTATTAATACGTTATTAGTCATTATAATTCCTACTTGAAAAGGCTCCAAGTTTTTCCATCCTGGTATTACTGGCGACGACATTAATTCATTAATTTTTAGTAATATTTGTTTTTGGTTTTCGAGTGCAAGGCCATATGGTTCCTTGAAAGATTATAAATGTAACTATTTTTAAATAACGGTTACAATTCTAGTATTATGAGAAATATATGTACTTACCTTGCCAGGGTACATAAATGTACATAGTTTTGAGTTAAGTACGTCAAACCAATCATTAATAATTTGTACAAAATCAGCTGTCTTGGTAGGATTATAAATTTGGAGTCCAAGTGAATAGCATCTTCTGATGGCGTTTGCAGTGGTATGTGAGAAAAGCTGTGCCGCTAAATTTACGTTCTGTCTTCCTAAAAATTGTTTTAAAAATCAAAAATACATATGTAGTTTATTATAATTGGACACTTACCTACACCTTTTACTGAAAAATGTTCATTACTTATTTTAAATGTAATGGATACATCAGATGTAGAGGTTAGTGACAGCAAATCTTGAAATGTACGGGATGTTAATAGTGTATCTTCAAAAATGATACCACTATCTAAGTAGTGGTTTCGAACCAGTTTTAACAGATGGGGCGCATCAGCAAAGGTAAACTCTTTATGATCTGATGAAGTAGGGTTGGTAAACCAAGGTTTATCTAAAAAGTATTAGGTCAAAATTATTAAATGACAGAGAATGACAAAACTTTTTTATAAACTAAGTGTGGAATTGTAATATTATTTTAATTACCATTTTATATTATTTTATCCTGTACGATTCGTCCCCAATATTGTGTGAAGTTGTATGGTGTTGATAATCAAAACGACTCATCCTCAAGATTGTGTAATGTTGTATAGTGGTAAAATGGTGTTATAACTTTGCTATTTTAACAATACTTACCTTTAGTAACACCCAATTCCTTCAACAACTTCCGATTGCTTGGTCCCATGTCACACACAATAGCCACAACTGTGAAACTGACGTTATGTAGTTGTTGAATAATGTCCTTTAGAAGTTCTGGTGTCATTTTGCAGTCAAAGTCTAGTCTAGTCTATAGTCTAGACTATAGTCTAGTCTATAGTCTAGTCTATAGTCTAGTCTATAGTCTAGTCTATAGTCTAGTCTATAGTCTAGTCTATAGTCTAGTCTATAGTCTAGTCTATAGTCTAGTCTAAAGTCTAGTCTAAAGTCTAGTCTAAGGTCTAGTCTAAGGTCTAGTCTAAAGTCTAGTCTATAGTCTAGTATATAGTCTAGTATATAGTCTAGTCTATAGTCTAGTCTATAGTCTAGTCTATAGTCTAGTATATAGTCTAGTATATAGTCTAGTATATAGTCTAGTCTATAGTCTAGTCTATAGTCTAGTCTATAGTCTAGTCTATAGTCTAGTCTATAGTCTAGTCTATAGTCTAGTCTATAGTCTAGTCTAGTCTAGTCTAGTCTAGTCTAGTCTAGTCTAGTCTAGTCTAGTCTAGTCTAGTCTATAGTCTAGTCTAGTCTAGTCTAGTCTAGTCTAGTCTAGTCTAGTCTATAGTCTAGTCTATAGTCTAGTCTATAGTCTAGTCATAGTCTAGTCTATAGTCTAGTCTATAGTCTAGTCTATAGTCTAGTCTATAGTCTAGTCTATAGTCTAGTCTATAGTCTAGTCTATAGTCTAGTCTATAGTCTAGTCTATAGTCTAGTCTATAGTCTAGTCTATAGTCTAGTCTATAGTCTAGTCTATAGTCTAGTCTATAGTCTAGTCTATAGTCTAGTCTATAGTCTAGTCTATATAGTCTAGTCTATAGTCTAGTCTATAGTCTAGTCTATAGTCTAGTCTATAGTCTAGTCTATAGTCTAGTCTATAGTCTAGTCTATAGTCTAGTCTATAGTCTAGTCTATAGTCTAGTCTATAGTCTAGTCTATAGTCTAGTCTATAGTCTAGTCTATAGTCTAGTCTATAGTCTAGTCTATAGTCTAGTCTATAGTCTAGTCTATAGTCTAGTCTATAGTCTAGTCTATAGTTAGTCTATAGTCTAGTCTATAGTCTAGTCTATAGTCTAGTCTATAGTCTAGTCTATAGTCTAGTCTATAGTCTAGTCTAGTCTAGTCTAGTCTATCAGTCTAGTCTATAGTCTAGTCTATAGTCTAGTCTATAGGTCTATAGTCTAGTATATAGTCTAGTCTATAGTCTAGTCTATAGTCTAGTCTATAGTCTAGTCTATAGTCTAGTCTATAGTCTAGTCTATAGTCTAGTCTATAGTCTAGTCTATAGTCTAGTCTATAGTCTAGTCTATAGTCTAGTCTATAGTCTAGTCTATAGTCTAGTCTATATAGTCTAGTCTAAAGTCTAGTCTAAAGTCTAGTCTAAGGTCTAGTCTAAAGTCTAGTCTATAGTCTAGTATATAGTCTAGTATATAGTCTAGTCTATAGTCTAGTCTATAGTCTAGTCTATAGTCTAGTATATAGTCTAGTATATAGTCTAGTCTATAGTCTAGTCTATAGTCTAGTCTATAGTCTAGTCTATAGTCTAGTCTATAGTCTATAGTCTAGTCTATAGTCTAGTCTAGTCTATAGTCTAGTCTAGTCTAGTATAGTCTAGTCTAGTCTAGTCTAGTCTAGTCTATAGTCTAGTCTAGTCTAGTCTATAGTCTAGTCTAGTCTATAGTCTTGTCTAGTCTAGTCTAGTCTATAGTCTAGTCTAGTCTATAGTCTAGTCTAGTCTATAGTCTAGTCTAGTCTATAGTCTAGTCTATTGTCTAGTCTATAGTCTAGTCTATAGTCTAGTCTATAGTCTAGTCTATAGTCTAGTCTATAGTCTAGTCTATAGTCTAGTCTATAGTCTAGTCTATAGTCTAGTCTATAGTCTAGTCTATAGTCTAGTCTATAGTCTAGTCTATAGTCTAGTCTATAGTCTAGTCTATAGTCTAGTCTATAGTCTAGTCTATAGTCTAGTCTATAGTCTAGTCTATAGTCTAGTCTATAGTCTAGTCTATAGTCTAGTCTATAGTCTAGTCTATAGTCAAGTCTATAGTCTAGTCTATAGTCTAGTCTATAGTCTAGTCTATAGTCTAGTCTATAGTCTAGTCTATAGTCTAGTCTATAGTCTAGTCTATAGTCTAGTCTATAGTCTAGTCTATAGTCTAGTCTATAGTCTAGTCTATAGTCTAGTCTATAGTCTAGTCTATAGTCTAGTCTATAGTCTATAGTCTAGTCTATAGTCTAGTCCATAGTCTAGTCTATAGTCTAGTCTATAGTCTAGTCTATAGTCTAGTCTATAGTCTAGTCTATAGTCTTTTTTTTTATTTTTTATAGTGGAGGTGGAAACCTTCTATTGGTCGGATTCCTACCAACTAAAATCACCTCCATCGTCAACACCACACACCGCGGATCTGCCAGTAGGTATTACTTCGCGCGGCGGCCAGCTTGTTTCGCTGATCTACTTATTTCTACTGGCGTTGTGACAGTGCCGCTCTTATTGGCTTCCGAAGCTGTTCTTCTTTTCTTAGGGATTCGTTTACATAAATTATAAAGGAATTTATACGGTCCCAATGCAGCTCAGATGTCAGCATGATATCCACAGTGTTATCTAGTGTCAATCTGTGCCCTAGCTGGGTTTCTAACGTAGTTCGTTCTACTTCAAATCTGTGGCATACAAATATGACATGTTCGATGTTTTCATCAACACCTGGGCATACTGGACACGTCGGTGAGTCATCGTGACCAAAACGGTGCAGGTAGCTTCTATAGCCTCCATGTCCACTTAGAAACTGCGTTAAATGGTAGTTAACTTCACCATGCCTGCGGTTTACCCATTTCTCTATTTTTGGAATCAATTTGTAAGTCCAGCGTCCTGCAGAAGAGTTCTCCCACCGTCTTTGCCATTTTCCCATTGAGGATCTTCTTTCGTCATTTCGAAAGTTTCTGTGCTGCGCCTCTGTATTTTGTCTTTTAGCTTCGTATATTTTTGAAAATTCTTGTGCGGTAATGTCTAAGGGGACTATGGCCGCGATAACACAGGATGCCTCGAGAGATATAGTGCGGTATCCGCTGCAAATACGTAGGCATCCTCTGCGGAAGATGGACATCATGTCCTTTCTGGAAGTACATCTCAGGAAGCCCTCCCAGTTGGGTGACCCATAAAGCAGTATAGAGTTTGCCACTCTCGAGCGAAGAATTCTTAGACTTTGCCTCGGACATCCTATGTTTGGCATCAATCTAGCCAGTGCATTCACGACGTTGGTAGCCTTAAGGCATGAATATTCGATATGCCTTTTAAAATTTAAACGATTATCGATTATCACGCTCAGGTATTTTATTGCTTCCGTGGACACGATTTCACTTCTTCCAACTTGGACCGTTAACACTTCTTTCGCTCTCCTACTGCTTAATAGCACAGCTTCTGTTTTGTATTCTGCTAGTTTCAGGTTTGATTTTTCCAGCCAAATCTTAATGGATCTAATTGCTTTGTTTGCATAAAGCTGTACTTCTTCCAGATTTCGAGCTTGGACTACTACTGCGACATCGTATGCAAAGCCTTCCATTTTTTACCTCTTCCGGAACATTGAGCCTGAAAACGCTATCGTACATAGCGATCCTTGCGGAACGCCAGCAGAAATGTTTTGGGACTCGATACCATTGTCCGTCTCGTACCACAGGGTTCTGTCTGAAAAGTAATCTTTTACCATTTTTATGAGATACTCCGGAATATTTAGTTTGCGCATTCAGCCGAGTTAAAGGCATTCTTAATGTCCAATGTTATTATCGCGTAGTATTTTCTTGCACTTCTTTTGACTCTGATGGCCTTTTTTGCAATGTTGACAACAAAATTTATTGCGTACACTGTGGATCTCTCTTTTCGGAAGCCGTATTGCATCTTCGATAAGCCTTCAGCGTTCAGTATTCTGGTATATATCAACCTCTCCAAGCACTTGCCTAATGTATCCAGAAGGCAAATCGGTCTGTAAGACTGAGGTTCGCCTAAATTTTTCCCGGGTTTGGGTATCAGGATGAGCTTTTGCTTCTTCCATCGCGATGGAAACACATCATCTCTCAGGCATTTATCAAATAATGAGACAAACAGTTGTGGCGTGGTTTTTAATGCAATCTTCAGTGCTTTGTTTGGAATATTATCCAGTCCTGGTGCTTTTTTTGTCACCGATTTTGGAGCACAATTTTAGGATCTCGTCCTCAGTTACTGGCAATGGTTCTGACATATTACAGCATGGTAACATGTCTACAAATGGTTCTCCCTGCGGAAAAAGCGTAGCGACTATTTTTTTTTATTAATGTGGGGCACGTTACTTGGGCTGATTTTTTCCCCTTCAATCGGGACATAACTATGCGATATGCATTGCCCCAGGGATTGGAGTCAGCATCCTTACATAGTTGTTTAAAGGAGTCTGATTTACTCTTATTTATGGCTTTCTGTAGGTTAATTCTCGCTTGGTGATATGCTTCCCTTTTTCTTTCGAAGAAGGGATGCGATCTTCCCCTTTGGTATATACGTCTGCATTTTAAACATTCTTTCCTTAGCTTTGCTATGTCCTCATTCCACCAGTAGTTTTGTTTTCTTCTGTTACAGTGTCTTCTTCTTGGCATTGACGCGTCGCATGCCGTCTTTAGGGAATTAATTACTCTCTCGGCCATGTCGTTGGAAGTCCCCTCTTCTATAGTTTGGTTGAAAAACATTTCTACAAAGACTGCTGAGTCAAGTTTATCGCTTGCCCAACCGCGAAAGATGGCTTTTTCTCGAGGTACATTAGGAGTATTTCCTTTGTTTACTGTAAATAGTATTGCCTGATGGTGACTGTGGGTATAGTACTCACTCACTTCCCACTGTACATCCTTAGCTAGTGAGCTACTGACGAAGGTAATGTCAACAATCGATCCGAATCCCGCTCTCCTAAAGGTTTGTGCATTTCCTTTATTTAACAGGACGACATCTAGCGCTGAAAAAGCTTCCAGGAGTATACGACCTCTGTTATTGGTTCTTTGGCAACCCCAGTCTACAGCTGAGGCGTTACCACAGGCCCAGACGGCGGCTCTTCCCGTTGAATCTTTCTCCCATATATTTTTCTCTAAATCTTTATATTGTTCGCTTATTATGGCAACATCTATTTGAGATTCGAAGATAGTCTGTATGAGGAGATCTTGGGCTGCTGCACAGTGATTAATGTTGAGTTGAATTAACTTTATTTATACTTGGCACTTAGCGCCTTCTTAAAAACAGTCTAGTCTAGTCTATAGTCTAGTCTATAGTCTAGTCTATAGTCTAGTATATAGTCTAGTCTAAAGTCTAGTCTAAAGTCTAGTCTATGGTCTAGTATATAGTCTAGTCTATAGTCTAGTCTAGTCTATAGTCTAGTCTATAGTCTAGTCTATAGTCTAGACTATAGTCTAGTCTATACTCTAGTCTATAGTCTAGTCTATAGTCTAGTCTATAGTCTAGTCTAAAGTCTAGTCTAAAGTCTAGTCTATAGTCTAGTCTATAGTCTAGTCTAAAGTCTAGTCTAAAGTCTAGTCTATAGTCTAGTCTATAGTCTAGTCTAAAGTCTAGTCTAAAGTCTAGTCTATAGTCTAGTCTATAGTCTAGTCTATAGTCTAGTCTATAGTCTAGTCTATAGTCTAGTCTATAGTCTAGTCTATAGTCTAGTCTATAGTATATAGTCTAGTCTATAGTCTAGTCTAAAGTCTAGTCTATAGTCTAGTCTATAGTCTAGTCTAAAGTCTAGTCTATAGTCTAGTCTATAGTCTAGTCTATAGTCTAGTCTATAGTCTAGTCTATAGTCTAGTCTATAGTCTATAGTCTAGTCTATAGTCTAGTCTATAGTCTAGTCTATAGTCTAGTCTATAGTCTAGTCTAAAGTCTAGTCTATAGTCTAGTCTATAGTCTAGTCTAAAGTCTAGTCTATAGTCTAGTCTAAAGTCTAGTCTAAAGTCTAGTCTATAGTCTAGTCTAAAGTCTAGTCTAAAGTCTAGTCTATAGTCTAGTCTATAGTCTAGTCTAAAGTCTAGTCTATAGTCTAGTCTATAGTCTAGTCTATAGTCTAGTCTTTAGTCTAGTCTATATTCTAGTCTATAATCTAGTCTATAGTCTAGTCTATAGTCCACATATAATCGATATATATAAAGAAATACTAGAATATAGACATTTTGGGATTTTGAAGAGTTGTTATGAAAACAACTGTAAAATTAACAGCAGAAAAATACGATTCTCCAATTAAAGAAAATATCTGAATTAGTACAACACTATATACACCCGGATATACACATATTTTAATCTGGTGCTCATATACATGAAGATGTAATAATTTCATGAATGGAAATATAATGACAATCCCCTTTAATAACGAATTTTTTAAGGCATATTATTGACATGAAGTCGGCCGAAGTGGAACTGGAATAAGCTACTTACCTTGCAATTGAAATATCATTCTCGATAGTAGTTACCTCTTCCATATCTATGAATGTATCTGCGCTATTGGACGCACTAGAAAATAATCAAATGAATAAAAAGACAAAATACATCAAAGATAATACTTACAATTGTCCCATGAATGGTTCGGCATTTGGTAAAAGATTTTGTTTGCCTTCAACATTAATTATGCTTGCTGCTAAGAAATGTTTTTGGCAAATGCTTGAGTTATCCCTGAAATTTGTACCACAAATTTCAGCCCATCTGGCACGAATTTTATAATTTCGTGAAACACGGAATAATATTCCATTTGCCTTCGTATATTTTACCTTACAAATACAGCACACACTCATTATTTTATTTAAGTTAATTTATTTATGTAAATTAAAAAAATTTAATATTTATAAAATTTACAAATATTTTAAGATTTTTCAAATTCAAATAATTTTTCAAAGTAACGTAAAAAAAAATATGTAAACATTTTGACAAATTGGCCTTAAACAGCTGATAATCAGCTGTGCTGATGAGTATACCTTCTTAATCTACCTTGCGCACAACAATACCAAGCTGCTTCTTCACCGATACATCCGTAGATTCACCTATTAAAAAACCAAAAACGCTATCTCCAATATCAGCTATTAGTTCCTTTTTTGAAATATGGACACAAAACGTTTTCAATAATTTTAGTACATTTTGCAAGTCCTTGGCAATAGCACTATCGCAAAATGTCTTTTTTTGTAATAATGTCAAACGGTCTACCGAGTTTATTGAAGTATGACAGGCAGCATGAACCAATTTATACGTGGCCGGCAACACAGATTTTAAAACTTTCAATCGAAGTAATATCAGTAAAATATAATTATAGAACTGCATGCGTTTAGTAAAATTATTTGCACTTTTTTGTCTACACATCTTCATCTGAATCGGATTCGTCGTCAACTTGTTGCGGTGGGTTTATAAAAAAATTCTAAGTCGGGGCCGAAAAAAAATTTGGCGTGACGGCCCCCTTAGAAAACACTTCGGGAGGAGGTTTAAATCGTTGTAAATCCTCGAGCCCCTCATTCAATCATTTAAGGGAAGGGCCTTTTACACTATGGAGGAACCACTCTCCAGCCCAAGTCCCAGTTCGAAGCAATATGAGGTAGTAGGAATTAGTAAAGTTAGATCTTTATGGTCCACCTGCTCATGCGGGAGGCCAACCGCAGTGGATCCATGTAAGGGCCTGCAAATTAAGCGGCTGAGCATGACCGCAATTTTCGGGTGCTCAATTGAGGAACGGCTGAGTGTGACCGTGGTTGTTGCGACACTCAATTATTTTCCTGGAAAAGAAAAAAAAAACATATTAATGGTAATGGAATGAATAGAGAGGAACGATACTTTACCGTACCCAAAAATCCAACAATCTCGACAAATCATCCTGAAAATATAAATATAAAAATAAATTATAATTAGCAAATTTGTAAAACACGTTTGTGTAGATTACTTACCGGGGTAGAAATAATGTTTTATTTATGTTCGAACATATGTTTTGATTCATTCGTGTAGTATGGTGAATGAATGAAGTGTTGTCAAATTGGCAACGCAATGAATTTGCGTAAAATACAGAGTGTGTACTATAATTTAAATGTTGTTGGTACTGTGTAGTAAAACATAATTTTACAGTAGTATTGAATGAACCGGATTTGCTTATTATTTTTCTTGATTTCCTGGTAAAATAGGTTAGGCAACAAAATGATAATTAGGATAGAACAGGCTAGGGGGTATTGAAAGGAAGTGTAAAATGAAGGAACAAATATAATTTTGGAGGGATTTACAAAAAAAAAAAAAGATGGCAGGAGAAGATGATGATCGTGGAGCGGAGAAAAATAATAAGTATCGCCGTTAAATATATAAGAATTATTTAACTGGAAATTTTATATATATTGTAAAAATAAATGGGAAAGTTTCCGTAAGGAGGGAAGTTATCAGGGGGTATAAAAGGAAGAAGAAAGAAGAATTGTGGCTTTTTTTGTTTTGAGTTTGATTATGGATTTGAAAAACGGAGGAATCGCGACGGTTGATAATAGAGAACGGAGTTCTGTTAGTGGAATTTTAAGTTATCACAGAAAATAAAAAACTAATTACTAAAATCTCCAAATAGCTGTTGAGAGTAGTCTATGGGAGATATATATATATAAAAATCTATAAAAAGATAATATCTTAGTGGCTAGAGCAGAGAAAAAGACAAAGCCAGCAAAGAAAAGAAGTTAACAAAAAAAATTGCAATACTTTAAAAAAAAAAGATAAAAGTGAAAATTTCTCAATTATAGAAAATAAAAAAAAAAGATCGTCGTACTGTATAAGCAAAGATCAAATTTATTAACGCTACTGTCGGCATTTGTGAATTACATTTGTCATAAAAAAAAGTATAACGACGCTGGAGTGATTAACGTTTATAAAGAAAATAAACAATATTGAAATTAAAATTATATAAAAACCGTTCGCGTGAGTTCACAAATAAAGAAAAGAAACCCAAATTTCCATATGAGGTGTAAAGAACTGTACGCAATTAAAATCAATTAATATTGGTGGTGCATCCAAAACGAGTCTCACATAGGAGTAAAATCATCGATCTCTGTGGGAGAAGATTTGAGCTGAGGTCCCGTCCAAGGAGAGAAGGTGGATGACAAGATTTCACTAGGAGAACAAGATCAGTATTCAATTAGTCTTAAGTATTAAGAACATAATAATATAATTTATAGTGTGTAATAGGTTAAAGTATAGTATTAATAGATATACGTTGGTCCAGAAAAAAATATTAATATAACTTTTATTCAATCAGTGTAAATCTCGAAGAGAAAATAAATCTGTTGATGAAGGAAACAGGGTTAGAGAAGCAATGAATATATATATTTGGCCTCGAAAAATATTCTTTTTCTGGTAATTTACTATTGTAAATGGTGCTATAGGAATTCATAACCTTAGGGAGCTCCTTCAGGATAAAGAACATATAGCGTGTAGAGTAAGTAATTGATAATAGTTGATCTAACCTAGTTGAGAAATAGTATATGTATTCTGACCGTAAATCGAACTCTGACTATTATAGCAGATTTGTTTTGCCTAGGGGCATTTTGTTGTTTTCCTTTTTGTTTAATATTAAGTTTTATTTTTTTGTAATTTTTAGATTCATTCAGCTCAGTTTATTTAATATAGTAATTAGAATAAATTATAATAAAAAAAGTAAGAACTAAGGCAACTTTACCAATAAAAATGTTTATATGTTGAAATAGGAAACAAAAGAATTATGAGTGTTTAAGTGTGTATAAAGGGGTTACTTAAGGTGGGGTAGGTAAGTGTGTGTGGCCAACAATGTTTAGGGGTCATTTATAAACTTCCGGGGGTATGGAAATGACTATGGTGGGATTAGGGCTACTGGAAGAAACATCTGCCTTCTCTGATCAAAGGTGTTCATTAAATGTGTAGAATAAAAAAATAGAAATGAACTTTAATAAATTGGTACTGGTCCTTTGGCTTGGATGAGGGTTGAGAACCAGACCCAGAAACGTCTCTGAACTCTGAGCGTAGCTGGGGAGCATCCGAGTGAAGTGATATGGACACGTAACAATATGGCGCCCAAACAAAAAAAAAACACTAAACAATAGCCCAATAGAATAAACAGCAATAAATTAAATTATATCTTTACAAACATATTTCAAGAGAATTCATGTCTTTCGTAACCGTTTTCGAGAATACCAAAAAGTCCGTTGTACGAGAGTGCTTGAATCATATTGATATGTAAGATATATTGACCAAATATTCAACGGAATTATGGGTAAAGTTCTTGGAAAAACAAAAGATTTATCCATCTGTACGACCTGCATTCTCGTTGTTTTTTATCATAAGCGATAAAAGTCGTCTGGTAAAGGATTACCCTTCTTAATACTGTTATATTTTGAATTTAGAAAGCGATATATCTCTATTGTAATCAAGTGGTATGTTATAATAGGCGGATGAGTCCATTTTATTTAATAATTTATGTTATTAGTCGACTAGAACACCAAGAGATCAGTTTTTGTTGTTTTTCTTTATAAGAAGATGATAAAAGAGTTATATATAAAATAAAAGGATACAGCATACACATTTGCCGCCGAAAACCTGAATTAAACCCCAAAAAAAAAAAAAAACAGAAATTTTGAAAATATTTTTTTACTATTTATCGTGCCACGTTAGTGAATGATACATTTGTTTATTTTTTTATACAAGCATTTATTTAATCTTTCATTGTATACACTTATTTATTTACTTATTTCTTTATTTTATATTTATTTATTACTTAATTTTTTTTTATTATTTATCTATTGGTATGTTATTTTTTTAGTTTATTTATTTTTGTAGTTTCGTTATAATTCGTTTTAAGTATTTTTATAACAGTTTATTTATTTAATGTTTGTTTGTATTTAGTTTCTTTATATTTTATTTTTATTTTTTTTAGTAATGATTTATTTAATACTAATTATTTATACAATACTATTTCATTCGCTCAGCGATCGAAATACAAAATAGTTTTTTTTAAATTTTATAGCGGACGAATTTTGATCTCTGCGTATTCTTCATTAAAACGCTTAAAAATATATATAACATTTAGATTCTGTCAGTAATACAAAAAAAAAAAAAAACAGTTTCCGGTTATAAGTAATGAACAGAGAGACTAGGTCAATAGCGAATAGTAGGAAGCGGGAAAGGCAATCGCAGTCGGATAATAATACAAGTATATCCTATAGAATTCCACCAAAACAGCGGAAAGTTAATAGTAAAAAAATGGCCACAAATAATACTGAACCAAGTTTTATAGATATGTCCGGCACTATCAACGCAGCAAGTGCTACTGAAAATGCATCAGGGCCTAGTCAAGGATTAGAAGGCGGTGCTATGGGTATTACAGTAGGTATAGATCCGGTAGTAAGGGATTTAGTAGTCGATGAGACACTAAGTGTCCAAAGGGCATTGGAGGATCGAAAATGGTACAGGAAGAGATGGGAGATATTAGGGAAATTGTTACAGAATTGTCGTAGGCTGTAAAAAACCTAGCTATGATAAGACCTCAACAAAACGAGTCGATGAATATACGCAGAGTGGAAGGCATGAGTAACCATGATAACTCCAACAGGAGCATGGGAAACATTCTAGAAAATCCTCTTAGAAATATACCTTATGTACTTCAGAACGGTAATGGTAGCGCAAATCCCATACAACATCCTATAATATCAGTAAGTAATACACACAACTTACCATACATTAGAAGCGAGGCTAGATCCCAGTCATCGAACAATCAAAATATAGCAAGCTCTATGTCCCCGATAGTCCCGCCTAACAATACTCCAGAAGTAATGATGCAGAATAATGTAAACAGAACTGTAGAGAAAATTGTGATTAGAGTCGATAAATGAGGTATAACATTTAATGGAAACAGTACTCACATGAGTGTTGAGGATTTCATATTTCGTCTGGAGCATTTACAAGCTCATTATGATGTCCTGTGGGAAGAAATATTAAGAGATTTTCACTTGCTAGTAACTGGCCCGGCGAAAGACTGGTACTGGTTGATGATCCGAACTCACGGGGTGATGGGATGGCCTGCTCTCAGATGTGAGTTGTTGAACCAGTATAGGAATAACTCTTCAAACTTCGAGGTCATGCGAGACCTGGTGGAAAGGAAACAACAACCACATGAGACCATCGATGCGTTTTTCTTTACCATGAATAAATTACGTTCCAGATTAGTTCAGTCAATTCCAGAATTTGACATGATAAAAATAATGAGCTTTCATCGTCAAAACGATGAAAGCTCAGAAATAAGCGAAGAGTTATCAGCAATCAGAGATAGTCAGTAACCACGAATTCTAATATGCTGGAATTGTCAAACACAGGGACACGGATTCCGCGAGTGCGAGTCATTAGAGAGGAGACTTTTTTGTTATCGTTGCGGAAGGCAAAATGTGGTCGCTCCGAAATGCCCAAATTGCTGTCCGGAAAACTGCAGGAGAGGCGTCGGATTTACGGGGGATCCACGTCCGTCACAGAACCCCAGAAATTAGGGAAAAACAAAAGTAATTTCAGTAGGAAAATAAATGAAATAAAAGATTATAAAGAAAATAGTTTCGGGAATGATATAGCGCAATTAAGATATTATATACCGTATGAAGACAGAAAAAAAAATTATGAGAAAATCAAATCCCGCATATTTGCAATCCAAAAAGAACCGAAACTAGTATCAAAGCGCATTTTAAGAACAAGAAGAAAATTCAAAGAGCGACGGAAAAATAGAAAACTAATATTAGAATCAGTAATGAGAGCAAGTGAGAAAAGAAATGACCCTAGAATTTTCATAGAAGTAGAAATTCAAGATGACAAAATGACAGGACTATTGGATACAGGAGCAACGATAAGCATATTGGGGAAGAATTGCAGGGAATTCGCGATAAAAAACAATTGTAATATCCTGCCAACATATACCACTGTGAAAACCGCAGCTGGAGAACAGTACAGGGTTTTAGGTAAGATAAGTGTAGACGTGATATTTAAACAGCAAACGCATAATATGCTCTTATATTTATGTCCTGATCTCGAACAGAATTTGTATCTGGGGGTTGATTTTTTTAAACTATTTGAACTGGCTCCGGAAGTAATGGAATTGGCAGAAGTAGATTTAGTTAAAGTTCAACAGGATTTCTCTATTAATGGACAATATTATAAATTGAAACCCCACACATTAAATGAAAGCCAACAAAAAGAACTAGAAAAGGTAATTAAGATGTTTGATACATTCGAAGAAAAAGGATTAGGTTGCACGAAGTTAGAAAAACACACAATAAAACTTGTAGATGGCGCAATTCCGGTTAAAGATAGGTATTATCCCATTTCCCCCGCGGTACAAGAGATAACATTCAACGAAATAGACAATATGTTGAAGCTAAGTATAATTGAAGAAATCGAAAGCCCGTGGAACAATCGCACTACAATAGTTCGCAAACCTGGAAAAAATCGTTTCTGTCTTGATGCTAGGAAGCTAAATAATCTTACAATAAAAGATGCTTATCCATTACAAAATATTGAGGGAATATTAAGCAGAATTGACGAAACCTATTTCATAAGTAGCGTCGACCTGAAATATGCGTTTTGGCAAATAGAACTCGATCCAGAAAGCAAGCCACTGACCGCATTCACCGTTGCAGGACGTCCACTGTATCAATTTAAAGTTATGCCATTTGTTAGGCCATAGTTAGTACATTTGAGGAGCATGTCCGACTGTTAGAGGAAGTGGCAAAATGTTTAAAGAAAGCAAATCTTACAATAGGGTTAAAGAAATCACAGTTCTGTTTCCAAGAATTAAAATATCTGGGTTTCATAATCGGAGGTGGAATGTTGAAGACTGATCCCGACAAAGTTGCTGCGATTCGAAACATACACCAACCAAAAACAACTAGAGAAGTGAGAAGTTTTCTGGGAACAGCAGAGTGGTATCGAAGATTCATCAAAGATTTTGCTACGATCGCTGCCCCACTCACAGATACACAAAAAAAATCTAGCAAATTTATAATGACACCCGAGGCTATAGAGTCATTCAAAAACCTCAAAAAAGCGTTGACTTCGGCTCCGGTTTAAGACATCCTGATTTTTCAAAAAAAAAATTATTCAATGTGATGCTTCGGAATATGTGCGGTACTATACCAGCTAAATGATAAAGAAGAAGAACATCCCATTGCATTTTATTCCCAAAAACTAAATTCATGCCAGCGGAAATATAGTGTCACGGAAAAAGAATGTCTCGCTGCAGTAATGGCAATAAAAAAATTCAGGCCATATGTGGAAATGATGCCGTTTACGGTTATTACAGATCATGCCAGCTTAAAATGGCTGATGTCTCTGAAAGATCTAAATAGAAGATTGGCGCGCTGGTCACTGCAATCTTTTGATTTCAACATAAAACACCGGAGAGGATCAGATAATGTGGTAGCGGATATGTTATCTAGGGCTCCGCAGGGTATTACTGTAAACATCAGCAGTATTGCAATGGACGATATCTTGGATTTCGAAACCATAGAATTTGAAAGCGAGGAATACCTTGAGTTGATTAAAATAGTATCAGACAATGCAGAACAATTGTCCGACTTAAAATTGAACAACGAAAGACTTTATAGAAAGAGTACATTAGATGCAAATCTTGGCGAGCAATACGAATGAAAATTGTGGATTCTGAGGGGCTTAACGAGGACCATAATCGAAAAGGCTCACGAGGAAGAGACTTCAGCACATGGTGGCATAACAAAAAACCCTGGAGAGAATCAAAAGATTCTTCTATTGGCCTGGAATGACTATCGAAGTAAAGGAATATATAAATTCTTGTAGAATTTGCAAGGAAACTAAACCGGAAAACGGAAGATTGATGCCGGAAATTGGACAAGAAGTCAAAACCGATAAGCCATTTCAAAAATTGTACATAGATTTTTTGGGGAAATATCCGAGCTCTAAGAGTGGAAACTGTTACATATTTATCGTTGTGGATCACTTTTCCAAATTCATGTTTCTTAAAGCTATGAAAGAAGCAACAACAAACAATGTAGTTCAGTTTTTGGTACATGAAATTTTTCATAAATTCGGAGTACCCGAAGTAATCCACAGCGATAATGGTGCACAGTTCATGTCCAAGGGATTTGAGAGTATGATAAATAACTACAAAATTCAGCATATGAAGACCGCAGTTTATTCTCCCCAATCGAACGCCTCGGAAAGGGTTAATCGATCCGTTTTGGCAGCTATTCGTACCTATTTGGCAGGTGACCACCGCGATTGGGATTTATACCTATCGGAAATAGAATGCGCTTTGCGAAATTCGGTACATTCAGCAACAGGAGTTACCCCATTTTTCTCCCTATTCGGATTTCACATGTTTCTAAATGGCGCAGATTACAAATTAGCTCGGAAATTGCAATCTTTAACAGATCACCGAAAAAAAAAACCTTGGCAGAAATGAGAAACTTGATCTAATTAGAAATAAAATCCGCTTGAATATGCATGAATCTTATGAGAGGAGTGCAAATAGGTATAATAAACAGACGAAATTTGCACCCAGGTTAGTACTATTGGATAGTACGCCAGACACAAATTTTCAGCGCTATCGGTTCAGATCTGCCGGACTTAGAGGCGGCCAAAGTTGGACATTTTGGTCATACACGGTTTTATTCAAATGCTTGTAACTTTTCACCTATTCGTCGCAGCAAAAATTGTCCAGTTCAGATAGCTATTTTTGCTAGGACCAATAAATGAAAAGTTACACTCAACCCAACTTTAACCCCTTTAAGTCCGGCAGTTTCGAACCAATAGCGCTGAAAATTTGTGTCTGGACTATTATCCAATAGTACTAACCTTGATGCAAATTTCGTCAAAATTTAGGAAGACTTCGATTTTTAAAATTGGGTCACTTGACATGAAATGACCTATATTTAAAATTAAAAAATAGCATAATTTTACATAAAAAATATACTAAAAATGTACTAAAAAAACACAATTTTTAAATATATAACTTGTGTCGGCATATTGTTTTCAAAATACGAAAATTCAGCGATTTTCTTATATACAAAAAATTTTATAAATAACGCCATATTTAAAAAAATGTGCCGCCATACCTATTTAAATACATAAAATCTGTAATTTCTTTTAATTTTGTTAAATACATTTTGAAAATAAAAAAAAAATTCCCTAATACATGTTTGCATATATACCAATTACAAATCTCATGTAATTATCCCGTTAAATTGTTTGTGACATATTTAACCAAAAGAAATAAACAAACGAGAATAAAGAACAAATTATATACAGCAATGCCGAATCTTAAATACCCACCATCAAACCGTAAATGGTATGTTCTCCTATAAACATAAGGTTGATATTTGAAATAAAGCTTAAGACAATTATGGAGACAGCCCTTTCGGATTAACAAAATATACCTTTTTAAAAACAAAATATGTTTGTCCAATTTTCAAACCATGAACATATGTATGTACATATATGGTAGGTAGGGTAAATTATGGACCGATTGTCGTTAAATTTGGTTGATAGATTTCGGTTCGTATAACACTTATTTCTTTCATCAAATTTCATTACTGTACTCGTATTTTTAGTTCAGTTATGAGTGTTTATATCGAATTTAATCGTTGTACTCGCATTGTTATGCCAGTAATAAGCGTTAAATTAATTTTTTTATTTGTGTCGAATTTGATCGACATACTCCTATTTCTAAGCCAGTAATGAGCGTTAAAGTAATTGTCTGAAGGGGACCTTATATGCGGGGTAGGGTCAATTATGGACCGATCCTCATAAGATTTGCTTAGGAGATTTTGGATCATATAAAACTTACTTGCGTCGAATTTCATTGCTATAGTAGTACTTTTAGAAGAGTTAAATCTGTTTTTCGGATGGTCACTTGTATGGGGGCTATGCGAAAACGAGGACCGATATTGCCCATTTTCAATACCAAACAAACCTTACCTATAGGATAATAATATTTGTGGAAAATTTCAACTCACTGACTCTTTCTGGTGCTTTCAACATACAGACGGACGTCTTACAATTAAATAAGGACGCAGAATATATATATACTTTTGTCCATGATCAATATTTCGATATGTTACAAACGGAATGCCAAAATCAATATGGGTTAGGTTAGGTTGATAGGAGGATGTATGTAGTATACATCCTCCTCAAATCCGAAGAAATACACCTAGGCCACTATCGGGCCTGTTGTGCGCTCCTTATCATGAAAAAAAAGAGTTCACTGAATGAATTATTTTTCAGTGTTAAAAAACTCAGAACGTGATTCCTAAGAATCTTCCAATCAGTGCTAGTCACGAATGTTATTTCCGGAATAACATCAGTTCTAAGATGGGTGCTGTAGCTTAAGTGGTTAGCACGTTGATCACTAAGCATGATTTGGTTAGCGAGCCCTTGATTCGATCCCCAGCCGCTACCAATCAACAACATCAGTTTATGATAAATTATTAGTATCTATCAAAACTAATATTTATCACAGCGCCCTCCTTCGGCGGTATACTCTATAGCTTTAAATCGTCGCCGAAGTAAAATAAATACTAATTGGTTATAAAAAGCTTTTAAACTAATGTGCCTACTCAACACCAGAGGCGCTGCAACACTGTTCTAAAAATAAACATAACGCGCAATTACAGAGTTGTAAAAAAACGCTTTATTCTATCCTTCACTTTCACCACCTTTCTCCTCTACTCTATCCCTTTCCAAAGAAAGTAACACGGTCTATGTATTTATAGGCATTAATGCCTGAGTGTTACTTCTCTTTATCGTCTTGTTCTCATCAGGGTCACCCATATAATCTTTGTCCGTTTTAAATATAAAAAAAAGTTGAGTCAATCACCCCCTACGATTAAAAATATGTTAATAACATTTCCAATAATATAAAAAATATTTTTTGTCACGCTTACAAATACCGACCTCTTTATATATTACTCCGCCATTTTAAGTCCGATCGTAACATATATATCAATATTTATGGCTTGACTGTAACTATATTTCACTCGCGACTTCTGATATCTCGGATCCTTCCCCAAAATCTGAAATTGTGGCTATATTGGAATAACTTACATTTAATTATATGAAATATTAGCTTTTTAAATGCTCACTTCTATGCATAAGGAGCTATCTAAAATTTGATTTATTTTGTAATAAAGCATTTATGTATATTGAATTTTGTCTTAATTTCCATATCGTCCCTGTTATGAATTTTAGTACTATGTGGAATTTTTCCAATTTTTTTTTTTTATTATTGCAATTTGTCTACTGGTTGTACTTATGTGCACAAAAGCATTTATCGATATCTTAATTGGATTAGGATTTAGCAAAAAGTCCTATGTGATTCAATTATATTAATTTAAATCATAACACCACCATAATATTATTTTATTTATACCAGTCAATCTGACACCGTAAATAATGGATTCTCTCTCACCTTTTGGTGCACAAATCAACTTAAAATTACTTTTTGGTGCGATTAAATATAGTCCGTCCTTCCGTTATAAATTTTATAGGAACTTTTTAGTTAAAGCACTTGCGGTACTTTTATGAAAAAACGAAGTAGGCTATATTTATCCTTCCGATTTTTATGAAATTTGGTAGGAACAGTATACGTACTTAGTAAATTAAGTGCACAAAATTAAATTTCAAATTAAAAGTATAATTGCAACTTCTAGACCTATTTGAAATTTTGCATAAACAAATGTTCTGCTAATAAGTCGAAATTCTAAGATAAATGATTTAATAAGAATTAAATAAGTAGTTTCTGCTAATTTATGCAAGAATAGTAATCAGAATATATTTATTAGTATTAATTTAATTGACATTTTTAAGTAACATAGCTAAGAAAACAACTGATGATCCGCGAAAATAATCTTTATCAAAATATTGGAAATTGTATTCCCTACAAATTTGTTTTAGCCAATTTGTCAGCGAATGTGGATAGATTACGTTTACATATGTAAATATCGCTGAAAGGAAATACCGCTACATGGTAATATAATTGGTCAAATAACCCCTTAAAGTCCCTTAACCCATATTTCGAAAGAAATCTTCAAATCTGTGCATAAAATGGGAAGAACTTTTCAATAAAAAACCTGTTTTTCAAAAAGCTCTATTTGGAGTTTTTTTGAATTGCGCTAAAGCGCGTTAAAAATTTAATTATTTTTTAAAATACGTATTAATTATATTAGTTAATTTATCCGCGAAGAGACATATTTTTCTAAAGCATCGCCATATATCAAAAATACAGCTAAATTAAACTGTTTTTTTTTATTATTCTGAAAACTTTGTTAAAAACCATATAGCACTAATATTCAAAACAGGGACGATATGTTATGAACGCATAAAAATTCGATATATAAAAAAATTTTGTAATTTTCCGATATCTAACTATTCTGACTGAAACTTTAATCGAACATTTGCTGGGTAATGCTTATGTGCTTTTAAAATTTTTATATATTTTAGAGCTCAGACATCATAATATATTTCAAAACCCATATAAAAAATGATTGTAACCGATTTTTTTTTAAATTCAGTATTAAATAATTTATAATTTTAGCAATTTTAGAAAAAAAATATTGATCAGTTATTAAAGAAATCAGTGCCCATGTTCTGTAACTTTCAAGTCTAGAAAAAAAAAACATTGAAATATTAGAGTCTTCCACTTTTTAGTTGCGTGATTCGAATAATTTATAAACTGAACACAAACAATTAAACAAAATATATTTGAATTACGTGTGTTCACCCTGTTTTAAACAAGACGATTATAAATTTTTCGAATTTTTTTGTCGATTCGAAAGTTAGAGAACACAGGCACAGGTTGAAAAAATCTATGTGTATATGAATATTTTCAATCTCGAAAAAAATAAAAAATTGCAAAAAGTCGCAAAATATAAAAAAAAGAATATAATTCAAGAGATCCCCTATTTTAACGAATATATAATAGTTATGCGCATTTTTGAACATTTGTGTTACTTTTTTGCGCTTAACGAGACTTACATCTTCTGATCAGGACTTCTAAACAGAAAACTCCCCTTCTGGCCTCACGTTGGGCGCCATTTTATGTACCGACCAGATTGAAAATAAGATCTCGTTGAGATCTTTTTGTGAGGCTGCCATATCGAGCGGCTGGTAATGGCGTATGCCGGGCTATGACTCGCTGGATCGGGGTGGGATCTTGCCTCTCTGGAGCTCAGGTTTATAAAACAAAATTTCCATACAAAATCTAATTTATAAACCGTTTATAAAATAAAAATTTTGTTTGTGAATAAGGGGGTAAATATATTACGTCCTGAAAAATTAACTAAGCCATAAATTATGAAATTAAATTTGATTTTCGTAGAAAAGGAGTGAAAAATGTAATCAGGTTTTTGTGAACACTATTGTAACCCTACCAATATATGTACATTTTCTATTTTCTGCATGGATATATCAGCATTTATTGTAGCAAACTTTTGCTGTAATAATAGGTTTAAGACTCTTTTGCATGTTTTTAATAAAATTTGATTAAAAATATGTGTTAATTTTAGCTCATTCTTCATTTATCGTCACCTAATGCTTTTTTAGGTTATGGGGCATTGGAAATCTCCTTATTTTGGTATATTTGTGCTTATTTCACTTTTGGTTCGATTCCGCCTTGTTTATTGTTGAGGACAATTCGAACAATTAATATAGTGGTCCTCAATATATTAGATGGTTATATAAATCTTTTGTTTTAGGTCATCGTCCTACATAATGAAGGTTTAGTGTGGTTTACACTAAAGGATTTAAGGAATTGGCAGGTAAGAACCCCTTGAAGTGTCTACATAGGGGATTGTTTTCCATATTCCTTCTATTTTTTTAAGATTCCTAACTCTTCTCCATGAAACCAAACACATATCAATAAAAATCCTACTCCAAAACTTGAAAGTTGGAGCTTTCCGCTGGGTTCCACTAACTGTAAATGTGATCAACAGATCTGAAATAGTCTATTTATACCACGATACGAGTTTCCATTGCTTAAACGTAAAATTTAATTTCTCTATTGCGAATTTCCAGGTGCCCAACAATTCTCAAGACGAAACCAAACCGAAAATTTTTAGAATATGCCAAAATTTAACATAATATGTGATCTACAGTGCCACATAATCTGGAAAAGCTTTAGAAGACGATGAATGAAGAATGGGTTAAATTTGACAAATATTTTTTATGGAATTTTATTTAAAACATGCAAAAGAGACTTACAGCCTGTTTTTCTAAAATGAAAATATGTCTTCGTTCTTAAAAATAACGAACGAAATTGGCTTTACGTTTTTGTAAGGAAAAATAAATTTTCATGTGAGTGGCAATGAAAGAGCTTTATTTTTCCATATATTTTTGGTTTTTAGAAAATGAATTCGTTCGTAATAAAGGCCCTTCGTTTGCCCAAAAAACGGCGAAAATTATACCAAAATATGAAATAATATGTGGCCACTTGAACCTGAATGCAATTTGCAATATAAACCTTTAAATTTCTTGAGACATTGCATACAATTTTCATGTTGTTTTTAAAAAAACATTTTTTCATAATTTCATTTTTTTTTTTTTTTTTGGTAAAATTATTTTATTTTTGTTTATTTTTTAGGGTTAACACCAAACCCCTTATTACTACATGAAAAAATATTTAAATTTTCAGAAATGAAATAATACGTAGGCAATAATGTTCTGTTACGATAGAAAAAGCTCATTTCATTTTAGACATTTTTAAACGAAAACTTTCAAATGTTTTATAAAAACCTAATTTTAAACTTAATCGTAATAAAATGGAATGTTCGTGTGAGAACTTAATTATTTTAGAAAAACAGGCTGTTAAATCTATTATTAAAGCAAAAGTTGGTTCCAATAAATGCTTATATAGCCATGCGGAAAATAGGAAATGTCCATATATCAGTAGGGTTACAATAGTGTTCACAAAAACATGATTACATTTTTCAATCCTTTTCTACGAAAATCAAATTTAATTTCATAATTTATGGCTTAGTTAATTTTTCAAGACGTAATATATTTAAAATATAAAGAATGAAATTTTTATCTAGCTGGAAAAATTTTTTATACTAAAACTATTATAATTTTGTGTTTTTGTGAACACTTGTGGAAATCACTGTATGTCATTTAAGTGTATTTTTTACAATTCTTCTCTTTTTATACCCACCCCAAAGATGGGGGGTATATTGGTTTTGTCATTCCGTTTGTAACACATCGAAATATTGGTCATAGACCCACAAAAGTATATATATTCTGGGTCCTCATTAAATTCTAAGACGATCTAGCCATGTCTGTCCGTCCGTCTGTCTGTTGAAAGCACGATAGAGTCAGAATGGAAAGAGCTAGAGGGTTGAAATTTCACATAAATATTTCCTATAGGTATTGAAAATGGGCAATATCGGTCCACGTTTTCGGATAGCCCCCATACAAGTGGCCCCTCGAAAAGCAGCTTTAACAGTCATAACTTGTTTAAAAATACGAAAAAAGCGATGAAATTCGACATAAGTAAGTTTCTTGTGATCCAAAATCATTATGCAAAATTTTATGAGGATCGGTCCATAATTGACCCTACCCCCCATATATGGTCCCCTTCAGAAAATGACTTTAACGCTCATTACAGACTTAAAAATACTAGTATATAGATGAAATTCGGCATAAGTAAGTTTCATACGAATCAAAATCTATCTAAAAAATTTTATGAGGATCGGTCCATGATTGACCCTACTTTTATATTATTATATTTTTTTTATTACTTTTAGCTTTAAGTTTTACTAGTTATTTATTAAGGTTTCATGTCTAAACTTTTAACTATTTGTTCGTTTCAGTTTTATGTTTTAACTTTTAACTCTTTGCTTATCTTAGTTTTAAGTTTTAACCTTTTTAGTTGTAAGTCTTACCATTTATTCGTTTTAGTTTTTAACATTTTAACTATTTATTCGTTTTAAGTTTTAAATTTTTAACTATTTATTCATTTTAGTTTCAAGTTTTAACTTTTTAACTATTTATTTTTGCTTTTAAACAGTATATTTTAATTTAAATTTGTTAACAATTTAATTATCTTTGCTTAATTTTTAATTATTTTAAACTTAACTTTCGGTGCTTTCAAATTTCTTTCTATTGAATGTCTTAATTTCTCTATTTTTATACCCACCATCAAAAAAGATGGGGGGTATATTGATTTTGTCATTCCGTTTGTAACACATCGAAATATTAGTCATAGACCCATAAAAGTATATATATTTCGCGTTCTT
Source organism: Lucilia sericata (assembly GCF_015586225.1). Lineage (NCBI taxonomy): Eukaryota > Metazoa > Arthropoda > Insecta > Diptera > Calliphoridae > Lucilia > Lucilia sericata. The sequence continues at coordinate 369,887 of NW_023994070.1, forward strand.
ATTAAATTCTAAGACGATCGAGCCATGTCCGTCCGTCTGTCCGTCCGTCTGTCTGTTGAAATCACGATAGGGACCACACGAGAGGAGCCAAACAGTTGAAATTTTGCATAAATATTCTCTATTGCTAAGGTTTGTTTGGTATTGAAAATGGGAAATATCGGTCCACTTTTTCGGATAGCCCCCATACAAGTGGACCTCCAAAAAACAGCTTTAACGGGCATAACTGCTTTAGAAGTACAAGTATAGCGATGAAATTCGGTATAAGTATGTTTCTTACGAACCAAAATCTCTCCACCAATTTTTTTTAGGATCGGTCAATAAATGACCCTACCCCCCATATAAGGTCCCCTTTAGAAAATGACTTTAACACTCATTACTAGCCTAAAAATTCGAGTATAGCGATGAAATTCAGTATAAGTAAGTTTCTTACGAACCAAAACCTTTTAACCAATTTTTTTAGGATCGGCCCATAAATGACCCTACCCCCCATATAAGGTGCCCTCCTGAAAATGACTTTAACACTCATTACTGGCCCCAAAATGCAAGTACAGCGATGAAATTCGACATAAATAAGTTTCATGTGAGCCAAAATCTTTCTACCAAATTTTTTGAGGATCGGTCCATAATTGACCCTACCCCCCATATAAGGTCCCCTTTAGAAAATTACTTTAACACTCATTACTGGTCCAAAAATGCGAGTATAACGATTAAATGCTACATACGTAAGTTTCTTACGAACCAAAATCGCTCTACGAATTTTTTTTAAGATCGGCCCATAAATGACCCTATCCCCCATATAAGGTCCCCTTCTGAAAATGACTTTAATGCTCATTACTGGCTAAAAAATACGAATATAGCAATAAAATTTTACACAATAAAGTTCCTCGCGAGCCAAAATCTTTTTAATAACTTTTATGTTGATAGGTCCATAATTAGCCCTACTCCCCCTATTGGGTCCACTTCAGGAAATAGCTTAAACGCTTACTACTGTCTTAAAAATACGAGTAAAACGATGAAATGCTACACACGCAAGCTTCTTACGAGCCAAAACCTCTGTACCAATTTTTTTGGATCGGCTCATAAATGACCCTTCCCCCATATAAGGTCCCCCTCTGCAAATAACTACAATGCTCATTACTGACTTAAAAATATGAATGTGACGAAAATTGACGCACATAAGTTTAATCTCTCCACCAAATTTAGGGAGGATCGGTATATAATTTACCCAACCGCCCATATAAAGTCCCCTTCAAAAAATTACTTAAACGATCATTACTGGCTTAAAAATATGAGTTATGAAATACGGTTATGAAATTCGCTCCGAATTTCATGCGGAATGTGTCGGTAATACACAAAAGGTTCCCTTCAGGAAAGAGTTTTGGCTAATAAACTACGAGTGTTCCTTATTTAAAATACGAGTATAGCCCTGAATGTACAAAATTTTATGAGTATCGGTTTATAATTGACGCTCACGGTTTAAGAATTGAAATAAAATATATATATATATTTTTTTAAATTAATATTTTGTTAGTTCAAAAGAGCTCGGGCCATAATTGACTTAAGCCATATTCCAAATATCACGCTGATGTTTATAGGGGAGCATTCCTTTTACGGCATACGGTTTGATGGTGGGTATATGAGATTCGGCACAGCCGAATATAACACTCTTACTTGTTTTATGTTATTTTAGTAATTTTTATTTGCCGCTGCTTCAATGGCCACAATACCAGCTCTTCAAAACGGAAAAAGGACAGAATCTTTCCTCTTGGCTCACAAACATACCTTCGCGACGCCACAATATGTCTCCTCACCTTATATATTTTATTTTTCCGCCATTTAATTTGTTTTTTTTTTTTCTTTTCTAATAAAGTATTTATCAACGTTACTATGAAACGGTGGGTAGAACCACAAAGATTCTATGGGGTGACCCTGATGAGAGCAAGACGAGAAATCTTCTCAAAATGGGCAAGTCTGAGGTTAGTATGATGGTACGTATTCTCAGTGGACACACAGGATTACGAGCACATCTATACAAAATTGGACGTGCGAATTCAGACGAATGTAGAGCATGTGGAGAGGACAGTGAAACTCTGGAGCACTTTCTTTGCCATTGTCAGGCATTCGTCGAAGTTAGATCCAAGTATCTTGGAAGTGATGTTATTCCGGAAATAACATTCTTAACCAACACCGATTGGAAGATTCTTAGGAATTACGTCCAGGAAACTGAGTTTCTGAACATGGAAAAATAATACATTCAGTGAACAATTTTTTTTTTCTTGAATTGGAGCGCACAACAGGCTCGATAGTGGCCTAGGTGTATTTCTTCGGATTTGATGTAGTATACATCCTCCTATCAACCTAACCTAACCTAACCTATCAACGTTACTATCTTTTCGTTTTATTCTTAAACGTCAAAAGAAAATTTTTGCGTTTCCAACTATTAAAGTTTGTTTATCATCAAAAACAGGGTGCACACGACATACTTTTGAATAGAACGCATTTCTTGTTTTTGTTGTAAACATTTTCTCCACAGTATGTATGTTCATTACTGGGAATTAATAAATGCTTTAAAATAGCTAACTTCAGTTAATAATGTGTCCAATATACTACTTAACTAGCATACCCTGGGTGCTTCGCTACCCTAACCAAAATTAAATAAAAAATTTTTTTACTTTTATAGAAGATTAAAATTGATTAAAAATTGTTTTAATGTTTCAGTTTTTACGTTCAATATCACGTGAATAAATTCGCATTCAGTAAGAAGCTTGCGAAAGTACTATTTGAAAAAAGTACTATAAATATATATTTGAAGAAAGGAAAAGTACCAAAAAGGTCGCACTTACAGAATATTACTCAGTCAAGACCATGCATGTTGAAATTTAAGTTCCTAGGTTGAATATTTTAGAAAATCCAAACAGTACCACTTATGAGATAAAAAGTACTAAAAAGTTCTCTCTTAAAGCATCTTATTCAATGAGGACCGTGTATGTTTAATAAACATGTGTTTTAAATTCATATTATAGAACATTCAAAGAGTATCATTTGAAGAAAGAACAAGTTAGAGTGCTATATTCGGCTGAGCCGAATCTTAAATACCCTCCACCAGCTACTTTTATATTAATACTTTTCTAATTGATCAAATATTTGTAGAAATAAGTTTTCTCGTGTCTTAAATAGAAAAAACCCAAGATTTAAACAGCTTAAATCTATTACAATTCCAAGATTTATTGAACATTACAAACGCCACTTTCTTTTATATTTTTATAGCGCCCTAGATTAGCGATATTTAGTATTTGCATGTATGCATGTGTGTGAAAGATTTAAAGATTTTCAGAATACACACATATATATAATTTTGTTCTACACAAAGTGATAATGCAAATAGTTAAATACGGACCGATTGTAAAAAATACTTTAAGCAAAATTTCTGTACATAAAAGATAGATGTCAGTCAAATTTTGTATCTATATCGTATTTTAGTAATAACTAATGTGTGTTTTAGTGATTTTCTGAAGGGAACTTTGTGTGGGACCGACCGCACCCATGTTATGAACCTATCGAGAAAAAATCATGAAATATAATTTTTGTATACAAAACTTTTATTTGTGCCAAATTTTGTATCAATAGCTTCATTTGGTAATGAGTAATGTGCGTTTAAGAGATTTTCGTAAAAGAACCTTGTATGTGAGCTATGACCAATTATGTATATAAAGACAAAATTTCAAAATTCTGGGACCTAATATGAGAGCTATGACCAAATATGGACCGATCGTAAAACAATTTTATAGTGTAATTTATGTATATAAGGTCAATATTTTTGCTAAATGTGTGGATATCAAGATTTGGTAATGAGTTATGTGCGTTTAAGTTATTTTCGGGAGGGAACCTTGTATGGGAGCTATGACCAAGGATGGAGCGATAGTGAAAAAAAATTTTGAAATAACATTTATGTGTACAAAAATAGTATTTATTTATATCATTATTTGGTAGTGAGTTATGTGCCTTTAAGTGTTTTTCTGAAAGGGACCTTCTATAGCAGCTATGATCAATTATGGACCGATAGGAAAATAATTTCAAAGTATTATTTCTCTGTATATGAGCAATACTTGTGCCAAACTTTATATGGATATCCTAATTTAGTACTGAGTTATGCGTGTTTAAGTGATTTTCGGTAGGGTACCTTGTATGGGAGCTATGACCAATTATGGACCGATCCAAAAAAACTTTCACAATAATATTTCTGTATATGTGGCCAATAGTTGTACCATATTTTGTATGGATATCTTAATTTAGTAATGAGTTATGTGCGTTTAAGTGATTTTCGGGAGGGGACCTTGTATGGGAGCTATGACCAATTGTGGACCGATCGGAAAAAAAATTGACAGTAATATTTCTGAGTGTATGAGTAATATCTGTGCCAAATTGTATATGGATATCTTAATTTAGTAATGAGTTATGTGCGTTTAAGTGATTTTCGGGAGGGGACCTTGTATGGGAGCTATGACCAATTTTGAACCGATTGGAAAAAACTTTCACAGTAATATTTCTGAGCATATGAGTAATATTTGTACCAAATTTTATATGGATATCTTAGTTTAGTAATAAGTTATGCGCGTTTAAGTGATTTTCGGGAGGGGACCTTTTATGGGAGCTATGACCAATTATGGACCGATCCAAAAAAAACTTTCACAGTAATATTTCTATGCATATGGACAATACTTATATCAAATTTTATATGGATATCTTAATTTAGTAATGAGTTATGCGCGTTTAAGTGATTTTCAGGAGGGGACCTTGTATGGGAGCTATGACCAATTATGGACCGATCGGGAAAAAATTTCTCAGTAATATTTTTGTGCATATGAGTAATACTTATACCAAATTTTATATGGATATCTTAATTTAGTAATGAGCTATGCGCGTTTAAGTGATTTTCGGGAGGGGACCTTGTATGGAAGCTGTGTCCAATTATGGACCGATCCAGAAATTTTTTTCTCTGAGTGAATTCTATTGACATACGATTTGTATTTGTAAAATTTTGTGAAGATATCGACATTGTGACGGAAGTTATTAACAAAAAACCCATTTTCCGGGAATATGTACTTTTGTATGGGAGGTATATGAAATTGTGGACCGATTCTGGCAGTTATGTAGAAACGAATGTGTGGTGATTATGGAATTATCTTGCATAGTTTTCGAGAAAATTACATCAGAATGTGTAAAAAATGCTTATTTTTTTCGAGGTTGATTTAAATTTTGATTCATAACTTTTCCCGGTATGAACCGATTTTGCTCATTTTCAATACCAAACTGCTTGGGACAACAATGAATATTGTGGGTGAATTTGGTTTAATTCCATTGCTTATTTTTAACGTGAGCGTGTTTTAGGCAGACAGACGGACAGACATAGCTAAATCGACTCAGAATTTGATAAGGACCCAGAATATATATACTTTGTTGGGTCTCAGATGAATATTTCTTGGTGTTACACACGGAATGACAAAGTTATATATACCCTCTATCACCACTGATGGTGGTGGAGGGTATAAAAAGTACCAAAAGTGAAATAAATTCTACCTTAGTGGAAAGTACTAATAAAAATAGTACAATTTTTCCCTTTTAACTTAGAAATATACTTTTTTGAGAATTATGTTTACAAAATGTTCCGTATTTAAATCTCTATATCACAGATAAAATTCAAACGTTTCAAATCTGCATTCATTTGTTCCAGAAAAATTGTGCTTTCAAAAAGTACCAAACAATTTATTCGAATTTGGTCCTATATAGGCCTTAGTACTATAATTCCAAAATAATATGCCAATAGCTTATTTTGTGTGAGTAAATAAACTACTTTTTCAAATTTTAGAAAAATTGGCTCAATGAGTTTGAATAAAATTAAATTTCCCGTTTTCCTTTTTTTGGTACTTTTTCCCCCAGTGAAATAGCAAACATTTTGTTTCAACAAATATTACAGAGTAAGTCCGTAATTTAATAGGAATACTTCAATAAGAATTTCAAAAAGTACCAGATACCCATCTGCTTATTTTAAGAGTAGATATAGGTGCATTTAAAAATTTTCTTGTATCACTAATATTAGGTAAGATAATTAAGAAAACCTGTTTTTCCCTTTTTTACCTATAAAAGTACAAATTTCCAAAAATTCCGGAGGATTCTGGGTTCAGCCGTTTTTTTTTAAGAAAAGTAACACTCAGGTATTAATGCCTATAAATACATAGACCGTGTTATTTTCTTTGGAAGGGGATAGAGTAGAGCAGAAAGGTGGTGAAAGTGGTAAGGTGGTGAAATTTATCATAAACTGATGTTGTGGATTGGCTGCGGCTGGGGATCCAACCAAGGGCTCACTATACAAATCATGCTTAGTGATCAACGAGCTAACCACTTAAGCTGCAGCACCCTTTGCGCTGTGCGATGACGAATCAGTCAGTCAGTAACGCTACTCTTTTATATACATAGATTTTACTTCGTGCTTAACACATTTAATATCTCAATATTCCTTTGCAAATATTCTAAACAAGATTCTAACTAATTACCGCTGTGATACCTCATCTTTAGATAAACGATCTAAATAATAATAGATCGGTACATTTAAGGATGACAATTTCGAATTACAACATCAATAAATGCATTATAGTATTTAGTAGGGATGCCAATATAAATCCCGGGATTTTTTCGGGATTAGGATATCCCGAATCAAGGGATTTTTCAAAATGAATCCCGGGATTTATTACTAAAAAAATTTGTAAATTCTTTTTTGAGCCATAATTTCATTCAATTCGCTTCAAAATTACGATCTTTGTTTATTTTGATGAAGAACAAAATTCAGCACAGCTATTCTTGTACATTTTGAACCTTTTATTTTTTAAAGTGGTATGATACCAAATATAGTACATACAAATTTATTTTTTAATTTCGTCGTAGATCCAAAAAGTATACACATTCTTTGTCTATAGTAGACACAAATATGGACCAAAATTAACACAAGAAATCCTAAAAGCACCTCCTCTGAAAACCAATTTGATGCCAATACTAATATCAACACATTACAATCAGCTATTTTATGAGATTCATTTTTAAAATAGAATCGATTTGAATCTAAAAAAATAATACAAAAATTGTGTAATATTCAATTTCTCTGGCTTTTCATACAAATTATCATATTTTTTAAATTGATTCTCTTAAATGGAAAGTATTTTGTTGTCTGCGTAGTATTTTGCAATAATAAACCATTCCTCGATTGAAATTAATCATACCTTTTCAAATCTATTGATTTCAAATCGTTCGAATTCCATCACATACCGGAATTCAAAATAAATTTTTAAATGATATCTAGAAGGTTTTGCATTACAACGCAGCAAAAAAAGAACTTCCAAAGAAGCGAAAAAGAAGTAGAATTTACTCCATGGAAGTACTGGAAAAGAGCTGAAGAAGTGATGATTTTAACACAGGCTTGTCATAGGAGGGATGTCCCTTTTATTTGATTCCAAATTCACTACTTCTGAAGTCATTCTCAAGAAGTAATTTTTATGATCTTTTTTTGGAAGTTATTCGGAAGTGAAATTGTATTATTATAGAATACAACTAATTTGCCTTAAATAATTTTAACATTAATGAGGGTAATAGATACATTTAATAAAACAGAAGCCCAAAAGTAAAATTTTTTTATCTCCCAAGAATGTAAGAACAAAAAAATATCTTCAGCTTTGAAAAAATATAATTATTTTCCAATCTTCGGAAGTCTTTAAACATCACTTCCTCAGAAGGTTAAAAAATTCAATTAGTGCTACTTTTAAAGTGGTGATAAATGGTATTCTTTTGGAAGAACTTCGTTTTATTTTTGCTGGGATGCTTTCTACAAATCTGAGTGATAACAGTAAAGGTAAATTAAATTGTTCTGTATGTAGATAACATGTTCCAAAGAAAACGTTCATTTATGATCTAAACTGATATTCGAAGGATTCAACGTTATATTTATTATAACCTACACTACTACAGTGGGGAGGGAATTATACGTTTGTGCTGATGTTTGTAACGCATAAAAATATTGGTATATTAAAGTATACCGATCGAATCAGAATCGCTTTCTGAATCGTCGTTTGACCCTAGCCCCCATTAAAAAATATCTTAAACGTCCAAAAATTTACTTATAACCATTAGTATCGCGATGACATTCAGCATAACTAACCTTTATATAAAATTACATGCCTCTTCCCAATTGTTTGAGGATCGGCCCATATTTGACCCTAGCTCCCATATAAAGCCTCTTTTAGAATTTTAGTTTTTCATCAATAAATTGCTTAAATACATCGGAATTAAGGTAAAATTCAACAAATTTTTTATGAAAAATAAATAATTTATCTTCTGTCGATTAATTTCCACAAGATTAAACAATTTTCTTCACAAACATGAAGATTTAAGATTTTCATGTATAAAATAATTAAATTTCTGTAATCCCGAAATCCCGTAAAATCTCGAAATCCCGGGATCCCGAAGTATCCCGGGATTGCAATTTTCAAAATCCCGAATTCCGGGATTTGTAAAAGCCAATCCCGTTTGGCATCCCTTATATTTAGTAACTAAAACTCTTTAATTTTGAGGTAATAATTCGAAACGGCTTAATCATAAAATTACAGCCTGTTTTTCTAAAATGAAAATATGTATTCGCTCTTAAAAATAACGAACGAAATTGGCTTTACGAAAGAGCTTTATTTTTCCATATATTTTTGCTTTTTATACCCTACACCACTTTAGTGGGGAGGGTATATTGGATTTGTGCTGATGTTTGTAACATACAAAAATATTCGTCCTAGACCCAATAATGTTCTGTTACGATAGAAAAAGCTTATTTCATTTTAGACATTTTTAAACGAAAACTTTCAAATGTTTTATAAAAACCTAATTTTAAACTACATATATCGCAATAAAATGAAATGTTTGTGTGAGAACTAAATGGTTTTAAAAAAAACAGGCTGTTAATGTTGCAATTGTTACTACATATATTGAGAAAAATTTCAATTATTAGTTGTCTAAGTACTTATGATCATCAAATATTCAAAGAATTCTGTACCTTGTTAACTTAATTTAAAATTTACCAAAACATTTCTTTAAGCGTATTTTAATTTGTTTAACATATATAATAGAGTTATTGTACAACATTATTCTAATATTTACTAACTTTTATAATCATTGCAATATTTAGGGAAATTAAAAAAAATATATATTTTCGCTATTTTTTATATTTTATAACTTTTTTGCATAATTTTGTTTGGTGGGTTATAATAATTTTACATATTTAAAAACTAGAGAATATTATCTTTTCAATGATACCAATAACTTGTACCAAAGGCCAGTGGTTGACTTATCGCCCTTTTTAATATGTCTGTGCCCATATGTGCAGTGTTGCAAAGTTTAATTTGACAACACAATTTGTTTTTCAGAGCTGCAAAGTATTACTGCTTGATTTTAACACAACTCTGACATTGCAATGAAAAATTAACAATCGAATAATTTCAAATAAAAACGAAAACTTCAAAAAGTAAACAAAAATAATAAGTTACTACAAATGTTTAAGAAATTTAGACAAGTAGAATTAAACATAACATGTAAAATTAATGAATTGTTGAATTTAGATATAAGAGTTAATTTTCAGATTAATTTGTTTGTTTTAAATGATAATATTCAAATTCAAATAAGCGATTATTAATTTATAGAAGTGAAATACCAAAACTGAATTGAATTTTCGATAAATTATAAAGTAATTTGGTATATGTAATATGTATATTGTTTTTGGGATTTGTGTCTTCCCTTACAGGGAGGACGTAATTTAATAAACAAACTTCAAGATCTATACCATAAAATAATAAATTGTTAGAATAAAATGCTTTTCCTTAACGTTTAATTCAAATGCGTGCTTTATTTGTCAGCGTAAAGTTAAGACTAAAATAAAATCAGTTACAAAGTAAATGCAATTAAAGAGTGTAAAAGGAATGAAACAATAAATGTAATAAAAATAAAATAAATAAATAATGTTGCCAATATTCGAAATACTTTGCACGTTCCAACACCTCCCCTTGAAGAATACAGAATGGTAACATCAACAACATTCGGCTTTAGTCATTCCCAAGGCAGCAATACATTTGGAATGTTTCTCGGCACATAGAGCCTCGTCAACACGTCTGCTGGTATATCGTCAGTTGGTATATATTGAATGCTGAGGTCGCCGCTTTGCTGTTTCTGCTTTATAAAGTGGCATCTAACATCAAATGTTTTTCGTACGGAAGAGAATTTCGAAACTGGTTGCTAGCTTTTGAGCACTTTGACTATCATTAAATAGTATTACAATTTCATATTCCAAACCTACTCTTTCAGATATAGAGCCTCCTTTGTTGCTTCTGATATGGCTAAACATTCAGATTCAGTACTGGACAGGGAAACTGTTCGTTGTTTTCTAGCCTCCCAACATACAGCTGTCCCCCGACAAGATAAATCGTAACCGGAATATGATCGGCAGCCCAATCAGCATCGACTACACCATAGAGTTGGGTATCATCTTGTTGATACATTAGACCAGCGGTTCCCACCGTTTTTACTTCGCGGACCCCTTGAGAAATTTATTTAATTTCACGGACCCCCATACATATTTTGATATCTTATTGTTATAAATAATTGTTCATCAGAAAATTCTCTTAGTCCTGGTCCATAAACCCTATAAAATATTCCCGTACATTGAGAATATTTAGTATTTCGGAGATGTTTTCAATTGCATGGTTTTAAATATAGAATGACTTCTAACATGATGTTTAATTTTATGATCATGAGAGCTTTCATGTTCATTTCTCTCATTTGTCATGTTTCTAAATTTGTTTGCGATTGCATAGGAGTGAGCTGAGTATGTAAGCTAAGTTTTCAGGAAAATACGTGAAAGTTAGACTTCTTCGATGTTGTTGCGGAATGCGTTACCCACATAAAATATGACCTGAACTCTTTGCGAATGTACTGTGAATTTGGATCTTAAATTTGAATTTTAAAATACCTACGAATTATTTTACTGCGTGGTTTTGACTATTTACGCAAACCGCTATGAACTTTCTGATGTTGATTTAATAATATTGGACAACAAAATGAAGTTAAAATCTGTGTATTACGTCGGAATGGAATATTTATATTTAAAATTAACTAGATTAACAGTTTTGCTTACAATTTAAAAAAATATTATGAAATGTGACCTAACTTCATATTCCGGGATACCAGTATCAGTATTTAATTCTAAGGCAAATCATTATCCGTCTGATATAAAAACATTTATTTCGATACATATACATTTATAAAAATTACAAATCACGTAATATTTTACTTTATAAAAGTGAAACAATAAATTTGTAGGGCCTAGCATCATCCTGATAAACGACCGAAACAATAATAATCAAAAAGTCACCAACAAATCTGGGATTATTGAATAAAAATTGTGTATTTTAGTATTTATGAAAAATTTGGAGATATTTTTAATATTTTCTAACATATAGAGAATATTTTTTATTTATGATTTTTTTCGTTCGTCTTCGCGGACCCCCTAGGATTTTGCTACGGACCACTAGGGGTCCGCGGACCCCCTTTTGGGAACCGTTGCATTAGACCACAATTTAATGTGCCCCTCAAATATCTTAAAACACGTTTGGCGACCTGCCAATGTTGCTCATTAAAATTCGTATTAAACTGGCTCAAGAAATTTACAGAGTATGCTATATCCGGGCGGGTGTTAACTGCCAAGTACATCAGGACACCAATAAGATTTTGATAGGGATACTTCATCTTCATCGACGTCCTTTTTTTAGTTTACAATTCGCACTCACTCATATTATACTTTTTCAATATAGACTCAGTATATTTTCGTTGGCTTAAATATATGGAGCGTTCATTAATATTCTGATCGAATTCAATTCCCAGACATAATTTAACGGGCCCGAGGTTTTTCATCTTAAAAGATTCGGTTAGGGATTTCTTAATTCCATTCACTAAATATTCATCATTAGAGGCTATTAATAAACCCTCCATGTATACGGTAAGAAGTACAATTTTCCCATCTTCTTTTAAAACGAATAAGCATGGGTCATGCTTGGATGGCTTGAGCTTAAGTTCCTTTAATTTTGTTGTTAACTTTTGGTACCATTTTAAACCGGATTGTCGGAGACCTCGTCTCATCGGCATATACCTTCTTCAACACGTTTACCAAGTTTTCAGGTATCTCCATGAATACCTCTTCGTCCAATTCACCATTGAGGTAGGCAGTAACGACGTCCATTTGATGGATCTCAAGATTCAGTTTTGCTGAGATACAATCTCACGACCAATGTCGGTACTGGAGAGTAGGTTTCAAACAATCCTCCCCGTCGAGCTTTTCTCTTGTTGACATCTTTCGTTCAAAATACAAAACTATTACCAATTACTTTACTATTATTCGGACGATCAACTATCCCCCACGTATTATTTAGTAATTGAGCTACGTATTCATCTTCGATTGCTTTAATCCACGATTCGTCAACAGTTTATAGAACCTCGGCAACCGTAGCTGGATTCATTTTGGCTTTATTTGAGTAACACATTAAAACACATTCCTCTGATTTGGAATCGAATTTCCCCTTCGAAACACCCTTAATCAAAACGTATGCCTAGCACCAAATACATTCATGTGTTTGAGTGAAGGAGTTTTACCAGACCATAACTTATAAGGTATTTCACAATTTAACGATTTCGTAGGGCATCGGTTTCTAATGTATTAATTGCCTAAACCGCATTTTCTGCACATTTTACTGACAACGTTGTAAGATCTGACAATCGTGTATCAGAGCTTTAAGTTGAATGTGAACATTTTTGTATATTTAAAATTTCAGTATTTCGGAGTAGTTTTGATATCATTCAATATAAATGTCCACTGTTAGTATATAGTGGATAGTTTATTGTTTTCATATAACTGCTCGAGGCAAATTAATTAATTTTATGTTGTATTTGCTATTCTTACCAATACAGTCGTGCAAAATATTTGGTAATTATTTTTTTTTCATTAAGTTAAACATTAAAATGCAGTTTAGATATGTATTAGTGCTTTTTAGCTGCGAAAAAGTGCGAACTGATTTCTTATTAGTTTTTTAGAAAATATGTCGACTATGGAATATGAATAATTTCTGGGTTTCAGTAAAATAAATTAAGGTTTTGAAAAATATTGGATCCTTTAGATATATGTAATACTTCATCGAGAAGCGTTATTTAGTTATGAAGTAGAATAAATTTTAAAAAATTGGACAATGCATCACAGTGGGACAAAAATGTAAATTTGTCGGAATGCATAGCAAAATAAAAATAGTGTTGTCTTTTTCAAATTAAATATTAATACACCAAATCTGAACAAATCTTCCTGTACTGGACATTATATTAGTCCAATCTTGAAATATGTATTTTATTTAATTGAAACTGTCTAAAATTATAGGTAATGTCGTAATTATTAATTTTATAGAAATCTGGAGTATGTATGACTTAGACTTTTACCCTATTGTAAAGACAGTATTTTGTCATTTCTATTAAAGAAAGAAAATAAAGAAAATTTTAACAAAATATTACTTAAAAGGCTAACGAAGAGAATTATTAGTTTTATATGTAAAATGTATGTAGTTTTTTTAAAAACAGATACTCCAGCAATTATTTATATTACTAAATTGGTATAAATCATAACCATAATTGTTTAATGAAAAATATATATTCTAATGATCGAATATGAAATATTTTATTATGTTTATAATATTTATTTTAATCTTATTTTACTCCTCATTACAAAAAAATATACAAATATTTAAAAATATTTTCGGTCTATCCTGACTGTAGGGTACATGTCCAAAATGTCATTAATATATCTCACATAGTTCGAATTATACTCTAGTTTTCAAATAAGTCATCAATACTAAAGGAATACATAATTATAAACATATTTATAATATACATATTTACAAATGAGGTTGTCTAATACAACACTTTATAGCACACCCTGTATGAAAACAGTATATCCCAAAAGTACACTAATTCGATAGCACACATCTTTGTCTAAAATATAACTATACATCTCTTATGGATCATGTCATAAATAAAGAAGATATGAATTAAATTCCGCTAAATTGGAGTTTTCTCCCAATGTGCACTGTGGACAATCTGCAATACGTCCTTAGTACGTTGACCACTATTCTTCGGAAAAGATTCACGGATCTGTTTTTCGGTTATACAAATTTCACAAGTTGAAAGTTCCGGTTAATTTGCATACCATGTTCAAGTCACGATCGTTTAAGTGGCCCATTTTAAAATGCCACATATCAATGTTGCACACACTATTTACTGCGCCAGCAAAATACTCAGAATTTACAAGATAATATAGATTACCAATACGGCTGTTCTCTATTATATGCGCCTCTTCTCTATAAAAACAAACATCATAACCATAGCTGCCAGATTTGACGATTCTTCGTTTCAAAAATAGCAAAGTGACGATTTGACGATTTTTTCCTTGAAACTGACGATTTTTCTATAATTAAAAAAATTAAAGATTTTATAATTTTTTTTTTTATTTTACAGTGAAAAAAGGAAATGAATATTAAACTTGGAATTCAGTAAAATAGAATTTATATTATAATGAAAACTAGAAATTAAATTCTAGAAGAGCTATTATAAAACATTCTAAGTCGAAAATGTGTGTTTTGAGTTTTAAGCTCTCAAAGCTTAAACATATTTTACATCTAAATGTGTATGCTATGTACATTATTTCTTATAACTTTTGAAGAGATCGACAGATCTGAACCAAATTTCCACACTGTATAAGTTAAATCCAGTACAAACAAGTTTTGTAAAAGAACTAAATTATACGAAGAAATCTCACCAAGTTTAATATTTTTATATCTACCCAGCAAAAAATAGTGCTTCCTCGGAAGCAGATTTGTAAGGCAGAGAGCAGTTGTTACTGTTATATGGGATTCCTCTCGTAGAGGCTCTGCCTAAGGAATCAAAAATGTGCATATTGAATTAATATTATTTTTCAACACTGAACATTGATTTATTTTTTTATTTTTTTTTTCAATTTCAATTTAGTTTATTTCATTTAATATGTTAACACTTTTCACAATTGGCTTATATATTAAAGAGTTTAGAAACTTTGTTTCTTTTCTACTTAGTAGTTACATTTGAATTTTGTGAGCTTTTAGTAAGATTTTAATATACAGAAAGGAAGGAAAAAAATTTACAAAAACCTTTATGAAATGGTTGTTAAAGGGTAAAAATTTATACTAGAGTATATTGAGTATAGGTTTATTAATGGAGTTCATTTATATGTAAATATTGAGAGAACTGGCATCTCCTGTTGAAGTTTATGGTTAATCTATTTATCTTATCTTGAACAAGTTCAATGCCAGATAGCGTGTGGAGTCGTTGTGTAGAATAATGCCAAGGAAGATTATATAACATCTTAAGCAGCTTGTTTTGGGATATTTGAAGTTTTTTAAGATGACATTTTGCAGAAGTAGCCCAGACTGGAGCACAGTAGTACATTAAAGGGTGAAAGAAAACTTTTTCTGTTAATAAGTGGGTACATTATACATATTAATTTGTTGATTTTATCTAATAAATATGATATATGATTATTATAGTTGAGTTTTGGATCAAGTATTATTCCCAAGTATTTGACATTGTCTTCCCAACTTATATCATGATCCATGAATCGAAGAGGGTTTTGTGGAAGGAAACATGGCTTTCTTTTCCTGGTAAAATATATTGCTTTTGTTTTTTCCGGGTTTATCATGATATTCCACTTACTGAAGTAAGATTTTAAATCTTCTAAAGCCAATTCTAAATTGGTTATGATGTTCGCTGCATATACATCGGAGCTAAGAATAGCTGTGTCATCCGCAAAAATTGAAGTTACACAGTGGGGAAAATAGGAATATCTGCTGTAAAAATGTTATAAAGAACTGGAGAAAGACATGATCCCTGTGGACATCCTGCTGTTATACTGACTTTATCAGATGTTGTTTTCGATATATGTACAGAGAAATATATGTCATATAAAAAATTTTGAATAATTTTGATTAGCTCATCTGGAAAATTTAGTCTCTTTAACTTAAAAATAAGACCGTTGTGCCATACCGAATCGAAAGCTGATTTTATATCTAAAAGAACCATTCCCGTAGATTTAGCATTTTGAAAGTTTTGTTTTACCAATTTTCTTATTTTTATTAAAGGTTGTGAGGGTGTTATGTTCTTTGCGGAAACCAAACTGTTGTGGGGGGAGAATATTATACGAATCGATGACATTGTTTAATTTTTCTTTTAAAACTTTTTCAAGAATTTTACTAGTGGAAGGCAATAAACTAATTGGCCTGTACGAATGTGGCGAATCTGGTGGCTTACCAGGCTTTAGAATAGGAATTGTTTTAGATATTTTCCAGTATTTGGGAAAGTAGCTCAATTTAAGGCAACTATTAAACAGTTTTGTGAGATATTTTATACCCTTATTTGAAAGGTTTTTTAAACATCTGTTGTTTATTTTATCAACTCCAGGTGACTTTTTATTTTTTAGAGTTTTGATAATTTGTTTAATTTGCGGACTATTTACAAAGTAGTCGTCTGATGGATTTACAGTGCAATTTCGAATTTGGTTTGCTTCATTATCGACCTCAGATATTGTATTTGCATCACTTGTTGTTGTATTTGACATAAAACATATCTGCTTTTTCTTGTTGAGTATAGCTGACCAGGTTATTATCTTTTAAAATAGGGATATTACTTGTTTTCCGTTTTAAAACTTTAGAAACCTTCCAAAAGGGTGTTGAGGACTTTTCCAGCGTAGTTAGCATATTATTCCAATTCAGATTTCTAAACTTATTTGTTTCTGTACAGATTTCTTTGTTTAGCCGTAACATTTGACGATGATCATCTATATCTCTATATCGCTTCCAATTTCGTCGATATATATTTCTAAATTGAATCATTATTTTTATGTAGTTTGGTAACATTTTAACAACTGGATTTATTCTTTGCTTGGGTGTACTTTCATCAATTCCCTTTTTAACAGCTTCATTAAAAGTTTCTATCATTTCGTCAATTTGATTTGTATTTTGATTCGTCAATTTGATTTGTATTTCTACAATAAAACTAGGTAGATTTCTATTTACTGATGTTTGAAACCGTTGCCAATTAGTTTTCTTAAACATATATTGTAAATATTAACATTTGCTCTAAAATCTACAATACTAGAGATTGGTAGATGATCTGAACTGAGTTCATTTATCACTTTAACCGCTGCTAGGTTATGTGCTATATTTGTTAAGAAAAAATCTAATGTTGATGGTTGCCTAGATGGATCGTGGGGGAAGACTATTTGAGTTTGGTTAAGTTGTAAGTGGTTAAAAATAATATTGCCCCAACAATTACTTCTTTGACATCCCCAGTGATTGTGTCTGGAATTAAAATCTCCACCTAAAATGTATTTGCTGTTTAATGATGTTAGTTTTCGAATGTCTGATGAGAATGATTGTTTACGCGAGGAATCACTTCCTGCAGTTCCACCGGGAAAGTAGCATGAGTAGACGTCAATAAAATCATTTCGAGTATACACTCTTATACATATATTTTCTATTTGAGTGGTATTTATAGGGTATATTAATTCGTGGCGAATATTCTTTCTAATAAATATTGCTAATCCTCCTCCGATACCTTCTTGCCGATCATTTCTGTAGCAGTAGTAATTTTGGTGTTTAATTGAGGATTTATCATTTAACCAGGATTCACATACAAGGCAAATGTTGACATTAGTTTTTACCAGAAAGTGGAAAAATTCTTCTTTTTTATTACGAATGCTACGTGCGTTCCATTGTATTATACGAATATTTGTATTCATGGGTATAAAAATTTATAAGCGAGGCTTGTTACAACTTCGAACTGTTGTTCACGGGAGTTGCATTTTCTCAAGTTTGAAATAAGCTCAAGAGTTAGAGTTTTTAATTCTTCAAACGAAAAGGTTTTCGTTATTAGCATTTTGACTAAAATGTTGATTATAATTCATATTAGAGGAATTAGGAATTTCATTTTGGTTTAACGAATTTGGAAAGTTCGCACTATAGTTTGTGTTATTATAATTTTGTGTATTTTTCCTAATTTGATTCGGTTGAGTCCGTTGCCTAATTTTATTATACGATTCCCTACTAGGGCACTCAGGGGACATAGCTTTATGGGCTCCATTACAGTTTGCACATTTCTCAAAAGATGCATTACAATCTGCGGTTTTATGATTTCCAGCGCAATGGGCGCAAAAAGTTTTAACCATACATCTGCTAGAACCGTGTCCAAACATTTGGCAGTTATAACATTGAGTTATTTTAGCTTTATTTGGTTTTTGGTATTCCCATCTAACTTTAATGAAGTTTATGGAGGAGTACTTTTGTCTCAATTCTTTCAATGTTATAGATTTTCTCTCGAAATATACTATAAAAATTACTAATTCATTGTTATTTTTGTTTTTAGTAACGATTTTAACATCAGTACACTTAAGACCTAAGCTAGTAAGGCAAGTTTTAATAACGGCTTGATCGGTTTTATCTAATCCAAGTAAAATTGCCTTGTAAGGTTTTTCATGTTTGGAAGCATATGTAAAATGTTCGAGACAAAATTTTTTGGTTAAAGCTTCACGAACTTTATCATAATCTTCCTTTTTATCGCAAAAAAGTTTGAGACCAATAGAAATTTTACGTATGGAATACTCCTTTATTTCCATTATTCTACATATTTCATATATTTGTTCAGTTTTACATTTTAATATTGTTATTGGTGGTATTTTCACCTTAACAGCTGTTTCTACGATAACTTCATCATTATCATCATCATCGATTGTTTGTAGAGGAGTATAATAGTTTTGGTTGACAGTTATCTGAGAGCTGTTTGTTATTTGTTTTTTGTTCATGTTGTGCCTAGGAGAAGCATCAACATCATCAACTCTTCTTCGTTTAATTTTGTTATTTTTTTTTTTTTATTTTTTTTTTATATTTGAATGTTGTTGTTTTGAGATCACAAAAAGTAACCGTAAACTTGTAAAAAAAAAATTAGGTTTAAAGAAACACAGTAAATCACGTCTTTGCCTTATGGCTAAGATCAAAGTGAACATTGATTTAAATTTAGAAAAATGCAAAAATTAAGTGATTTTAGAGCTGTTGAGAAGCAAATTTCTACACCACAAACAATAATTGCTGAATATATGCCTTCCAAAATCATGTTTGTAAGGCAATAATTTTAAGATGCAATAGAGGAAGGAGTTAAAGATGCAGTAGTTATATTTATTGCTTCCAAATCAAGAATGTTTTTGCTGGGTAAGTACTTGTTAACAGAAAACTTTCAAAAATTTTACAAGCAGTTTTTTGCTTAAAAAGATTAAAATATTCCTTGTGCACCAAAACAAGCAATATTGTGATGCAACAAACTTTGAGAAATTTAAGGAAAAAGATGAACAAGTTTCTGTACCTAAAAACTATATGTGTACACTATGTAAATTTTAGCAGTATTTATGTTTGATATTTTTAAAAATGACAGAACATTGAAAACATTATGAGAACATTAGAAAAGAATTAACATTACTGTTGAATATTCTTCAAAGCTCAAAGTTTATTGAATTTTGAGCAATAATATTCCGTATTTTTCGAATTTTACATAAATATGTATTAATATTATAAATTTTTAAATATATTTCATCTTAAAATATTACAATATTTGTTAATTTTTTATAAAAATTTTAAGCTTTTCATATTCTCCGATTTTTTTTTGACGATTTCTTAAAACCAAAATGACGATTATTTAAAAATTTATTCTGAAATTGACGATTTTTTCAAAAATTCATCTGGCAGCCCTGATCATAACCTTTATCCATTAATTTTGAAATCGATAGCAAATTCACTCTTAAATCCTTAACATAAGAAACATCATGTACGTTAATACGCTGTTCACGTCCTCTCTCATTTAAACAGAAATTCATGTTGCAAACTCAAGTTATCTTTGATGTATTCTCGTTTGCCAAATTCAGCGTCTCTTCTAATTGCTTGCACTCATGTGCGACGTACTACCACTATCAAGGCCAGCGTTGCCACTTTGGTCCAATAAGACCAATTAGAAAATTGGTAGTTTCAAATCTCTAAAATGACTTTTGATAGTTTGGTTGGCAGGTTTACATTTTGGTTCAAATTTGGGAGGATGAGATAATTTTGAACTCATACATATGAATTTATGAAAATATCTGAACTTGCAGTAGCAAAAGAAATAAGAATTTTAGTAAATACATCTATCTTAAATTTATCCTTGTTAATTGTAAACCTCCTGCTTAATATTTATCAAAGAGCAATAAATTGATTCATTAGGTTTCCTTTTTAAAGGACTTCAAAGTTTTAAAAAGTAAATTTTTCAAAAAATATTTTAAAATACTTCTTTTTTAACAAATATTTATTTAGGATTTCAATATTATTTTTTCAAGAAATGTTTAAAATACGTTTTTGATATCTTTTTGAACCATATAACTTATTTTACAGAAAATCAGAAAATAACTGTGGTAAAGTTCTAAGTCGATTTATAAAGCCACCTACACAAATTCAACTACTTGCTTTCTTGGGTATGATTTTGAGAAAAATTTTTCTCGATAACAAAAATTATGTATTTCATAACGATATTGTGCCAAAGTATTTGGTAATTTTGTGTAATCATATAAAAGTAAACCATTCTTTGTTAGAAATCATTGTATGATTTTGTTAGTTTTAAGGATAATGGAACTCTAAACAGAAGCAATTGTCCAAAAAACCTAAGGAACAAATTTGGTAGATTTAGGAATGTTTTGGTAGTTTTTTTGTCGGTACATTGGTAAGGAAAATAAATTGTGAGTTTGCAATGCTGATCAAGACACCAGTAACCGTTTTTACATGAAGGAATCATTGTTGTATCTGTTGTGTTATATATTGCTCTCTCTCCTACATGACATGCATCTGCTTGTTTTGATTGTTTTGTTTTGCAATTTCTCGCGAAATGCCCGACTTTGCCACAATTAAAACAAGTAATTTTTTTCTTTTCGCTTATGTTTGCTGCGTTGTTATTGCTTTTGTTTTGTTTCTTGTGCTTCACTTATAATGCATTTTGTTCTGCCTGTCAATCTTTGATTTTCTCGCTTAATCTTCCTCCAAAATTCCAAAGCATTACTGAAAATTTCATATGGCTCTGGCAAGCTATACAGCAAGAAAATTGCCAATAAGTCATCACCAACAACAACATAAAATTCCTTCAGTTTCGATACGGCATTAAGAAAATAATTTAAATGTTCACTTACATTTTGACGGTCTTTCATACGGGCAAACGCTGCTCTTTTTAGGAGGGTGGCTTTTCGGGCTGGTCCTTTTGTTTGAAATGTACTCTCCAACTTTAGCCATATTTCAAAGGAAGTTACACAGTCTGATATGAGTCCTAGCATTATGTCGGCAACTGCTGAAGTTATTTTCTTATTAAAAGGTTTATTTATTTATACTAAATTTATTTCTTTATGAAAAATTATAAAGACAAGTTTGAAAATAAAACAAGTTAGAGTGTTACATTCGACTATACAGAATCTTATGTACCCTCCATCAAACCGTATGCTGTAAATGGAATGATCCCCTATAAACATTAGGTTGATATTTGAAATAGGGCTTAAATCAATTATGGACATATCCCTTTCGGATTAACAAAATATTAATTTTTAAAAACAAAATATTTTTGTGCAACATTTAAATCTTGAACATATATGGGCGGTAGGGTCAATTATAAAATTCGGTGGAAAGATTTTGGCTTGTAAGAAATTCATAGCTATACTCGCATTTTTAAGCCAGTAATGTGCGTTGAAGTAATTTTCTGAAGGAGACCATATATGGGGGTAGGGTCAATTATGGACCGATCCTCATAAAATTCGGTAGATAGATTTTTGCTCCTAAGAGACTTACTTTTATCGAATTTCAGCGCTAGACTCGTATTTTTAAGCTGGTAATGGGCGTTAAAGTCGTTTTTTGGAGGGGACAGGGTCAATTATGGACCGATCCTCATGAAATTTGGTAGAGAGAATTTGGCTTGTATAAAACTTATTTATGTCAAATTTCATCGCTAAACTCACATTTTTAAAACAGTTATGACCGTTAAAGCTGTTTTTCGGGGGGCCATTTGTATGGGGGCTATGCGAAAACGAGTACCGATATTGCCCATTTTTAATACCAAACAAACCTTACCTATAAGAAATATTTGTGGAAATATTTCAACTCTCTAGCTCTTTCCGTTAGGACTCTATCGTGCTTTCAACAGACAGACAGACAGACAGACATACAGACATGGCTAGATCGTCTTATAATTTAATAAGGGACCAGAATATATACTTTTGTGGGTCTATGATCAATATTTCGATGTGTTACAAACGAAATGAAATGAAATTGAAATAGAATTTTTTTAAAAAACTAAGGAAAACTAATAAAGAGCATGAAAAAGTGTTTTTAATTTTTAATAAACAAATTTATAATTTTAAAAATTTGATTACATTTATAGGTTATGTCTAGAGTTTGAGGTTCGGAAAATCCTGTCCGGGAATTCCTGAGAATTCTCGGGAAAAGTTTGTCGGGATTTTCTGGGAAATTCTTTTAATCATTCCCGGGAAAACGGGAATTTTTATTTTTAACATATTTTGGAAAAACTAGTGATTTTATAAGTTATTAGCGATTTTTTAAAGGCAAATTACAAAACATCATTAATGATGCAACAGGAAATCAAAAAATTCTAAATTAAATCTTAACATGAAGGAAATACAAATAGAACCAAAAATGTTGACATTCTCTTTAATGCATATCTAAAGCTAACGTCTGTGGAAAGCGTTTGAGTTATATTTCTTTTTTGTTAACTATTCCCTTGCATATGGAGATATGATATGTTTAGTATGTTGATTTTTTAAAAACCTGGTGAACAAGGACCATGTAGTGGGTTATGTAATCCCATAATTTTAGCAAAAGAGTAGTTTTGGGATGAGTCTGATGTAATGCATGTTTGGATTACATGGTCCCTCATTTACATGACAATGTAAAATGTATAATGTTTTTATACCCTACACCACTTTAGTGGGGAGGGTATATTGGATTTGTGCTGATGTTTGTAACATACAAAAATATTCGTCCTAGACCCACCTTAAAGTATACCAATCGGCTTAGAATCGTTTTCTGAGTCGATTAAGCTATGTCCGTCCGTCCGTCCGTCCGTCCGTCTGGCTGGCTGGCTGGCTGTCCATGTAAACCTTGTGCGCAAGGTACAGGTCGCAATTTTCAAGATAATTGGATGAAATTTGGCACGCACGTTTTGTTTGACCCAAGGACGAAGCCTATTGAAAATGGTTGAAATCGGTCCATTATTTCACCTAGCCCCCATAGAACAGAACCCCCCGAAAAGGGCTTTTGAGCTCATAATTTTGTTAAATTTACAGATATATCGATAAAATGCGGCACAACTAAGTTTTATAGAAGTCTGGATGACCCTGCCAAATTTCATAAAGATCGGGCCCCATTTGACCCTAGCTCCCATACAAAGTCCCCTTCAGAAAATTACTTGAATGTCCCAAATTAACTTATAAACACAAATATCGCGATGAAATTTAGCACAATAAAATATTATGTAAATATAAATATATTCACAAAATTTTATCGGGCTTGGTCCATATTTGCCCCTAGCCCCCATATAAAGCCTCTTTCAGAAAATTAGATTTTCATCCATAAATTGCTTAAATGTATCGGAACAAGGGAATATTGAAGATAAATGCTTTATTATGAAAAATAAATCACATTTAATATTCATAACTGGTGTAGGGTATCATATGGTCGGCCACGCCCGACTATACTTTCTTACTTGTTTATATTTGGATTAGTTTTGAGCCAATCCCTTTACTCAAGTGTAAGGTTGTTTGGTTAACGTGGTAGTTCACTGCGCGCGAACAGCCAAGTAGAATAGAAGAGACTCCGTCTTGACCGGACCACTCCTCTCGTCAGGTGTAGTATTGTATAGCATTAGATCCAGCCTGTAGCAGTGGGAAAGCTCAGGATATCATTAAGCTTAGACCCACATATATTACCAAGGTTGGCTATGAAGTAACTGCCAAAAAAACAGTTTCTCTTAGCAGCTAAAGCAAGAAATTCACAGAGAAGTTGGAAGACGGTTTCTTCCTTTTCCCTGTCTTTGCAACTGCGACAGTACTCACTGAAGATGAGCCCAAGGAGCTATCAAACTCGATACATCCCGCGTTTTTCGGGTTATAAGGTGTCTTGTGAGTTTCTCGTTGAAAGAAGACCACAATAACATGTCCCCTTTACATATGCCTAGGTTATTCCATCTATACCC
Organism: Lucilia sericata; assembly: GCF_015586225.1. Classification (NCBI taxonomy): domain Eukaryota; kingdom Metazoa; phylum Arthropoda; class Insecta; order Diptera; family Calliphoridae; genus Lucilia; species Lucilia sericata. The sequence goes on from NW_023994070.1 coordinate 394,346, forward strand.
ACAGAGTTATCGTTAAATTTATAAAAAAAAGTAGTCAGTTTTGTTAAAAAATTTTGTAATTATAGTTAAAAATTAAGTTTTACATAAATTACCGGGAATCCCGGAAATTTTTTTTCGTTGCCGTTTCCCGGGAAATTGAAAAGTCCGGGAATTCCCAAACTCTAGTTATGTCATAAATTTCAGGCGGCCTGGAAAGTGTATACGCTACAATATTATATTTATTTATAAAACATATATTTGAAGTAAATTGGGCTATGTATTCTAAATGAGTTTGTCGTGAAGATTTTTCAACTTTAGAATCCAAAACATATGTAAGAGGCTTGAGATCTTTTAGAATTGAAAATTCTCTTCCTTCTAAAAAGGGTCTAAAGTGTTTTATGGATAAATAAACTGCTAAAATTTCTCTGTCAAATGTAGAATATTTGCACTCAGGAGTTAATTTTTTGGAAAAATATGCAAGTGGTTCAACTTTATTGCTGTAAAACGGCTCCAATTCCAATCAATTCCGACCAAAAATGTTTTCTTTCAATTATTTAATTCTGATAAATTTTTGATGGTAGATTATAGCTAACACTTCAAATCGTACAATTTAAATCATATTTTGATTATTGCTTATCCTTGTGAATGTTTATACATATGCAAAGTTGATAATATTTTGCCTGTCGTTTTAAGGTTTTTAAATTACATTTTAAACACCTTTACATAAATAAAGGCTATGATTTTTCCTTAAAGTTTTTCTTTGTAAATTAGCACGTGTTTTAATGTAGTCTTAGTAAATGATCATTCCATGTGGTTATTGCGATTTGGTGCGGTTTACTTTTTTTCCGATAAATTAAGTGATTGTGGCCTACTTTAAAAACTAAAAATGCTATATAAATCCAAATTTTGAAAGACCGTAGAAAAGGAAAAGGCTATAAGAGGTTAGGTGAACATTCTACTACTGTTATTTATCAGGAAAAGGTATTATAAATTTCATCTGCAACTTCCTGCAACTCTAGTAACTAGATCATTTTTAATGACTTCTTCTATTACAAATGCTGAACTTTTCCATATATTTCAACTTCATAAAAATAGAGAACGTGACGACGCTATTTATTTAAAGAAATAAAGAAGCTATAGATTTTTGGCCGGAATTTACCACCGTGCAATGGCTAAATTAGAAGCATCTACAGCTAAAGTTAGGTAAGCGTTTTTATCAAAATGAGTAAGTAAAGTTTTCTCGCAAAATTTAATTTGCAGTAAATCAAAAGCTTTTTCAGCATCAACATTCCATACTAGTTCTTTGCTTGGTACATATCGATGATAATAGCTTATCATTTCAATAAATTTTTGTAGTTATACCCTACACCACAATAGTGGGGAGGGTATTATACGTTTGTGCTGATGTTTGTAACACACAAAAATATTGGTCCTATACCCACCTCACAGACTCAGAATCACATTTTGAGTCGATTAAGACATGTCCGTCCGTGCGTCCGTCCGTCCGTCTGTCCGGCTGGCTGGCTGTCCGTGTAAACCTTGTGCGCAAGGTACAGGCCGCAATTTTCGAGATAATTTGATGAAATTTGGACCAAGCACGTTTTTTGGCACAGGGACGAAGCCTATTGAAAATGGTTGAAATCGGTCCATTATTTCACCTAGCCCCCATACAACCGTACCTCCCGATTTGGGCTTTTTATGCCATAATTACGTCAAATATACTAATATCTCTCTAAAAATTGGCACAAATAAGTTTTATATAAGTATAAATGACACTGCAGATTTTCATAATGATCGCCCCTTATTTGACCCTAGCCCCCATACAAACCCCCCTTCAAAAAATGTCTTAAACGTCTAAAATTGACTTGTAACCATTTGTATCGCATTGAAACTCAACAAAATTAAGTATTATTTACAAATATATCCTTTTCCCAAATTTAATGAGGATCGGCCCATGTTTGACCTATACTCCTATATAAAGCCTCATTTAGAAAATTTGGTTTTTATCAATAAATTGCTTAAATACTTTGGAATTAAGGTAAAATTCAACATAAAAGTTTCTTTGTGAAAAATAAAAATTTTTGAAATATACTCATGGTGTAGGGTGTTATATGGTCGGCCATGCCCGACTATACTTTCCTACTTGTTTTTTATCGAATTTGGTTTCTGATATGAAAGGATTGCATTAATTCTTTCATTGGATGGCTTATACACTCAGCAGAAATCTGATAACTTAAAAATTCGAGACTTGATGCTCCAAAAATGTACTTTGACGATTTGATATTGAGACCATGTCTTTGGAAAACTAATTTTAGATGTTTCAAGTGTTTTTCTTCATTTTCGCTAGCAATTAACACATCGTCCATATAAGTGGATACAAAATCTATATCAAAAAAGACTTCATCAATAAATCTTTGAAAGGTTTGAGCACTGTTGAACATCCCAAAAGGTGTAGAATGGCTGTTTTATGAATATCATCTGTAGCCATGAGAATTTGATGATATGCTTTTATTAAACCAATTTTTGAGAAGATTTTCTTACCTCTAAAATCTGTTGTAAGATCTTGAATGTGATCTAGTATTGTAATGCAGTTATCGTTAGGTTCCTTTTTTTGGAAAAAGATAGAGAAGAGGAGATATATGAGAATGAGATGTTTTGCAAATACCAGGGTATACAAAAAATTTTAATTCGGATTTTGCAATTTTAAATTTCAAAGGATTTAATCCGCCAGGTTTTGAAAATGGAGGATTTCGAATAATCTGGCTCTGCAGTAATTGATGGAAATTCTGTTAAAAGCTTCAAATATTTGTCTTTAATTGGTAAAATTTTAAGTGAATGTATATCCGAAACTCTTAATGAAGCAACAGTATAAATATTTGTATTTGAATATATATACCAAATTTTTCAAAAAAAAACTGCTCATATCAGCCAAAATAAAATACCCCAGGAAAATTTGGCAAAAAAATGGGCAATCTGGGGAATTTCAGATAGCTAAATGAAAATTGGCACATAGCTCCCCCTTAGCATAATTAGTAAGGATTTAAAAGTCACCGAAAATATCTTGTGCGCTAAGCGAGATATTGGAGGTCAAAGGTTACAAAGATTAGTTTTTGCCAAATATCTTGCTTAATATGTGTCGGACACAATTCTCTATAGGGAATTGAATTTCCTACATTTGGTTGCGTATCATTAGTTGATTTCAAGCTATAGTGCATTGTTTTTCCATTGCACTAATATTTTCAAATCTTAATATATATTGTACTAATCAAATTAGTCATCATTTTTACGTCACTTATGTTTTTGCAGTTAATATATGCTTATACATTGTTATACGTTGTATTTGAAATTGGTTCTATGTCCTATAGTGCAATGTCTGTCTATCCATAATTTAGTATAGTATCACAGGTCATATTTATGATACGAATTAGAAAACCATTGGTGGTCAAAATGTACATATTTAGAGTAATATAATATTAAAAATTCCACCAAATTTTATTAAATTTGAATTTTCAAAAGAGTAAAAACACTGGGTCATTAATAATGGAAACAAATTAAAGTCGGTTGTCTATATTAGAGCTAGTTGAAGTCGTAGTCTGATTTCAATGAAACTTGGTGGAAATATACTCCTGAATTTGTAGATTATGTCCACTATTTTTTTCAAATTTTATTAATAATTGTGATCCCATCGGAAATTTCGGATAAAGGATATAACAGAAATTAATTATGTACTTTTGGCTAATATTAGAAAGAAAAAATTCGACATTATCTGTATCTAAAATTCCGCAACAAAACCCTTATTTTCCTGGGTCCCTTTATTTGTCGTTGCATTATTGGGATAATTTAGTTTAATTTGTTGGTGTTATTCACTATAAAATCACAAGGAGAAATGCATCTTGAAGCTTTGTTGCCAAATTTCTGATGATACCAACAAAATTTTTATAATTTCTATTCTTGTTTGTATGATTTTTTAACTTCAATGAGGTAACTTGAATCAAATTATTGAAGAGATCTGAAGATAAGGAGGAAGTAGATAGACTAACGAAAGATATTTGAGTTTTGTTTGACAATTCATACATTTTATCAGCCAAGGATAATTTATCAGTCAAACATGTTAAAGTTGTAAGATTCATTTGAATAGTAGATTGAACCTTTCGCATCCAGAATTTTGTTAAGAAATCATTATTTATTATGTTTGATCTCATAGTGGATAGACGTGTTTTAAATCGCTCTCACGAGAAAATAACATTGTGAACATAAATTTTTAATTAAAATATAAAAAAAGATAAGTAACAGCGAATGGACGCAAATTAAAAACATACTTATATATATTTTTTTAATATTAAAAATACATATAAATTAAATAAATTGTCGTTTTTGTTAATGCAATTATTAACAATAAAAAATTGTAGCAAAACAAAAAGTATAAAAAACACAAAAAAAAACAAGTAAGAAATTATAGTCGGGCGTGGCCGACCATATGATACCCTACACCAGTTATGAATATTAAATGTGATTTATTTTTCATAATAAAGCATTTATCTTCAATATTCCCTTGTTCCGATACATTTAAGCAATTTATGGATGAAAAACTAATTTTCTGAAAGAGGCTTTATATGGGGGCTAGGGGCAAATATGGACCAAGCCCGATAAAATTTTGTGAATATATTTATATTTACATAATATTTTATTGTGCTGAATTTCATCGCGATATTTGTGTTTATAAGCTAATTTGGGACATTCAAGTAATTTTCTGAAGGGGACTTTGTATGGGAGCTAGGGTCAAATGTGGCCCGATCTTTATGAAATTTGGCAGGGTCATCAAGACTTCTATAAAACTTAGTTGTGCCGTATTTTATCGATATATCTGTATATTTAACATAATTATGAGCTCAGAAGCCCTTTTCGGGGGGTTCTGTTGTATGGGGGCTAGGTGAAATAATGGACCGATTTTAACCATTTTCAATAGGCTTCGTCCTTAGGTCAAATAAAACGTGCGTGCCAAATTTCATCCAATTATCTTGAAAATTGCGACCTGTACCTTGCGCACAAGGTTTACATGGACAGCCAGCCAGCCAGCCAGACGGACGGACGGACATAGCTTAATCGACTCAGAAAACGAATATTTTTGTATGTTACAAACATCAGCACAAATCCAATATACCCTCCCCACTAAAGTGGTGTAGGGTATAAAAACAAGTTAGAGTGCTATATTCGGCTGAGCCGAATCTTAAATACCCTCCACCAGCTACTTTTATATTAATACATTTCTAATTGATCAAATATTTGTAGAAATAAGTTTTCTTGTATGGGAGCTATGACCAATTATGGACCGATCGGAAAAAAATTCACCGTAATATTTCTGTGCATATGAGCAATACTTGTACCAAACTTTATATGGATATTTTAATTTAGTAATGAGTTATGTGTGTTTAAGTGATTTTCGGGAGGGGACCTCGTATGGGACTTATGACCAATTATGGACCGATCGAATTATTTTCTGAAAGAGGCTTTATATGGGGGCTAGGGGCAAATATGGACCAAGCCCGATAAAATTTTGTGAATATATTTATATTTACATAATATTTTATTGTGCTGAATTTCATCGCGATATTTGTGTTTATAAGCTAATTTGGGACATTCAAGTAATTTTCTGAAGGGGACTTTGTATGGGAGCTAGGGTCAAATGTGGCCCGATCTTTATGAAATTTGGCAGGGTCATCAAGACTTCTATAAAACTTAGTTGTGCCGTATTTTATCGATATATCTGTATATTTAACATAATTATGAGCTCAGAAGCCCTTTTCGGGGGGTTCTGTTGTATGGGGGCTAGGTGAAATAATGGACCGATTTTAACCATTTTCAATAGGCTTCGTCCTTAGGTCAAATAAAACGTGCGTGCCAAATTTCATCCAATTATCTTGAAAATTGCGACCTGTACCTTGCGCACAAGGTTTACATGGACAGCCAGCCAGCCAGCCAGACGGACGGACGGACGGACATAGCTTAATCGACTCAGAAAACGAATATTTTTGTATGTTACAAACATCAGCACAAATCCAATATACCCTCCCCACTAAAGTGGTGTAGGGTATAAAAACAAGTTAGAGTGCTATATTCGGCTGAGCCGAATCTTAAATACCCTCCACCAGCTACTTTTATATTAATACATTTCTAATTGATCAAATATTTGTAGAAATAAGTTTTCTTGTATGGGAGCTATGACCAATTATGGACCGATCGGAAAAAAAATTCACCGTAATATTTCTGTGCATATGAGCAATACTTGTACCAAACTTTATATGGATATTTTAATTTAGTAATGAGTTATGTGTGTTTAAGTGATTTTCGGGAGGGGACCTCGTATGGGACTTATGACCAATTATGGACCGATCGAAAAAAAATTTCATAGTAATATTTCTGTATATGTGAGCAATACTTGTACCAAATTTTATATGGATATCTTGATTTAGTAATGAGTTATGTGCGTTTAAGTGATTTTCGTGAGGGGACCTTGTATGGGAGCTATGACCAATTATGGACCGATCGGAAAAAATTTCATAGTAATATTTCTGTATGTGAGAGCAATACTTGTACCAAATTTTATATGGATATCTTGATTTAGTAATGAGTTAGTGCGTTTAAGTGATTTTCGGGAGGGGACCTTATATGGGAGCTATGACCAATTATGGACCGATCGGAAAAAAATTTCATAGTAACATTTCTGTGCATATGAGTAATACTTATTCCAAATTTTATATGGATATCTTAATTTAGTAATGAGTTATGCACGTTTAAGTGATTTTCGGGAAGGGTCCTTGTATGGGAGCTATGACCAATTATGGACCGATCGGAAAAAATTTCATAGTAATATTTCTGTATGTGAGAGCAATACTTGTACCAAATTTTATATGGATATCTTGATTTAGTAATGAGTTAGTGCGTTTAAGTGATTTTCGGGAGGGGACCTTATATGGGAGCTATGACCAATTATGGACCGATCGGAAAAAAATTTCATAGTAACATTTCTGTGCATATGAGTAATACTTATTCCAAATTTTATATGGATATCTTAATTTAGTAATGAGTTATGCACGTTTAAGTGATTTTCGGGAAGGGTCCTTGTATGGGAGCTATGACCAATTATGGACCGATCGGAAAAAACTTTCACAATAATATTTATGTACATATGAGCAATATTTATTCCAAATTTTATATGGATATCTTAATTTAGTAATGAGTTATGCTCATTTAAGTGATTTTCGGGAGGGGACCTTGTATGGGAGCTATGTCCAATTATGGACCGATTCAGAAAATTTTTTCTCTCCATGTATTCTATTAACATAAGATTTTAATTTGTAAAATTTTGTGAAGATATCAACATTCTGACGGAAGTTATTAACAAAAAGATCATTTTCCGGGAATATGCACTTTTGTATGGGAGGTATATGAAATTATGGACCGATGCTGGCAATTTTCAGCAGAAATAAATATCTTGTGTAGAAACGAATGTATGATGACTTTCATGAAATTATCTTGCATAGTTTTTGAGAAAATTACATCAGAATGTGTAAAAAATGCTTATTTTTTTTCGAGGTTGTTTTAAATTTTGATTCCTAACTTTTCCCAATGTGAACCGATTTTGCTCATTTTCAATACCAAACTGTACCGGATAATAATGAATGTTTTGGGTGAATTTGGTTAAATTATATTGCTTCGTTTTAACGTGAGTGTGTTTTAAACAGACAGACAGACAGACGGACGGACGGACGGACATAGCTAAATCGACTAAGAATTTCATAAGGACCCAGAATATATATACTTTGTTGGGTCTCAGATGAATATTTCTTGGTGTTACACGCGGAATGACAAAGTTATATATACCGTCTATCACCACCGATGGTGGTGGGGGGTATAGAAACAAGTAAGAAAGTATAGTCGGGCGTGGCCGACCATATGATACCCTACACCAGTTATGAATATTAAATGTGATTTATTTTTCATAATAAAGCATCTTCAATATTCCCCTGTTCCGATACATTTAAGCAATTTATGGATGAAAAACTAATTTTCTGAAAGAGGCTTTATATGGGGGCTAGGGGCAAATATGGACCAAGCCCGATAAAATTTTTTAAATATATTTATATTTACATAATGTTTTATTGTGGTGAATTTCATCGGGATATTTGTGTTTATAAGTTAATTTTGGACATTCAAGTAATTTTCTGAAGGGGACTTTGTATGGGAGCTAGGGTCAAATGGGGCCCGATCTTTATGAAATTTGGCAGGGTCATCAAGACTTCTATAAAACTTTATCGATATATCTGTATATTTAACATAATTATGAGCTCAGAAGCCCTTTTCGGGGGGTTCTGTTGTATGGGGGCTAGGTGAAATAATGGACAGATTTTAACCATTTTCAATAGGCTTCGTCCTTGGGTCAAATAAAACGTGCGTGCCAAATTCCAATTATCTTGAAAATTGCGACCTGTACCTTGCGCACAAGGTTTACATGGACAGCCAGCCAGACGGACGGACATAGCTTAATCGACTCAGAAAACGATTCTAAGCCGATTGGTATACTTTAAGGTGGGTCTAGGACGAATATTTTTGTATGTTACAAACATCAGCACAAATCCAATATACCCTCCCCACTAAAGTGGTGTAGGGTATAAAAATAACGACAACAAAACCTTAAATAAAGTGTAGTGTTTGTGTTATTGTGCATGAGTTTCTCTAACTCTCAAACAAGTGAAAGGAGGCTCAGTAGCAATGGAAAAAATGCATACTTTGTTATGAGCTCTCCATACAACAACAACAATAATTATAATCCAAAAATCTTAAAAACTATTTAAGTGTGAGAGCAACTACAAACGAGAGATCTCCTCTCTCAAGTGCGCCAAAACAAAACAATTGTGTAGATAATAACGCAAAAGAAAAAACAAATAAACAAACAACAGATTCAGAAACAACAACAAACGAGAGAAAATTGTGTGGAAGACAACGCAAAAGAAAAAATAGATAAACTAACAACTGATTCAATGGTTGATGTAAATAGTAATGCTAATGTGAACAATATCACAAATAGTACCAATAACAATATTAACACTATAAAAACCATTAATGATAAGGAAGGTCACTCAAGCCCAATATCAAAGAATACCGGGGCCATACCAAATACATTGAACTCGCATAAAACGGAAAAGATCCAAAAGGGAATGGACCGTTTTGTCACTTATACAAAATGTAAGTCCAGCCCTAGGACTTCAAAATAAGTTGTCCCAACTTGTAGACAAAGAAAATTTCCACGTAGTCTCTCTACGCAAAGGAAACATTCAGGAAACAAAAATACAGACTTATACAAAAAAGTCTTTTAGAACAATAGTTGATAGTTTTGATTCTGAGAAAAGAAATTATTACACATATCAACTAAAAAGTGCAAAGGGTTTGGCAGTAGTTATCAAAGGTGTAGACAGATCTGTACCAACTGAAGTGAAGTGCATTCACAATATATTTAACAAGGACAAAATTCCTCAACCAATGTTTAGAGCAATGGTGGCCAAACATGCCCCTGCGGGCATTGTGTTATTCTCACTTTTACACACGCAATACAAATATTCTCAGCAACAAAACGAACTATACACTAACTTCCCAAGCCTTCCTAATACTTCTAGTTCTCAATATCACAAATAAAAGCAATCAGAATAGATCGTATGCCCATACGACAAAAGAGGGTTCCGTTACCCAAATGAACGCAAAACAAACTTCAAGTGCCCAATATAGAATTCTTACAAATAAGAATAATGAAAATTTGCAAACAAATAATGAAAATAGTACCACATTATTTTCATATGCACATGCATTAAAAGAGAGTATACACGCACCTGAAACAAATTCTCAAAGCTCTATTAAGAATCTAATTCAAACCATGAACAGTTTCATAGCAAATATGTAAAATATGTTTCAACAATTAGTGCAGAATGAAAGAATGCTCATGCAGATCCTGCTAAATAAAAAATGAATTCCCTAAGAATTTGTTTTTGGAATGCTAAAGGCCTTAGCCAAAACAAGAATGAAGTAGTACAATTCCTGCTACTTCAGGAAATTGACGTACTACTCGTCTCTGAAACACACTTTACCCTAAAGAATTGTTTCAAAATTAACGGATACTACACTTACGATACAAAACATCCAAGTGGCAGAGCCTGTGCTGGAACAGCCATTTTAGTGAAAAAAATATTAGACATTTCCCAATGCCAGAATACAAAAAGGACCATATCCAGGCCACCTCTATAAATATACCTGATAGCAGAGTTACAATATCTTCAATATATTGTTCTTCTAGGTATAATGTTAATCGAGAGCAGTTTCTCGATTACTTTAAAACTCCAATACATAGCAGCTGGTGATTATAATGCAAAACATACATTTTGGGGCTCTCGTTTCATTACTCCCAAAGACAGACAATTGCTAGAAACAACATCGCATAACAGACTAGACTAGATGCCATATCTAATGGCCAACCTACCTACTGGCGTACAGACCTCAATAAGATTCCCCATCTAATTGACTTTGCTGTAATCAAAAATATAAAACGAGAATTTATTTAAGTGATCCCTTCACTGGACCTCTCGTCAGACCACTCGCCTATGGTATTAACGTTATTAGAAACCCCACATAAATTGGAAAACTATTGTTCTTGTTTCCCTAACACACTTGCCACAAAACACTTCATTGAAAAATGACCATGAAATACAATCCGCTGTCGATATATTTACGGATATCTTACAAGATGTTGTCAAAGTGTCTACACCCCAGTCACCTTGGCAGACTACAAAAATTCGAAATGTCCTAGGAACATTGAGTCTCTATTTAATTAGAGAAAAGAGAACACTCAGACGTCAATGGTAACAACCGCGATCTCCAAACATAAAGGTTAAACTTAATCAGTGCCAATGAAGACTTCACATCGACTTAAAAAATAATAAGGAATCTAATCTGAGAAATTATCCCAAAAACTTAGACCCTACTAAGAAAACAGAATATAGTCTCTTGCATATGAGTCACCCATACGCCTCCAGAATGGTCAATGTACGTCAGAAAAACTTGAAGCATTCGCCAATCACTTGGAGAATGTGTTTATTGAAAATGATACAGATTATTCTATTAGTGCTAACATTATAAATAATGTGGTTCCACGCCCAATAAAATTCCGGTTCTCATCCGTGAATACGACAATCAAAGGTCTAAAGATAGATAAAACAAGTTAGAGTGCTATATTCGGCCGAATCTTAAATACCCTCCACAAGCTACTTTTATATTAATACTTTTCTAATTGATCAAATATTTGAAGAAATAAGTTTTCTCATGTCTTAAATAGAAAAACCCCAAGATTTAAACAGCTTAAATCTGTTACAATTCCAAGATTTATTGAACATTACAAACCCCAATTTCTTTTATATTTTTATAACGCCCTAAGATATGCTTTAACGATATTTAATACTGTGCATGTATGCATGTGTGTGAAAGATTTAAGGATTTTCAAAATACATAATTGCTTTTAGCGGCAGGACCTAGTATGGGAGATATGACCAATTATAGGCCGATCGTAAAAAATTCTTTAAGCAAAATTTCTGTACATAAAAGCTATATTTCAGTCAAATTTTATATCTATATCGTAATTTAGTAAAAAGTAATGTGTGTTCAAGTGATTTTCTGAAGGAACACTTGCATGGGACCGACCGTGCCCATGTTATGGACCGATTGTGAAAAATCTTGAAATAGAATTTTTGTATACCAAACTAATTTTTGTGACAAATTTTGTATCAATAGCTTTATTTGGTAATGAGTAATGTGCGTTTAAGAGATTTTCGTAAAAGGACCTTGTATGGGAGCTATGACCAATTATGTATATAAAGACAAAATTTCAAAATTCTGTATCTATATCATTATTTGGCAATGAATATTGTGCATTTAAGTGATTTTCTGGAGGGGACCTAGTATGAGAGCTATGTCCAAATATGGACCGATTGCAAAACAATTTTATAGTGTAATTTATGTATATAAGAGCAATATTTGTGCTAAATGTATGAATATCAATATTTTATAATGAGTTATATACGTTTAAGTGATTTTCGGGAGGGGACCTTGTATGGGAGCTATGACCAATTATGGACCGATCCGAAAAAAATTCCATAGTAATATTTCTATATGTGAGAGCAATACTTGTAAAACACTTTATATGGATATTTTAATTTAGTAATTAGTTATGTGTGTTTAAGTGATTTTCGGGATTCTATACTAATATTTCTGTATATGTGAGCAATACTTGTACCAAATTCTATATGGATATCTTAATTTAGTAATGAGTTATGTGCGTTTAAGTGATTTTCGGGAGGGGACCTTGTACGGGAGCTATGACCAATTATGGACCGATCGGAAAAAAATTCCATAGTAATATTTCTATATGTGAGAGCAATACTTGTACCACACTTTATATGGATATTTTAATTTAGTAATTAGTTATGTGTGTTTAAGTGTTTAAATTTCATAGTAATATTTCTGTATATGTGAGCAATACTTGAACCAAATTTTATATGGATATCTTGATTTAGAAATGAGTTATGTGCGTTTAAGTGATTTTCGGGAGGGAACGGACAGACGGACATAGCTAAATCGAGTCAGAATTTCATAAGGACCCAGAATATATATACTTTGTTGGGTCTCAGATGAATATTTCTTGGTGTTACACACGGAATGACAAACTTATATATACCCTCTATCACCTCTGATGGTGGTGGAGGGTATAATTACTACCACGATGATAAGTAACCTGCCCAATTCAGCACTGAGAATTATTTTGTTCATCTTAAATCGATGCTACGTATTGGATATTTCCCTACCTCATGGAAAGTATCCGAAATTGTTATGATACTAAAACCGCGAAAAGAAGTCACTCAAGTGATATCATACCATCCCATTAGCCTGTTGTCTATATTCTCAAAACTTTTTGGAAAGTTATTGCTTGAAAGCCTTATAGTACACCTTAACGATAATTGCATTATTCCTGACCATCAGTTTGGTTTCAGAAGAAAGCACAGCACTATCGAACTGGTACATCGAATAACTACTCTTATTCGGAAGGCCTTCGAGAGCAAGCAATATTAATCAGCATTATTCATCGATATTTCTCAAGCTTTCGATAAAGTCTGGCACGATGGACTAATACACAAAATTATCACATTACTACCTGCGAATGTTCACAAACTGCTTAAAAATCAACAAGTGATCTTTGTCAAAGGAACAAACCAAAGGAGACTTTTAGCACTATTGTTATTGATACAGTTGGACCTCTACGTCCTTCAGAGAATTATCGATACATGTTAACCATGCAATGTGAATTATCAAAGTACATAATAGCTGCACCAATGGAAACAAAAGAACCCAAGTCAATAGCAAAATGAATGACAGAGAATCTTATACTAAAGTATGGATCATTCAAGATTTTGAAATCTGATGGAGGTACGGAATTTATAAATGAATTGATGAAAGAAATTAGTGAACTTTTAAGAATAGAGCAGACATTTTCAACACCATATCATCATGAAACCTTAGGTAGCGTTGAAAGAAATCATCGTGTTCTAAATGAATACTTTTAATCTTTCGTGAATGATGATAATTGGAGTGAGTGGATACCTCATTATTCATTTGCATGTAATAGAATGGAATATATGGAAATAAAAAAAGAATGAATCACCATACCAAGATCCATATGAAGTAATGGAATAATGGAATATATGGAAATAAAAAAAGAATGAATCACCATACCAAGATCCATATGAAGTAATTTTCATTGATAATCTAAATGTAACTATTAAAATAAAAAACAAAGTTGTACACAAAAATGTATTAAAATAATATAATGAAAAATAATTATAAGCATTTGTACGAAAACTATGTATAGATTAAACAATAATAAGATTTTATTACAACTTATTATTTACATCTTAATATGTAACAAGATATTTAAAGATAAAAAAGGGGAAAAAATTACACACAAGAAAAGGAAAATAAATCTATCTATATCTATATACATATATAAAATTCTAACGTTACTGACTGACTGATCCATCATCGCACAGCTTAAACGGTTGAAGCTAAAGAGCTGAAATTTAGACAGGAGATTGGTTTCCCACCAAATAGATCCACTAAGACGGGATTTTTGGAAATTCGAATGTTTAAGGGTTAAAAAGGGTAAAAACGGGTAAATTCGGTAACCTCAAATCTCCTAAACTAGAAAAGATACTTTTTTCAAATTCGGCCCCTTTACTGAATAAACGGCTAAAAACTGTATTTTGGTACTTTTTTTGCACCCCATGTATCTTTTAAACCAGTGAACATTCAAGCAATATTTTTAACTCCTTCATAACTTGTCGAAAAATAAAAATAAGAATTTAGTAATTTTTGGATATTCGGACGTTTAGGAGGTGAAAATTTTACCTATTTTTGGTACTTTTTTCATAAAACATTGTGTTTGATTTATTAACTTATACATATGAATACACAATAACGGGCTCCCACTTCGATGTTGCAACTTTTTGGAATAGAATGTTTATTTCGTTAATGGGGAGAAAAAAAGTTCCAAAAGGGGTAAAAACGGGAAATTTGATTTTATTCAACACTATGATCCAATTTAGATAACATTTTTAGATTTAGAAACACTAACCCCCATTTTCACCAAGTTCAGTTATAATTTAACTTTAAGATATATTGACAGTTCTCATACAAAAACTGTCTTAACTGAAAGAATAACTACCAGTTAAAAAAATTAAAAAATTGTCTTAACTGAAAGAATAACTACCAGTTAAACGATAACTGGAGGTGGTGAAAATGGGGATAAATATGCTAATGGGGTGTTATTTGGAAACCCGTTATCAAGTGATATTTTTTGATTATCCATCTGGTACTTTTTGAGTTTTCTATGACTTTTCGGTACTTCATCGTTCTACAAAGGTATTTTTTGCGTTTTCTTTAAAATTAAACCTAGAAACATGAAATTAAGCACGTAGAGCTCGGAGTAAATGAGAATCTATAAAAGGGGACTTTTTGGTACTTTTTCGTTCTTCAAAAGGTACTTTTTGAATTTTCTATAATATTGAACCTAGAAACATGAAATTAAGCATGTAGAGCCTGGATTAAGTGAGAACCTATAAAAGGGGACTTTTTGGTACTTTTTGAATTTTCTATAATATTGAACCTAGAAAAAACGTGAAATTAAGCATGTAGAGATAGGATTAAGTGAGAACCTAAAAAAGTGGATTTTTTTGGCACTTTTTCGTTCTTCAAAGGTACTTTTTGAATTTTCTATAATATTGAACCTAGAAACATGAAATTAAGCATGTATAGCACGGAGTAAATGAGAATCTATAAAAGGGGACTTTTTGGTACTTTTTCTTTCTTCGACTGGTACTTAATAAGTTTTCTACAAAAATTGAACCTAGAAATATGAAATTAAGCATTTAGAGTATATACCGGCCTATAGAGAGGCAGATAAAAAATCACCACTACACACACACTATTGGCATTTTTTTAATGAAATTGCACTGATTGATTAAAATGCATTACTGTAAAATGCGAATATTTATAAACAAAATGTAATCAATGTACATAAGAATGATAATTTCTTCACATAGAAACAACATTTCAAATTAAAATGTACAAAAAAGTATGAAACAAGATGAACTTATTTACTTTCATTGTTATGCATTCTAGAAATTTATTTAGGGTGTACGTGGTTTTTGTAAATTATGCTCTTGTTTTTGCAAGTTGTTCGTTCGTTCGTTAATTTTTGAATTTTCTATGATATTGAACTTAGGAATATGAAATTAAATAAAATAGGTCTTTTGGTACTTCTTCGTACTTCAACTGGTACTTTTTGAGCTTTCTAAAATATTGAATATATAGACATATATAAACATAATTGAATGAAAATTTAAAAAGGATACTGTGGTAAAAACCTAAAATTGGACACGCAGCTTCCTGATTGTATAAAAATCTGTATGCGATTTTTATACCCTACACCACTTTAGTGGGAAGGGTATATTGGATTTTTATACCCTACACCACTTTAGTGGGGAGGGTATATTAGATTTGTGCTGATGTTTGTAACATACAAAGCTATGTACGTCCGTCTGGCTGGCTGGCTGTCCATGTAAACCTTGTGCGCAAGGTACAGGTCGCAATTTTCAAGATAATTGTATGAAATTTGGCACGCACGTTTTATTTCACCTAGCCCCCATAGAACAGGTCCCCCCGAAAAGGGCTTCTGAGCTCATAATTATGTTAAATATACAGATATATCGATAAAATACGGCACAACTAAGTTTTATAGAAGTCTTGAAGACCCTGCCAAATTTCATAAAGATCGGGCCCCATTGACCCTAGCTCCCATACAAAGTCCAATTCAGAAAACTACTTGAATGTCCCAAATTAACTTATAAACACAAATATCGCGATGAAATTCAGCACAATAAAATATTATGTAAATATTAATATATTCACAAAATTTTATCGGGCTTGGTCCATATTTGCCCCTAGCTCCCAGAAAATTAGTTTTTCATCCATAAATTGCTTAAATGTATCGGAACAAGGGAATATTGAAGATGCTTTATTATGAAAAATAAATCACATTTAATATTCATAACTGGTGTAGGGTATCATATGGTCGGCCACGCCCGACTATACTTTCTTACTTATTTTGGTTTCTGGTTGAAAATTAAGCATGCGTCATCCTGATTTAAAGAAAATCTATAAAAAGGCACGGTCTGGTACTTTTTTGTTCTTCAACTGTTTTTTTTTTTTATTTTCATATGGTCGGCCACGCCCGACTATACTTTCTTACTTATTTTGGTTTCTGGTTGAAAATTAAGCATGCGTCATCCTGATTTAAAGAAAATCTATAAAAAGGCAATGTCTGGTACTTTTTTGTTCTTCAACTGTTTTTTTTTTTTATTTTATGTAATATTAAGACTGGAATCATAAAATCAAACTTAAAGAGTTATCTAAAAGGGGACTTTTTGATATTGCAGTTATATATACATTTACAATACTTATATTTATTTTATTCCATTACGATGAGGGTAGCGAAGCACACTGGGTATAGCTTGTATATATATAAATTTGAAATATAAATAAAACTAATTTTTTTTAAAGCAATTTGATATGTATGACTAATTGTAAACAACATTTTTTTTGTATATACAAAAACGAAATTTATAATAACATAATAATAATGAGAATACCACTTGAAAATGAACTTACCACTTAGACAAGAAATAATACAATATGTCGAAACAAGTTGTACCATTTTTTTTTTTTTTTTGGGGTGAGGGTGTAGTGTATGCATATTGTAGAGTACAAATGCATACTCTTAAGTAGTTCAAGTGCAGTCACACAATATGTTTGGTTGCATTAAACTATGACAAATTATTACTTTGAAAAAAAAAACGCATATTTGTTTACTTTGTGTGTGTGTGTTGTTGTTTGTCATTACAGTTTCAGTTTCTGAAGTATGTCACTGTTGTGAAGTAAGTCACTCTTGAAATCTGACCCTATTGATGGGAGTACAGAACAAGTGCTAACTTGTGCATAGCTGCCAGATTTGACGATTTATCGTCATTTTGACGATTCTTCGTTTCAAAAATAGCAAAGTGACGATTTGACGATTTTTTCCTTGAAACTGACGATTTTTCTATAATTAAAAAAATTAAAGATTTTATATTTTTTATTTTTTATTTTACAGTGAAAAAAGGAAATTAATATTAAACTTGGAATTCAGTAAAATAGAATTTATATTATAATGAAAACTAGAAATTAAATTCTAGAAAAGCTATTATAAAACATTCTAAGTCGAAAATGTGTGTTTTGAGTTTTAAGCTCTCAAAGCTTAAACATATTTTACATCTAATTGTGTATGCTATGTACATTATTTCTTATAACTTTTGAAGAGATCGACAGATCTGAACCAAATTTCCACACTGTATAAGTTAAATCCAGTACAAACAAGTTTTGTAAAAGAACTAAATTATACGAAGAAATCTCACCAAGTTTAATATGTTTATATCTACCCAGAAAAAAATAGTGCTTCCTCGGAAGCAGATTTGTAAGGCAGAGAGCAGTTGTTACTGTTATATGGGAATCCTCGCGTAGAGGCTCTGCGGAATCAAAAATGTGCATATTGAATTAATATTATTTTTCAATTTCAATTTACTTTCTTTCGTTTAATATGTTAATACTTTTTACAATTGGCTTATATATTAAAGAGTTTAGAAACTTTGTTTCTTTTCTACTTAGTAGTTACATTTGAATTTTGTGAGCTTTTAGTAAGATTTTAATATACAGAAAGGAAGGAAAAAAATTTACAAAAACCTTTATGAAATGGTTGTTAAAGGGTAAAAATTTATACTAGAGTATATTGAGTATAGGTTTATTAATGGAGTTCATTTATATGTAAATATTGAGAGAACTGGCATCTCCTGTTGAAGTTTATGGTTAATCTATTTATCTTATCTTGAACAAGTTCAATGCCAGATAGCGTGTGGAGTCGTTGTGTAGAATAATGCCAAGGAAGATTATATAACATCTTAAGCAGCTTGTTTTGGGATATTTGAAGTTTTTTAAGATGACATTTTGCAGAAGTAGCCCAGACTGGAGCACAGTAGTACATTAAAGGGTGAAAGAAAACTTTTTCTGTTAATAAGTGGGTACATTATACATATTAATTTGTTGATTTTATCTAATAAATATGATATATGATTATTATAGTTGAGTTTTGGATCAAGTATTATTCCCAAGTATTTGACATTGTCTTCCCAACTTATATCATGATCCATGAATCGAAGAGGGTTTTGTGGAAGGAAACATGGCTTTCTTTTCCTGGTAAAATATATTGCTTTTGTTTTTTCCGGGTTTATCATGATATTCCACTTACTGAAGTAAGATTTTAAATCTTCTAAAGCCAATTCTAAATTGGTTATGATGTTCGCTGCATATACATCGGAGCTAAGAATAGCTGTGTCATCCGCAAAAATTTAAGTTACACAGTGGGGAAAAATAGGAATATCTGCTGTAAAAATGTTATAAATTTTCTTTTAAAACTTTTTCAAGAATTTTACTAGTGGAAGGCAATAAACTATTTGGCCTGTACAAATGTGGCGAATCTGGTGGCTTACCAGGCTTTAGAATAGGAATTGTTTTAGATATTTTCCAGTATTTGGGAAAGTAGCTCAATTTAAGGCAACTATT
This sequence comes from Lucilia sericata, assembly GCF_015586225.1. Taxonomy (NCBI): domain Eukaryota; kingdom Metazoa; phylum Arthropoda; class Insecta; order Diptera; family Calliphoridae; genus Lucilia; species Lucilia sericata. The sequence goes on from NW_023994070.1 coordinate 413,624, forward strand.
AAACAGTTTTGTGAGATATTTTATACCCTTATTTGAAAGTTTTTTTTAAACATTTGTTGTTTATTTTATCAACTCCAGGTGACTTTTTATTTTTTAGAGTTTTGATAATTTGTTTAATTTGCGGACTATTTACAAAGTAGTTGTCTGATGGATTTACAGTGCAATTTCGAATTTGGTTTGCTACATTATCGACCTCAGATATTGTATTTGCATCACTTAAGTGCGATGAAATGTTGTTATTTGACATAAAACATTTAGCTAACATATCTGCTTTTTCTTGTTGCATATAGCTGACCAGGTTATTATCTTTTAAAATAGGGATATTACTTGTTTTCCGTTTTAAAACTTTAGAAACCTTCCAAAAGGGTGTTGAGGACTTTTCCAGCGTAGTTAGCATATTATTTCAATTCAGATTTCTAAACTTATTTGTTTCTGTACACATTTCTTTGTTTAGCCGTAACATTTGACGATGATCATCTATATCTCTATATCGCTTCCAATTTCGTCGATATATATTTCTAAATTGAATCATTATTTTTATGTAGTTTGGTAACATTTTAACAACTGGATTTATTTTTTGCTTGGGTGTACTTTCATCAATTCCCTTTTTAACAGCTTCATTAAAAGTTTCTATCATTTCGTCAATTTGATTTGTATTTGTTATTTCAGCTATATCAATAGAACTAGGTAGATTTCTATTTACTGATGTTTGAAACCGTTGCCAATTAGTTTTCTTAAACATATATTGTAAATTATTAACATTTGCTCTAAAATCTACAATAGTAGAGGTTGGTAGATGATCTGAACTGAGTTCATTTATCACTTTAACCGCTGCTAGGTTATGTGCTATATTTGTTAAGAAAAAATCTAATGTTGATGGTTGCCTAGATGGATCAGTAGGAATATATGTGTTGTCGTGGGGGAAGACTATTTGAGTTTGGTTAAGTTGTAAGTGGTTAAAAATAATATTGCCCTATCAATTAATTCTTTGACCTCCCCAGTGATTGTGTCTGGAATTAAAATCTCCACCTAAAATGTATTTGCTGTTTAATGATGTTAGTTTTCGAATGTCTGATGAGAATGATTGTTTACGCGAGGAATCACCTCCTGCAGTTCCACCGGGAAAGTAGCATGAGTAGACGTCAATAAAATCATTTCGAGTATACACTCTTATACATATATTTTCTATTTGAGTGGTATTTATAGGGTATATTAATTCGTGGCGAATATTCTTTCTAATAAATATTGCTAATCCTCCTCCGATACCTTCTTGCCGATCATTTCTGTAGCAGTAGTAATTTTGGTGTTTAATTGAGGATTTATCATTTAACCAGGATTCACATACAAGGCAAATGTTGACATTAGTTTTTACCAGAAAGTGGAAAAATTCTTCTTTTTTATTACGAATGCTACGTGCGTTCCATTGTATTATACGAATATTTGTATTCATGGGTATAAAAATTTATAAGCGAGGCTTGTTACAACTTCGAACTGTTGTTCACGGGAGTTGCATTTTCTCAAGTTTGAAATAAGCTCAAGAGTTAGAGTTTTTAATTCTTCAAACGAAAAGGTTTTCGTTATTAGCATTTTGACTAAAATGTTGATTATAATTCATATTAGAGGAATTAGGAATTTCATTTTGGTTTAACGAATTTGGAAAGTTCGCACTATAGTTTGTGTTATTATAATTTTGTGTATTTTTCCTAATTTGATTCGGTTGAGTCCGTTGCCTAATTTTATTATACGATTCCCTACTAGGGCACTCAGGGGACATAGCTTTATGGGCTCCATTACAGTTTGCACATTTCTCAAAAGATGCATTACAATCTGCGGTTTTATGATTTCCAGCGCAATGGGCGCAAAAAGTTTTAACCATACATCTGCTAGAACCGTGTCCAAACATTTGGCAGTTATAACATTGAGTTATTTTAGCTTTATTTGGTTTTTGGTATTCCCATCTAACTTTAATGAAGTTTATGGAGGAGTACTTTTGTCTCAATTCTTTCAATGTTATAGATTTTCTCTCGAAATATACTATAAAAATTACTAATTCATTGTTATTTTTGTTTTTAGTAACGATTTTAACATCAGTACACTTAAGACCTAAGCTAGTAAGGCGAGTTTTAATAACGGCTTGATCGGTTTTATCTAATCCAAGTAAAATTGCCTTGTAAGGTTTTTCATGTTTGGAAGCATATGTAAAATGTTCGAGACAAAATTTTTTGGTTAAAGCTTCACGAACTTTATCATAATCTTCCTTTTTATCGCAAAAAAGTTTGAGACCAATAGAAATTTTACGTATGGAATACTCCTTTATTTCCATTATTCTACATATTTCATGTATTTGTTCAGTTTTACATTTTAATATTGTTATTGGTGGTATTTTCACCTTAACAGCTGTTTCTACGATAACTTCATCATTATCATCATCATCGATTGTTTGTAGAGGAGTATAATAGTTTTGGTTGACAGTTATCTGAGAGCTGTTTGTTATTTGTTTTTTGCTCATGTTGTGCCTAGGAGAAGCATCAACATCACAGATAACCAGATAAGAAACCATTGACAGCTGTCAAAAAAGTAAATTCGAACCGTATGGTTTTGTTTACATTTTTTTACCATTTTTGAGTTCCGCCATTAGGTAAAATTTTAGAGCAAAAGAAAAAATAAAATGTATTAAAAAATCGATGAGTGTGTGAGATGAGCTGTATGATTGTTTTCATCGCTCGTTTGAAAAAAAATAGCAAAAAATGTAAACATCGAAGAAATTGTATGTGAAGAAGAATTGCAAAAAAAAATAAGGTTTAAAAAAGAAAACAATTATTTTATTAAATATTTGCTTAGATTCTAATTAAAAGTGTACTGGATTTGTTTTTTAATTATTCCTTAATGTTCTTTCATTATAAAACACTTTTCAATACACTATCAACACCACAAACAAATTTTTTGACTTGCATGTACAGTAAAACCCGTTTATTTGATTTCAACGCATATTTTTTGAAGTTCGATATAAAAAAGGATAAATGCATAAAATATTATTCATGGGACTAAATAGTAATTCGTTTTAACCAAGAATTCTTTATAAAATATGTTTTTGTATCAAAATAGTTATCAAAATTCCGGTAATTAAGATGAGTTCGTAAAGAGCAAGAAAAGGTTATAAATGGGTTTGACTGTAATGCAATTTGTTTTTTATATTTGAAAAAAATTAAGTGTAAGGTGAAGAGAGATGGAAATATATCTTTATATATTTGTCCCTCTTTTAAATCTACCGTGGTTCATTTTACATTTTCTTTTGTTGATTTTTCGTAAAATTTTTTTTGTTTGCCTCCGCCATATTGCTAAAATCAGCTGATTCCAGTCTATGAGTAGTCTATGATCAACATCATCAACTCTTCTTCGTTTAATTTTGTTATTTTTTTTTTTATTTTTTTTTTATATTTGAATGTTGTTGTTTTGAGATCACAAAAAGTAACCGTAAACTTGTAAAAAAAAATTAGGTTTAAAGAAACACAGTAAATCACGTCTTTGCCTTATGGCTAAGATCAAAGTGAACATTGATTTAAATTTAGAAAAATGCAAAAATTAAGTGATTTTAGAGCTGTTGAGAAGCAAATTTCTACACCACAAACAATAATTGCCGAATATATGCCTTCCAAAATCATATTTGTAAGGCAATAATTTTAAGATGCAATAGAGGAAGGAGTTAAAGATGCAGTAGTTATATTTATTGCTTCCAAATCAAGAATGTTTTTTGCTGGGTAAGTACTTGTTAACAGAAAACTTTCAAAAATTTTACAAGCAGTTTTTTGCTTAAAAAGATTAAAATATTCCTTGTGCACCAAAACAAGCAATATTGTGATGCAACAAACTTTGAGAAATTTAAGGAAAAAGATGAACAAGTTTCTGTACCTAAAAACTATATGTGTACACTATGTAAATTTTAGCAGTATTTATGTTTGATATTTTTAAAAATGCCAGAACATTGAAAACATTATGAGAACATTAGAAAAGAATTAACATTGAATTTTGAGCAATAATATTCCGTATTTTTCGAATTTTACATAAATATGTATTAATATTATAAATTTTTAAATATATTTCATCTTAAAATATTACAATATTTTTTAATTTTTTATAAAAATTTTAAGCTTTGCATATTCTCCGATTTTTTTTGACGATTTCTTAAAACCAAAATGACGATTATTTAAAAATTTATTGGGAAATTGACGATTTTTTCAAAAATTCATCTGGCAGCCCTGGGTGTCTGTTTAATGCAACAGAATATTTGAGTGCACTTTTATTTTAATTATTTGAGTAGAATTTAAATTATTTAGTGAATTTAGAAAGTCACCCATAGAATTAGAAACTGTATAGTATATAAGAACAAAGATTTACAAGAATAAACCATCATTATTATTTTTATCATTAAAAGAAAATATTCATTTCATTACAACATATATGAAATATCTCTTCAAATAAGATCTAAAGATGTGATCTCTTCACGTCGAAAAATATCTGCTGGAGTACCCCAGGGGAGTATTCTATATATTTTATATACTGCTGATATGCCAACGAGCGCACTGGCTCACACATCTACATTTGCGGATGATACCGCTTTTGTAAGCATACATGATAACCCTTCAATAGCTTCTGAACAACTCCAGTTTCACATCGGAGAATTAGAAAAGTGGTTGGACAAATGGAAAATAAAGGTCAATGCAACAAAATGTACCCACGTTACATTTACTTTAAGATGGGAAAATTGTCCTCCCGTACAGATAAACAATATAAATATTCCTGAACAAAGCCATGTGAGATATCTTGGTGTCCACCTTGATCGCCGCTTAACATGGACTCACCACATTGAAGCCAAGGTTACATAAATAAAATTAAAGTCAGCTCAAATGTACTGGCTAATTGGAGCCACAAAGTGCTTTTGTACAAAACAGTTATAAAACCGATATGGCTATACGGCATTCAACTGTGGGGAACAGCCTCCTCATCTAATGTTGAAAAATTACAAAGAAAGCAGTCAGCACTGTTAAGGTCAATAACAGGTGCCCCGTGATACTTTCGCAATAGTAATATTCATAGGGATCTCAATGTCCACGCAAGGAGATCAAATTCGCTTGTTTAACCTACTTGTCGAAACTAATGGATCACCCAAATCCCCTTGCCCGGGAGTTGCTGTCATTTGAGGGTCACAGACGACTGAGAAGAACGGAAACACTGGATTTTGCAAGATAATCAAATTATCGAGAACTTTGGTTGAATTGTATATAAGAAAGATTCAATTAAGAATAAATAAAATGAAAAAAAAAATTATTTACCATCGAATTAGTTATAGCAAGTTTTTTTAAATCATGAAAAAACTCAGATGGTTTCCTATCTCCAATCTCCGATTCGTTAAGAAGTTTTTAAAAATTACTTCTTTTAATATATCGTTAGCTTAGTACGCAAACGTAACAAGTCCTCTTTTGTAAATTTTACAGTAGAAGCAAAACACTTTATGACTTTTCTTATATTTCATATTTTTAATATCTTTAAACGCAGTTTTCATCTTAGATTTGTACTTTACTAACTACTATGAGATTCGGTCCATAATTTCGCTATTCTATATATCATCTCTCTTAAAGAAAATCAGGTTATTGTCAATATTTACTTGTTTTACTTTATTTTAAAAAAAGTATTCCATGATTTCAAGTTATACTACCATTCTGCATTAAAATCTCAATTTCTATAAAAAATGGACTTGTTACGTTTGCGTACTAAGCTAACGATATACATATTTATTTTCTAAACGTGGATTGTGAATAACATCTATGAATTTACATAGAATTTCTCCAGATAATGAAATAACAACAAGTTGATATTAAGTTGTATCGCCCACAAAAAAATTAAATGTTAATTCTGTTTGTAAGAACCAAATTTCGGGACAAGATCTCCAAAATTGTGGTAATTTTATAGAAACTTGTATTTGTTTGGGGATTTGAGTGTTTGTAGTTTGAGTGTTATTAGCAGTGTTGCCAGAATTTAAATCAAGTTTTTAAAAGTCGATTAAGCCATGTAAAACTTATGCGTAATGTACAGGTCGCAATTTTCCATATACATAATTCAATGATATGTATTTAGCCAAAAGCCTATTTAAAATTGCGCAATTGCTCATTGAAAAATTTTGAAAACCGAGTCCTGTAGCTTGCGCACAAGGTTTACTGGACAGCCACCCAGTTGGACAAACGGACGGACATGTGTTAATGGACTCAGAAAGTGATTCATAGTCGATCCGTATACTTTGTGCGTTACAAAAATCTGCACAAATGCATAATACCCTCCCCATTATGGTGGTATAGGGTATAATAAAAAGGAGTAGGAACGTGCAGTCGGACATGACTACCCTATATACATTAGAGGGCTCCAAAAAAAACGAAGTTGCAAATTTTGTCCGTCCCCCTTCTAGAATTGTTCTTTAGAATTCAAAATTTTTAGGAGATCTCATGGGGATTTATGGACAATAGATAAGGATATCAAACGGTAAAAGAATTAGATCAATCGGCGGATTTCGGGAAAATCGCATTTTTTGTAATATTTTAGAGAATACGTAGTAATTCTTTACTAATGTATATTTTAAATAAAGTATTTTCAGAGTATTATAGTCCAGATAATATAAAATTTATATCCGAAGTTTTGTTAAAATCGGACATTCTTAACCCATAAACTGTGGAGTTCAAAGGTCAAATTTTGCAAATATTTGAGAAATCTTAGTGTACCATATCAAATTAATATTTATTTGTCGGTCATAATAACCAAATATAACTGGAATTTATCGCATATAGTCTGAAAATTAAAATAAAGTGAAAAAAGGTATATTAACCCTTTGAAACACTTGGGAACAATTTAACACCAATGTTCAAAAATTCGAAAAAATACTTTATTTGAATAATACTCTATTGCTTCAATGGTGGGTAAAGAGAATACAGGGAGGGATTTCCGTTTTAATGTAGACGACAAATCCCTCGAGATCTTAGATGGGCTGAGGAGACTTTGGACTTGGGACGGTTTAGATACTCTAAACATGACAGATTCAAGGAAGCTGCTGGTGGTGCAAATAAACCTGCATCATTGTGAGGGTGCTTCAGCAGAGTTGGCAAAGTTCGTCACCCATTCCCAGACGGACGTGGCCCTAATCCAAGAACCGTGGTTAAATGACAATACGGTTTGCGGATTAGCGATCACGGGATATACTTTGTTCGTCCCGTCCACTGAGGATAAGGTCATTGGCAAAGATTGAACTGTAAATCGATTCGGTTTCAAAACCGAAAAGCTTTTAAAACCGAATTTGGTGTTCTGCAAATCGAATTTTTATTTGAACGTAAAATTCAGAAAAATAATCAAATTTTAAATGAAAAAGAGTTTAAAATGCCCATAGCATTTATATTAAGTTACAATTATATTAAAAAACCCAAAAAATAATTATTTAAATTATTTGAATAAAATTAAAATCGATTTACTTTTGACTAGATTTGTGTGCTCGGGTTTAAAACGAGAAATTTATCTCATTCTTTTAGAAGCGGTAATCTTACCGTTATAAACAGAGAGGCCAAGGGAGAGCGTATGAAGCAATAGAGCCGCCTGGTGGAGCTGACGGAGTATGCAAAACGGAAGGGCGCTATCCTGATACTAGGTTGTGATGCAAACGCACATGGGGCAGTGCTAACATTAATAAAAGAGGTGAGTTAGTGTTTAATTACACTATGCGACAAAAATAAATACCTGGGAAGTGATACTATTTTTCTGAAAGGTGGATCCGAGTAGAATAAGAATATGCTTTTGAAATTGCCAAACACTTCCAAAACCTTGAGTTACGGATAAAAACCCGGTTTTCGTACTTTTAAGCACATATGAGTCAGTAACTTAGTTGAATCTGAACCGATTTTAAGTTTCACCACGGAGAGATATGTGTGAGTATCACCAGCAAACATATGTTTTATTTTAGTTTTGCACCGTTGTCCAAGTTTGGAGATGTTTTATAAAAGTATTTTATATATAGAAACCGTACCATTTATTAACTTATTTGAAACCCATGTTTATTCATGAGTAAAACGCAACTTTGTTTTTAAAATTCCGTTAGTAATTGACGACGTTGTTGGTCTTTTTCTTAATACAAAATTGTTCAAAAACTGATTTCTGAAGGATGCTTTATATGGGGGATAGGGTTAAATATGGGCTGATCCTCGAAAAATTTGGTGGAAGGATTTATGTTTATATAAAAGTTATTTATTCCGAATTTCATTGTGATATTAATATTAAAAGGAGAATTATGGAATTGAAGTCATTTTCTGAAGGAGTGTTTGTGTGGGGACTGGGGTCGAATAAGATCGTATTGTCTTAAGAATCTGCAGTATCACAAATGATTACAGCAAACTCATTTATACCGATTTTTGTATTGATCGGACCTTATTTGAACCTAGTCCCCATGCAAATCCTCCTTAAGCAAACGACTTTAATTCCATAATCAGTTAATAAATGGTACGGTCCCTGTATAAAATACATTCATAAAACATCTCCAAAATTGGACAACGGTGCAAAACTAAAATAAAAAATATGTTTGCTGGTTAAAAGTTATAATACGACCCAATAAAATCATAATATAAACCAATACCATAACATATTGTTTCTATTATGATTACTTTTTCTTTTATATTGATATTTCGCATATTACACAGTTTAAAACAGTTTGTTCACCTATTAAAATAAACCAAAATTCCTAATAACTAAAAATTGCATATTGCACAGTTTAACAGTTTGTTCACCTATTAAAATAAACCAAAATTCTTAATAATTAAAAATTGCATATTTCACAGTTTAAAACAGTTTGTTTACACATTTAAAGTCATCAACCTAAAACAAACTTCTTACTAATTTTGTTTTCGATGACTAGCGAAATATCAATGTAATTCTTTATTTTTATATCTTTTGCAATTAAGCATTTATTTTTAGAAAACCATAAGTTATAAATAAACTAATTTTGTATTATTGAGTTAGTCTTAATCGAGTATCAAAAACCTAATAAACATTAATTAAAGAAAACAAAAATAAACTTGTGTTTTTCTTTTTTGGAATTCTCAACGAACCCTATTCATTTCTGGCGACGAGGATGGGATTGGTATGTTAATATCAATTCCTTAAAATAATAAAAGTAGTCATATCCTTTGACTAAGTGAAAATAAAAAAAGGTAGTCACATCCTTTAACTATGTGAAAATAAATTATTAGACTTGATTAGGACTCATCAAAACAATAAATTAATTTTGTTTTGACCGTGAAAATATAAGGCAATAAAATAAATTTGTTTTATAAAGGAAGAAAAAGAAAAGGATTAAGAAAGAAAAAAATATAAAATCAAAACAATAAATTAAATTTTGAATTATGTGAATTATAGAACAATAAAATAACTCTGCCCTACATATAAAACAAAAAGCTATACCTATTTAAAAATAATAATAAAGTGGCTTCAACATGAATCAAAAGTGATCTATTTTACAAAACAGTACGAGTAAACTGAGTGGAAATCCACAGGAAGCAATTCAGCCAATAATAAAGGAACTTTAACAAGAAGGAACAACACCATCAACAATATTTAAAGAACGACAACATCAAAGCAGATAAAAAACCCATCTATCATCGTAAGTTTAGTATTAAATTATATTAATTTACATTTACAGTTGTAACTGTTATTATCATCTTTATTACTATATTTATATTTTTCTTGTACGGATAATTTTAAGAAAATCAATTTGCTTTCTTCGAAAAATTTTCCATCGGAATTTTTTTTTATTGGCAATTCGGTTTTATATCTCGCGTGATCACAACTGAAAATTCTTGTTGTGAACTAAATTTGATCTTCTTCTAAAAATACTCCTTTATTTCCTTTTCTATCACTCCAAAATGGCAAACCCTCAACAGATCACCCTTGACCCTATTAAATACCTTAACAGCTTACCCCAATTCAACGGGAGTAGAAATGACATAATGACTTTTAGGAGATTGATAGACAGAATATACCCAATACTTGCCACGTACGACGAGTTATCGCAACTATTGTTCTCTGACATAATTAAGAGTAGACTCGTTGGGAGGGCGAAGGAAGTAATCGAGATAAATACCCAAGCTCGATCTTGGGAAGATATTAAGAGAACCCTTCAGAACAACTTTGGAGAAAGAAAAAATTGCGATGAATTGTATGACGACTTAAGAGCTGTCACTTTTCAGACCAATACAATCGAATTCTATAATGATATTAAATATAGATTAAGGCGTTTAAACAATAAAAGCGTGATGGTACTAGGCGAAGGTGAAGCCGCAAACCAGGTTTCAATGAACAATCAAAGATCAGCTCTACATATCTTCAAAAATAAAATCCCAGAGCCTATGAAAACAATATTAGCATGCAGAAAACCAACATCGTTGGAAGCTGCTATGGACATCTTGTACGAAAATGGGTACGACCGGATGGGCAAAGATGGCAACATATAAAAAACAAAATTGGGAACTTTAAAATTTATTGTAGACACAGGAGCAACGCACTCCATAATTAACCCAGGTATTTGCCATCCTATATGGAGGAAAAATACTGATGTTATGAACCTCAAAACACTTCAACATACTATCCAAATCAGTGAAAAAGTATATATTCCACTTTTCGAAGAACTTGGTGACACCAACAATACAATAGAATTTTTGGTATGTAACTTTCACACTTATTATGATGGGTTAATTGGAAACAATATTCTGATACAACTAAAGGCTATAATAAATCTTAGAGATAATATAATTGAAATTGGGGAAAAACGAATCCCAATAAAATATAACGCAAGTGGCGTGGAATATTATTTTGAAAAGGACGGCATATATGAAGTAGAATTACCTATAGAACAGAAAGACGGTTTAATATATAAATCCAAAACAATACTAACAAACAACAATAATATTGAAATCATGGAAGGAATATATGAAGCAGAAAATTTCAAAATAAATGCTCTCATCAATGTCTGTGGGAATATACCAAAAAGAGTTGTATTTCAAACCCAAGTAACAGATAAAATAACAGAGGAAAATTTTCATATTCATCCTTCTAATAATGAAAATTCAAAAATTCCTTTATTGGAACAGATTCGAACCTCTCACTTAAACTCTGAAGAAAAAGGAAAATTACTACAGATTATAAAAAATTTTAAGAAAATATTTTACACAGAAGAAAGTGACTTAACATTTACCAACGCAATTAAACACGAAATAAGGACAGTCAACAATATTCCAATTGCTACGAAAACATGTCGCTATCCCTACGTTCATAAAGACGAAGTGAAAAGGCAAATTCAAGAAATGCTAGAGAAAAAAATAATCAGACATAGTCCCTCACCTTACTCCGCACCTGTTTGGATCGTACCAAAGAAAATGGATGCTAGTGGTAAGAAGAAATGGAGATTGGTAATCGATTACCGTAAATTAAATGAGGTAACGATTGACGACAAATATCCAATCCCCAACATTGACGAAATCCAAGAAAAACTAGGAAGATGTCAATACTTTACGACATTGGACCTTGCCAAAGGATTCCATCAGATCGAAATACACGATAAGGATATACCTAAGACGGGTTTCAGTGTTGAAGGTGGTCATTACGAGTTCCTTCGTATGCCTTTTGGGCTTAAGACAGTCCCGGCAACCTTTCAACGGTTAATGAACAATGTTCTAGGAGACCTAATTAATAAGATTTGCTTGGTATACTTAGATGATATAATTATATTTTCAACCTCACTCCAAGAACATTTATAGTCCTTAACTAAATTGTTTCAAAGATTGAAAGATGTAAATCTAAAAATACAACTCGATAAAAGCGAATTTTTGAAAAGAGAAACGAATTTTCTTGGACATATTGTAACCGAAGAGGGCATCAAGCCGAATCCAGATAAAATAACATGCGTTCAAAAATTTCCATTACCGACTACACCAAAAGAAATCAAACAATTTCTCGGTTTAGCTGGGTACTATAGGAAATTTATAAAGGATTATTCGAAAATTGCTAGACCAATGACAAAATACTTGAAGAAAGATGCTAGTATCGATATAAACGACCCGGAATACAAAGAAAGTTTCGAAACATTGAAAATATTATTAGTTAATTCTCCTGTACTAATATATCCCGATTTTAATAAAAAATTCACTCTACAAACAGACGCAAGTAATTTTGCAATAGGAGCAGTGCTATCCCAAGACGGACATCCAGTTTGCTATGCAAGTCGTACATTAAACGACCACGAACAAAACTATAGTACTATCGAAAAGCAACTATTAGCGATAGTATGGGCGACTCAACAATTAAGACCATATCTGTTTGGCAGACGATTCTTAATTGAAACTGACCACAGACCCTTAAAATGGTTATTTTCCATAAAGGAACCAAATTCAAAACTGATAAGATGGAGACTACGATTACAAGAATACGATTATGAAATTAAATATAAAAAGGGAATCCTAAACGGAAACGCCGATGCATTATCTAGAATCGAAGTAAATTTAAACGAAGAAAATAACACTCCAACACCGAAAAATAATAGTTTAATTATAGAAACTACCAACCCTTTGAATTTCTATAGACAACAAATTATTATCGTTAAAACAACCTCTGGTTCACTGAAAATAAAGAATGAGAAAATCTTTAAAAACGAGAGGAAAACAATATCAGCTAAAGTTTTTGACGAACCAACCCTTATAACAATTTTAAAAAATCACTTTAATCCAAATAAAACTAACGCAGTCTTAATTCATGATAAAACTACCTCCGAAAAATTTAAAGAAGTAATAAACAAATACTTTGAAGCCAACAACGGTTTCAAGGTTTTAATGTGTAAGAAAGTATTAGAAGATATTTTAGACGAAAATATACTTACCGAAAGAATAGAAAAGGAACGTAAAAAAAATAACCATAGAGGAATTAACGAAAATTATTCAGAATTAAAAACAGAAATCTATCATCCACAATTAAAGTTGCGAATAACTCAATTTATAAATAATTGTGAAATCTGTAGTAAGGAAAAATATGATAGAAATCCTATTAAACAAAAATTCAAAATTACTGAAACACCGGAGAAACCAGGAGAAGTAATTCATGCAGACATATTTTATAGTCTAGAAAAAACGCTTTTCCTGACATTTATTGAGAAATTCTCCAAATATGCCCAAGCGATAAAAATAAAAAATTGATCCTGGATCGAATTTAAAATCGCTTTAATACAATATTTATCATCAGTTGGAAACATAAAAAAATAATTATTGATAACGAACTAGGTTTCAAAGCACTTCCCCTTTTAGAATTCCTTAGAGAACAAAATATCGAAATTCACTACACTTCAAACAATAACCATATCTCGAATTCAGATGTAGAACGTTTACATAATACCATCAACGAACATATAAGAATCTTAAAGCATGACCCTAACAGAGGAGTAGAATCAGTTGAAGAAAAAATATATAAAATCATTATGTTTTATAATAATACTATTCATTCCACAACCAAAAGAAAAAAATTGATTTCAAGAACGGAATTATCAGGCAGGATGACTACCAATCAATCAGGGAATCTATTATGAAAGCCAAAGAGAATACTATTAATAAACTTAGTAAAACCCGAGAAAATGTGGATATTCAAACAGGACCTGTATACTTAAAAGATGAGAGAGGAGGTAAAAACCACTCTAAATTTCGTAAAATAGTAGTTTCTGAGTTGGATAACGATCATGTAATAACAAACACAGGACATAAATACTATAAGTCACATATTAAAAGAAGAACACAATTCCAAAATTCCGAAAACCAAGATACATTAGAAATTACATAAATTCTATAACTTTTTATTTTCAGATGAAACTACTACGAATAATACTGCTAATTTCAATTATACACCTTCTGAACTCACAAAAGCTGTATATTCAAGACCTAACGAACAACAATGGATACATCCCAATAAAAGATGAGAAAGATATAAAGATCATTGACCACTACCACAAGATAGTCCATTTTATCAATCTAACCAACTACCATAACTCTATTGAAATAATAGAGAAGAATATAAATCTATTAGATGGATCCATTTCAGATACAAAACCACTATTGGATACGGTAAAAAATGATTTTGTTTTACTTAGAGTCAAAGTAAATAATTTATCTCCCCATTTTAGAAATAAACGAGGTCTTATAAATGGACTTGGAAAAGGAACAAAATATATAACCGGAAATTTAGACAGCGACGATGAAAAAGAAATCAAGAATACTCTTGATGTTCTAACGAAAAGCATGCGAAATAACTCAATGGAAATAAACTCATTTATCCAAATAAGCGAAATACTCTCTTCCCAAATAAAAAACTTTACAATGCATATTAACCGGCAACAAGCAATTGTCACAAGGTATATATGTACATAAATTTCGAAACGAAATCCAGAATAAAATATCAACACTGGAAGATGAAGTAACCTTTCTAAAACACATATACCAAATCGATAACGATATAACCCTTTTGAGGAACCACGTAAACGATATCGGTCAAGTGATATTCACGAGCAAATTAAGTATCATTCCGACGGACATATTAGACCAACGGGAATTACAACTCATTGATGACTTTGAGACTTACACTAATATCAAAATCATCCTTTCTATACCAATATATTCCTCCAACTCTTTTTCTAAAATTACTTTTGAACCAATTCCTAACAAAGAAAATAAATCACTATATTTAAAAGAAAATCAAATATTACTTGATGAGAAACGAAACATTTTCCATATCAACATAACTGACAATTTAGCTAAGAACCTTAAACCATTTGAAGACCCTTGCATTGAAAATATTATCCATAATAATGAAGCTAAATGTACATTAAGTAAATTCGATTTCTTGTAAATTAATGAAATAAAACAAGGTTTTCTTTTACTTAAGAACTTTTACGAAAACCTAACTGAAAATTGCCTTCATGAAAACTACGGAAAATTTTTCGGCACATTCATTTTAAAATTTGAAAATTGTAATATAACAATAAGAAATAGAACATATTATAATGACAAATTAAATATCAAAGAAGATGTAATTTTATCTCACCTAATCACTGATATTAAAGAAAACAAAACATTTATAGATTTAAAATTGGAAGATCTTTATATAAAACAATTAAGTTATGAGAACAACTTTAAAGACATAGACTTCAAACATAAAAATGATAAAATATTCAATATGACAAGTAATGGAATAAATGTAATTATATTCAACATTATTATTATACTAACATTATTAATATATAAAAGAAAAATTCATATTTATAATATTTCGTCGGAGCCTCAATCTAACGATGGGGGAGTTATAATACGACCCAATAAAATCATAATATAAACCAATACCATAACATATTGTTTCTATTATGATTACTTTTTCTTTTATATTGATTTTTCGCATATTACACAGTTTAAAACAGTTTGTTCACCTATTAAAATAAACCAAAATTCCTAATAACTAAAAATTGCATATTGCACAGTTTAACAGTTTGTTCACCTATTAAAATAAACCAAAATTCCTAATAATTAAAAATTGCATATTTCACAGTTTAAAACAGTTTGTTTACACATTTAAAGTCATCAACCTAAAACAAACTTCTTACTAATTTTGTTTTCGATGACAAGCGAAATATCAATGTAATTCTTTATTTTTATATCTTTTGCAATTAAGCATTTATTTTTAGAAAACCATAAGTTATAAATAAACTAATTTTGTATTATTGAGTTAGTCTTAATCGAGTATCAAAAACCAAATAAACATTAATTAAAGAAAACAAAAATAAACTTGTGTTTTTTTTTTGTATTCTCAACGAACCCTATTCATTTCTGTTAAACTCAAACATATCTCTCCAGGTTCCTTAAATGTTATATATGTCATTATAAAGGTCTCTGCTTTCTAAATCCGTGGAGAAACTTAAAATCGGTTCAGATTCAACTAAGTTACTGACTTATAAGTGCTTAAAGGTAGGAAAACCCGTTTTTTTACCCGTAACTCAAGATTTCGGAGGTGTTTGGCAAATTTCAAAAACATATTCTTGTTCTACTCTGATCCACCTTTCAGAAAAGTAGTATCACTTCCCAGGTATTTCAATTTTCGTTTATTTTGTCTCACTATGTTATCTGTAACAGGGGCAATATGCCAGCATTTAGGATAGGGAAACAGTTATTGATATTACCCTTACTAACAAAAATGAGGATCTTATTAGGGATTGGACAGTAAAAACCGACTAATCGTTCTCTGACCATAGCCGGATTACTCACAGTGAATTTGAAGAAATCTAAGCAGGAACCTTTTAGGGATCGTAGAAAACAGACTGGTTAAAATTCTTCTACAGGGTCCGGTCAGGGATTTCGCAGATGGATACAAATATTCTGCGGTCCCTCAACTTGGATAATAGGACCAAGCTTACTAGACTTCCAGAGGATTGGAATAACCACAAAGTGAGTTTCAATAAGTATAAGGAAGAGCTCAAGAGAGCAAAACAGTGCCTGTGTTCTCTAACTTTCGAATTGAGAAAAAAACATTGAAATATTAGAGTCTTCCACTTTTTAGTTGCGTGATTCAAATAATTTTTAAATTGAACACATTACAATTAATCAAAATATATTTGAAATACGTGTTTTAAACAAGACAATTATACATTTTTCGAATTTTTTTGTCGATTCGAAAGTTACAGAACACAGGCACAGATATCATGGAGTAACTACTGTGAATCTGTTGGCAACGTTAATGAGATGTCTAGGTTCCGTAGAATTTTAGCCAAATTCCTCAAGGCCTTAAGTTACTTCAGGGGGTCCAAGGACCTGGGGCTTCTAGTTAATGATCTGGTCATATTGATGAAGTAGTCACTAGGGACAAATTGTGCTGGGCGGTGAACACCTTTGACTCGTATAAATCACCGGGTCCGGATCGGGGTTTTTCGGCCATGCTCTGTAATATTCCTGAAGACGGACGCATTGCCAATTTTAGCTGATATTTTCAAGAGTTGTCTCCTCACAGGATACCTTCCAAGAAGGTGGAGAGAGGTCAGGGTAATCTTTATTCCTAAGGCCGGCAGTTCATGCCACTCGAAACCTAAGGACTTCAGGCCTATCAGCCTATCGTATTTTCTACTGAAGACCTTAGAACGTCTGATAGATCTTTATCTCAGAAGCAATATAGATATCTGTCTTATTAGCAACGCTCAACAAGCCTACCTAAAGGGTAAGTCGGTTGAGAGTGCGCTACATGAGGTGGTTGGTTCTATTGAGCACGGCTTAGAGCATAGGGAATATACTTTAGCCGCGTTTCTGGACATAGAGGGCGCCTTTAACTACATTAGAATAGAGGCCATTAGGGAGTCGCTAGTCGTACTCGGAGTTCAGGATTTCCTAGTGAGTTGGATAGTATCGATGCTTGATAGCAGAATTATCAACTCAACCTTAGGGGATGATAGAATTTGGAAACGAGTTACCATGGGTACACCACATGGAAGAGTGTTATCTCCCCTATTATGGTTACTGGCGGTTAACTCTATCCTGAGGATCTTTGAATCTAAAGGTAGGAAGATAGTCGCTTATAAGAAATAAGAACAAACATATTTTTCGAATTTCTCTTCAAGTATCGAATGGATATACAAAAAATAAATTTTTGCATTTACTATTTATACATATACAAAAAAATTATTTTGAAATTATTGTTGTTGCATTTCTGGAAGTTTTCCATTATTTTAATGTTTCATAACTATACAACCAAATCAATAAAAACCCATTATGCAACTTAGTAGGCCATAAATCTTGGATATAATTGGTCCTAAAATAAAGAAATGTAAATTTTGTTAATTCTGACCCTGCAAAAGGTAAAATTTCGGTCATAAAATACCAACTTTTAAAATTTAGGCAAATTGCTCAGAAATTGGATAGGATTGAGAAAGCTGTTATTTTTTATTTATCGTGATAATTAAGCACAAACCAGCACGACAGAAAACCCTTTCCCAGAGAGAAATACCCCATATTATTTGTAAAAAGAACAATTCAACTTTGAGTTTAGAAAATATAAAAGCTCTGATTGGCGTTTCTGTGCCTATAACAATAGTGTGGAGGACAATTTCAGAAATATTGATCAAAATATAAAAAAAAAGTGTGAATTCTGGAATATTTAATCTCCTTAAATATAAGGGAGGCCGAATTAGCAAATTTTTTTTTTTTTTTTTTTTTAAATTGTGTTTAATTTTTAAAAAATAATGAAATGTTTTTATAATTTTGAAACAAAGCCAAACTTGTTATTTGAAAAATATTACAAATTACGAAAGAAATGGAGACAAATTGCACATCGTTCCCACGACAATCGGTTCTTCGCACCGGAACGACTCGGAGTTCAACGAACAACGACCAAGGATTGTCAACTCAGCCACACCGACTTTACACGTATGTATTCTCTATTCTTCTTTTTTCTTTTAAGGGGCAGACTATTCCGGCAAATCTGCTCCGTATTCTTTTGGTCCGAGCCGGAGTTGAACAAAATCCAGGACCATGGTACTGCTCTGTTTGCCACGGAGTTCTGCACTCTAACAGACCATCAGTTAGGTGCACCGTTTGCAACGAGTGGGTCCACTTCAGGAAAGATGCCAACCGTAACTGCAGCGGTCTGAATAATCTTGGGGAGTGGAGTGATGGTTTCGTTGCCCCGTGTTGCATTAATAGACAACGCAGCCCTTCACCGTCCTCAACGTCATCAACATCGACGCAATCGAGCACGGCTACACCTCCTCCCCAACAGCATCTAACACAACAGCAACACAGGCCACTACAACACCCACAGCCACAACAACAAATACACTCGCAGCCACTAACACCTCAAATTGCTGCCCATAGACCTGAAGTGTTGACATTAATGCAGTTTAATTGTAACGGCCTCCTTAGTAAGATCACAGAGGTAACTCACTTTATGCAGCATCATAAAGTCCAGATCGCAGCGATCCAAGAAACCAAATTAACGTCCAGCTGCCAATTACAGCGTTGTAATAATTACAACATCTTGCGAATGGATCGCGCAAGGAGCGGTGGTGGAGGCATCGCATTCATCGTACACAACTCTGTGCAGTACAGACTCATTTCGCCTGACCTTAATAGCCCAGATCCAAACATCGAACACCAGGGGATTGCGGTTAAGTCAGGTGCTGCCGAAATTGAGCTGTACAACGTGTACATTCCGCCAGTCAACAGCTTACCTGCAGGTTATCACCCTGACATCAAATTCCTCCTGGAAGGTGATAACCGTGTCGTGATGGGAGACTTCAATGCTCATCACGAGCTCTGGCACTCGAATCTCGGGGATGACCAGAGGGGTATAGCATTTGCGGAACAGATAGACAACTCCACGTTTTGCACAGTGAATGACGATGCCCCCACCAGAATTATGGGTAGTTGCACGAGCTCGCCAGATATAACAATTTGTAGTGCTGGTCTCTTAAACTATACGTCCTGGCAACCTATAGTTTCGCTGTCATCAGACCATCTACCCATAATAATAAAGCTTGACAAACCGACGGACTTTATAGTCTCTGAACGCCGGACTTATAAAAATCAAAAAAAGGCAGACTGGATAAGCTTCAGAGAGTTTACCAACCGCAAGTTTAGGAATTTACCCCCCCCTTCTGACGTGCGCTCCGCAGAAAGGGAGTTCCGGGAAATCGTCCTTGCTGCCGCTGCTCGTACAATACCTGCTGGTAGAATCCCGCTTATAAGACCAAATTTCCCAGCAACAGCAGCGGAACTAGCAGATGAGCGAGACGAAATCCGAAGAACCAACCCCAGCGATCCCAGAATTCAACAGCTCAACCGGGAGATCAGCAAGTTGGTTAACGACTACAAGCGGGAAAAGTGGGTAAATCACCTAAAAACCTGTAACCTAACCTCCGGAGCCAGCAAACTATGGTCTACTGTCAGATCTCTGTCGAATCCAGCCAAACATGAGGATAGGGTCGCGATATCCTTCAATGGAAATACCGTATCCGACCCTAAGCGCTGCTCGAACTACTTTGCACGTCAATTTATAGAGCACCCCGACAGAGACAAGGCGAAAAGAAGCATCGTAAGGAAGGTACACGATCTTCGAGTCAGTGACAGACCATATGTTTTTACTACGAGCGAGGTTACGAAGGTCATCAGAGATGCTAAGTCATCGAAAGCTATTGGCCCAGACGGTATATCCATGTTGATGCTGAAAAATCTGGATGAACCGGGAGTTGAGTACCTTACAAAAGTCCTCAATTTGTCGATGTCAACCCTTATAATACCCGAGGTCTGGAAATTGGGCAGGGTTGTTCCCTTGCTGAAGCCAGGGAAAAGTGCAAACCAGGGAGAATCTTACAGGCCTATCTCCCTCCTGTCACCAATTGCCAAGACGCTTGAGGCACTACTCCTCCCGGAATTACAACAACACCTACATCCTGCAGATCATCAACATGGATTCCGCCTAAAGCATAGTACGACAACAGCTTTAACCGCCATCACCACACAAGTTTGCCACGGCCTTAATCAGGCCCGACCATGTCAACGAACGGTCCTCGTGGCACTCGACCTATCAAAAGCGTTTGATACGGTCAATCACGCCATTCTCTTCAGAGACATTTTAACATCTGGTATCTCTGACAACACCAAGAGATGGCTAGTGAACTACATGTGTGGTCGACAGTCATTTGTGGAGTTTAGGAACCAGAGATCTAAATCTCGTAGAATTAAACAGGGAGTACCCCAAGGTGGAGTTCTTTCGCCGATCCTGTTTAATTTCTACATGTCTAAACTCCCAACACCCCCGGACGGCGTCCAAATAATATCTTACGCCGATGACTGCTCGATATTGGCCACGGGCAATAGTATTGATGACCTTTGCGGCTTGATAAACAGTTACCTATGTGATCTTTCCAGCTTCTTCCATTTAAGGAATTTAAAAATATCGCCTACGAAATCCTCAGCAACTCTCTTCACCACCTGGACTAAGGAAGTAGGGCTAGAACTGGATGTGACAGTCGATGGCGAAAAAATTCCGACGGTAAATCACCCCAAAATACTTGGTGTCACATTCGATAGCCTCCTTATGTCCTCAGCGCACACCACTGCAATCTGCAACAAGATGCGAAGTAGAAACAAGGTACTCAAGTCTCTAGCCGGCAGCACTTGGGGAATGGATAAAGAAACCTTGTTGACTACCTACCAAACGATTGGCCGGTCAGTGGTAAACTACGCAGCGCCAGTGTGGACACCTAGAGTTAGCGACACGCAATGGAAGAAGCTTCAAAGCTGTCAAAACGCAGCCCTAAGAACGGTGACAGGCTGCATTCAAATGACATGCGAAGAACATCTGCATGACGAAACGAAGATGCTTTCAGTTAAGGAACATAACATCATGCTGTCAAAGCAGTTCCTACTGGGATGTCATCGGAGGGGCCACCCTAACCACCATCTAACGGAGTTAGAACCCCCCCCGAGGCATGTCAGGAAAGATCTTCGTATGTATGAGAGTGACATCCAAGAACACCTGGATGATATAGAGGACGAAAGCTCATACAGGACAGCTTTGAATACTATCCATCAACAGGCGGTGGAAGACTCCATCAATTCCCACCGAGATAGTATAATACTGGGAGGCCGTCCCCCGCCCGTTGCAAACGAGGAACGAAACCTACCACGTCGTACTAGAGTGGTATTGGCACAACTAAGATCCGGATGGTGTACCCGTTTAAACTCGTACTGGTCGAGAATAAACGACACCATTCAAGATCTTTGTCCTGCGTGTGGAACAGGCCCACACAATGTTCAACACCTTTTTAACTGCAGGGCAAATCCAACTCAGTTGGAACCTGAATCCCTTTGGACTCAGCCGTTGGATGCGGCTCGTCTACTGGGTTTAGATCTAACGGAGTTGGATAACCAGAGCGAAGAAGAAGAAGAGTAGGGAATAATGTTTAAATATATATACGTGTAATTTCAGGTGTCGCTGCTACAACAACAACAACAACAATTGCACATCGGTGAAAAGTATGATCATGTTTCCAAAATAATTTATAAAATTTATTACATTTTTATGAAAAATAATATAATAAAAAGTGTTCTTATAGTTTTGAAACACACCTTATGTTGAGAGTGTAGCTTCTAAGAACTTATTTAGACTGTTTGAATCAGCTCTAGTAAGACCAGCGGGTAGGCCACACCAGAATACTGTACGAGGTAGGTCTAACAGGAATTGAGGAAAGTACGGAGGGTATTTCTGATCATTTGGTTACGACCTGGACTTCGGAGTAACACATTCAATAGTGATTCCTAGTAGGGATGAGTGGGATGGATCCGAGGTACTGTTTGAGGGGTGTGCAGTTTTCACTGATGGATTCTGGCACAGGTGCCGGGGTTTATTTGGCAGATGACAACATAAAAGTGTCTTACAGACTTCCGGACGAATTTAGCGTCTTTCAGGCGGAGATTCTGGCTATATGGAAATCCGTGGACATTATTAAGACACACATTACTAGGGGATCGGAAGTGACGATTTATGTTGATAGTCAGGCAGCCCTTAAAGCTTTGCAGTGTAAAACGCTACATTCTAGCTTGGTAAACAGCTGCAAAAGGGACCTGGAAGGGTTAGTCAGGTTATACACATTAAGGCTGCGTTGGGTATCGGTACACTGTGATGTAGAGGGTAATGATATTGCAGATGAATTGGCCCGACAGTGGTCGGTTTTAGAACTCGATAGAAGGGTCGGTTCGGTAAAACCCCCCATTTCACACTGGTGGCAGTTACATAGAAAAGAGCGACAAAATATTAAAAGATTGAATATCGTTTTGAAACTTCTTCGATATATTCCTGACGGTATAAGAATTAATTTCACAAAATATCGACCATGCCCACAAAACGCCTTAATCATCATCATTACCAAAAATTCCTTAGTCCACTTCTTAATCATCATCATGATCAAAAATTCCTTAGTCGTATGTACATATTTCTTACGTTATTAAAATTTATTTTACAAAATGTTGACCACGCCCACCCAACGACCACTTTATAAACATTATTATAAAAAATATTCATAAATCGTATGTACAAGTACTAAGTTTGTTTGCTAACTGGTATGTTTTTAGATATTGAATTGGGAATGACAGATCACCCGGTTTTGAAAACACATATACAAAGGTGTTGAATTTATTCACTTATTGGACGTTTCTATTACAACAAATAAAAAAGATAGACATAAAAATTAGTTCATTGAAATTTAAATTTATAAAGATATTAAAGAACAAAATAGTTTAAAGATTATTTTATGCTGTTTTATCCTGGATGATACAAACCAAATAATTTTATTATAGTGCTAAAATCCTTCACTTTTATTTGATATCCATATTGGTGTCATATATTTTCAATATTAATTGTATTTAATATTTTTAAAAACTTATATAATTTGAAAATTTAAAACATATTCAAAAGGAAATATGACCCGATATGGAAAACCGGTAACGCAGCTTACATATATAAAGGTTTGATCTTTGCATTCGACTGACAAATAATTTAAAAGTTTACATTATTTCAGGGAAAATTTTTAAAACACTTGTCGTGTGATACTTCTGAAAAGTTTATATTTTTTAATCCATACCACAATTCGCTGATATGATGGAATATGTAAGACAAAGCCAGTACCATCAGCTATTATTTCCATCCTTTAAATTTTTTCTCGAAAATTTCAGCTCGATTGTTTCTTCTCACTTTGAATGTCTATATTTTACAAGCGTCTTTTAAAATTTCCAAAACAAAGTCATAGTAGTAAAATTTGATGTCTGTAGTAAGATTGATTTTTGAACACCGTTCTCCTTATTTTTGTCGCATGCCTTTGTTATTACTATAGGCTAATCTCGAAATATTTCAAAAACTCCACCAACCGATCCTGGCACAGGACACTATGGCCGAAGTTAAATGCAAAAGCAACCAGAGTGCTATTAGGACTGGACAGGAAGAGTATAAGGATTTTAGTAGGGGTAATAACTGGACACTGCTCAATTGGAGCCTTTAGGGTAATGGGTCGGTAACACACATGATTTTTGCAGGTTATGTGAGGACGAAGAGGAACTGGAGGCAGTAGGGCATATTTATGCCACTGTCCCAGAATACAGGATCTGAGACTGAAATGGCAAGGTAAATAATTCCACGATGAAATAGCAGGGTGAAACCTAGGCGACATTGTGGGTATCAGGGGAATATTTTTTGGATTTTCAGATAACGCACAATTAGGGATTTCCCTTCCATGGCCACTTTCATTCTTTGTTCTTTTTTTAGGAGACATTGTGGGTATCAGGGGAATATTTTTTGGATTTTCAGATAACGCACAATTAGGGATTTCCCTTCCATGGCCACTTTCATTCTTTGTTCTTTTTTAGGAGAGAAACTCTCACTCTTCTCATCTTTCTCTTTTCTTCTTTTTATTTCTCCTTGTTCTTTGTATAAGGGATTCACAATGGACCTTTGGGTCTCCGAGTGGATGTATACATTTGGTATACAAGCCTTTTAAACTCAACTAAACTGAGAGTGCTGTAGCTTAGTGGTTAGCGCGTTTGACTACAAAGCATTACTTGGCAATATCGGTCTGGGTTCGATTCCCAGCCGCCGCCAATGAACATCAATTTCGGGAAATTATTAAGTTTCTATTAAAAAAACTAATATTTACCCCAGCGCACTCCTTCGGAGGTAACCCCATAGCACTAAATCGTCGCCGAAGTAAAACAAATTTAAATTGGCTATACTTAGCTTACATTAATTCGCCTACTTACCACCAGAGGTGCTGCAACTCTGTACTAAAAACAATCATAACGCGCAATTACAGAGTTGTAAATTAATAAAAATAAGCTTTCCTTCTTCTTTCACCACCTTTCCTCTCTACTCTATCCCCTTTCCAAAGAAAGTAACACGGTTTATACTTACAGGCATTAATTGCCTAAGTGTTACTTCTCTTAAAAAAAAACTACTAGATGGCGAAGACAAAGACATACTCTTCAACCAACATTCACATATGACGAAAAATAAATTTTGGTGTGGTGAAAGAAGCGAAATTTTTGCAATGAAATCAAAAATACTATAGCAAGAGCTTGTAGGGCATGAACATATGTTAAAGAATATGAATATGTCACGATCTTGAATAAAGTTCCCGCACCAAAGGCATTGAAGTTTTGTAAAAATTTTACTTTTTCTATATGAGAAAAATAAATATTTTTGCCAACATTTTTGCATTTGTATTACATTATCTTAAAGAGAACATTGTTCTTTAAATCCTTGTTATGGAAATTTTAACAAATCACAATAATATTGCATGTTATAGAAAATAGTATACTTTTATATGAAAATTATTAAAATATTTTTTTAAAAATAACGAACGAAAGCATTTTAGAAATTGCTATCGGAGCGGCAAGTTTTTTTGACCAAATTGACTTAATTAAGGACAGTAGCGATTTTCACTCTTAGTTGTATATATTACACTCTATTATATTTACTCATACTTTTGACAATTGTGGAATTCGTTTGTGAATTATTTTCCAACAAATTAGACTTTATTAAACCTTCTGAAAGCAATGTAACCTCCAATAGAGCCACCCATATGCCCATTTGCGAGACTGGAAACGTCCACTGACATCCTTCGTAAGCCGATTTTGAACAATTTAATCGCCTGACGGTCTTGTTTTATTTGCACGCTTTTTCTCTGGAGAAATCGTGACACAGAGCGATTTACGCCAAATTTTTCACTCAAAAGAGCTATACTATTTCATGCATGGATTCTTATCCTCTAGAGCTTTAATAATAATTCTTTCTTTATTATATGTTAATTACTACTACTTTGAAACAGATATATACTTTATAGGGTGTATATACTTTATAGGGTCGGAAAATTATATTTTGGAAATTACAAACGGAATAACAAATTTATATATACCCTTCTCACGAAGGTTAAGGGTATAAAAATTAATTTAGTTAAATTCCTATTAAAAGTTTTAAATTGATCCTAAACAAAAACAAAAGACAAGAAAAATAATTTATTTAATAGTACCGTTTTTATATTGTAAACATATTAAATAAAAATATTCCCGAATAATATAGAAAAAGAGAAGTAAAATTAACGCCTGTTTGTAGCTCTACCTCTTCCTCTACCTCGAGTCCCTCCTCTTCCACGAGATCCTCTACCTCGACCTCTATTGCCAGCACGATTATTTTCTTTTTTCTTTGATTTGGATTTTGGAGTATCATCAATAAGTAGTGTTTCAAGAGGAAGGCTATCAGGCAAAATAAAATATCTTATATTATTTCCTCTTATGCTTAGAGTTTCAAGTTGAACAGGATCTCTATTTTTTATTGTCATTTTCACGGATTTTAAATGGGTATTCATAGCAACATCAACTCCAGTAATTGTACCGTGAACTTGAGTGCCATTCTTTAATTCTATGGTGACCGTCTCATGGCTTAATTTCATTAGAAATCTGAAAAAGAAACCGTTAATATATAAATTAGTATGTTATGTCATGGTTTTTCGTTTCTTTTCAATTAACATTTGTGACAAACCATAAAACTGAAAACTGTAGTGCAAGTCGTTGATGTTTTTCATTCAAAATTTCGACAGTCAATATAAAATACATAGTCATTTTCGACATTAGTAATACCAAATTAACAATACGACGACGCATCTCGTAATAAGATCGAATGAATATGAATATATAGGCGAACAGTGGTATAGAAATAAAAAGAGTGAACTAAAAGGAAGTGTTGTCGAGTTTACACCAGGACCGTAGTCAGGTGTCCGCAAAGTAAGACACCTGGGGTATGTTAAATTATTGGTAGTACATATTTAGGAGTGTGTAATGGATGATTGGAACCAATTTTTTAATTAATGGATACTAGTACAAATATTATTAATTTCGCATTTTAAGATATAAATTTTAGGAAATGGTCATTAAATATCGAATATGTACGCTATGCTATGTTAAAAACGGCAATGTTCCGCAATGGATTGCAATTATTGTAAAGAAATAATTAATTTAAAAGTTAAAATATCGTCTTCCAATGCATCATAATGAACAAACGAGGGATATTATTGAATACCCGACCCAAAACTTCGGGGGTTTAAATAGTCAGATGTTCTTAAATAGGAAAAAATGCTCCTATATTGAAATTATCTGTATACTTACTTTTGTGACGTAAATTTTGCACCTATATAACTACACCTTAAATGAGAACTCAAATAACAAAAATAACCCGGAAAAAAGTAGTGAATAATAATTATCATAATTGTTTTTAATAAATAAATGTGTTACTTTTTTGGTTTTTGAAAAAATAATATCCTTTTTTAAATAAAACCAATTGTCAGTATTTCTGTATACTTATTATTAAGATTAACTGTACGTTGGAAAGAGTAGCTCTTTGATTTTGGCTATCACATTTTGCCCCTTTTTTGTTATCAGTCAACATTTGAGTATTTGGACGGGAACTCTTCAGTTTTTGAATAAACACTCATGTCAAAAAAAATTAATTGTATACCATTTGTTGAGCTCCTACAAGATTCCCAAGATTTTATATAAAAATAAAACAGAGAATATTCAATTTTATTAGAGAAGATCTCTTTTTATTTCAACCAAAAAATTACCTCGTAGAAGTAGATGGTTTTTATAAGTAATATGCACGTAGTGCTTGTGTCGTAGACAAATCAAAAGTGATTTATAATGTCAAACAAAATAAGCATAAATTTAGTGGCAAACAATATATAAGCACTCGTTAGAATCTTCCAACAAAGTTGCAATAAAGAGGGGCTTTATAAGATTCTAACGTTGTTATAAAAAGTATTACAAAACAAGTTAGAGTGCTATATTCGGCTGAGCCGAATCTTAAATACCCTCCACCAGCTACTTTTATATTAATACTTTTCTAATTGATCAAATATTTGTAGAAATAAGTTTTCTCATGTCTTAAATAAAAAAATCTCAAGATTTAAACAACTTAAATCTATTACAATTCCAAGATTTATTGAATATTACAAACGCCATTTTCTTTTATATTTTTATAGGGCTTAGCAATATTTAGTAATTTGCAGTATGCATGTGTGTGAAAGATTTAAGGATTTTCAAAATACATATGTATATATAATTTTGTTCTACACAAAATGATAATGCAACTAGTTAAATACGGTTAAAGCGCTTTTAGGTGCAGGACCTAGTATGGGAGATATGACCAAATTTAGACCGATCGTAAAAAATTCTTTAAGCAAAATTTCTGTACATAAAAGCAATATTTCTGTCAAATTTTGTATCTATATCGTAATTTAGTAATAAGTAATGTGTGTTTAAATGATTTTCTGAAGGGAACCTTGTATGGGACCGACCGCACCCATGTTATGAACCGATAGTGAAAAAATCTTGAAATAGAATTTTTGTATACAGAACTAATATTTGAGCCAAATTTTTATCAATAGCTTTATTTGGTAATGAGTAATGTGCGTTTAAGAGATTTTCGTAAAAAGACCTTGTATGGGAGCTATGATAATAATCTATATCATTATTTGGTAATGAATATTGTGCATTTAAGTGATTTTCGGGTGGGGACCTTGTATGGGAGCTATACCAGTTATGGACCGATCGGAATTTCTCAGTAATATTTTTGTGCATATAAGCAATACTTGTACTAAATTTTATATGGATATTTTAAATTTGTAATGAGTTATGTGCGTTTAAGTGATTTTCGGGAGGGGACCTTGTATGGGAGCTATGACCAATTATGGACCGATCGGAAAAAACTTCCACAGTAATATTTCTGTGCATATGAGTAATACTTGTACCAAATTTGATATGCATATCTTAATTTAGTAATGAGTTATGCGCGTTTAAGTGATTTTCGGGAGGGGACCTTGTATGGGAGCTATAACTAATTATGGACCGATCGGAAAAAACTTTCATAGTAATATTTCTATCAGAGATGGGGGTAGTGCACTAATTTTTAACTATCACTAATAATTAGTGGTAGTTCAAAATTATTCACTACTTTTATTTAAGTTTAGTGATGAATTGAAAAATATAAGACTCACTCAACAATAGTGATAGTGATATTTAAAATTTTTAACTGAAAATATTTTAAAAATAGTTAAAATATTTGTTTTTACAGCCTAGTGAAATATTTTTTTCTACACTAAATTATTAGTTCAAAAAATATTCCTGCACTATTTTTTTTTTCAAAGGAGAAATGTTTCACTAAATTGAAAGTTCAAGTTAATAGACCAGTCTAGAAATGGTCCAAGTCATGAATTCATTCAAGTCAATGACTAAAACTTTAATTATTTACAAAGTTTCCAAGCTATTGCTTAATAAAAACATCCAGTAACCACATCATTTTGGCAACTGGCAACGCAGCTGAAGTGGCAATCGAGATACATAATCGACATATTAATTTATTTCTCCGAGGAGAGTCCACCATTCCGTTAAAAGAAAATAATCGTTCTACTGGAACAGTTTTGGAATTCAGGTGTTTCATTTCTTTTTAAAGCATAAAATGTATTTGGAGTAACTGCTTATGTAGGGTCCATTATAGTGTCATCACTATCAAAATCTGTATTTTCCATTTTAATAGATGTATCTTTTAAAAAAAAAATAATCATTTATTGTCTTAAAAATTTTTTAATTTTCATTTAAAAAAATTAGTGCAAAGAAAATTATTGCAGCCTTTTGTTAGTGACTGTTCAAATTTTTAACTTCTTGAGTGTAGTGCTTTTTTCTACACTATCACTCAATTGAGTTATAGTTAAAAAAATAAAATTATCACTAAAAAATATTAGTGCTAAAAATATAAGCTTCACTACCACTAAGCTGATGAAAATTAGTGAAAAATATATTTTTTGAAATAATATTTAGTGCTAGTGAATTATTGATTTAACTAAATATTTAGTGCACTACCCCTATCTCTGATTTCTATGCATATGGGCAAAACTTGTACCAAATTTTATATGGATATCTTAATTTAGCAATGAGTTATGTGCGTTTAAGTGATTTTCGGGAGGGGACCTTGTATGGGAGCTATGACCAATTGTGGACCGCTCGGAAAAAAATTTCAAAGTAATATTTCTGTATATGTATATGAGTAATACTTGTACCAAATTTTATATGGATATCTTAATTTAGTAATGAGTTATGCGCGTTTAAGAGATTTTCGGGAGGGGACCTTGTATGGGAGCTATGATCAATTATGGACCGATCGGAAAAAAATTTCACAGTAATATTTCTTTGCATATAAATAATACTTGTACCAAATTTTATATGGATATCTTAATTTAGTAATGAGTTATGCGCGTTTAAGTGATTTTCGGGAGGGGACCTTGTATGAGAGCTATGTCCAATTATGGACTGATCCAGAAAATTTTTTCTCTGAATGAATTCTATTCACATAAGATTTTAATTTGGAAAATTTTGTGATGATATCGACATTGTGACGGAAGTTATTAACAAAAAACCCATTTTCCGGGAATATGTACTTTTGTATGGAGGGTATATGAAATTGTCAACCGATTCTGGCAATTTTCAGCAGGGATCAAGCTCTTGTAGAAACGAATGCATGGTGATTTTCATGGAATTATCTTGCATAGTTTTCGAGAAAATTACATCAAAATGTTTAAAAAATGCTTATTTTTTTGATTCATAACTTTTCCCGGTGTGAACCGATTTTGTCCATTTTCAATACCAAACAACCTAGGAAAATAAAGAACATTTTGGTTGATTTTGCTTCGTTTTATCGTGAGCGTGTTTTACACAGACAGACGGACACATCTAAATTAACTCAGAATTTTATAAGGACCCAGAATATATATACTTTGTTGGGTCTCAGATGAATATTTCTTGGTGTTACACACGGAATGACAAAGTTATATATACCCTCAATCACCACTGATGGTGGTGGAGGGTATAACAAGTAAGAAAGTATAGTCGGGCGTGACCGACCATATGATACCCTACACCAGTTATGAATATTAAATGTGATTTATTTTTCATAATAAAGCATTTATCTTCTATTACCTTGTTCCGATACATTTAAGCAATTTATGGATGAAAAACTAATTTTCAGAACGAGGCTTTATAGGGGAGCTAGGGGCAAATATGGACCAAGCCCGATAAAATTTTGTAAATATATTTATATTTACATAATTTTTCATTGTACTGAATTTCATCCCGATATTTGTGTTTATAAGTTAATTTTGGACATTCAAGTAATTTTCTGAAGGGGACTTTGTATGGGAGCTAGGGTCAAATGAGCCCCGATCTCTATAAAATTTGGCAACGTCATCAAGGCTTGTATAAAACTTAGTTGTGCTGTTTTTGATACAGGTATATTTAACATAATTATGAGCTCAGAAGCCCTTTTCGGGGCGTTCTGTTGTATGGGGGCTAGGTGAAATAATGGACCGATTTTAACCATTTTCAATAGGCTTCGTCCTTAGTCCGAAAAAAGAGTGTGTGCCAAATTTCATCCAATTATCTTAACAATTGCGACCTTTACCTTGCGCACAAAGATTACATGGACAGCCAGCCAGACGGACGGACATAGCTTAATCGACTCAGAAAACGATTCTAAGCCGATTGGTATACATTAAGGTGGGTATAGGACGAATATTTTTGTATATTACAAACATCAGCACAAACCCAATATACCCTCCCCACTAAAGTGGTGTAGGGTATAAAAAGTATTTACATCAATTCTAACTTAAACACCATTATTAAATATGTAATGGCTAAAATTGGATCATGTATGAACACATAGTGATAATTACAATAAATTGAAGCAAATTGTCCAAAAATTTCTTCATGATCTTTGCTAGAATTGCAAGTGTGAAAAAGCCGCGGCAAAAATTCTAAGCCAATTATGAAAAGTTGCTAAATGAAAAAATGCAGATTGTAAGTGTTATTTCCCAAATATATGAATTTGAGTATTGATTTCATTTGGGTGATGCTCACAACTGGTAGTTCGCCAATATTTTTTTTAAGGAATAGTACTTTTGGTACCGTTTCTCATGTTAAGTTTAAACATTAGCTGTTATAGTGTCCATGTTTAAGTTAAAATTGATTTAACTACCTTTTTGAAATACTATTTATAACAACGTTAGAATCCTATAAAGCTTCCCTTTTTTGCAACTTTGTTGGAAGATTCTAACGAGTAACCGCTAACGGTGCTTAAATATTGTTTGCCACCAAATTTATGCTTGTTTCGTTTGACATTATAAATCACTTTTGATTTGTCTACGACACAAGCACTACGTGCAATTACATTTACAAAACCATCTACTTCTACGAGGTAATATTTTGGTTTAAATAAAAAGAGATCTTCATCTCTAATAAATTTGAAATATACATTTGTTTTATTTTTATATAAAATCTTGGGAATCTTGTTGGAGCTGAACAGTCCATGATATACGAATTTTAGTATTTAATGCATTTTGGAAGTGCCACTCCCACTATTGGCGTCCGCCTAAATTTGTTTTGCAGATTTATACTTATTGTATATAGTTAGTACTGATAGAATGCAGTGCAATACTTCAGAACTCTAATTGTTCAGAACAAAAAGTGTCCGACGGTAAATACATACTTCAACAACGTCCGAATATTTCAAGAAAATCGGATACTTCAAACAAATTTTATATACAGAAAATGTGTAATAAAAACTTAACAGCTTGTAATATGTGTAACGACTTTTAAATATTATTCCCATTCCATCGATATTCTAGCTCATTTAATTTTATTTAAGTGCTGCCTAAGTCGTGTTAAACACAATTGCTCGCTAGATTATGCATTTAGTCCACTGTGCACTCTTGTTTAAATTTTTGTATGTATTTAATTAAGGGGCGTCAGCGCCCAGTCAGAAAAACTGGAAAAATTTTAAAATTGAAAAAAATCTGGTGACAAATTTCAACAATTAAGTTCTAATGCGTAAAGCGATGTCACACGGATAAGCTTTTAAAGACTTTATCTTTTTATGTCAAAAACGAATATTGTCCAAAAGTTTGAAGCTATAGATAAATAAATAAAAAAGAAGGTAAAAAAGTTTGTTAGTGACACTATTTTTTTTTTTTTTTGTAAACATCCAAAACCGATTACGTTTAGAAATGAATGGCAGTGGGTAAAATCCATTCATTTTCTATTGTCTGTGAATATAAACCAAAGCTCTAAAAAAATTCATTCTCTATTTTTTTTTTTTTTTTTTTTTTGAGTTATATCTTAAAGAATTAACCATACTACAAATTCATACCCTATAATTTAATTCCTAGAATTAATTCTTAAAACTATCAATGTAGTTGAATTAATTCTCTAATGAATTAATTCCTATAGAATGTTAAATTCCTAAATTCAATTTGTAATAGAAGGAATTAAAGAAATGAGAATGTTCATTCAATTGAATTCATTCCTATAAAGAATGAATTCTCTTAGGAAATGGAATATAAAGCTAAGGAATTCAGCTTTAGAATTTAAATTCAAAGAATTAATTTAAAGAATGGAACATTCTAAAATATAAAGCCGAATTAAAAATATAAGGGAACTAATCCAAATAGAATTCTTTCTTTGCAAGCTTTGATATAGATAATATATTTATTACATTAACTAAAGAATAAAATGGCAAAATTTAAGCGGTTTTGGAAACTGCCCAAAGTCACAGGAATTTGGAAAAATCACAGGAATACGGAAAATCTTTCCCGTAAAGTTGTATAAGTTGGGCAGACAGTATGACACATAAGAAGACTAAATTGAGGGAATTAAAAAGGCTTGGCCCGAAATTTCCTTGCCATTAATTAAGAATCTTTATACGTAACTCTTTATTGCTTCTAATTTTCGAAGTTATATCGAATAACGGTGGATATGCTCATTACTTAATAATTTAAAAATCTTAATAAAAATAAAAAAGTTTCATGAAAAATGCATTTTGTTGTTGTTTTTGCCAACTAATGGTGATGAACCTATTCAAATGGCCTAAAAAAATTCTAAAAAACGTAGTGTTTTAGAAAAAACATATTAAAAATCGATTATTGCACTAATTTTTATATCTATAGTGAATTTAAATATAACTAATTAGAACATAATTTTTTGCAAAAAGTTAATTTGAAAGTAAGCTAAGCAGTAAACAGTAAACATATATAAGTGAGCGGGAGTGTATCTTAGTAAATGCGGATGATATTAGTTAACTGTTGTTTTTTTGAGAGGAACAGAGGTTAGTTATTCTAGACTATATAAAAATATCATCCCAATTTATTTAGACATTAGTATATAACCATACATCAAATGAAAGCTTGAAATCTTTTCTACAATTTTTTAATGTTTATCGGTACCAGTTATATCATTATATCGATGGATTTGTGAAATAATGGCACTTTTATTATAAAAAAAACTATATAAACAAGTAAGAGTTCTATATTCGGCCGTGTCGAATCTTATATACCCTTCAAAAACAGTCTGTACGAATTTTATTACAAAAAATAAAAAAAATGCCAATTGCAAAACGGTAAGGTTACAAAAAAGTCCCCTTTTATGGGTTCTCACTTAATCCGTAGAGTCTGGATTCTTAATTTGGTCTCTAGGTTCAATATTATAGAAATTTCAAGAAGTACCTTTTGAATAACGAAAAAGTACCAAAAAGTCCTCTTTTATGGGTTCTCACTTAATTTCATGTTTCTAGGTCCAATATTATAAAAATTTCAAAAAGTACCTTTTGAAGAACGAAAAAGTAGCAAAAAGTCCCCTTTAATGTGTTCTCGCCTAATCCAGGCTCTACATACTTAATTTCATGTTTCTAGCCAATAACACCGTAACGTTTGTAATCTTTGTGTTTATAAACAAGAAATCACAATAACAAAAAAATTTACCGTTTGATACTGTGTTTTGTTTTTGTTTGTTTATTGTTTTGTATAAGCACGCACGAAAAATTTAAATTTTTCATGAAATTTTCAGAGGTGGTCTCGGATTTTTACTCATATCTTCGTTATTTATGGACCGATTGGGCTGATTTTAAATAGCGTTCTATTCGATCGTTTTTCCGATAGAATTATTGAAAATTCGGATCTCGCGAATATCTGGGGTCTTCTGAAAACTGATTTCAACATACACATATATATACTTTATAGGGTCGGAATATTATATTATAGAAATTACAAACGGAATGACGAACTTATATTTGAAAAAAATCGCGCGATTTTTTTCAAATAATTCCAATTTTCGAATGTTTACCCACAAAAATTTGTATTTTTTTTGGGGGGGTTTACAAATACAACATTTCATTACCCAAAAAAATTGTTCAGGTCCGGCGCTACATACCCATTTCCGAGTATTTACCCAGAAAAATAGCAATTTACTAAATACACATAAATCGGTACCTTCTTATGAATGAATTTTTGATATAACAGAACTTTTATTAACAAAGGTTAATATAAAAAGCACAGTTTGTATTAATCCTTCTCAATAGGCTAATAAATTAGCTTCTATTATATATCGTTGGAAAGGTATTTTGATGTAATTTTCAATACTTTACGTATATTTAGTTTAGTACTTTATATAGTTATAATACTTTATTCCTGCCAAAACAACAACAATTAACTAATATCAGATAAAAAACATTAATTTTAGGTACTTTACCTTATTCCAACTACAATATCGTCTATATTTATTAAGATATTAGTATATATCCATACATCAAATGAAAGCTTGAAATCTCTTCTGCGATTTTTCCAATATATATCAGTAACGTTATATCGATGGATTTACGAAATAACGGCATTTTTGTCAAAAAACTCTATATAAAAAATACTTTTTGTGGAATTGGTCCTCAAAGGGTTAATAAAAAGGATCATATTATATATCGTTGAAAAGGTATTTCAGAGCTCTTTCTAATGATATATATATTGTCCGGATGGGTTCTTAAATAGAGAAGATATTGATAATATATATATTTAACTTCGAAGGTCTATAACTCCATAACTATACATTTGTTGACCAAAAGACATATATCATAAATCATAGAATTAAAAGGCCTATAAGTGGTAAAATTTTTGTCAAAATTGGAGAGTTATACCCAATGTATATTAGTTCCAATACTTTTTGTGGGAATGGTTCTCAATTGAGGTCAGAAGTACATTTGTTCAATTCACAATCAAGTTATATATTGTACCTTCTAAAGTGTAGTAACAGTGATTGTGAACAGATCTTTTTGCAGCAAGTCATAAGTTTATGTTTTCAATGGAAAAAAATCAAAGCAAACAAACATACATAACATAACAAATATACATATAATATTAAATTAATTAAACAAGCAAAAAAAAAAACAAATTAATTTCTTTGAATTTTAAATTCTTTTATTTTCGTTATACCACATAAACTGTTTTTAATAAAATTTTATTTTTGTATGTGATTTCAGTGTTACCACTTTATAGTTTTTTATGCCAAAATCGATTGCATTTTTTTGTTTATATGCTGAAATAAACAATTGACAACACTAAACTTTCTTACAACATTCGAAAAACATATGAAAAACTTTCGTAAGAGTTGTATAGAGCTTTTGCATAAAAATACGAACAACATTGTTATGACTATTGTAGCAGCTGCTGACATACTGCTCATACAATGCTACAACATCGATTGTGAATTGAACAATTATTTAAAAGTGGTATTTGTACAGTGAATCAACTAAGTTTTTTGCCTACCTATTTGTTTTTTGTTCATAAATAAAATTCAAAAAAAAAAAAAACAGGTAAAAAGTAAATTTATGTTTTCCAATTGAAAATAGAGATTGTGTAGAATGGGAAAACCAAGAAAAAAATATTAAAATAAAAATTTTGGTGCATTTGTTGTTGCATTTTATTATTTTTCATCAGAATTTGCACGTCAATAAAGTAATTTGCATATTGAAATTTCCAGTTAATTTCGTTGGGTTTTTCAAATTATTTTTTAATTGCTTTTTGGAATTTATTGTTTTATTGTTAAAAGGACACGTGTTAAGTATTTTTTAATTGTAATTTTCAAAAATCATATCCTTATTGTGTGAAACTGTGTAGTTATTTGCGTTAAAAATGTTTAAAGGGAAATAATGAGTCAATTCCAATATAAAAAATTAGTTTAGATTTTTAGAACAAGTATAAATAAATGAAATTCAATTATGAAATGTTTAATCAATCATTAAAAAATATTAAATATAGAAATTGATGAAATAACACAAAGAATTATTAAAAAAAAACGCACTGAGTTGTCTTTCAAAATCTTTAACTGCCAAAGGAGAGCGACTTGTATCCAAGCAAAAACTATTGAAGCCTCATTTATCTTCTCCAAAGTCCATATACGAACTTAAAAGAACACTATGTTTAAATTTAGACCTCTAAACAGACCTTAGGTTGCTTGGAAACAATATAAAGTGAACTATCGTGTGGTACGGGAAAAATACTTAATTTACAAATAGAGGCGGTTCTCATCACCTAAGATCCACAAAAGCAATATTTTTCAGTTAATACATACACTTATATATAGTTAGAACCCAAATCAAGAATAACTATCCAAATCCAACTACGCCTACTGTACTTTATTCATAAAATAATGCATTCAAAATATGAGGTAGAATATCAAGATTCTAGCATGTAATAGTTCTATAGTGGTATACGGTGATGTTCCCATACTTAGAGTAGCTAGGATGGTACTTAGTATTAGCTTTATTGAATAAGAATCAATATTATACAATTCTAAATGAAATTCACACAGTACTCCCCAAATAGATGGGGTTTCCGTAATGTAGTTTTTGTTTATCAATACAAAATGACTAAAAACCCAGATTATTTTTGTTATAATCTATAGATTTATACCCCACTAAAATTTTTTTCTAGGTCCAAATCCATTGATTTCCTAATATATCATGTATCCAATTCAAAATTACTTATTATTTTCGAAATTAAATCAAAGAAACGATAGATTTCATGTTAAGTCAAATATTGAAAAATTCTTATAGGTATATAGGATAATAAATCGGTTAAGAAATGTCGTTAGTCGTTCCACTACTAAAATATCTAAAAAATGTTATTCTAATACATAGGAGTAATAAAAATATTAAATTTTATAAAATAATGCAGCAATATTAAAAAATGAACAAAAAACCTAAAAAAGCAAAATACTTTATTGACCTTAAAAATTAACAATACGTTCACAAAAATCTCGTTAATTAATATCACGATTTTACTTTTTATGGTAGAAAATTAAAATATAAGATATTCTTTAAAAAATACAACAAACAAATTGCTTTATTTTGCTAAAAATAATTGTTCAGATAAAGTTTTTTCTTAAAATTTATAAAATTTTACATAGGCAAATTACTTAATTGATTCGCTGTATATTGGTTTAAAATATTTAGAAATGTGTTAAGAATATATGGAAGAAAACACGGAATCATAAATTCTTATTTATTGAAAATAATTAGGTTTTTTAAAAAAGATAATGAAATTGCATTCAAAATAATAGCCCCAATTATGTTTAGATGTTAAATTACACATACAAATTCTCGATTGGCACTTGTCCAAAATTCAGTTTTTGACTATTCTTCGGATGTTATGTGGGCCTTTGTATTATTACATGACCAAAATCTGTAAATGTTATCAGATACATTTGACAGTGTAATTTGCATAAGGACTTTAATGTATTCCGATGTTTCCATGTTAGTTAGTCCTGTCTGCTCTGTAAACCGAATCCGAGTAAATTTCTCGTTTAAAAACGAGTTCTCATAATTTTTCTGGTTTTAAAACCGAGTACGGAAATCAAGTCGAAAGTAAATCGAATTTAATTTTATTCTAATAAATTAAATAATTATTTTTTGCGTTTTTTAATACAATTGTAACTTAATATAAATTCTATGGACATTTTAAACTCTTTCATTTAAATATGTTTATTTTTCTGAATTTTGCGTTCAATTAAAAATTCGATTTGCAGAACACCAAATTCGGTTTTAAAAGCTTCTCGGTTTTGAAAACGAATCGATTTACAGAACAGACATTTTATATGGTAATGGTTGCGAGCTCACTCGGAGGACTTGTGGCCCATTGTGATACCCTTAAAATTACCATTCCCTAATATTGAGAGAATGGGGTCCCTCCCTAATTTCGTCTCCGTGAAAACGAGCCGGTACTTCTAATAAAACCGATCATGCATCTCTGAGACAGTCTAGATCATGGAAAAGAGCTCTACCAAGATAGAGAAGATTGTGCTCTTGTAATCTGAGCAGTCACATAGGTGTTGTACCAATTCCACTTCTTCGCCCAAGCAGCTTCTACAGTAGCTTTAACTTGGGTAGCCCATACGTTCCGACATATGTCCAATCATACAGTGCTCAGTAATTATACCAGTTAGAAACCTAATCCAGTTCTTTCTAAGAGATTAAAGACTAAGAGACAAGAGAGCAGTCTCGATATTCTACAAGTAGATATTTGACCACCTGAGTTCCGTCTCACACAAAGGGTGTGTGAATATCCTTTTGCGCAATGTGTGAATATAATTAAGTCAAGGGACGACACTTTGGTTGCGCATTCATCAGATATTTCATTTCCCCGGATGCCATCATGTCCTGGAAATCATATCAACTTAACGTGACGTTGTGTCAGTTGTGCCAATGATTGAATACAGAATATATTTTGACTTAATAACATTGGAGTTAATCGAGAACCCTTTCTAAAAAATAAAATAATTTTGGACCTCTCTGATCAAATAGCATTGTCCCAGTTTTCAACTGGATAATCTAAATGAGGTATAACATACTCGAACATTGATATTTCATCCTTGTTTTCAAGAATATCCAGCAATCTTAACCACATCTAAAAATGCGATTACATACATGCGCATTTATAAACCAAATATTTCCTTACAAATGAAAAGTGAGAAAAGATATGTAGAGTACATTAAGTTTTGGTGAAAAAACAATGAAATTTACAAAAGCTGAAAGACTGGTTTAATTTTGGTATCCAAATATCGGATTTTTCTGCTTCTAAAAATAAGATTAGATGTAGTTCAAAGTTGTTAAAAATGAACAACATCCTCCCAATGACACCCTAATTTAAAATTCATAGGTTTTTCACCCGAATTTGAAGCACTTCGGGTTACTAGTTGTGACGAAAATATGACATCTTTTTATACCCTTGGGTTTGTGCTGATGTTTGTAACGCACAAAAATATTGGTCCGTCCGTCTGTCCGTCCATGTAGACCTTTTAATCAAACTACAGATTTTGAAGATAATTCAATGAAATTTGGTACATGATCTTCTATTGTCCCAGGGACGAAGCCTATTGAAAATGGTTAAGATCGGTCCATTATTTCACCTAGCCCCATACAACAGAACCCCTGAATAGGGCTTGTAAACGTTGTAATCAAACTACAGTTCGCAATTTTGATGATAATTCAATAAAATTTGGCACACGATCTTCTATAGTACCGGAGATAAAGCCTATTGAAAATGGTTAACATCGGTCCATTATTTCAACTAGCCCCCAACCCGACGAATAGGGCTTTTAAATTCATAATAATGTTTAATATACTCGTATCTCAACAAAAAGCTGCAAAACCAAGTGCTATACTAGCCTTTATGACTCTAAATGAATTTTATAATTATAGGCTCTCATTTGACCATAGCACCTATACAAAGCCCCCTTCAAAATTTGACTTAAATGTCCACAATTTTATTCAACAATAAATGCCTTAAGTATATCTGAGACAAGGTGCAATTCAACTTAAATACTTTATTATGAAAACAAAATCACATTTAATTTTTGTAAAAGGTGTAGGGTATTATATGGTTGGCCTCGCCCGACCATAATTTCTTACTTGTTCCACTTTTTTTGTTGGTTGGGTAGTACTTTTCTTGAGCTGTAAACATTTAAAATGTGTTCTCATAAATAGTCAAATATTTCAATATTTCTTCAACTTCCAACAAAATTTAACGAAAATTAGCGGTTTTAAGTCCAGCTATTTCGGCTTAAATTTTTAAGATACCCAGCAAAAAAAGTCTGGAAAAAGAAGTAGAGTATTTTCATCACAACTAGTAACCCGAAGCTGCCGCGTACATTGGCCCTGTTTAGTAACATTTCATAAGTGCACAAAGTACTAATATACACTCAGTTTTCCTCGTGTGTATGTATTATTGACAGCTTTTATATAAAAATAATTTTAACCGGCAGAATATCTACCGATAAAAAAATGTATCATATAATCCTTAAAACTAAATGGAAGCACACACAAAAGTTTACGCCTCTAGATTTACAATATAAGAGCCATCAATGCTCAAAAAATATTAAAATACGAGTGGTTTTGGGATACGTATGATTTTACATAAGCAGAATTGTACTAACTTATCACAAAAACAAAATTCTCATATTCTACCAAACAAATTATTTACTGATTAAAAAATGCGGTTAAAATTACCTTACAAGTTTCATATTGAACGCGTTGTTTAATGTAAATAGTTTATAAATAAATAAAAAGTGTTACCTACACCTTTTATACAGGTACTGAATACTCGATACTATTGCGTTCGGCGTTGCCACTACCAACATTTGTATCCACAAAATGCTTGAAGATGGATGTTACATGTGCTACAAAAATATATTTTATGGAAAACACTTCATATATAATAAATATAAATAATTTTTAAAGGTGTCTCGAACAAACGCAATATTTAGTTCATGCTCAGACTTGAACAAACCGTTCAAAAACAATTTAGGAAATGTTAGAGAAATATTTCAAGCTCTTATTCTATGTATGTACATTGTATATTTCCCAAAAAAGTTAGCCCTTGTCTATATTAGACAAATATTTATTATGCTAAACGTCAAATTGTTATCATAATAAAAAATTAGCAGGTACAGACGGCATTTATTAGCGTTATAACGCCGTTATGACAGTGTTGTCTAAACAATTGTTTAGACAACGTTGTCTTGATAACAAACGTCATTTTATTGTAAATTTTTTATAGAATTTTGTTTTTGTGCAATTTAAATTGATTTTTAACATCAGTTTTAGTGAAATTAGTGTTTATTTACAAAATTTGCATTTAATTGTAATTGTTTTTATAAAATATAGCATTATTTCGATAAAATTATCTGTGAGTTGTCGTGATAAAATCAGCGTTTTGTTACCCCTATGTATTAACATAAACAAAAAACTGACAATTTTTCTGCCGACGTTTTGTCAAGTGCCGTGATAAATATTTGTCTAATATAGACACGGTGTTAAAATTTGTTTTAATTTTTCAAGTGAAGTTTTGGATAATTGCAATTTTTTAACATAATTTAATACTTTTTATGGATAAATAATTGAAAATTTGTATGTAGCGGAGCAGACAAAAAATTATTTGAAAAATGGCGCGATTTTTTCAAATAATTCTTCATTTTTGTGTGGAATGAAGTATTGTATTGTTATAAGACATATCTTTTAAATAATTTAAAACTTTTAATCATTAACCCCATGTTTATATTAGACAAATATTTATTATACCAAACGTAAAATTGTTATCGCGATGAAAAATTAGCAGGTATAGACATCATTTATTGGCGTTATAGCGCCGTTATGACAATGTTGTCTAAACAATTGTTTAGACAACGTTGTCTTGATAACAAACGTCATAGTATTGTAAAATTTGTATAGAATTTACTTAAAATTGGATTTAATTTCAATTGTTTCTGTACAATATAGCATTATTTCAGTAAAATTATCTGTGAGTTGTCGCGATAAAATCACCATTTTGTTACCCCTATGCATTAACATAAACAAAAAACTGACAATTTTTCTGCCGTTTTGTCAAGTGCTGTGATAAATATTTGTCTAATATAGACACGGGGTAATCACTTGTCTATATTAGACAAATATATATTAAGCTTAACGGTAAATAGTTAGCATAATAAAAAATTATCAGGTACAGATGCCATTTATTAGCGTTATAACATCGTTATGACAGTGTTGTCTAATGCTATGTTTCCACTGAGGCGTTTTGAGCAAATATAGTTGATTTGTCCAAAACTAGTTGAAAT
The DNA here is from genome assembly GCF_015586225.1 of Lucilia sericata. Classification (NCBI taxonomy): domain Eukaryota; kingdom Metazoa; phylum Arthropoda; class Insecta; order Diptera; family Calliphoridae; genus Lucilia; species Lucilia sericata. Next base: position 456,781 of record NW_023994070.1, read on the forward strand.
CATGTAGATTTCCCATACATTTTTGACAAATCCAAATCTACTTAATCTACTAGATAAAGAACAAATAATAATTTTAAAATTGTTGGCATTTAATAAATAAATTTATACAATTAAAACATTAAGTTTGTATTTTTAATGTTTAAATTTAAAAAAAAAAAAATAATTTTATTTTCGTTATATGACAGGATATGTTCGAAAATTCGAATCTCAAAAACGAGTAAGCTCAGTGGAAACACCTCGAAGAGGTTTACGCAAATCTGGTAGATTTGAAGCCAATGGAAACATAGCATAAACAATTGTTCAGACACTTTTCAAACTTTTCACGCCTTATAATCTGCAAGTTACACACCACGCGTCATTTGATTTTTATACCCACCATCAAAAAAGATGGGCGGTATATTGATTTTATCATTCCGTTTGTAACACTTCGAAATATTGATCATAGACCCGCAAAAGTATATATATTCTGTGTCCTTATTAAATTGTAAGACGATGTAGTCCGAACGGAAAGAGCTAGTGAGTTGAAATTTTCCACAAATACTTCCTATAGATAAGGCTTGTTTGGTATTGAAAATGGGCAATGTCGGTAGACGTTTTCACATAGCCCCCATACAAGTGGCCCTCCGAAAACAGCTTTAACAGTCATAACTCTTCTAAAAGTACAAGTATAGCAATGAAATTCGACATAAGCAAGTTTTATATGATCCAAAATATCCCTAGCAAATTTTATGAGAATCGGTCCATAACTGACCCCATGCCCTTCAGAAAATGACTTTAACACTCATTACTGCCTTTAAAATAAGTGTATGGCAATGAAAATCAACATAAGTATATTTCTTAATTGACCCTACCCCCCATATAAGCCCCCCATCAGAAAATGATTTTAACGCATATTTCTGGCTTACAAATACTATTATAGCTATGAAATTCGATAAACATAAATAGGTTTCTTACAAGACAAAATCTCCCTACCTTATTTTATGAGGATCGACCCATAATTGACCCTTCAGAAAATGACTTTAACGGTCATTACTGTTTTATAAATAGGACATAAGCCACAATTATAGGAACGTTAATCTTTGTACCGATTTTTATACGGAACGGATCGGTAATTCATCCTACCCCCATATATGGTACCCTTCCGAAAATTACTTTAACGCTTACTATTGGCATAAAAATGCGAGTACAACGATGAAATTCGATATAAACACTCATGAATGAACTAAAAATACGAGTACAGTGATGAAATTTGATGAAAGAAATAAGTGTTATACGAACCGAAATCTATCTACCAAATTTAACGACAATCGGTCTATAATTTACCCTATCGCCCATATTTAAAAATTGGACAAACATATTTTGCTTTTAAAAAGATATATTTTGTTAATCCGAAAGGGCTGTGTCCATAATTGTCTTAAGCTCTATTTCAAATATCAATGTTTATAGGAGAATATTCCATTAACGGCATACGGTTTGATGGTGGGTATATAAGATTCCGAATATAACACACTTATCCCCATTTTCACCAAAATTTATTTTATAAATTTAACTGAAAAAATTACTAACTGCCAGTTTGGCTAACGGAAACTATCCTTCAGTTAGATAACTTTAAAATAATTGTTACTGTAGGCAACACTTTACTTATATTTGACAAAATACAACGTCAAACAGGATATTTTGAACAAACTATTTATCCATTTTAAAACTTAATTCTTCATGATATTTGAAAAATGCTGTGAATCTTCTATATATATAAAAATCAATGTATGTTTGTTTATTTGTTTCCGTGTGGAGTTGTTAGATCTTCCATCGGACACGTCCTAGGTGGCGGATAGGGGGAGCTAAGAATGGTCTTTTTCGATACATTTGATATATGTAAATGGTCAAAAACGTCGATGCTAGTTCGAGATAAGACAGACCTTACTAGATAAATTTTTGGTAAATGGTCTAACAAGCCTGTCATATCTAGATGAGTGCATGATTCAGGATAATCTTTTTATCATACACCAGTAGATACATTTTTGACAAATGGTCTATTGGAGATGAAAAGAGATGATAGATTGCTGCTATGATAACAGACGGTCATATATGATAGCAAGATTCTTCCTGTTCCTCATGTTCAAATCCGCGGATCAAAACTGTCACCCTTTCCCTCTTCCCATATATCCAACTTACCTAGTTTCATCCCTCTCCAATCCAATCCCACGGCCCATTCCCTTATTCTCCACTTGTAAGGTAGAGGAGGTTATAAGCAGTGCCGAGAACCTGAATGGCTAGTCAGTGGTTAAAGAAGACTAGTCGATAACAGCTCCCCTCCGATGCCAGGGTACGGATCGGTTATAATACTTAGCCTAGCTCATGTACGCCGTCCCTGCGTGGGTCGTCCAACCCATTACGCGCCTACTCGTGGGAATCACATGGAAAACACAAACAAACAACAAAAAACCCACGGAAAACCAGTTGGGGAATCCTAAGCTGTTGGACTGCAAACAGCCTACTATCCAACCTTCTGGTGATAGTATGGCTAAACTGTTACGGAACGTGTTTCCTGGCGAGGTTTCCGACTATGGAGTATGTTATTGATCTCAGGCGGTCCCAACCCTGCTCACCAGGTACAGAACCGAACAGTAAACAAGGAAAAGAAAACTACAATAAACAAACTACAGGAACTAAACAAACCAAGACAGCCACATGAAAAGATTGCGAGACAGCTATTCGTCTCGTCTGCCCTACCAACCTTGTCGTAGCTGCATCCGCATTCACTAAGCATACGTCCCAAGTCCTGGAACTCTTCTCCACTTACCTCTCCATCATTGCCGTAAACGTAATAATTAATTCACCATACTGCTAGAATCAAATTTACATGATTTATTCATCAGGATTTTTACTTAAATATATTAATGCTATGTTTCCACTGAGGCGTTTTGAGCAAATCTAATGGATTTGGGCATAACTAGTTGAAATCGTGTAGATTTGCCATACAGTTTTGACAAATCCAAATCTACTTAATCTACTAGATTTGATTTAAAACATGTCGAAAATGTATTTTTCCGAACAAGATTTGCTTATGCAACACTGTAGGCTATCCATTCAATTTGAATGTTTTCATCGAAAAAGTGACATATTATTTCAAAATAAAAAAAGAACAAATAATAATTTTAAAATTGTTGGCATTTAATAAATAAATTTATACAATTAAAACATTAAGTTTGTATATTTAATGTTTAAATTAAAAAAAAATAATTTTATTTCCTTTATATGACAAGATTTGTTCGAAAATTCTAATTTCAAAAACGAGTAAGCTCAGTGGAAACACCTCCAATATCATTAATTTTGACGCTATGCAAGAAATTAACAATAACAACACAATAGAATATTAAACCTTTTCCTCTAGAATTTCCCTTTTCTTTATTTCCTCAACCTACACAGTGCTCAAACTTTCACAAATCTTCCCAAATTTTAGGATTTTTCTCCGATCAACAAAATCTATAACATACCTAAAGGAGCTCCCTGAGATATACGTTTTATTTTTGTATATCATTACAAGGAGGAAAAACTATGTTCGCGAAGATTACTTGAGCTCTGTTATAGTATATTGAGCAAACTCACAAATTGATATTTGTTATTTATCTTCGAGGGACCGGTTTAAATACACAAACACTAAACGCAATGCTTACACTAATCTTCACAGAAACACAACTACCTTAAACTATCTTATTTTAATATTAATATTGACGTTATATATTTTTTCCTTTGATTGTCATAATTTAAATTATAATTAACACGACAGTTAGATCTCTTATTCCTCTCCTGTTAGATCATGGGGGGCAAAAGGGATACCAGAACAAAAGATTTACGTTATCCGGTTGAATTTTAAAGATTCAAAAATCTAATTTGCCATTGTCACAGCTATGGATCTCAAGTTGAATTCACCAATAGCTTTGAATTTTCTTATATTGGCTATTCTCATGGGATTTCACAAAAAATATAGTAATAAATGGGTTGGTTACCTGGCTACTCTCTGTTGTGTGGTAATGATTGGGTTGTTTATCTTCGCCCAAGATGGTCCAGAGTTCGTAGCCAGCTATGTTATAAAAATATTCCTATTCAGTATTGTCTTTTCATTCTTTATTTACTCACGTTTTAATTATTATTATTTTATGTTCACCTAATTACTGGTTTTAATACAGGTTATCACAAACTAACATTCAAAAATAATTGTTTACCACACAAATTTAAACTTCTTACAGACAATCTTGTTTCGCTAATGAAATGCAAATGTTTACTTGTTTGTTTAAATATTCTTTATTTGCCCAATTTCGCGGTTATACATATATCTATATTCCAGTATAAACGATACTACACGGAACAGCTGACATACACACAAACACGTAAACCAAAAAAAAAAAAAAACAAGAAGAAGAACAAAAAAATTACAATGCATTCTGTTTTATTTTATTTTTTTTTTAATTTTTGCAATTAAATACATTTTCTTTTAACATATCTGGTCAACAACGATAAATACCCTGTAAGTATACACAATCTATGTAAACGTCCTTTTTTAATCATGTTTTTCTTCCAGTATTTTAACATAAATTAATATCCACCCCTAAAATCTAAACAAACAAGCAAGCGGAACAAAACAAAGCTTTATCAATCAAACGGACGGACAAGGAACACAATTAAGGAGCAGGAACCCAATTAAACATATATAGAGTAACCTCAACATAAAAAAACAGCATTACAAAAAGAACAAACTTAAAATAACCCCGGAATCAAACTAACAAATAAATCACAATATAAACATCTCTACAGCTAAACAAGTGCCAGTTTTTATTTTATAGAATCTGGGTCTGACCCACCCGCAACAAAACGCAGAGAGAAAATCTTGCCCGCGTTGGCAAGCACCTCATCAGCTGCATAAGCCTTAGCTGGTACGCCAGCAAACACACCTGCCGCGGGCACCAAGCAGTGACCCCTGCGATTTCTGGACAGGTTTGATCGTCGAACTCGATGTCGGGTCCAACTAATGCTCCCTCAACCGCCATCACGGCTAACGAAAGCCCCCCTAGTCACAAAGATCCATCTAGGAAGACTTTGCGTCTAGTCGAGCGGCTTGGAATTAAGTCGGTCGATACACTCACCACGGACGAAAAAGTGTCCCTAGATTGGGCTAAAGCTACTGGCTAGTGGCTCAGCCGGAATTTTCTGACCCTCCTACAACCTCAGCGGACCAAACTACATCCGCAGAGCCTAAACGGCAGCGATCGGAGGAATAACATGCTCTTCAGACAGTCCCACAGCCGAAGACTAAATATCAGAAGCAATTCGAGACTCGTATAGTCAACAGACCCTACAGCGAAGTTGCTAAAAATCCGCTAGTTAGGGCCATTGTTGACAAAAGTGTCAATCACGGAGCTATCTCCTAGAACAAATGGGTGATAATTCGTCAAAAAATGCTGGAGGTGTATTGGAAAATTCGTAAGGAGAATCCCGGTCCATCTCCGTCCATCCATCCATCTCTGGTCCATTATAATACTAGCTGGTACCAAGGCCACATAAAATTGCGCCGGGCAAGTGTGGCCCGGCGCGAAACTTGATGTGATCCCGGTCAGTGAGATTACTCGCAGGCCGAGATCAATCACGGTCATCCTGGCGGAACCATACGAACCAGAGGCGGATTTAGCGTACCTTCAGAGTGGAAACCCTGACCTACCTACCAATAACTGGAAGGTAGTCAAGGTCTCCGAACCTGAAGATGCAAAGAGAAAGGCGGTCGTGGTCCTTAATAAGGAATCGTAGCCCTTACTCCGAGAGAAGCAAGGCAAAGTATACTACGGATTTGATAGTATCAACCTGCGTGTTTACCGGGATGACGACAAACTAGACCCCAAAACGGTAAGCACGGACAGAGGAAAATTAGACGATGCTACTAACTCTGACGACCAAATGGACGCTCAATCAAACACGAACTTGCTTGAGAATCTATTTGATAGTCAGGGCGAAGTGATTGACGAAGACGAGCTTCTGAAAACCGACCTAGAAGAAAGGCTATAAATTATTATACGCAAAAGGCACAGGTAACATTATATCTTGTATACTTGGAATCCACAATGTGGATCCTCTCCTGCTATATGGCGCCAAAATATCTGGCTACTGAGGATATTTCAAGCTTGTCTTAAATGGTCCTACGTACCGGATCAATGGACCAAATGCAATGTGACGTTTATTCCCAAAGGAGGGAAAACAACGCATACCAAAGAAAAACATTATAGGCCCATAAGCCTATCATCGATTCTGCTCAAAACTCTAGAGAGAATTATTGACGACCACATCAGAACGCTGATTAGTGGGACACATAGAAAAATCCCTAGAATTCGGAGAATACACGTTAGTGGCCTTTCTGGACATAGAAGGAGCCTTTAACAATGTAAAACCCGACATCATCATATTAGCTCTAGAAGGGCTTGGTATTGATTCATCATCGACTAGGTTCATAAAAGACCATCTTTAATATAGGATTATCCGTTCTAACATGGGAATGGCACTTATCCAAAGAATGGCAATTAGGGGTACACCTCAAGCTGGAGTCCTATCACCACTTTTATGGAATGTAGCCATAAACAGCCTACTCAGGAAATTAGACACCCCAAGATATAAGACTGTTGCATGCACGGATGACGTTGCAGTAGCAGTATCAATGTTCCATCTGAACACGATATCACAAAGACTCGAAACAGCACTCAATTCACTAAGTCAATGGAGCGTTGACAGTAGCTTGAGTGTAAACCCTAGTAAAACCGAACTGGTACTCTATACTACGAAATACAAGATCGATAATTTTGACCTTCCCCGACTAAACAGGATCGTACTCTCACTTTCAGATAGTGCGAAATTCCTAGGGGTGATACAATATACATCTGTAGGAAGGCCATAGGCAAGAGATGGGGACTAAACCTGTGTTCATGAAGCGGTTATTAAACCTATTCTCTTTTACGGGGCGGTTTTCTGGTGGAAAGCACTTGAAAAAAACTACAACTGTTTACTTCTTGACAATTTTCTAAGGAGTATTGCGATCCTTATAACAGGAACACTGAGAACAACATCCACAAAATCTCTATTCGCATTGCTAAATTGGATCCCTACTGATCTGGTAACCTGGAAACTAGCACTGCCCTCAGACTCAATGCTATAGATGCATGGACATATAGGCCATACGGCCATGCATGTATTATAGAGGAGTCATCTTTTCTCCCATTAATATTGACTACTGCACAACCAAACCTTTCCTCCACAGAGATTTTGGCTACACTATCTCCGAAAACTCTGCACCGGAGGAAAATAGCTCCCCAAGAATCCTCTTGGTATATACGGACGGTTCTAAGAAAGGGGAACGATAAGGAGGTGGCATTTTCATTCCTGAATTTGGGACTAGGATACATTTTAGGATACAGAATAATTGTAGTACAGGCTGAACTATCAGCCATAAAAAGAGCAGCAAATTGGCTTTGGTAGTACAGAATATCAAACAGAGATATTAAAATTTGTACCGATATATACTACATCCAAACTAGTCCAGGAATGCCGGGCATCCTTAAACAGGATGGCAAGACATTCAACAATCGTGCTCAAATGGTTACGGGGACACGGGGATTTGATTGGTAACTGTATTGTTGATGAATTAGCGAAAATAGGAGCCTCAATGTTCGATAGTTACATAGACATCTTTTGCGACATACCGCTAAAAGCTTAAAAAAATCAAATAGATGAAAAGTTCTATGAACTCTCCCAGACACGATGGCGTAATGAACCAACTTGCATGAGCACCAGGAAGATATGGCCAAGTTTGGACTGTAATCGCACGTCATAACTTCTGCAACTAAACCGTCCTCACATCAACAATCTCGTCGCTGTCATTACGGGACATAGCTCATTTGGAAACTATGCAAGAAGACTTAGTATATATAGAGGCCACAACGACTTCTGTAGAAGTTGTCAAGACAAGGAGGAGGAAGAATCTATTGAACATCTTCTCTGTCACTGCCCTGTGCTAGCACACATTCGATTCGTATATCTAGGAAAGCGACTATTTGACGATTTGTCAAAGCTATCCAGGCTAAGACTGGATAATATTAATCCCTTTTTCTGACACAGTAATTGGTTTTTAAGACCACCAAGCCATACTTGACCAAGGCAATTTTTAGTCCCAAGGACAAAACCTTCTATCTCCTCCTCTACTTACTCTACACCTCTTTTATGACTCAACCCTAACTCAACCTCAACGGTGCTAAAGCAAGGTCTTGGCAAGGTATACCTAGCATCTGTCTACCTGCCTTTCGATTCTCCGACACTACCACCAACGTCGGAGCTGATGAAACTGGTGGAAGAGGCACAAAGGTGAAATAAGAAAATTGTAATAGGTTGTGATGCCAACTCCCACCATGTAGCTTGGGGTAGTACAAACACCAATCGCAAAGGACAAGCCCTCATGGATTTCCTTAATACTAAAGACTTGATCACATCAAACTTATGTTATAAAGCTACCTTCGTCAATAAAACCAGAGAAGAAGTATTAGATATAACTATATGTTCAGAAGAGCTTATAAACGAAATTCAGGATTGGAGAGTTTGGAAGAGCACTCCTTTTCTGACCATCGATACATAAGATTCAAAATACTACGGCCGCCACTAAAGCCGATGAAGTTTCGGAATAAGTCTAAAACTAATTGGACAATGTTCGGTTCCTTACTAAAGAACCGTTTACGTCAGAACACTTTTCAATGTCAAAATAAAGAGGATATAGACGCCAAAGTAGAAATGCTCACCAGTGCCTTGGTTGAATCGTTCGAGGACAGCTGCCCTCTGCGATAGCGGAGATCTTCCCAGGAGAAACCCTGGGTAACCGGGGAGAGCGTAAATGACGTATTGGAGATAAAAAATTCCTATCCAAAACTCATGTCCAACCGGAATCTATGATCGATGACATAGGCAGGAGGATATGGAGGAGACAATGAAACTCCTAACTCTCATTTCCCACCGGTACACAGTGGGAGAAATGGCCAATCTGGTGTCGCTTTAAGAAAATTTTAAATTTGAGAATTCTGAAATTTTTTTTAATTTTCTGGTAACTAAGAAACCAAGTGATTTTTGATTTTTTTTATTTCATTTTACTCGCAATATTCACACATTAGTGAGCTTTCAAATTTTGCATATTTTTTAGCAATTGAATTCATTATTTTTACACTTTTTTACAGTTTAAGTTTGATTACACATAAAATCTTAAGTTTAGATTTTTTATTTGGATTAGTGGTTTAATTGAAGTTATTGGGAATCTATTAAGGGAAAAAATTGGTTTGTGGCCTCTGCTTGTACGGGTTAGTTCTGAATTGTGGTACACAAAATGACCTTTGTAGGAGAGTGTTTTATTATGTGTAACATAATCTTCTGTTGAATAAAAGTTGGGTGGATTCGACAAGATTCGCTCTATCGTTTAGTTTATTAGTTTTTTTGGTCTGTTTTCTATGTCAAGTAAGAAAATTAGCTGCAACTTTTTGCAACTTTTTGACTTATCACGTTTTTTAATGAGTGTTCCAAATGAAAAAACGCACACTTTTTTCATTTGGTACAGTGAACCAGTACCAACAAAAAAACTTTTAACAGCCATACATGACACTATTCTGCTGAAGGATGAAGTCTATTGAGAATTGTTCAAATCGGCCCATTATTTTACCTAGCCCCCATACAAACGGACATCTAGAATATGGTTTTTAGCTCATAATTTTTTTAAAGACGCTAGTATCTCTACAAAAGTCGTTACAAATAAATTATATATAAGCCTAAATAACATTGTCCATTTCCATAATGATCGGACCACATTTGACCCTACCCCCCATACAAAGTCCCTTCATAAAATGACTGAAATATCCATAATTCCCATATAAATACTAGTGTATCGATTATATTTAGCAAAAATAACTTTAATATAAACATAAATACCCCCACCAAATGTAATGAAGATTGGCCTATGTTTGACCCTAGTCCCCATATATGGCCTTTTTCAAAAAATAAATTGTACACCATTAAATTGCCTTAATATTTAGGAATTAACGTAGAATTTAACGTAAATGCTTTAAAAATAAAAAATAAACCACGTTTTAAATATTAAAATACAAAAATAAAATAAAAAATAGTAATAGTTTCGGTGCATACTGGCTGTAGGGTATAAGTCCAAATATCAATAAATATAACTTAAAATGTCTAAAACATGATATCGTTTTCAAAAAGTGTTCAAATCGAATGAAATACAAAAATTATAAACATATTACTACTATTAAATATATGAACAACCGAGGGTGACCGATACAACACTTTATGGCGCACCCTGTACGAAAGTGGCATGTCCCAAAAAGACCATGTCCTTGGCTATAATTTCACTGAACATTTCTAATAGATCAGATCACTATTTATAAAGATATAAATAAAGATCCACCAGATTGACCATTTCTCCCACTGTGCGGTATATCGAATAACATAGATGAACCGATATTGGAGGAAGAGGAGGCTAACACGGTAATTGTAATTACATCTGATATGATTAAAGGGGCAATCAAGAGCTTTGCTCCCTATAAAGCTGCAGGGCCGGATGGCATTTTCCCGGCACTCTTACAGATGGAGGCGGGACTGGTTTCCGTACATCTGTCTCAGATATTCACTGCATGCTTGAAATTCACATATACACCCATTAAATTGCAAGATGCAAGGGTCATATTTATACCTAAACCAGGGAAACCTAGCTATGCGACACCTAAGTCTTATCGGGCGATAAGTCTTACGTCCTTCCTACTTAAAACTCTGGAACAGATAGTCGATAGTATGGTTAAAAGCAGTATACCCGACAAAGACCTAAAATTTAAGCAGCATGCTTATGTAAAGGGACGATCGGTGGAAACCGCTTTAAACGAAGTTGTCCACTACATAGGTGCATCTTTTGATAGCAAACTATATACACTAACAGTATGCATTGACATTGGAGGCTCTTTCAACAACGTGCACACTGATACTCTTATCCAATACCTAGACCAGTTTTATGTTGACCGGGTGCTCCGTAACTGGATCAATCATATGCTAAGCAACAGATGGATAAGCTGCGAGATGTACGATATAACAATCAGGGCCCTAACCGAGGAAGAACTTAGACCTGTCTATTATGCAGACGATTACTTTTAAAGGGAAAGGATCAAAATTACTTGTGTAGAAGAGCTGAGGAGGCTCTGAATACGGCCTTGAGCTGGGCTCAACCGAGAGGCCTCAATGTTAACCCGGCAAAAACGGAAATCTGTCTTTTCACAAGAAAGACAAAAATTTCTACGTACACTGAACTTTGCTTCCTGGGCAAGAAGATACCAGTGACAGACAAAGTTAAGTACTTAGGTGTAATTCTCGACCGGAAATTAAAATGGAGACACCACATAGAGGATAGGATCAACAAGGCACATCGGTGCTGGGCGATATGTAGGAGAACTATAGGCATGAAATGGGGTCTTAGTCCTACTATGACAAATTGGCTTTATAAAAGTGTAATTAGACCAATTCTAGCTTATGCTTCAATAATCTGGTGGACTGCTTTAGACAAAAAGTGCAATTTCTACTACTACTACTACAGGGAGTTCAGCGTACACGCTGCTTGGGTATAAGTGGTGCCATGTGTACTACTTCAACCAAGGCTCTGGAAACGTTACTAGATATTCCACCCATTGAAACATATTTATGATATGAGGCGGCGCTTGCAGCCGAACGGCTGATTACTTTAGGCAAACTGGCCAGAAGCGGTTATAGGACACGTCATCAATGTATACTGGACACATTGGAAGGTTATACACAATCATCGGACGTGCCTGATCGTATACCAGACACAGAATATGTCGGAAACTTTGAAACGCTGATCCCAGATAGAATGTCTTGGTCAAGTGGAACATTAGAGCAAATACCAGTAGGAATCCGTTGTTACACGCTTCCAGGCAGAAGTACGAGCAATAACGGAATGCGTAAATTGGATTAGAATAAATATGGCGCCCACAGTGCTTAATATATTTACCGACAGCCAGAAGGCAATTAGGGCGATATCAGGTAGAACTAAATCTAAGACCTATTGGATTGTAAGAAAGCTTTAACTGAATACTCTCCCAGAGGTAATGATCACATCATATGGGTACCAGCCCACTCGGGAGTAGTCGGTAACGAAAGGGCGAATGTATAGCTTTAAAGGGAAGGGAGCTCGAGGCAGTTATCCTGACAAAACCTGAACTAAAAATGTGGGTGAGAGAATCCCATAAGGCCTCTTGGAATAATGAAACAGTGGGTAGAACCACGAAGATCCTATGGGGTGACCCTGATGAGAGCAAGACGAAAAATCTCCTCAAAATGAGCAAGTCTGAAGTTAGTATGATCGTACGTATTCTGAGTGGACACACAGGATTACGAGCACATCTATGCAAAATTGGACGTGCAGATTCAGACGAATGTAGAGCATGTGGAGAGGACAGTGAAACTCTGGAGCACTTTCTTTACCACTGCCAGGCATTCGTCGAAGTTAGATCCAAGTATCTGGGAAGTGATGTTCTTCCGGAAATAACATTCCTGACTAACACTGATTGGAAGATTCTTAGGAATTACGTTCAGGAAACTGAGTTTCTGAACAGTGAAAAATAATTCATACAGTTCCCTTTTTTTCAACAGGCCCGATAGTGGCCTAGGTGTATTTCTTCGGATTTGATGTAGTATACATCCTCCAATCAACCTACCTACCTACCTACGAAACGCTTTAAGCTATAATCCTCAAATTTTGCACTAACAAATCTGTCGGATTAGAAATGGGGGCGTGGCACCTCCCATATGAATAAAATAAAAAATCGTATATATGGAAAAGTATAAGAGCTAAAATCCTAAAAGTTTGTACGGACAATATCCATATAAACAATTTGAAGAAAAAATGGGAGAACTAGAAATAGGGGGCATGACACCTCCCTTATGAATTAAATACAAAAAAGTGAATATCTGGATAACGCTTAGATCTAGAATTCTTGTGAACATTTAGGTAATAAATTGGCGAATTAGCAACAGGGGGCGTGGCACATCTCATATGAATTAAATACAAAAAATTCTAATTTATTTATGTGGGACGTCATTGGAGCTAGAATCCTCAAATTTTGCACGAACTACTTTGTCATTCATGTTAACATTTCATGGTAAAATTGGTGGACTAGCAATAAGGGGTGTGGCACCCCTCATATGAATTAAACACACAAATTCGTACATCAAGGAAATTATTAGAGCTAGAATCCTCAAATTTTGCACGAACAACTTTTCATCCATGTAAACATTTGGGTAAAAATAGGAGGATTATAAATAGGGGGCGTGGCACTTCCCATATGAGTTAAATACAAAAAATCGTATGTCTAGGAAAGCATTGCAGCTAGAATTTTTTTATGAGCAATGGAAAATTTTCACATCCATATAAATATTTAAGAAAATGAATGTACGAAGCATAAATAATGGTCGTGATACAAAGTTAAAAGTGTGTATAATTATAGTGAGAAGTAAATATGAAAGTTAAAGAGATTTTTATTTATATTGCTTTTAGGGTAGCACACTGGGTATAGATAGTAGTTATTATATTTATTAATTTTTTTCACAAGCTTATTTAATTTGAATATATTTTTGAATAAAATAATACAAAAAATTCAGTCTAAAATTATTTTTCAAATGTTGCTAATTGACAAAGTTGTTCGTGCAAAAATTAAGAATTCTAGATCTAAGCGTTTTCCAAATATTCACATTTTTTATTTAATTCATAAGGTAGGTGTCACGCCCCTATTTCTAGTCCTCCCATTTTTCTTCAAATTGTTTATATGGATTTCAATGTTGTCTGTACAAACTTTTAGGATTCTAGCTCTTATACTTTCCCAGATATAAGATTTTTTTTATATTTTATTCCGCCAATTTAATACCCAAATGTTCATAAGAATGACAAATTTGTAAGTGAAAAATTTGAGGATTCTAGCTTGAAGCGTTTCCTAAATATAAAAATCTTTGTATTTAATTCATATGGGAGGTGCCACGCCCCCTAATGCTAGTTCTCCCATTTTTCCTTAAAATATTCACATGGATGTCAAAATTGTCCATACAAATTTTGAGGTCTCTAGTACCATACTCCGAGATATTCGACTTTTAAGGAAGTGGGCGTGGCACCTCTCCCACTTGCAATTTAAAAATAAACAGGAACATACTGTGAAAATTTCAAGAAGATCGCTTCAGTGGTTTAGCCTCCTATAAGGTACAAACAAATAAACAAACATACATTGATTTTTATATATTTTTATTATTATAGATAGAAGAAGAAGATATTAGGATTGACAATTATTTTTTGTTGTGGTAGAATATTAATTTACAAGCAGAGTTATATTTTTTTGTATTGAAAATTTAAACAAATTATATGCATTTTTATAAAACTCTATATATCTGGGGAAAAATTTAAATGCTCAAATACATGTACATTTTTGTTACTAATACAAATTTACTTTTTCACTAACACATGCATAGAATTAGGTACTGCTGTCCAGTGTACACCTAAAAAGGTAGCCTCGTCGCTACTTTTTTATTTTGAAATAATCCTATCTGTCAAATAAACACAAAAATATAAGTTTTTAGCAAATATTTTAAATTTTAACTATTAATATATTAAATTAATTAAACGTGGAATGCCTGAAAATCATATCTATTGGGGAGACAAATTTTGTGATAAAAAAAATGAAAATGTCAACAAATTACGACAAATTGTAATGGCAATGCCGTATCGGCACTAGAATTGATCGAAGAAGAGAAATTGTGACTTGCAATTCAGTGGAGGCTCGTACATGTTTCAGGTTCCCCATAACATTATTAGATTAACATTTTTGTAACACAGCATGTTGGAAAATCGGGTTTTTTGCTGGACCCGCATATGAATTCGATATTGGTGACGATTTAGCTGGGTTGTATGCAGCATGAACTTCTTGAAAAAAAATTCTTCTTTATTAATTTTATTTATGCTTTCTTAAAATACGCTTCATATTTTAATTTTTTTTTCATATTTTAATTTTTTATTTCAAATAAAGGTATGGGTATACACAAGATGTATTAATTTACAGGTGAATTCAATAAGGCAGCTGACTATTTTGTTTTATATTTTCTAACTGTCAAAGTTTGTATATTTATTTTTGTTTATTCTAAATTGTTTTTGTTAGAAAAAATGCAAAAATATGTGTTTTTTATAATTCGCCAACATTTTATGCACAAAAAATTGTAAAAAAAGGTTAAAACCATCTATCCGGCAAAATACGGATGAAGTTGATAGTACAAATACTATTTCGCAGCACTTTAAAACAAAAGGATGCAAGTGTACAAGATGTCGAAGTGATTTACGAAAACAGCTTGCCCTTATTTCACGGTGGTACTTTTGCAACTACATAGTGAGCTCATTAGATGACTCACCACCGCCCTTTTGTGCTTCTTACACTCAGGCAATTTTTGTACATGGTTCCTCCGGTCCATATACATAGAAGAACTTTGCGCAAGTACTCGAGCTATCTAATCTCTGACTATTGCTGCATTGTTGCTTAACTTCCGAGATGCAAAAAGATCTCTTCCGTTTACAACCACGCAGAAAAACATCCGACACACTCAATCTAGGTATACGGGTAAGGTCCACAGACCTCTACATTAATCCCGTATCATATACACTTTACACCAACTCATTTCCCACGATCACTCCTCTGTGGGGTATCTGTTATATTCGGCAACAGCTCCGAACTTATCCCGAATTATAGACTTTACCGTGCATCAGTTTTTTAACCGACATTCCCTTCCCACGAATTTTTAAACCACAGCCAACACGTGCACCCCTGTTCCTATGGTTCTCTGATTCGACCCCATGTCGAATCATTCCAAGGAAAGGCCGAGGACATGTATGCATGTATTTTATGTTAACAAGTATATTCGTATTTTATAATTTTCCTTTTAATATAAGGAAAAATTCAAATTGAATTGTTTTTTTAGTTTTATTTTTGACATTTAGAAAATATTTTTACAAAAACAAAATACATGTTGTTTTTGCTTAGTTGTATTAGTTGTATTTGTATTATTGTATATAGGACTACCTGTAAATGATTATGCCATGGTTTACATATGAATGAATGTGGTTGCTTTATTTTATACACAAATTTCAAATCTCCTTGTCAGATTGTTAATCAAATTGAAATATATATAAATTGCAACAACCTTCTATTACTTATAGCACACTTTACCCTTTTTAAATTACAATTGTTCAATTCACAATCAAGTTGTATATTGTACCTACTAAAGTGTAGTAACAGTGATTGTGAACAGATCTTTGCAGCACGTCATAAGTTTGTGTTCTCAATGAAAAAAAAACAAAACAATCAAAACAAATATAGATAACAATGTCAAAAGATAAAACAATCAAAAAATATTAAATTAATTAAACATGCGAAATAAACCAAATTAATTTCTTTGAATTTTCAATTCTTTTATTTTCTTTATTCCACATTTTAAACTAATAAATAAACTGTTTTTAATAAAATTGTAGTTTTTTTGTTTTGGTAAACAGCTGTTTGTTTTTGATTTCAGTGTTACCACTTTATTGTTTTTTGTGCTAAAATCGTTTGAATTTTTTGTTTATATGTTGAAATAAACAACTGGCAACACTAAACTTTCTTACAACATTCGAAAAATATATAAAAAATTGTCGTAGGAGTTGTATAGAGCTTTTGCATAGAAAATACCAACAACATTGTTATGACTATTGTAGCAGCTGCTGACATACAACGCTACAACATCGATTGTGAATTGAACAAATATCATCCCATTTTCTCAAGATATTCAAGATATACATCAAATGAAAGTCTTTTCAAAAATTTTTTAATATTTATCGGTACCGTTTTTTCGATGGGTTTGTGAAATAACGACACTTTTATAAAAAACTCTATATAAAAATTGTTTTTGTGGGATTGCTTTTCAAATGGGTAATAAATTGCGTCATATCGACGCCTCCATTCTATAACGTTCTATGTCAAAAAAGTAAGTTTTGAGTTATGAGCTCTCAAAGTTTTCACCCGATATCTCATAAACTATATACGACACGCCATTGGTTCTTTCATATTATCAGTAGAATTTTTATAGTATTTTCTGAATTTTCTAATTTCAGTTGGACCATAGGTAAAAAAACAGAATGTTTTAGTACGAAGAAAATGTTAGTTATTGGTGGTCTAAGTTGTTTGTTTCCTAATTTGCATCATCTTGATTTGTATGTTTATGACACTTCTGGAATACAGTTTGAAGTGTGTTCACATTAATGTTGTATTTTATTCATCTGGAAGTGTGGATTGTAGTCACTTCTGGACGATTGTCAGACGAGAGCACACATTTTACAAAAACAAAATACATTAATTTCTAGTTTTCGCCGTCTGGAAGTATACTTTTAGGTTACTTCCGGATGATAGTAAGAAGAGCACAAAAGCAAAAAAATATAACAAATACTCCATTTTTTAGCGCGAATGCGAAAAAAAAATAAAAATAAATAATGCAGAAATTTTCAGTTCAGTGATGTTTTGTCCAGTCATGTTCAGTTTTAATTATTCATTGTAAAATTTAAATGAGTTATTGAATTTAATGTTCATAGAAAAATAGTGTAATTAATATATTGTGAATCATAAGTAACAAAAAAAATATGACAGTGTTGTGTTAAAAGTCAACTGTTAATAAACATTTAAGAAGGTTTTGTTAATTAGCGAAGTTTATTAAATATATACCAAAAAGTAATTATCTTCAAGGATTATATAAATAAAATTAAAAAGTAAGTTGTCATATTTTACATTAAAATACTATTTTAGGAATAAGTTAACAACTATAAACGGCTTCCATTTCCATTATTTTTAAACGAAGTCTAATATGTTTAATTAAAAATGTTTTTATATTAAATTTCGTCTCTCTCTTAATTGGTTTAGGAGTTATAAGCATTTAAAGACTTTTTCAAGTTGTACGTTTCGGCTTTCATTTAATGAACATTGCATTTTTAACCTACTTAGATTCATTTGAGTTAAATCTTAACTTTCAATATTTTGTAAACTATTTGCGCGTTTAGGTCCTGTTTCTAGATTACGTATGATCACTTTGATTTTGTTTGTATTTCATTATTGTAACAAAAAAAATACATTAAAATTTTACTTAAAGTATTTAAACGCTAGCTGGAATCATTATATTCAAATTAATACTACTGTTTTATACATACATTATTTTTTGACTTGGGTCACTTGACACGAAATTGATCATATAAGATATTTAATATTAAAATCAAATATTTTTAAAACCACCTTTTTTAAATACAATTTTATTAACTTTCATATAGCTTTGGATTTAATTATTCTAATTATAGTCCTTTACTAATATTCTTAAGTTTTTGATAGTGTATAACTCCTTAATTGGAAGAGAGCAAACAAAAAATAGTATTACAGTACTAGTGTCAAAAGCAATATCCCGTTTAGGGTCGTTAAGGTGTTTCTATCGTTAGTGACTGTAAAAATAATCCATGACTTAGTAATTTCAGATCTTTATAGACGGTTTAATTCCAAGTTATTTAAAAAATGTTCATGAAAGGTAATGTTTTTAATGATTCAAAACAATAAATAAATAAATAAATTAATTTGTAATTATTTTATTTTATCTAGAAAGCAGTAGCTAATATTGTACCCCCTATTAAAATACTTCTAACCGAATTAAAATATAAAAAAGGGATCTGGTAAGTTATATATGTCTTATTTCATCACGCGGTTCCATTAAAAATGTCGATTATTTGCAGAAAATGTAAAAAATTCGGTGGGAAATATATTGATCATAAGAGAATCATATTTTTATTGCTTCATAAAGTATAACAGGTAATTTCAATAAATACAAAAGTATGTATATTAAATATTAATTATAACATTATTTTTGTTTATTTCGTTGAAGGATTAATGCGTTCCAAAATATAACTCTTACAATTTGATGGATTGATCATAAAATTTATGAAGAATTACAAAAATATGTTAGAGTCCAACGTTTTACAATTTTTGAAAGTATACCAGTCAACAGTTGGAATATTAATACAGATTTCCTGAAAATTATCTTATTATAAGGTAATAATTCTAAATTTTTGATTTAAAATTTTTGTTTGTTTTGAAACAAAATATCCAATACGGGGTATCGTTTAAAAGGTATTTTAAAGCAGCGTCCAATGATGTATTAATCATAAAAAAACGTCTGCTTATAATTGTCATATTCCAAAATATTTAAAATTGTTAGGTTTTTCACTAAGAAAAATAAAATGTATGCACAATTTTGCAAATTAGACTTGGCTTCAGAAAGCCTTTCAAATGATACCACATACTGTATATATTGTTTAAGAAATGCTGTATAATTTAAAAAAAATAACTAAAAAGGTAACCGGTTCAGCTCACGAACGGCCATCGATAGACTAGAAATATTTTGGGAACCATTATAAAACATAACAAAGATTTTTTGAAGCTGGGTAAAATATTGAATTTTTTCTTTAAAACTGTCCAACTTACGAATGGACAACACTTAACCGAAAATATTTTGGGTAACATCATATTACATAACAGCGAATATTTTGAGGTGGGTAACTCAAGCACCATTTTTTGTGAGTTGGTCTAATGTACATATATTACTTTTTTTAGATTAGTTGTTAAATCTATTATTTTTTCTACTATTTTAATTTAAATTATTTCAATAAAAACTATAAAATTTCATTTTATTTAGATTTATTTTTATAGATTTTATTTTGGTGAGTATACAAATAGAAGAAGAGAAAACTCATCTTCTAGAAGAAGAGAATACTCATCTTCTAGAAGAAGAGAATACTCTTCTTCTAGAAGGAGAGAAAACTCATCTTCTAGAAGAAGAGAAAACTCATCTTCTAGAAGATAAGATAGGAACACTTCTAGATGATACTATGTAGTCACTTCAAGAAGTGACTTCCTAGTTACATCTAGAAGAGTCTTTGGCAATACCTTACTTCCAAGAGTCATCTAGAAGTTTCTTCTGCGGGTCTTCCAGAAGTATCTTACACGTTACTCATAGACGTTCCCCAGCTCGGCATCAGTTCTTCCCGACTGGTGACAAGAATTCTTATACCTCCGCAACATCGCTGGCGAGCTTTTAGCACGTTTGGAAGTTTCATACGGGTAACTTCCGCAATAGAAAATGTTTGTAGGGTGATTCCATCAACAATGACAGCAAAATGACCGGTCAAATGACTGTTACTGTGTTACAGAGTTGTATTTTTCGTATTTACAAATTAATTGTTTGCGAAAACCAAAGATCAAGAAGCGAATAATTAAAAATTGTTACAAAGTCTTTTAATTGTTAAAAATAAAGTGAATTATTAAAAATTTAATTTTTAAAAAGTGCAGGAAGTGAATCAGAATATACACAATTCGGAGTTTAATCAATAAATGGTAACATAAATATGTATTTATGATTTTTATATTTCGATATTTATGCATACTTATGTATTTCCTTGCAGACAACTTATTTCCTCAAGTTAGGAGCATCAGAGGACTTAAGATTCTGCGTCATATGTAAAATGGCGAAAAGATTAGTAATTTATTTATAATATTTATAATATTATTAAAATTGACAATATAAAGTACTGCTCAAAAATATAGCGCACCTTGTATTAGGTTTTTATTCTTTTTATATTATTACAATTAATTAAGTTAGAAAAAAATGATTGATGACAAATTCAAGAACGAAGTCCAGTTTATGTAATAAGTATCAAAATTCGGCGTAAGACGGCAAAATAACGGTAATAGGGCTTTTTATACAAAACTAACCATAAAAAACTGTTTCATAATTATAGCGCACTCTTTGAAAAAAGTTGAAACAATATTGAAAAATGTTAATAAATTTTGAAAAATTGCAACTCATTGTTATGAAAGGACAGTTGTCTATGCTTCTAAATGCTATTTAATTTGAAGTGGCAAATTTTAAGCAGTTGTTTTTGGTTATTTTTGCTGATATGTGTCTTGTAGTACTGGTAAATTTCTTTATGTCAAAATATGCCCCTAATTGGTCAATAGTCCAATTTTTTTAATGAGGATTATATCTAGTGACATTGTAGATAACCTTCAAATGACATTTTCAAATTTTTTTAACAGGTAAACAACAATCTGACCCTCTAACATGGGTCACTTTTTGGCAGATTTAAGGTTGTGATGATACAAATTATAATAATTTTATCAAATTTCACTATAAAACCTTAAAAAACTTGCTTATAATGTTTAATCTTAATTTATGGAATAATAACACATCATTACTGTGATCTGAATATGCTTAATTCTACTCAAACTAAATCTCATATATAATATAAAAAATTTAAGAACTAATCCGTTAATATCTAATATCGTATTACATCGATTTGATAATGAATTTGTATAATAATTAAATAAAATAATAGTTTTCGTTCGGATTGACCTCTATTTTCCATTTTCTGCAAATAAAATTTCCATTTATTGAAAATACAATTACCATTTAAAAGAATTTTAAAGACATTTTTCTTGGTGGTGTTTCAGTTAGCACAGGTGCATGTCTTAGCATGCTTTCTCTTGGCCAATTATCTTTTTTTAAGGATATGAAAATACTAGGATCACAAAATTTTAACCTTTTGTAGAAAATATTATCATATTTTTGTGCAGCGTTGCCAATTTAGTGCGTTTGGCGCTAGATTTAGCGCCTTTTAACAACACAAAAGTCGGATTTTTTACTCTTAGCGCTTTTTTGGAAAAAGGCGCTGAATCAGCGCGTTTTACCTATTTTGTTTTTGAAGAAATGAAATATCTTTTTAATAACATAAAATTACTCTAGTGGAGCAATATAAATAAACAGAATAATTTTGGACAGTAGTTACATAAATATTTAAAAAAACTAAAATAAGAAATATTCACCAATAGAAGATAAATTTGTGTTCTCTTTAAATTTTCATTCTCTTCGAGGGGAAAATTGATTTCGAGAATTGAATTGATTATAAAATTATATAAAAAATTCAAAATGTTGATTCATAAAAGTTTTCTGTTTTTTTTTTTTTTTTTTTTTGATAATTTCACTGCGAAGGAAACAATTCCTTGATTACTTATTTTTTCACAAAGTTTTGCCTGTTGGTATTTTTGGAAATTAAGGGTTTAAATGCAAATTTATTATGGGAAATTTTGCAAAAATCGCTTTGACTAGTTATTGAGATCTTGAGGTGGTTGGAAGAGTCATTGAATAAGAAAATCGAACATACATACTTAATTAATGGCATGCTTTGGATTTGGACATAGAGTCATGAAATTTTAACAGTGGATGTGTTTTTGGTTATGTAGATCCACTAAGGAGGGATTTTTGGAAATGGTTTTCTTACTTATCTTACATAATATTAGTGATACAAAAAATGCACCTGTATCTATTCTTAATATGAGCAGATGGGTGCCTGGTACTTTTTCGAAGTTCGTACTTTTAAGTGGTAAAAATGAGTAACAATGGTGATTTTGGTACCTTTTTTAGTACTTTATAACTTTTTAACTAATAAACATAATCAAAATTTTTTACGGACTTACTCTGTTATATTTACGAAAACAAAATAGTTTCTATTTCATTGGGAAGAAAAAAAGTACCAAAAAGGGGAATACGGGAAATATAATTTTATTCAAACTCATTGAGCCAATTTTTATAAAATTTGAAAAAATATTTAAAAAATATATAAATAAACTCACACAAAATAAACTATTGGTATATTATTTTGAAATTCGAGAACTTGGGCCTATATAGGACCAAATTCGGGTAAATTGTTTGGTACTTTTCGAAAGCACAATTTTCTGGAACAAATGAATGCAGATTTGAGTCGTTCGAGTTTTATATGTGATATCCATACACAGGAGCGGATCCACAGGGGGAAAAGGGTAAATTTAAACTTTTTCGTCCTTCAAATTGTACTATAATATTGAACATGCAGAATTCTGACTGGATAAGAATCCGCACAAGAATCAAACGTTTTAAAGTTTCTACAGTGGGGATCTGAAACAAATGACACACGGTTCTTATAAAAGGGAGATGTTTGGTACTTAGTACTTAACTATAAAAGTAATAAAAATTTTATACTTAATTTTCATTGAGTAGCGAGGCACCCAGGTTACACTAAAATGGTAAATGGACAGCGAGTTTTGGTATAAAATAGTTGACAACGCTGTTTGTTTGTGCCGATTTAAACATAGGCGTAGTTAAAATATTAAAAACGCTCAATGCTATCGCGCGAAATTTAGAAATTTTGGATATATCAAGGAAATATTCCCAAATAACATTGACTAAATTGTTATCAAATGTTTATAAATTATATTATGATTTATTGATTACCGATTCATGTCTTCAGAATTGAAAATAGATGCATAAATTGATTGTAAAATGCTAAAAAATGAATTTGGTAAAAAAACTCAAAGTGTTCGCTACACTTTGGCAACTCAATACCAAATGGGACCAAATGGGTCTTAAAATATAGGGGCAGTAGTATTTTATCATATAAGAATATATTATTGCCAATTTGATTATAAATGCGTTATAATTTTGAATCAATAATTAAGGACTTGTTTCGTAAAATATTTTCTAGCGCAGTTATTTTGCTATTTTAAAATAAATTTCAATATTGTTTTAATAAACTGGTTATATATTTTAATTTACCGCAAACAAAATTTTTTTATCTTAAGTTTTTTTAATGGTATAAAAAGAGAAAATAATAAATAGAAAGTGCGCTATATTTTTGAGCAGTACATTATCTTAAAATGCTAATAAATTGTGTTTTATTATAAATTGGTATAGCCGTCAGATTTGACGGATATATCCATCAAGCATGATTAGTCAAGGTTAGGTTAGGTTTTGCAGACTGCTTACTGACACGATTAAGTCTTTACTTGGGTCCTATCAGGTCCCTTTGTAACGTCTGTGAAGAGAAAAGATAAGGGAAAACATTTGGAAGGGAAAAATAGTGATAGAGATAGTAGTGAAAGATACAGATATAGAATATAGAATAATGAATATAGAAAACGATGAGATCAAGACTGTATTTCAAGAAAAATCCTAGTGTGTATTTAGTTACACACCCACTTCGACAATTTCAAGAATGCTAGTATACACTCAGGTTGAACAGCTGACAGATCAGATAGATCAGAAAAGTGAGACGAACCCAGCGCCTGATGACGGAGCGATTCCAGGGCCGGACAGTTACACAGAAGATGAGTAATTGTTTCTTCCTCTTCTTCATTTTGACAGCTCCTACAAAAGTCATTATATGGAATACCAATACGTCTAGCATGGTTTCCGAACTTTGAATGACCGGTAAGAACTGATAACAGAGCGCTCAGATATATTCTGTTAAGCCCTAAAATGTAGGATGTTTTATGGGGATCCATACGAGGCCACAGTAACCTAGCGATCGAGCAAGTGTGCTCCTGAGACCACCGTTCCTGAGCTGAACTAAAGCAATAATCAAGTATTTGTTTCTTGATGACCGCTAAGGGGACACCACAGAACTGGTCTATATCCAGCATGGTCATCCTCGTGCCTGCTTTTGCCAAAATGTCGGCAGTAGTATTGCCAATTATGTCCCCGTGTCCTTTGACCCAAACGAGGGTAATTCTTGAATGTCTCGCCATCTCGTTTAGAGACGTCCGGCATTCTTGGACAAGTTTTGATGTAGAATACACACCTATCAGGGATTTGATAGCGGCTTGACTATCAGTATAAATTCTGATATCTCTGTTGGATATCCGATAGTAAGTAAGCCAATTAGATGCCTTTTTTATAGCTGAGATTGTATTGGTGTGTTGTGTCAGCTGTTTGTTTAAAAAAACAAACAGACAACATAAAGAACAAAAAGGGACAGAGTGGCCAGATTGCTAGCGGCGCTGGTATGCCCGCGTATTGCGCGGCTAAAGCTCGCCGGATGGGGTGGTTCTTGCCGGCAATCTGGACCACAGACACACACTAACACAAAAATTCATACCAGCATTTGGGGGTATTATTAGAAAAAGGGGCCAAAAGTAGTCCTGTATCTCCCTACGGTCATACCTATACACAATATGACCCTCCCTCTCGAGGATTCATCCTCGCCATGACGTAATCTTCCTCGACGTCCCAGATCTTCCCTGCAAACATTTAGTCACCCTACTTACCGCCGATTATTAATGAAGTTAGCCAGTCATATTAATGATACAAACTTTTAAATTTTCATTTAAACATTATAAAGGTTTCTGTTTATTATAAAAAAAATTAACAATGTCTCATCGAAATTTGGACTTAGCAAAATTCAATTTGAGTTTTAGAAAAATTTTAAAATATTAGCAAATTCTAATTATCCAACTTCAGATGATAATTATTAACAAATTAAGTTTTTAACAATTAGGCAAATTTAGGTTTTAGCAAATTTAGTTTTTAGTTTTAGTTTTAAGATTTTAACAAACTTTAGTTTTTTTTTTTTTAAGTTTTAACAAAATTTAGTTTTTAAGTTTTAACAAAATTTAGTTTTTAAGTTTTAACAAGATTTAGTTTTTAAGTTTTGACAAGATTTAGTTTTAAAGTTTTAACAAAATTTAGTTTTTTAGGATTTTATCTTTTTAGATTTAATCAAATTTTAGATTTTAAGTTTAATTTAAGTTTTTACATTTACTTTGAGTTTTTTTTTTTTCTTCTTTTTTTCTAATTTAAATACCCCTTTTACTTTCAGATTCGCAATAGACTGGACTAATCTCCCAAGGATCAACGTTTCTTGACGACCGGTGGTGAATGTACAGGTTTTCTGTCCGTCCGTATTAGTTTGTTCGGGTATTTCAGGTAAGTAATGAATAATATATTATAAGAACCTTTTAAATAATTTGTTTTTTTTTTCTTCTTTCTTTTTTTTTTGTATATACTAGTTTCCGGCAACCTATGAGTTAAAATCTACCGCGGGATTGTTCTTAACTAGGCCTGAGCTCAATCCTATCCTTACGCGCACGCCTGGTTCAATTTTAACCAGCGGACTGGCTTCGAGCAACTAACGAAAGGTATGCCTACAAACAAATATATAGCTTTTTTTTTCTTT
The DNA here is from genome assembly GCF_015586225.1 of Lucilia sericata. NCBI lineage: Eukaryota > Metazoa > Arthropoda > Insecta > Diptera > Calliphoridae > Lucilia > Lucilia sericata. The sequence continues at coordinate 482,999 of NW_023994070.1, forward strand.
TTGTTTACTAAATTTTTTTATTATTTTTTTTTTATATAGAAATTATCTAAAAGGACTGGTTCTGTTCGTCCTGTCGTTCGGGTAAGAGGTACACTTCTATGTCGAAAACCTTAATACCTGGACACCACAGGACTGTTGGTGCGGATCTGCTAGAGTAGTCCCACGCTGGATGGAGCTGGCGATGGCGTGACTCAGAGTTGCTGCTTTAGTTTTATGGTTCTCGCTTTATTTAGCTTTAAGATTGATTTAATTTAGTTTTAAGTTTTATTTTACTTGGTTTTACTTTTATTTGAAGTTTTAGTTTAATACTTATATGAATAAAAAAAAAAGAATTATTTAATTTAAATGAAAATTTTTTTCTCTGACGGCCACGGGCTCCACCTTCTTCTTGGGCAGGGAAAAATGAAAAGGACCGACATTTTGGTCATTGGTGACCGAGAAACCTCGGTTGCCAATATGGTTCCCTCTAATTCCATTTAATTTCAGCTATACAGTTTTTTTCTGGCATAGTTTTGTTTTTGTTTATGCTTTCCAGCTGTCAAATTGTTTACTAATCTGCGTTGCCAACTTTTTACTTAACTTCTTCTTCTTAAATTTTTCCCTACTACAGGGTGCACACGACAAACCGTACCATTCTGTAATCTATTTATGGATACAGAATGGAGTGGAAAAATTTGCGCCCTGAATTTATGAATTTCCCTAATTTTAAAAATTTTCTGGGATTTTGGGCATTTTTTATTCCCAACAAAAAAAATTAGCAATATGGCAACTCTTATTCCATTCACAAACAAAAGTGCGACTCTGTACCGCCGTTAAACCAGGTCGGGCGGCGACGTACTCTGAATTTATTTCACAGCTGTTTGAATGAAATGGAAGGGGAGGAGAGAGAATGCAAAAATACGCATTTATTAAGATTAAGTCAACAATGATAAGTATTTTGTTAATGAAATTTTTATTTTTGAATATAATTAATTTTATTTTGAAATTTTAATAGCAAAATGTGCCAAAATATTAATAAAATTTTTCCTATATTTTCTTTTCAGGAATTGACGACGGATGCTGCAGATTCTGGTGGAATATTGGTAAGTAGAAATTTATTTAATTCATTCAAGGTTAACAAAAATTTTTAATGCATTTTTTTTTTTGTTTCTTTCAGGAATGTGGCTACAGTTAGCTATTGGGTAGGTGCTGATGTAATTTCTGGAGTTGGACATGTGCAAGGTAAGTGAAAATGAATTTTAAGTGTAAAATTTAAAATAAAGGGTTTTAAAAATAAAAGTTAAAGTGTTATTAGGGATTTTTGGAAGCTACAGTGAGTGTGAAAAGTGTGTGTAAAAAAAACTAAATAAAAGTGTTTTAAGAGAGTGTAATGTGTTACTGTGATAAAAAAAATAAAATTTGGAAAATACAGTGAGTACGAAAAGTGCGCGGACGGACAATTACAATGTAAAAAAACTAAAAAAAGAAAATAATAAAAATTAATAACTTATTTCCGGTAAAAATTTAAAATCTAAAAATTATTTTTCCTGAAATTACAGTGCGGGACAAAAGTGAAGTGTAAAACAAAATTAAAGTGAAAAATTAAAGGAAAAAAAAGAAATTAAATGAAGCTATTGTGTAAAACGGATTTGTGTCTGTGAATAAAAATAAAAATGGAATATACAGTGTGCGACAAAAGTGAAATAAAAAAGTTAAAAGTGAAAATAAAATTAAACTATTGTGCGAATGAATTGTTGACGGTGAATAAAAAAATAAAAACTAAAAACGGAATTTACAGTGACGATTAAAAGTGTGTGGTGTTAAAAAAAAAATAAAAGTGAATAAAAATGAAAGTGAAACTGAAACTAAAGTGAAAGGTAAAATAAGCCGGTGTAAAACAAAAATAAAAGAATACAGTGAAAAACAAGTGTTGTGACACAATAAAAAATTATTCTATGGTGTTAAGTGAATATTTTGTGTGGTGTAAAATGTGTGGTGTAAAATAAAACTAATTTTGGAAAATACAGTGGCGGATAAAAGTGTGAGTTTTTTAAACAAAACAAAGAAATAAACTATTGAACTGGGCTATGGTGTTGTTAATTAATTGAAACTTAAAATTTTTTTTACAGTGGTGTGCAAAATTTCAGTGAAAGTCAAAAAAAAAATTAAAATTTATGAAATTAAACGAAAATTTTTGAAAAATTACTAAAAGAAATTGATGAAAAGGAAAGCATTAAGGCGAGCAAAAAAACTTGTTTATAACAACTATTGTGAGATTTAGGTAAAAATGTAAAGAAAACTATTGTGAAAAAAGTGAATTAAATAACGAAAACGGGTGTTCGCAAAAAGTGTGCTGTAAATAAATGCGTAGAAGAAAACTAAAACTCTCAAAATAAAAGTGAAAAATAATAAAAAAATTTGAAAATGTTTAAAAATAAAGTATTAATTCAGTTTTTTTTTTTTTTTGTAATTCATATGTTTTTTATATTTTTCTTTTATTATTTTTTTTTATAATTTTTTCTATATTTTTAATATTTTTTGTGTTTTTTTTTATATAATTTTACTAATTATGTGAATTCTCTATACTTTCAGATTAAACTTCTAGAGGATCTTGAACTTCAAACTGGCGTTAGATTTCGTTTAGGATCCGTAAGTATAAAAATACAAGAAAATAAAATAATGATACTTATTCTCCACTGTAACACAAGGACTAAGTCCACCAAAGCTCGTAGAATAAACTATAGAGACTTTGGCGGGAAATACCCCTTGTAACTACATTAAACAAAAACTAAATTGAGTGCTTCCACTTTCTTTACAGAACACTAATCCAACACCTGAGGAAAGTGAAGTGGAAGATCGAGAACCTAGTGAAAGGTCAGGTAAGTCTCTTATTAGAGAGAGTTCGGTGGAAAAGCAAGGACCAAAACCACCAAAGATTTCGGGCAGAAGCCTTAGATCTTTGGCGAGAAGTGCCCCTTGACATTTTCATTTAAAACTAAAATTCTACACTAATAGAAATAAGAGTGTTAGGTTATAAAATTTTCTAAAAGAAAATCCTAATAAACATTTTCATAAGACAATTCATAAATATTCTTTTAGAAAATTTTATTGCTAACTTTAAAATAATAAAAACTAAAGTTTCGTTTCCCTACAGGTTATTAAGACTTCAAGTGTCCCTGAGAAGGACGACCTGAAGGGGCGAAACTCCACTAAGAAGCTAAATTCAGTGTAATTCATGGGACTTGGCAAGTATTTATAATGCAATAATTAAAATTTTAAATTTATTACTATTTGAAACCCTACTAAAGTCCTTCGAACTTTTTCCAGGTTGCAACAACAAGAACAACAACAATAGAGAAGCAAATGAGAGCAGTGAAGCAGATAATCCGGGTGAGTGAATAGTTATAAAAGTAGATTATATTAGACAATATATTTTGTCGACTGGACAGCTAGTTTAAGTAGTTTACGTCGGACTCCGTAGGAACCATAACCTTTTATAATTAGAGCAGAATTCTGTAGTAATAACAAAATAAAGTTTAGAAAAACTATGAAACAAGGTCCTAAACTACTTGTTATTACTACTGACTTTAAATGAATTGTGTTTAGTATAGTTACTGATTATATTCTGGACGAAACTGAAGATTCTGTACTACCAATCATTTATATCTCAGCCGGTGACAATCTGCTTACGGAATGAAGAACTACATGTTGGTTTTCCATTATGTATTGTCCCAATTGTTTCCTTTGGTATCGGCTCGCTGTAAGATCGGACTCAGAATTGCGTCATTGCCCTAGGTACCGGAAGGCTTTGATGGGGTTGCACCTTCTAATAGGGTAATGACCGGTTACACATGTAATCAGCTAAGAAACGTTGGCCTTAAGTCGATCCAAACAAATAATTACTCATTCCAAAGAAGCTATGGATCTCACTGGACTACGATATAAATGAAAGTTATGTACAGATCTCAGTACTGCTCAGGACACAACAATAACTATACCAAACAGAAATTCACTGCAAATTAGAAAAAGAAAAATACAGATTACTATGAAGACTCAACAGAAAGTATTTAAAAAAAAATAGGTACCCATTTAGGCACACTGTAGGTGACTAGTAGACGCTGTCAACCAGTAGATATTCAGGAAGAAATGTCAGGACTAGAACCACCAAAGATATTGAAGCTATTGCTTCAAATCTTTGGCGTGAAAAACCCCTAACGATTTCCCCTGAAAATCTTCGACCTCATATAAACTGTTACCGACTGGTCGGACGATTCGGCATTTTAGAAATTTTCGGACGAATTTGGCGTTGAAATTGTTTTTAAAATCGCTCTGCTGGAAGTTACGTCGGTAGACTTCTTGACCGGGTATGAATTTGACTGGACGAGACCGCGTATTATACGATTTTTCGTTGCGAGCGTAGGCTTTATGTAGATTTTCGCGAATTCTCTGCCGTATCAAATCCAATCTATCAGCATTCGGAATGACGTTAGTTTCGGGATCGTTTAAGATTCTAAGTTTGCGTGCCAACTGGTATACACTACCATGGCCAATCATATTCATTCCGAATAAGGCGAAATAAGGCGTAACTCCTATGGACGACTGCACGGAAGACCTTAAGGAAAACTCAATTTCGGACAAATGCTTGTCCCATTCTGTATGGTCTTCCTGCAGATACGACCTTACGGCTGCTAAGATAGATTGGTTAACCCGCTCGGATGCATTAGCTTGCGGCGAGTGAGTTGCAGTTCTAACATGTCTGACACCGAAATTCTTTATCATATCCACGAATTCTTTACTTAAGAACTGCTTTCCATTGTCCGAAACGATTGTTTCCGGAGTTCCAAACTTATGGAAAACCTCTGTGATTAAAAATTTCACAACATTCTTGGTGCTGGCTTTAGACAAGGCCTTCAAAAAAACGAACTTAGTCAAATGATCTAAGACGATGAAAATAAAAACGTTTCCGTTCTTCGACCGCGGGTACGGACCGAGAAAATCAATGAAAATTCTTTGGAACGGGCGTTCAGTTTGGACTTCGGCTCCCATCGGTGGTCTGAGCGTAGTATTCGCCGGCTTGGCCTCCTTGCAGGTTTGGCACTTTCTTTCGTAGTTTCTGATTTGGACATTTTGATTCGGCCAATAAAAATATTCTTTCACTCTATAAAGAGTCTTCCCAACGCCTCCATGAGACGCTTGTGGAGAATCATGACATGCTTTTATGATGTCCTCTGTCAGATCTAGCGGTACCCATAACTTCCACGCAAAATCTTCATTCGTAGCTATACCGTCGTAAGGCTTAGTGTGTTTATAGACGAAACCATCGACGACTTTTAAATCGGGCAATTGTTCGGCATTTTTCTCGACTGTGTCTATGAGGTTACGATAATCTTCTGACCGGAAAGAAACTGAAGTTAGGTCAATGAGTTTAGGTACGTTTAACGAGATTTCGTCCATATCATAGCGAGAGAGGGTATCGGGTACTACATTTTGCTTCCCCTGCCTGTGTTCAATCGTAAAATCGTACGATTGCAGATGTAGACTCCATCTAGCTAAACGACCTGTCAAATCTTTATGACTCATGAGCCACTTCAGACTGCTATGGTCCGTAATGACGGTAAAAGGCATCAACTCTATGTAGGGCCTAAACTTCTTAATCGCCAAGACTACATCTAAACATTCTCGTTCAGTTACAGAATAGTTTTTCTGCGCTGACGTTAGTTTGTGTGAAAAGTAGGCTATTGGGTGCTCTCCATCGGAATCATCCTTCTGGAAAAGCACTGCACGAATACCTACGTCAGACGCATCACACTGAACGAAGAAATGTTTGTTGAAGTCAGGATGATTAAGGAGTGGACTTGAAACTAGAGCTTCCTTGAGACGATCAAACGCGACCTTGGCTTCCTCCGAAAACTTGAATTGTTTACCCTTCTTCAGCGTTTCAAAGATTGGGGCTGCAATGGTAGCATAGTCTGGTATAAATTTCCTATACCAGCCTGTTGCTCCCATGAAGCTCCGCACCTGTCTTGCTGTCTTAGGATAAGCAAAACGAGTAATGGTTTCTACTTTGGACGGATCAGGTTTCAGTTTGCCACCTCCGACTATGTATCCTAGATATCTTAACTCCTTAAAACAAAATTTAGACTTCGCCACATTGATGGTCAGACCTGCTTTTGCTAAACAGATAGATATACGTTTCAACAATTCCAGATGTGTTTCGAATTCTGGAGATACAATCAAAAGATTGTCCAGATAGACGAAAACCCTATCACGAAGTGCTGCGGGGATCACTTTATCCATTAAACGGCATAACCTTTGAGCTGCATTGCACAACCCAAAAGGCATGACCGTAAAATGATAGAGCGGTCGTCCTGGCACCGTGAATGCGGTTTTCTCTTTACTGGACGATTCTAGTGGTATCTGCCAGAACGCGTCTTTTAGGTCAACACTGGAGATGTATATCGTGTCTCCCAAAAGACTGAGCAAACCTTCGATGTGCGGCAATGGATAGGCATCCTTGACTGTCAGTGCATTGAGCTTACGTGCGTCCAGGCACAGCCGGTTTTTCTCGCCCCTGCGGACCAGAGTAACTGGATGACTCCATGGACTTTCACTAAGCTCAATCACACCGAGGTCAAGCATCCTATCGAGCTCCGCGTACATCAACTTTTGCACTGCCGGGGAGACAGGATAGTGACGATCTTTAACTGGAATTGCATCTCGAGTATCTATCGTATGCATTTCCAAATTGTTTTTTCCTAAGCCCTTTTTACTGTAGCAGGGGAACATCGATATGACGAAATCTAATCTTTGTCGCTGATCCGGGGTCAGCTTATGAGTCACGACATCTAGGGTACTATCTTCCTCTTCGCAGAGACTAACACCATTAGTCGTAAGACTCTCGAGACTGGCAAACATTTTAAAAACCTTCATAAAATCGACCCCCAAGAAGAGCTCTCGATTCAGAGTAGGCACTAAATAGAATGTGATATCATTTACCGCATCACGAAACCTAACTTCAGCCCTGACACGACCGACTATCGGATGATTGGTACCATCTGCTGTTTTTATAACACTACTAAATTCGTGAACCTCAAGACCGGCGTCATTAACGAACTTTAGACAATTCCTACCGAGACAAGTTACCGTTGCCCCGCTATCAAGTAAACCGATTATACTTTGGCCGCCTATACTTAATCGCGTATACAGTCGTGAGTCTTCACCCTCGTAAAGTGAAGCCGACGAGATTTCATGACGTAACCTTTTTCTTGTCCTATAGCGCTCTCGGGCTTTTCTAATCTTATTTGTCACTCGACCGAATATTCTACTTTTTGCTTCACTGTACTCTTGAATTCGAGTACACCGGAAGCAAAACTGTCTATTAATGGGCTCGGGACAGTCGACAAAACTATGACCGACGACCTTGCAATTCCAGCAGGTATAGTGACTTGTAGACCGAATACCATCAACCTCCAAATCTATCAGCGACCAAATCCTCGTCCTCACAAACCAGTTCATTCACCCGATGCGTGACATTAGCTTGCTGATATCGTTGCCTTTGGTTGTTTATCAAATTTTCTGCTCGCCTTACTTCACGACAAAACTCGGACAACGTTTTAAGCCGAACAGAAAACATCATTTGAGCCAATGATGGCTTTAAATTACCACGCATGATCTCCACCAACTGCTCCTCCGCATATGGGTGCTGTTGCTGGTTTCGGAGCTTAATAACCGCGTTATAAAAATCGTCGAATGCTTCCTGCGGCAGCTGCCGGCGGTTCAGAATTTTCATTTGAACCTCATGTTCCTGTTCGAACCGGCGGTATTGGGCCAAGATGGCTTTCTCCAGCTCCTCCCAGGTATTAATGTGGACAATTTTTCGGTAATCCCAGTACCAGTCTAGAGCGGGGCCGTCTAGAAGGAGATGGAAACTCCTCAGGATTTCATCATCAGAGCATCCGTAATCCCTCCTCAACGCTCCAACTCTAAAAATGAATTCTTGGACATTCATAGTTTTGCTGGTCCCATCAAATCTAACACCCCATTTGGCTAATTTAAACTTATCCAAGGGCTTGAGGTCTTGGCCTCGACATGGCCAAGTTGTAGTTTAGAGGCGGTGGCTGTTGTTGATGAGGTGACCCAGACCAAGTATCCTGTGGATACCCAGCCTGGGACTCACTTTGCGTTGGAAATTTGCCTGTGGCTCTGGCTGCGGCCATAATTGCGGTTGCTGAATAAAAGCGTGAGCTGACGGTTGGACGTACGGCAACTGGTTTTGTGGTTGCGGCTGGTTATGCTGTTGCGCTGGCAGTACGTTCTGGGGGTTTCCCTGCGACCAAAGTTGCTGCGGCTGACTGTAACACGCCGCCGGCTGCTGGATAAGCGGCAGAGGATTTTGCTGCTGAAGCAGCGACTGCTGCTGCTGGTATTGTGTCTGTACTGGAGGCGGCTGGATGTTAGCCTCTACTATTCTCGGCGCTGCTGCACCAACGGGCACATAATTTGGAGCTGGAATCAGCGGTGGTGGCTGCTGATAAGTTGACGGGCCAAGCGGCGTTGCTGGTTGACCATATCCCGATGGCCGTGCCTCCAAAGAGGTTCTGAGAGGCTGTGTAGTCGGCATTCCTTGGCCGATAGGGGACATCTCGGTAGGCACTGGAGCCGCATTACTCATCGACAGCGACAAAAACAGCTGCTTCATGTCATCTAATACTTTTTGTATTTTGTTGTCGACCTCCTTCATAAATTGAACTTGGCGCAAACCCACCGAAGCATCCACTATATTCTGGATGTCATTAACTTGGATGGAATTCTCCATTCCTTGTCCAGCCATACTCTCTCTCACCTCTCTACGTATGTTCTGCGCTGTTTCGCTGATGAATGTCGGGGACACTACCGTCTGATTTGCCCCGTCAGAACTAATGGACAGATCATGGGATGTTTGGGCACTAATCAGTGGATTGGAGTCGCTGGTTGAAGTTGTAGCTGTGGTTGTATTGGTTGTGGGAACGGTGGATGTCGTGATAGATGTGGTGGTTGAGGTGTCGATACCACAAGTGACACTGCTTCCAGTCGTGGCCATAGCGTTATCTTGCCCTATTAAACGACTTGCACGACGAGTCAACACCATTAAAAACAAATAAAATTAATGTAAAATTCACTGTTGCAAAAAGGCTTGTATATATTTATATTTCCAAAAAAGTTCGTACCGAATCTTTAGCAGCGTAGATATCGAAGAAAATATAAAACTAAAAGATTTTCCACCTTTCAAAAAAAGAAAAATTAAAAAACTCAAAAAATAAACTCAAATAACTTGAATGCGGGCGGCATTTTCGGGTGAATAAAAGTTTGCAGGTAAGATTTCGCAATTTACATTGCTGATTTGTGTATAGATATGACCTAATTCTTTTTCCTATTCTGGTTTCAGGAGATGCAGAGTACTAACAAATAACAAAACAACAAAAGGATGGACAAGAACCAACTGTCTTTCTACAGTACGTACTAATGAGGTGCAACTTGACCAGGGTTACGTTCTCCTAGTATTCAAGGACTACCTTCCTAGACCTCCGCAGAACTAAAACGTAAGTATTTTTACATTAAGACAACTAGTTCAGGGTTATTGTAATCTAAAGGGATGTTGTCGCTATCCTTCCTTCCAACTTGAGCATTTAGAGAATAAACTGTGTCTACTATCTCTAAACCTCAAGTTGTTAGGAAAGGATAGCAACGGATGAATCCTGAATTCTGTATGACCCTATTGCCCCCACCAGATGTCGCAACGCGATCGGGACTCTTTAGTCCTTGAGACCGGGACTTACATCTGTGAGAACAATAGGTGTCATACGCAATTAGGGATTCATACCTATTGAAACTAAAAGGAAGAAAAAAAATTAAAAATGTCAATACACCGTCCGCCTACGTAGCTACAGCTAGGGACTCTTATTAACCTAACCGGCCTACGCAGACTTCAGGGAAATGATAGTTCCTATAAATTGGTCTATGGACGTACTTCGGGACCCACGTTGGGCGCCATTTATGTATTGGTGTGTTGTGTCAGCTGTTTGTTTAAATAAACAAACAGACAACATAAAGAACAAAAAGGGACAGAGTGGCCAGATTGCTAGCGGCGCTGGTATGCCCGCGTATTGCGCGGCTAAAGCTCGCCGGATGGGGTGGTTCTTGCCGGCAATCTGGACCACAGACACTATGGTGATCGACTCGATTTTTCAACAGGTTTTAAAACCGGGTTTTTCTGCTTTACCAGTGTCGGTTTTTTCTTAATGTTGATTTTTCGAATATCGAATAACCCGGTTTTTTCACTTTTTAAAAACCGGTTTCGGATACTTTTATTTGCTTTGTATTCAAAGATTATTTAAATGAAATTTTTAAGTAAATAATAATACAGCTAAATTTTAAAAATATTTGAGTCGAGGAACTAGCGTATATTTTTCTAAAGCTCCTTTGGTTAAACTTTTTTGATTTTCCTAATTAATTAAAAAAATTTATTTGTAAAATTGATAACTGTTTGATAAAATTTTATCAATCTTAAGATTATATTCCAATTACAATAATTAATTTACGGCTGAAAGTGTTGGAATGCCTATGCAAATTTCCTAAACAGGGCTTTTAAAATAAGCTAGGATTTCATAGTACCTTATGTTTAACAGAAGTGTCCCACTTTTTTCCTAATTTTTTTATATTAATGAAATAATGTAAATCAGACGACTAGATCTACAGTTATAATCTTTTAAACTGTTAAAAATCATTTCGGGCCATGTTTTATTAATCAAATTTAAACATAAACATTAAGTTTTTCAAATTAAAATATATTTTTTTATTTATAATAAAAAACCGGTTAACCGGTTTTTTCTGAATTTGAAAAATATCAACCGGTTTTTTTTAAATGTCAACTATTCGAACTATTCGAAAACCGGTTTTTGGAAAATGTCGAATAATCGATCACCCTAACAGACACACACTAACACAAAAAGTTATACCAGCATTTGGGGGTATTATTAGAAAAAGGGGCCAGAAGTAGTCCTGTATCTCCCTACGGTCATACCTATACACAATATGACCCTCCCTCTCGAGGATTCATCCTCGCCATGACGTCATCTTCCTCGACGTCCCAGATCTTCCCTGCAAACATTTAGTCACCCTACTTACCGCCGATTATTAATGAAGTTAGCCAGTCATATTAATGATACAAACTTTTAAATTTTCATTTAAACATTATAAAGGTTTCTGTTTATTATAAAAAAAATTAACAATGTCTCATCGAAATTTGGAATTCAATTTGAATTTTAGAAAAATTTTAAAATATTAGCAAATTCTAATTATCCAACTTCAGATGATAATTATTAACAAATTAAGTTTTTAACAATTAGGCAAATTTAGGTTTTAGCAAATTTAGTTTTTAGTTTTAGTTTTAAGATTTTAACAAACTTTAGTTTTTTTTTTTTAAGTTTTAACAAAATTTAGTTTTTAAGTTTTAACAAAATTTAGTTTTTAAGTTTTAACAAGATTTAGTTTTAAAGTTTTAACAAAATTTAGTTTTTTAGGACTTTATCTTTTTAGATTTTAAGATTTAATCAAATTTTAGATTTTAAGTTTAATTTAAGTTTTTACATTTACTTTGAGTTTTTTTTTCTTATTTTTTTTCTAATTTAAATACCCTTTTTACTTTCAGGTTCGCAATAGACTGGACTAATCTCCCAAGGATCAACGTTTCTTGACGACCGGTGGTGAATGTACAGGTTTTCTGTCCGTCCGTATTAGTTTGTTCGGGTATTTCAGGTAAGTAATGAATAATATATTATAAGAACCTTTTAAATAATTTGTTTTTTTTCTTCTTTCTTTTTTTTTTTTTTTTTGTATATACTGGTTTTCGGCAACCTATGAGTTAAAATCTACCGCGGGATTGTTCTTAACTAGGCCTGAGCTCAATCCTATCCTTACGCCCACGCCTGGTTCAATTTTAACCAGCGGACTGGCTTCGAGCAACTAACGAGAGGTATGCCTACAAACAAATATATAGCTTTTTTTTTCTTTTTGTTTACTAAATTTTTTTATTTTTTTTTATATAGAAATTATCTAAAAGGACTGATTCTGTTCTTCCTGTCGTTCGGGTAAGAGGTACACTTCTATGTCGAAAACCTGGCGATGGCGTGACTCAGAGTTGCTGCTTTAGTTTTATGGTTCTCGCTTTATTTAGCTTTAAGATTGATTTAATTTAGTTTTAAGTTTTATTTTACTTGGTTTTACTTTTATTTGAAGTTTTAGTTTAAAACTTATATGAATAAAAAAAAAGAATTATTTAATTTAAATTAAGATTTTTTTTCTCTGACGGCCACGGGCTCCACCTTCTTCTTGGGCAGGGAAAAATGAAAAGGACCGACATTTTGGTCATTGGTGACCGAGAAACCTCGGTTGCCAATATGGTTCCCTCTAATTCAATTTAATTTCAGCTATACAGTTTTTTTTTCTGGCATAGTTTTGTTTTTGTTTATGCTTTCCAGCTGTCAAATTGTTTACTAATCTGCGTTGCCAACTTTTTACTTAACTTCTTCTTCTTAAATTTTTCCCTACTACAGGGTGCACACGACAAGATTTCAGCCTGTAAAATAGTACATTCCTCGTTAAGTCGGAAAGAGATTTTCGTCCCGAATTCTTCAATGAATATGCCACCGCCGACACCTTTAGTTGTTTAGAGCCATCTGTATACACATTAAAGCTTTCAACACCTTCAGGTGCTAATTCATTATAATCACAGATTAAACTATACCGGAAGTTTCTCGAAATGCACGGTTCCGGAATTTGGTAGTCAATAGCATGATGTAGGTTTGGTAGAAGATCTACAATCTTTGCATGACCTCTGGAACCGTAGTTCCATCTATTTGTAATACTTAGTCTGGCAGCAGTATTCATTGCCAGTTGTTTAGCAAGAAGATCCACAGGCAGCCAGTTCAGCATGGCAAACAACGCTTTACTGGGCGTAGTCCTAATTACACCTGTTATAAGAAGAGCAGATTGTCTCATAACTTTTGTGAGAATATTTCTGTTAGATGTTTTGTCAAGTGCATACCACCAGATAATTACACCATACATCATTATCGGCTTAATCACCGCCTCATATAGCCAATTCACATTATCTGGGTTGATACCCCAATGCAAATTGGGGCGTTATACAAACGTATAACGCCGTAATGGCTTTGGAAGATCTGGAGATGATATTCAAGCTCCAAGACAATCTTCTATCGAGAATAACACCTAAGTATTTTGCGCTATACGACAGCGTAAGAACCTCGCCGTTGAGACGTGGAAGGGAGAATTGAGGAATTTTGTATTTGTTCGCGAACAATACTAGTTCCGTTTTTTATCTTCAGCGCTTCTTCTAATCTCTGAGACAGAGTCTCAAGATGCGTACCAGTTACCGCTACTGCAACATCGTCAGCGTAAGCAACCGTCTTAAAACCTAGTGAGTCAAGTCTAACCAATAGTTCATTTATTTCCATATTCCAAAGAATAGGGGACAACACCCCTCCTTGAGGAGTGCCCCGGATGGCATTTTTACAGATTATTGTATCACCCAGTGAAGATACAATAGTCCGTTCAGATAGCAAGCTCTTTACAAAACTCACAATAGATCGGTCCACACCCATCTGTGAGAGGGATTGACAGATAGGTGAGGATCTGACGTTATTTAAAGCGCCTTCAATATCGAGAAAGGCAACCGGAGTGAAGTTTCCATAACTTATGTATTTTTCAATATACCCAACCAGGGAATGTAAAGCCGTCTCAACAGATTTACCTTTCATGTAGGCATGCTGAGAGTTTGAGAATAGAGATTTGTCAATAGATATCCTGACATTGATATCAATTATTCTCTCCAGAGTTTTAAGCAAGAAAGACGCCAGACTGATGGGTCTGAAGTCTTTTGCCTTGGTGTGGGATGTCCTTCCCCCTTTTAGGATAAAGATCACGTTACACCTGGTCCACTGAACAGGTATGTAGGACCAGTGTAAACAGGCCTTGTAAATATTACTTAGCCAGGGAATGATACGATCTAAATTATTTTGTAGATCCGCTGGAATAATGCCATCAGGGCCAGGTGATTTTTAGGTGTCGAAACTCCTTATTGCCCAGCGGATGATGTCATCATCTATCATAACATCTGCAGCAGTATTATCTAGTTCAATACCGTGCTGATTATATGCAACTGATTCACCAGTTGGGATGCAACCAGGAAAGTGAGTATTCAAGAGAAGCTCAAGTGTCTCTTGCCTACCTGCAGTCCAATTTCCGTCCGCTTTTTGTATATAACTTGGGACGGAAGGAGATTTAGACAGGATTTTACGAAGACGACTCGTATCTGATGAATTTTAGAACTACAGAATTTTCTCCAGGAACTACGCTTCGCACTTCGTACCTGATTTTTAAATTCATTAACTTTTGACTAATAAAGAGACCAGATACCAGATCTCTTTGCCTCGTTAAATAATTTACGACATAACCTACGAGTTTTCGGGATCCTTAAGCATACCTTTTGATAATCTACAAGCCCTATTTGTGGCTACAATAATAGAACTTGAGATCCAGTTTACGGCTAAATCAATGTCACTTCTACTTTCTATCATCGGAGCAGTAGGAAGAATATCAGTCAAGGTCGCTTTATGTACCTCCCAGTTCGTCTTTCTCCTATTGAGAAATGGTTTTATAATCTTTGCCTGAACCACTATTTCGAATTCTATATAGCAGTGATCAGAGAAGCATTCATTTGAGACCTTCCAACCCTGAACTAGATCAATATGGTTTGCATTCACAACCGTAATATCCAGTACCTCCTTTCTATTTGCAACTATGAAAGTGGGTTCTGAACCTCTATTTACTACTACTAGGTTATTATCTAATAGAAAATCTAAAAGAGACTCACCTCTTGAGTTAATATCTGAGCTTCCCCAGACCCAGACATGAGAAGCGGAATGTGTCTCTCACCAGGCGGTTTGGTGGCTGGTCGCCATGGTCGTGTGCCATGTAGCTACTTAGGAGCCAGATGCTTGAGTTACCAGACTCCCAAGCAACCGCAACAGTATCTTCGTCGCTGTAATCAGACAGGATAAAGATGTTTAAATGGCTCTTAGCCAGAGTACAGGATCTTATATTACCTGAACAGTTAGCATAGAGAAGCTTATAGCCTCTAATAGAGAGTCCACGAACTTTACCATGGTGGGTCCACGGTTCCTGGACAAGGATTAGCTCCTCCCCTCTTTCGGGTAGACGGAGGAGGAGGGCAGCTGATGCTGCTTTGGAGTGGTGAAGGTTAATCTGTAATACCTGCACCATCTCCTAAGTCATGATCATAGACGACGGTTACGTCGACATCTTCCGGATCAGTATCCGAAAGGGTGTCGTCGTCCTCCGCCACTTTCAGATAGCCGAGGAGTTCTCCCAATTGACCTGTGGTCGATTGAGAGTTCTCCCCGCCTTCTGAAACAGCGGGATCGTCGATGTTTTCATCGTCTTTCTTGGGCGGAACCTCTAGCTTAACCTTAGAGGCGGCGGCGTTGCGTTTATCGTCATTGCGGTAGGTACGGAGAGTAATACTATCAAAGCCATAGTATACTTTGCTTCCGCACTCTCGCAGTGGCGATACGGACTACTTATTAAGGACCACAATCGCCTTTCTGATCGTTCCTATCGGTTCGGAGACCTTCACCACCTTCCAGTCATGGGTAGGTAGATGAGGGTTTCCGCTCTGAAGGAGCGCCAGAATCTCCGCCGGGTCATGAGGCTCAGTTGGGATGGTGGCAATGGATCTCGGTCTGCGAGGAATTTCACATACCGGGACCACGTCCAACATAGCACCTGGCCACACTTCCCCAAGGGACTCAATCGCTAGCTTGATAAGTAATGCAGAGTGCTCATTCGAACAAGCCAGCAGTTTTATGTGACCCTGGAACCAACCAGCGTCATCATTTTGGGGCGTGTCCTGGAATTTCCTTAAGGATTTTCCAGTACACCCCGAGCATTCGTTGACGGATGACCCCCCATTTATCTTGAGAGATGGCCCCGTCACTATTGCTCATGTCGATAATAGCCCTTACCAGTGGATTCTTGGCAACCTCACTGAAAGGCCTATTAACGACGACGGTTTGCGCCTTCTTTGGACGTTTAGTCGTCGGCTGGATGGTTGACAACGAAGGGGACTCTTTCTCTGATCTTTGCCGTTTAGGCGCCTCAGCAGCAGACTTCGTCACTTCTGCTTTGGCTGGAGGATCTGAGTCATGTTGTCTAGCCAGGATATTTTTGGCCCATTCAAGAGACGAAACTGCCAGGACATAAAACTGCCGTCCCTCTGGGATCAAACAGACCATCAAGCCGCCCAATATGGAACAGACGCTTGATGGGTTTCGGACTGCACATTTAAGTGCATGAATCCTTTAGGGATTCAATCGGACTGCTCTATCGATTGCCCTATCTCAGTGATAGGAAAAACAAACGATAGAGCGGTACTGGCAAACCGCCCAATATGGGAAACAGACATCTGCCAGCTGGGAGGGGTAGTTCTTAGTTTCGCGCTCGTCCTATGACCCGTCTGACAAGGGTGACCCCTTGGAGCCAGCCAGCTTGGGCAGAGCTGACTCCGTCAGCATGGCCCATAGGATTCATTGCACTTAAGCCTTCACATCGCGACAAGATGACTACCCTTCGTGAATCGTGTCTAATATTTATATCATCGATGATTAGCAAACAACAAAAGAGTGAGCAGCTCAAATATATGTTTTAAAAGTCGATAGAACTCATAAGTGCAACGGTGATGCAACATCACATGTACACAAATGATTCCATCACTTTTTACATATTGCCTTTAAAAAAGTGATGGGAGCTTTGTTCTACGCAATGATGGATACCACAGGGTATACAGAGGCGTCACAAGCAAAAAACTATTTCCCTCTCTTTCGCACAAAACGATTTCAATGATTTTTTTAACTGTATTTTATATACCTCTTCTCACCAAACAATTTCAAAATCAAACGAAAGCTGATTTTAGACTTTTTTAAATGTCAAAAGTGACACCTCTGTATACTTTGCGATGGATACATTCTCAGTAGTGTCAGTCAATTGACCGGTCAAATGACTGTCACTGTTCTTAAAGGGTTTATTCATAAAAATAATATTAAGTATGTATAGGCTTGCCAGACGTACTGTTTTCAGCAGTACGCGTACTTTTTTTTAGTAATTGTACTTTTAACTGCATAACCTATAAAGAAGTACGCAAATGTGCTTCTTTTTAGTATTTGTACTTCTTTTAATTTTACCATAATTTTATAGCTGTAATCATTACCATGGTCAAATATTCTATGGAATCGACATTTAAGGACTTCAAAGAAAGTTTGAAAGTGGATTTACTAAGCTCAAAAAGGCAAATTCGATTATAAAGGTGGAGGTACACAACTCGCGTTGTACGCGGCAACGCGTTATAGGCTTCTATCAAAAAAGTTGAAATAGTGTGTTTTCATTTACACACTGTAGTTTGAAACGCGAAAAGTTCAGCATCTTTCAACTTTTGACGCGATGCCGCGTTGCCGCCTCAACACGTGTTGTGTTCTTCCACCTTAAAAGGTTTCGATGCATTTGTCATGCATAAAATAGTGCGTTTATTCAAAATGCTTTAAAGTTATTAAATTTTGATTAAGATATCACTGTAATGAAAGTTTTAAATGAATTTTCGACATAAAAAAGGACTGCAAATGTCAAGGACATGTTTGAATGTTTAAATGGTCCATAATGCTCCGTCGTGTAGGTACCTTTATAGCTTTATCCAGCCTCTCTGTGGAACGATTTTTAAAAACTATACTGCCATTCTTATTTTTCGAAAATGAAGTATCTGAGGATGTTTGAAGAATGACAAATTTGAATAACAGAGTAAACGTTGTAACGAACGCACATAAAGAAAACAACCCGACGAAAAATAAAACAAACCGTAACAGCTGTTTTATCAAAATAAAAATTTTTTTGGTGTGGTGAGTTATTTCTGTTTACAAATATGTGTTTCTGCACGTGGAAAAGATTCAAAAAAATTGATTTTCATGATTTACTTTAAAAAAATTATTATTTTTATCAGGATTTCATCGTTCTAGGGTACAACAACAAACTTTTTTTTACAAAAAATGTTACTATGGCCGTATATAGAAAATTATATATAACTGCTATTGGACGATCTTGTGCACGATAAAAACCTATATAGAACTTTAAGTTGGAAGTGTAGAAATCGGAAGGCATACTACAACAACAAACTTTTTTTTACAAAAAATGTTACTATGGCCGTATATAGATAATTATATATAACTGCTATCGGACGATCTTGTGCACGATAAAAACCTATATAGAACTTTAAGTTGGAAGTGTAGAAATCGGATGGCATACATTTTTTTCCGGATTTCATCGTTCTAGGGTGTGTACTACAACAACAAACTTTTTTTACAAAAAATGTTACTATGGCCGTATATATAAAATGATATATAGCTGCTATCGGACGAACTTGTGCACGATTAAAACCTATATAGAACTTTAAGTTCTAAGTGTAAAAATCGGATGGCATACATTTTTTTCCGGATTTCATACAAAAATGTTACTATGGCCGTATATAGAAAATTATATATAACTGCTATCGGACGATCTTGTGCACGATAAAAACCTATATAGAACTTTAAGTTGGAAGTGTAGAAATCGGATGGCATACATTTTTTTTCCGGATTTCATCGTTCTAGGGTGTGTACTACAACAACAAACTTTTTTTACAAAAAATGTTACTATGGCCGTATATATAAAATGATATATAGCTGCTATCGGACGAACTTGTGCACGATTAAAACCTATATAGAACTTTAAGTTGGAAGTGTAAAAATCGGATGGCATACATTTTTTTCCGGATTTCATACAAAAATGTTACTATGGCCGTATATAGAAAATTATATATAACTGCTATTGGACGATCTTGTGCACGATTAAAACCTATATAGAACTTTAAGTTGGAAGTGTAGAAATCGGATGGCATATATTTTTTCCCGGATTTCATCGTTCTAGTGTGTGTACTACAACAACAAACTTTTTTTTTACAAAAAATGTTACTATGTCCGTATATATAAAATGATATATAACTGCTATCGGACGATCTTGTGCACTATAAAAACCTATATGGAACTTTAAGTTGGAAGTGTAGAAATTGGGTGGCATACATTTTTTGTAGATTTCATCGTTCTAGGGTGTGTACTACAACAAACTTTTTTTTACAAAAAATTTTATAATGAAAGTATATATAAATTGATATATAACTGCTATCGGACGATCTTGTGCACGATAAAAACCTATATAGTACTTTAAGTTGGAAATATACAAATCGGATGGCATAATTTTTAGCGATTTTAGCTAGGGTCAACTGTGGACCGACCCTTATAAAATTCAACAGATAAATTTTGTTTCATATAAAAGTTGTCATGTCGAATTTTATAGATATACATTTTTAAGCCAGTTATGAGCGGTAGTAATTTCCCGAGGTGGACCTTATATCGGGGATAGGGTAAATTATGGATCGATCCCCTTAAATTTGACCAAACGATTTTGACCTTATATGAGAGCAGTATCAAATATGAAGCGATCCTCATAAAATTTGGAAAAAAGATTTTAGTTCCTATAAAACTTGTTTTTGTCGTTTTTCCTCGCTATACTGGAATATTGAAGCTCAATAATAAACTCCATCAACTAAAAATATTTTGGGAAATATTGGCTTAGATCCCAGTCTATACTTTTATGGATTTTAGACCAATATTTCGATGTGTTACAAACGGTGACTCCCTGATGAGTTTATCGTATACCGATATTGTCCATTTTCAATAAAAAACTCCATCAACTAAAATTATTTTGGCAAATATTGGCTAGATGGTCTTAGACTGTAATAAGATCCCCGCGTATACTTTTATGGACATTAGACCAATATTTCGATGTGTTACAAACGGTGTAAAATGTTCCTTGACTCCCTGATGGGTTGTGTCTTCCAAGTGGTGATTTAGCGATCTTGAAAGTGACGGTACTAATAGGGAATCACATTGTTCGCCGGTCTCTGGTAAGATTTTAGGTTGATAGTCATGCAGTACTTAAAGCATTAATATGTCATAGCTGTATTCTGTATGAATTTTAAATATTTACGAACCACCCTGCCAAAAAAATACAAAATGGCTGCGGTTATTTTTTTTTAAATAAAAATTTCACATATTTGAAAACAAAATGTTGAGTGTTTCTTTATTTTCATCCTCTGAAGATGAGGAGGAATATACAGTGAGTGAATTGAATGCTATACGAAGAATGTTAAGACAGGAGTCAAATATATTTTCCATGCCAAACTCCAAGTAAGTAAAAAAGTTCTTGTACAATTGTAGGTACATAAAATAATAATGTTTTTTAAGATTTGTTAGCTACTTCAGATTAAATAAACCTGCATTTAAATATGTTCTTGAACAAATTTCTACAAAATTGAGTAAATCTACAAGGGCTACATGCTTATCCATACTCGCTGAAGGTAGTTATCAAAAAGGTGCTGATAACGACTACTATGTTAGCCTATGCCAATCATCTGTCAGCAAAGCTTTCAACGAGTGCATTAATGTTATGTATGACGAGCTTTGTCCAATTTGGATTACACTTCCCACAAATGAAAATGAAAAATTCGAGATAAAGGAATATTTTTACAACAAAACTTGTTTTCCCGGAGTTATAGGTTGTATTGATGGAACACATATAAAGATTTTAGCACCACGTATTGAAGAACGTTTCAATTTTCTAAATAGGAAAGGTTTCTACAACCTCAATGCGACAGTGGTCATTTTTTAAAGAAAAATCTTTTTTGATTGTAATTAAAAACAATTTGTTTATATTAAAGGTATGTGATCATAAACTCCGAATTAGGTACATATCTGCTGATCATCCGGGATCTGTCCATGATTCTTTAGTGTGGAATATCAGCGATTTAAAACAACACTTGAGAGAGTGTTATGAAAACGGTGAAAGGAACACTTTGTTGTTAGGTAAATATAATAAAATAAAAAAATCTGAGTATTTATCGTTTATTTAATTAGGAGATGCTGGGTATCCCTTGGAAAAATATTTGATAACTCCATTCAGATCAGCTGGGGAATGAACTCCTGAAAGTCGATTTAACAATATCCATTCAAGAACTAGGAATGTAGTCAAAAGAACTATTGGGGTACTTAAGAATAGATTTCGATGTATACTTGGAGCAAGGCAATTACATTACTCTCCAGAATTATGTGGAAAAATTACTGTTTGTTTGTGCAGCTCTGCACAACATTTGTATTAGTTATAAAATGGAAAATCCTGAAGTAGATATACTATCGGCTAATACAGTAGACATAAATTCTGAGATTTATGATGACAGTAGTAGCTTAACCATAAGAACAACAATAATGCAATCATTAAATATATAACTCCTTTTATTTGACTTATTAAATTCAGTTCCTTCAGGTATTTAGTACATATAACATAAAAATAATAAAAATAAATATAAAAAATAATAAAAATATATTAAAAAATTAAATTAAACTATTTTTTAATTCATCTAATTCAATGCGCATTTTTTTATTTCTATTTCTTCTTTTCGAAGTTTTAAGAGATTATTTCTATATTCGTTTTTCTTCTTTAACTCTTCTTTTAAAAGTTTAAGCTTTTCTTCTTTCAATTTTCCACTTCGGTGAGGATATTTTCATAAGTATTTATTTTCTTTTGAGTTTTGCGCTGGATTCCAAACGCAGGTCGGTGATTAAAAATTGTTTTCAATTGTAATAAATTGCTTGCTGCCTCTTCAGTTGCTGATAACACAAACTGTTTGTAAGGTCCTCCACCTGTAGCATGACACTCATTTTTGTTGTGGGTTAATTTCTTTTTTAATTTAAATTTGTAGTCCGCCCACACCTTCATCCAACCTTCGCCAGTACGTACTGGAGGACCCAAAATGTTAAGTTTCTCTGCAATTTTTTTCCATTCTTCCTTAACATTTACATACTTTTTTTATGCCACAATTAAATACTCTAGCCAAATTTGGATTTTGTTCCAGAAGCTCCACCATCTTTTCAAATTGTCTGGAATTGGTAATTTTAATTCTACAAATAATTGAAGTTTGATTATTTCCCGAAAATACTTAATAAAAACTATAATTCATTTATAAAAAATACTTACATTTTATTTGAATCCATTTTATTAAATTTTTTTTATAATCTCGTAAACAAAAACTATGACGACAATTTTTGCAATAATTGACGAAAAAAAACGACTCTCGTGATAGCAAAAATTGTAACAGAATTTGCAACAGAGTCGCATTTTTGTCATTTTCGTCAATCATAATTCCATTAAATAGAAACGACTGTTTTACGACTCATAATCTCCACGACAACGACACTCGCAATAAGGCTGATCATTTTATATATACGGCCATAGTAACATTTTTTGGTAAAAAAAGTTTGTTGTTGTAGTACACACCCTAGAACGATGAAATCTACAAAAAAATGTATGCCACAGTGTTTACTTTTACTAATATATTAGTCAGCATTTGCCGCAAAATACACATTTTTATCACTCGTCATACTGAAAATATTTAAACTTTTTCAGATTTAAATAACATTGCTACTAAATATTGCCGTTACACTGCAATCTCTAGCAGCACGAATGAACAGTATTAATCTCTTGTTTGTTGTACAAGAAAAAAATATATTTTTGTGCTATAGCAGCGCACACTCAAATCTGTTAAACTAATATGGCTATTGATGATATTTTTATTTGCGCTGAGTTTTTCCTAGCAGCAATTAAATTTTGTTTTGCAACTTCTAGCTGCAAATTTATTTATTGTTTTTTTTTATATTTTATTTTATGAATAAACAGTTATACCAGTGTTACCACAATCTCTAATTAAGGATAATTATCATGGTAAAAATATCAATGTAGTGTCATTCTCTCTTTTTGTCGCCATATTAACCATCTGACGTTTGCTGGTATTTTAATAAATCGTGCTACCACATTTACTTCGAAAATCCCATTTTCTTTTTGTTTATTTTTTAATCAAAATCAAAAAATAAAATTCAATTTAAACTAAACTAAAAATCAAAATGTACAAATGTAATAAAAAAATTCAATAAAAATTTAAATAAATATACAAAAAATTCAATCAAAACTATAAACTTCCTGTTAAGTCCTATATCAAATTGAATGTCTGTTGCTGTCCGTATCAAGCAATTGCAATTAGTGCTCCATCCGGTCCAAGAATACACGGTTTTCTTCAAGTGAAAAAATTTAACATTCACGAAATCTTTAAGTACTTTGCTTCCAGTTTATTGTCTAATATGGACACCATTATTACATGTTAATATTCGAGGGAATGAGTGACATCATTAAGCAGTACTGGAATAGTAGATTGGATTGCAAAATATAAAAGGCCTTAGGGACAGAACTTGATATGAAGGCTACCAAGATACTTATAGGACTGGGTAAACGCATTCCAAGGATTCTGATAGGCATGCTAACGGGTATTAATTAGAGTCATCGAGCATATAATTTGCCACTATCCTAGGACACAGAATATTAGGCTGAAATGGCTGGGGAATAGGGTCCATAACAAACATGAAGAAATTGCGGGATTTAACCCCAGCAGTCTACTGCTTTTATCATTCGACTGGAGATTATCTCACTTTTCTTCAATTAGGGAATTGACTCGGTAAATTTTCTGGGTTGAAACGCAATGAGAATGGACCAGTTTCAATTCATCATTCCTTTTTATATATTTTATATCATTCTTGTTTTCTTTTAGTGTTCTTGTTTCTCTGTCTTTGGATCTTTAGTCTCTTTGAAGAAAATTACAATGAACGTTATGGTCTCCGAGTGGATGTTGTCCTTTTTATGGCACATAAACCTTCTTAACCTAAACCTAAGGACACAATTATACATTGCTTCAAAACCCTTTCAAATGATAATCTACATTGTATACAATTTAAATAACAAACTAAAACAATACCTTTTTTAATCGGGACAGCTCGACAACAGTTACCACTGGACCTAAATTATTTTGAAAATTATTAACATAAATTCCACAATCACAACACAAATTTCTTAGAAACTATTTTTCCCTTTTTCATATGTGGCAACGATGTTCTATTTATTTACAAAATACGAAATTCAAAAAATACCAGCAAACTTCAAAAAGTTTTTTTGAGAGAGAGGAATGACACTACCTTCATATTTTTATCATGATAATTATTTTTCGCAACATAAAAAATAGTTTGTAAAATATACATAGTGGCACCTCCCATATGAATTAAATATAGAAATCGTTTTTCTCGGAAACTATTAGAGTCAGAATTATTATTAGGGGCTTGGAAACTCCATATGAATTAAATAAATATGTATATGTTACTGAAAATATGGCTACCCCATAGAACACAACTCAAATTAAAAGCGTTCTTTAGATGTTTTTATTATTTTGTTCTAATGAATAAACATTTTTGAGCAATGTAGTTGTAAGATAATATGCTTATACTTATATATACTTAACAATTTTATAACCAAATGATAGTTTTAAATATTTTTTGTTGTAGAAATTAATAAATTTATAATCACCTTGTACAAAACAGGGTGAACACACATAATTAAAATATTTTTCGTTGAATTCCAATGAGCTTACTTTACAAATTATTCAAATCACACTGTTAAAATGTGGAAGATTATTATATAATTTTTTTTTTTTTTTTTTTTTGAAGAAATGTAGTTAATATTATTTTGTAATACATTAAGGAAAAAACAAACAAATATCAAGGTAGTATTTTCTGTATTATATCATACAGAAACTATGAGAATATTTAAACTATATTTTAATAATTAATATGTCAATCAGTACAGGATATTATAGGTGGAATATCACCGATATATGGATGATAATAAATATACATATTAATATCGACATACATACATATGTACATACATACATGCATACATACATACATACATACATACATACATACATACATACATACATACATACATACATACATACATACATACATACATACATACATACATACATACATACATACATACATACATACATACATACATACATACATACATACATACATACATACATACATACATATGTTTATTTACAAATTGCAGCATCAATATTGCCAAAAAATAATAAATAAAACTACAACTGGCAGTAGCAAAACCAAAATAAAGTTACATTGCTGCTAGGAAAAACTAAACGCAAACAAAAATAACATCAATACTCGCCATATTAGTTTAACAAATTTGAGTGTGCGCTGCTGACGCACAAAAATATATTTGTGTTGGCCTGCAATTATGTCTGCCTACAAACACGAGTTGCAATTTTTATATTAATACGAATAAATATGACTGCAATTTTTTGTAGCAAAGTGATACAAAAATTATAAATTTTCATATTTATTTTATAGTCATATACAAGAGAGGTGGTGCTAGTGCTGCATATTTAAACGCTGGTTATAAACATATACATTTGAGTTAAGATAATAAATCAGTTTGGCTGTTATTTCATTCGTGGGCGTAGAAAAATCAATGAGATCGTATAGGCCGTTGACTTCTAAGCATATTCTTCGGACAGGATCAAAATTTATAAAATTTGACCTATTGAATTCTATATAATGGAACATAAGACCTAAGTGGTCTATTTGGAACATTAATGCGGATATTCGAAAGAAGGAATTGGGAGTTCATTTTTCCATGTAATAAGTTTAATAAAAATGTGACATTAGAAACCATTCTTCTACTTTTTAATGTTGGAATCTTAATAAGCGCAAGCCGATTACGATATGGAGGTAGGTTTGTGTCAGGATTCCACCTGAGATTTCGGAGGCAAAGAATGAGATTTTGTTTTTGCACGGATTCAAGTTTTCTAATGTATACGTTGTACTGAGAATCTCAGATTTCGGATGCGTATTCAAGAATGGGTCTAACTAATGTTGTAAATAGACGTTTTGTCACATAAGGATCATTAAATTTCCTTTGCCCAACGTTTTATGAAACTTAGGACACCAGTTGCCTTGTTGACAGTCATAATAATATGAGAATTAAAATTGATACTTCGATCAAAATTAACCCCTAAATCTATGACTGATTCAACAGATTTTAATTTGACGCCGCCAATGTAGTAGTCAGTTATGAACGGAGAATACCTTGCGAAGGACATGTGATAACATTTTCTAAAATTTAATTCCATTAAATTGACTAAGCACCAATTATGAAATTTGATCAGGTCGGATTGGAGATGTGTAGAGTTGATTTTGTCGTTTAATGAGCAAAAAATTTTCACATCATCTGCATACATAAGGATTTTACTATGTTCTATGGAATTAGGGAGATCGTTGATAAATAGCAGGAATAGAAGAGGACCAAGGTGACTTCCTTGTGGGACTCCGGAAATAACATTAATGTTCTTAGATTTGGAATTGTTAAAGATAACACATTGTCTCCTATTTAGAAGGTAGGAGCGAATCCAATTTACTTATCGCATAATATTTCGGAGTTATGTGTATTATTATTTAGCCAAGTCTCAGTTAACACCAATACCTGGAATTCAAAGTCGTAACTATTGCGAAAAAAGTCTTGGAGTTTTGTATTAATACCATTAACATTCTGATAAACGATATTAAGATCATGATTTTGATTTAGTTTTTTGAAATTTGTCTTGTAGCAGAAGGAAGTCGTGCAACGTTTTCTTCGCAATAAATAAATTCACGAACCAGTGCGTTTATGAGCCAAAATTTCGGATTAACAATTTGATCGAATAATTCAGCTGGAACAATTATTTTGAAAGATGCCCTCTTTGTGGAGTTTATTTTATAGACAAGTACATCAGGAAGTGAATTCTTGAATTCCGTTTTTATGTAATACTTTATGTCCTCTACTGTAGTGTCATAGTAGATCCGAGTTGCATAAATTGTTTTCCTGGGTGGAATAGTACGAAGTTCTTTAGGAGGATTTTCGTTAAGTTAAGGTACATCACATGGGGGAGCACCCAAAACCTGATTGTCCTCTGGAAGAAATGTATAATTAGGTGCAGCAACATTGTGTTCAGCTGATATTGTGGATATTGTTGGCGAAACAATTATTGGTGAGGATTCACCGGAATTAACGCCAAATTGGATTGAAGGTATTGCGAGTGTATTAGAGTTTGCATTTGAGGATGGATGAGAAATTAAAGGAATAATTGGGGATTTATCCAATGTCCTTTTACGTTTTGGAGAAGATGGATTCTGAACCATACTAATATTCTCCAAATTAGGATAGTTTGTGAATAATTCACCAAATTTCTGGAATTTATCTTGCAGAGATATAAAAACTTTACAAATTTTTGCAAATTCACCTTTAAAACTTTTGAAAAAATTATAAAATTCAACATTAAGGTTTTTACACTGTTAACAAGCCCATTGAATCAGCATCACGTGCCCTTAGGCCACTACATTTCAAGTGATAATTTCCGAGGCATAACCAACAAAAAACCATACGTTCACTCCCAGAGATATTACAATCCATTATAATAAAAAATTAATTAACAAAAATATGTTCGTCAGGTAGTAAGTAGCTACTCGACAACAGATGGCGGTGGTAAATGGAAACTAGTCAATACACGAACCAACTAGTGTTGTATTGGAAAGCAGTATGATTTATAATGGATAATATATCACACAGTTGAGTTGTTTTACACAAGATATTTAACTTTGTTATAAGTAAACAAAGAGGAATAAGAAAAAAGTAGAATGACAACAGATGTTGTTAGTGTTGTTGTAATTTATGTGAATATTAATTTAAATAAATTTATAATGATATTAAGTGATTTTCAGAAGTAAAATTCCGTATAACGATTTATATATACAAAATACACATTTATGTCGAATTTTATCCCGATGACTTTGATTGTCAATGTGCGTTTAAGTAATTTTCGGAAATGATCCGTATATGGGAGTTGTGACCAATTATGGACCGATCAGAAAAAATTTCGTATAATGATTTATATGAAAAAAAAAAAAACAAGTTAGAGTGTTATATTCGGCTGTGCCGAATCTTAAATACCCCCCACCAGCAAGCTACTTGTTATTAAAACTCGTTTAACTATCTAATTTTTAGATAACTTGACAAAATTTTTGTTGCAAACATTTTAATATAATGATTTATCTATACACATACATACTCATGTAGAATTTTATCTGGATATAATCATTTAATATTGAATTAAGTGGTATTAAGTGATTTTCAGAAGTAAAATTCCGTATAATGATTTATATATACAAAATACACATTTATGTCGAATTTTATCCCGATGGCTTTGATTGTCAATGTGCGTTTAAGTAATTTTCGGAAATGATCCGTATATGGGAGTTAAGACCAATTATGACCGATCAAGAAAAAATTATATGCAAAAAAAAAATCAAGTCGAATATTACTCCAATAGATTTCTTATATATGATATTAATAAAATATGTGCGTTTAAGTGATTTTCGGAAGTGGGTTTATATGGGAGCTACGACTAATAATGAACCGATCCGAAAAGAAATTTGGTAGAATGATTTGTATGTACACAAAAAATATTCAGCTCGAATTTATCAATGAAATATGTGCGTTTAGGTGATTTTTGGAAGTGGACCTTATATGGGAGCTATGACCAATTGTGGATCGACTGAGATCTACGTTGGTAGTATGATTTCAATTCATATTATATTTGTATGTACACAATTTTGTGTTGTACCGATATATTTAAGGAAGTTTTTAACGATAAACTAATTTCCGGGAATATACACCTTTGTATGGGGGCTATGGGAAATATTGGATCAATTGTTATGAGTTTGAACATACTGATCCCTGGCACAAAAAATAATGTGTGACCAAACTCATTGAAATATCTTTGGTAGTTTCTTTGAAAACTACTTAAGAATTTGGAAAAAACGTTATTTTTTCGTGGCGAACCGATTTTACTGATTTGCAATACCAAACAAACTGTACCGGATAATAAGGAATGTTTTGGGTGAATTTCGGGAATTTATATTGCTTCGTTTTAACATGAGCGTGTTTTACACAGACAGACAGACAGCCGGACGGATGGACGGACATAGCTATACCTACCTACCTACACAAAAAATATTCAGCTCGAATTTATCAATGAAATATGTGCGTTTAGGTGATTTTTGGAAGTGGACCTTATATGGGAGCTATGACCAATTGTGGATCGACTGAGATCTACGTTGGTAGTATGATTTCAATTCATATTATATTTGTATGTACACAATTTTGTGTTGTACCGATATATTTAAGGAAGTTTTTAACGATAAACTAATTTCCGGGAATATACACCTTTGTATGGGGGCTATGGGAAATATTGGATCAATTGTTATGAGTTTGAACATACTGATCCCTGGCACAAAAAATAATGTGTGACCAAACTCATTGAAATATCTTTGGTAGTTTCTTTGAAAACTACTTAAGAATTTGGAAAAAACGTTATTTTTTCGTGGCGAACCGATTTTACTGATTTGCAATACCAAACAAACTGTACCGGATAATAAGGAATGTTTTGGGTGAATTTCGGGAATTTATATTGCTTCGTTTTAACGTGAACGTGTTTTACACAGACAGACAGACAGCCGGACGGATGGACGGACATAGCTATATCGACTCAGAATTTGTAAAAAAAATTGCAAGTTTTTGTTTATAAACAAAGATTAGTAATGCCCTTTTGCTGAAATCTCAATCGCTAACAAAACACCAAAAAGACAAACAATTGAAACTATGATTTTTCTTATAAATAAATGGATATTTAAAGCTAACAAAACGTATATAATATTATTACAAATAAATATATTATTGTTTTAAAACTTTATGTTACAAACATATTAGTAAAATAAAACTTTACACAAATATTTGTTATTATTTTTCACAACAAACAAAATCTTTTATAAACTAATTTATGATAAATAAAATTGAAATAAATCTAAGTACAAATATTTTTTTAATATTAGTGTGTTATTAATTTATATATTTCTTTCAAAACATGTAAAATTTACCAAGTTTTAGTTTTCTTTGATTTGTTTACATGTTCATATATCAACCATATGTTGTGAATATACATATGTTGGATATTTTTAACTGGGGAAAAAATATCCAGTAAAATCAAAAAATTCTCTATCTAAGAACTGTTGTTGTTGTTGTAACAGCTAAAACTATACAATAATCTAGTTGGGGGGTTCTACATCAATGCCCAGGCCTAAAAATTGGGCTACTTCAACTGGATGCGTCAATAAATTCATTGGACAGAGTGAAGTAGGGTTGGCTGAGCAGTTGAATATGTGGTGGGTATCATGAGGACCCTGACCACATGCAGGACATTCGTTGCAGACGGCACGGTCTATACGTGACCAGTAGGCATTGAGCCTATTGCTCCATTCCGATTTTAGTTGTGCCAGAACTACTCTTGTTTTCCGCGGCAGGTTTTCTTTCGTGTCTGCTATGGGCGGTGGGCGACCTCCAAGTACGACATTCATGCGGTATCCTGCGACCGCGGAATTTATGGCGTGTCTATGAATGTCGTTCAAAGCTGCCGAATACGAGGACTGTTCCAGTGGATCCTGCACGATGCCAAGGTTTAGGTTACTTCCTTCGTCCAGGTGGTAAAAAGTGTTGTTGACGACTTCGCTGGTGATAATTGCATGTTACGCGCAATGATGAACTGATGTATTTCTTGGAGATAACCATTCACCAGAACGCATAATTCATCAATGTTGTGGCCCGTCGCCATGATTGTACAGTCGTCCGCATATAAAATCACTTCCACGCCTTGTGGAGGTGCGGGGAGCTTAGAGAGGTAGAAGTTAAACAAAAGTGGCGATAGTACTCCACCTTGAGGTACGCCTTGTTTAACATTGAACTTCAAGATATTGGTCTCTGGAGTTAGAATCGAGAGAAAGAGCTCTATACTACACGGTATTATGAATGATGAAATCAATGCCCCCACCGTTACTTCTGGTGCGGTCTTTTCGGAGAATGTTGGATCCGTTACAACTTTGCAGACTGGAATTGTTCGTCAGTTTCGTCTCCTGGACTGCAGCGACCACGATGTTGTTGTGCTGCATATATCGGCTTATCTCGAAAATTTTGTTTTGGAGGCCCGAATAATTCGGGTCATTCCGGTACGTAGAACCGGCTGTCGGGGAATGACGAACTGTCATTTTTATCGCTCTCTTACTCTCTCGTTGCAAGTTTTCAAAAGCACGCGAACGGAATCCAGTAACAATTGTTGCAAATTGTTACAAATTATCGAGTACGCGAAGAGACCTAATATAAAATTTCGTTCAAATAACTTTTCAACCCTCCAACAAATTGACCTTTTAATTGACCAATTAATTTAATAAAATTTAATTAATTGGTGAATAAATAGTGTTTAAATTTAAAGAATGAATGAAATGAATTCTTTAAAGTATTTTTTCCATACATGGGCCAAATCAGAAATCGGACTTTATTCAATTTGGAAAATAATTACTACCCAGCAAAAATAAAACGAAGTTCTTCCAAAAGAATAACATTTTTCTGTAGTGATGTTAACTGAAGTTATATTTTTGGTCTTTTGAATTTTGAAGTTATATTTTTGGTCTTATATTTGTATGAGTTAAAAATATTATTTTTGGGCTTTTGTTTTAAATGTGTCTATTTTTCTTATTAGTGATAATATTATATTTCAATTCCAAATAACTTTCAAAAAATAACATAAAAATTACTTCTTGAGAATGACTTCAAAAACAGTGAAATTGAAAAATAACATCAAAGAATATACCTCCTATGTGTTAAATTCATTAAATTCATTTTAGTACTAGGATAAACAATGTTGAAAATCGTAAAAATCGGATCATAAGTTTTTACAAACAAAATTATATTAAAGTTGTGTATTACGTCTTTATTTCCATTTTCACACAGCTATAAAATGTTGAAAATCGTAAAAATCGGATCACAAATTTTTACAAACAAAATTATATTAAAGGTGTGTATTACGTTTTTATTTCCATTTTCACACAGCTATAAATTACGTTATATATTACGATGAATTTAAATCCATCGTTAAAATTTGATGATTTACCTGTTTCTGGTGGTGGGTATTTAAGATTCGGCGTAGCCGAATATAACACTCTAACTTGTTCACTATTTCTTCTTCATTTTTTAAATAAAATAATGCAGATCAATGATTTTGTCCGACATATAGATTTTGATACTACGATAAACAATGTTGAAAATCGTAAAAATCGGATCACACGTTTTTACAAATAAAATATGTACATCTTTATTTCCATTTTCACACAGATACAAATTATGTTAAATATTTATTATTGTTTAACATTTCGTTAGCTTAGTACGCAAACGTAACAAGTCCACTTTTTATAGAAATTGAGATTTTGATGCAGAATGGTAATATAACTTGAAATACACATGATATAATCAAAAAAATTACATTTTTTATACTCTAAACATGTACTTTTGATCCGGTATGCAAACGTGCTAAGTCCCCAAAACAATAAAAATATACAAAGAAAAAAAGTCCTTACAATTTGCTATTATAAACGCAATTATTAGTCATGTAAAAAGAAAGGATCAAATAAAGTCCGATGTCCGCCATTCTTTACTACATATTTTTTCAATACAAAAAAATAACTTGCTCCAAATTTGATCACGATTACTAGCTTCTCAACATGTTTATTTCTGTTTAATCTCTTTTTCGAGCAGCCGTATCGAAAATATTATACACTTCGTCCAAAGGACACAGCAAAATATTTGTATGAAATTATACCAAATTATCTTCAAAATAGAAGCTGTACGTAAGGAAAAAGTTATATGAAAATGTGCTAAGTCCTGCAAAAAATAAAAATTCAGAAAAAGAAAACGTACTAAGTCCTAAAAAACCGCCATAAATATTCAACAGCATTATTTTTAAATTGTTTTACTACCGATATTAAAAAAAGGAGAAATCTAAGAAAAAACTACGTTTACAGATTTTGAAAATATGAAATACAAGAGAAGTAATGAAGTTTTTTGCTTCTCCTGTAAAATTTTCAAAAGAGGACTTGTTACGTTTGCGTACTAAGCTAACAATTTGTTAAATTTAGTACATTATGTAACAACAGTCTTTTAAGTGCTAGTTACGTTTTACATGGTATAGTTTAAGGCGTAATGAAAATGAAGGATACATATAATGGTGGAGGGTATTTAAGATTCGACACAGCCGAATATAGCACTCAAACTTGTTTTCAATAAATTCGAGATATTTATACCCTTCACCATCGAGAGAATGGTATATATAAGTTTGTCATTCCGTTTGTAATTTCTATAATATAATTTTCCGACCCCATAAAGTATATATATTCTCGATCCCTATAGGTAGCGGAGTTGATTAACTCTTTCACGTATGCGAGACACCGGTGTCCCAAGATTTTTTACATTTTTCTCGATTTAGAGCCTAATTTCGTGTTCACAGCTACAGTAAATTGTTATTTCCATAGAAAAATACGTTATCTTTTAGAATTTGATGTCACTACATGCTAAAAAGGATAATATCCTGCGATATCCTTTAAAAACACTTTTTCCATTTTTGATCAATAATTATCGATATACGTCAAAATAAAGTGTGTGGTGAAGTTATATCCATAAAAGGTCATCGGGTTTGGTTTTGTGCGTGAAAGTGTTAAGCTATGTCCGTCTGTCTGTCTGTGTTTGTTGAAATCAGTTTTTAGAAGACCGCAGATATCGGCGAGATCCGAATCTTCCGTAATTCTTAAGACATGCTTTCGTGAAGATCGCTATATAAAATCAGCAAAATCGGTCAATAAATACCGGAGATATGAGCAAAAATCTGAAAATTTCATATAAAATTGAGATTTTTTATTCATGCTCAAACAGAAACTGTAAACTACAACGACAAAACACATAATCATACGGTACATTTTTTTATTGTTTATAAAAACAAAGCTGAGCAAAGAAAAATTAAATGTAGTATGTAGAGCTCGGATGAGGTGAGAACACATAAATGGGGACTGTTTGGTACTTTTTCGTTTTATAAAAGGTACTTTTTGAATTTTTATAATATTGACCCTCGAAACGTGAAATTTAGCACGCAGGGCTTTGATTAGGCGAGAACCTATAAAAGGGCACTTTTTGATACATTTTCGTTCGACAAAAGGTACTTTTTGAATTTTCTATTGAACCTAGAAACATGAAATTAAATATGTATGTAGAGCCCGGATTAAGTGAGAACACATAAAGGGGGACTTTTTGGTACTTCGTTCTACAAAAGGTACTTTTTGAATTTTCTATAATATTGAACCTAGAATCATGAAATTAAGCATGTAGAAGGAGTT
The DNA here is from genome assembly GCF_015586225.1 of Lucilia sericata. Lineage (NCBI taxonomy): Eukaryota > Metazoa > Arthropoda > Insecta > Diptera > Calliphoridae > Lucilia > Lucilia sericata. Next base: position 517,453 of record NW_023994070.1, read on the forward strand.
TTAATGCGGTCAAATGGCCAATTTTCCCGAACGTTATTAAGATTTTAATGTAATCTATGAAAAATTTTAATAATCTAATAGTTTACCAGATATGCGAAATTTTGTATTTAATTCATATAAGAGATGCCAAGCCATCCATTGAAAGTCCGCCCGTTATTCTCTAAATGTTCACATGAATGACAAAGTTCTTCATGTACAATTTTAAGATTCTAGTTCTTATAGTTTCTCAGATATACAAATTTTTCTGTTTAAGGAAAGTCCGCCTTTTTTCTCCAAAATATTCAGATGAATATTAAAGTTCTTCTTGCAAAATTTGAAGAATCTAGATAAACCAAATTTTGTATTTAATTCATATGGGAGGTGGCAAGCACCCCATTGAAAGTCCGCTCGTTATTATCTAAATGTTTAGATGAATGTCAAAGTTCTTCATGTAAAATTTGAAGATTCTAGTCCTAATAGTTTCTCAGATATACGAATTTTTCTATTTAATTCATATGGGCGCTCCAAGCCCTTCCAGATGAAAGTCCGCCCTTTTTTCTCCAAAAGGTTCTGATGAATATTAAAGTTCTTCGTGCAAAATTTGAAGAATATAGTTCTATTAGTTTTAATTCATATGGGAGGTGCCAAGCCCCCATTGAAAGTCCACCCGTTATTCTCAAAATGTTCATATGAATATCTGGGGGCTCCAAGCCTCCATGTTAAAGTTCTTCGTGCAAAATTTAAGATTCTAATTTTAAGATTCTAATTGTAATAGTTTCCAAGATAAACGAATTTTTCTATTTAATTTATATGGGAGGAGCAGCCCTCTGCTGCTAGTCCGCCTACTTTATGTCCTAAATAATCATATTGACACTAAAGTGGCTCCGATAAAATTTGAGGACTCTAACTGTTATATTATCACAGATATACTGATTTAATATTTTCTTAATAGGGGCGTGGCTCCTCGCCCAATTCAAATTTCAAAACAAAAAGTAGCCTATAACCTCTTCCAGACATGGAGGATATGGACATTAATATATCATAAGAAAACAAACCTACACAGATCTGAAGATATTATTGATTCGTTAGGTGTATGGATGTAGTCATAGGAGGGATAAATGTATGTCCAGCACTACCATTATTGGTTTAAATGACAACTTTTTACTAATTTCCTGATTGTCTGAAATTGTAAATCTCCATTTTTTATGCATAATATTTCTTACTTAGGTCTGTTTTTATATACACAAATGGAAAACAAGGTTTAAAATTTTGTATCTAAAAATTTTTAAAATGTGAATCACAATAAAAAATAAAAAAAACATAAAATTTTGTACTAAAAAATTTAATTTTTTGAAACCGGTTAAACGAGACTCAAAAACTGGATAACCCGGTTAACCGAAAATCAATGTTTAAAACAAGTTAGAGTGCTATATTCGGCTGAGCCGAATCTTAAATACCCTCCACCAGCTACTTTTATATTAATACTTTTCTAATTGATCAAATATTTGTAGAAATAAATTTTCTCATGTCTTAAATAGAAAAATCCCAAGATTTAGAAAACTTAAATCTATTACAATTCCAACATTTATTGAACATTACAAACGCCATTTTCTTTTATATTTTTATAGCGCTTAGCAATATTTAGTAATTTGCAGTATGCATGTGTGTGAAAGATTTAAGGATTTTCAAAATACATATGTATATATAATTTTGTTCTACACAAAATGATAATGCAACTAGTTAAATACGGTTAAAGCGCTTTTAGGTGCGGGACCTAGTATGGGAGATATGACCAAATTTAGACCGATCGTAAAAAATTCTTTAAGCAAAATTTCTGTACATAAAAGATATATTTCTGTCAAATTTTGTATCTATATCGTAATTTAGTAATAAGTAATGTGTGTTTAACTGATTTTCTGAAGGGAACCTTGTATGGGACCGACCGCACCCATGTTATGAACCGATCGTGAAAAAATCTTGAAATAGAATTTTTGTATACAAAACTAATATTTGAGCCAAATTTTGTATCAATAGCTTTATTTGGTAATGAGAAATGTGCGTTTAAGAGATTTTCGTAAAAGGACCTTGTATGGGAGCTATGACCAATTATGGACCGATCGTAAAACAATTTTATAGTGTAATTTATGTATATAAGAGCAATATTTGTGATAAATGTATGGATATCAATATTTGGTAATGAGTTATGTGCGTTTAAGTGATTTTCGGGAGGGAACCTTGTATGGGAGCTATGACCAAGGATGGACCGATCGTGAAAAAATTTTGAAATAGCATTTATGTGTACAAAAATAGTATTTATGTAAAAGAATAGTATTTAATTATATCACTATCACTTTAAGTGTTTTTCTGAAAGGGACCTTGTATAGCAGCTATGATCAATTATGGACCGATAGAAAAAACAATTTCACAGTAATATTTCTTTGTATATGAGCAATACTTCTACCAAACTTTATATGGATATCTGAATTTAGTAATGAGTTATGTGCATTTAAGTGATTTTCGGGAGGGGAGCTTGTATGGGAGCTATGACCAGTTATGGACCGATCGGAATTTCTCAGTAATATTTTTGTGCATATGAGCAATACTTCTACCAAACTTTATATGGATATCTGAATTTAGTAATGGACCTTGTATGGGAACTATGACCAATTATGGACCGATCGGAAAAACTTTCACAGTAATATTTCTATGCATATAAGTAATACTTGTACCAAATTTTATATGGATATCTTAAGTGATTTTCTTTGTATATGAGCAATACTTCTACCAAACTTTATATGGATATCTTAATTTAGTAATGAGTTATGTGCGTTTAAGTGATTTTCGGGAGGGGACCTTGTATGGGAGCTATGACCAGTTATGGACCGATCGGAATTTCTCAGTAATATTTTTGTGCATATAAGCAATACTTGTACCAAATTTTATATGGATATCTTAATTTAGTAATGAGTTATGCGCGTTTAAGTGATTTTCGGGAAGGGACCTTGTATGGGAGCTATGACCAATTATGGACCGTTGGGAAAAAAAATTCACAGTAATATTTCTTTGCATATAAGTAATATTTGTACCAAATTTTATATGGATATCTTAAGTGATTTTCGGGAGGGCACCTTGTATGGGAGCAATGACCAATTATGGATCGCTCGGAAAAAAATTTCACAGTAATATTTCTTTGCATATAAGTAATACTTGTACCTAATTTTATATGAATATCTTAATTTAGTAATGAGTTATGCGCGTTTAAGTGATTTTCGGGAGGGGACCTTGTATGGGAGCTATGTCCAATTATGGACTGATCCAGAAATTTTTTTCTCTGGATGAATTCTATTCACACAAGATTTTAATTTGTAAAATTTTGTGATGATATCGACATTGTGACGGAAGTTATTAACAAAAAACCCATTTTCCGGGAATATGTACTTTTGTATGGGAGGTATATGAAATTGTCGACCGATTCTGGCAATTTTCAGCAGGGATCAAGCTCTTGTGTAGAAATGAATGTATGGTGATTTTCATGGAATTGTCTTGCATAATTTTCGAGAAAATTACATCAAAATGTGTAAAAAATGCTTATTTTTTTCGAGGTTGTTTTAAATTTTGATTCATAACTTTTCCCGGTGTGAACCGAGAACATTTTGGGTGATTTTGGTTAAACTCTATTGCTTCGTTTTATCGTGAGCGTGTTTTACACAGACAGACGGACATAGCTAAATCGACTCAGATGAATATTTCTTGGTGTTACACACGGAATGACAAAGTTATATATACCCTTGCGAAAAACCGAAATATGAAATAAAAACCGGGTTTTCGGTTAACTGGTTTATAAACTCTAGTTATGTTTAACCCTTTCACGCACAAACTAAACCCCTGAACTTTTTATGGATATGACTTCACTACACACATTATTTTGACGTATATTTATCATTTTTGATGGAAAATGGAAAAAGTGTTTTCGAAGGATTTCGCAGGATATTATCCTTTTTAGCATGTAGTGCCCATGATATTCTATGAAATAACTTGGTGTTCTTTGGAAATAACCCTTTACGGTAGCTGTGAACTCAATATTACTATCTAAATCGAAAAAAATGTAAAAAAAATCTTGGGAGACCGTTGTCCCGTACAAGTGAAGGAGTTAAGTCCTAAATCCCCTGGTGATATTTCAAAAATTTTAAAATTTGTTTAACAAAGTTTAAAAATACTGAAAGTGGAGTTTTGAATGTAAAGAATTATTTTTTTTTATCATAGTTCAGAATAGGTTCACGTTATCTTCGAGATATATTTTATGTAATAAAATATTTTTATTGGAATATTTTTCAAAATAAGTTAAATTTTTTCCACATTCTCTAATCATCTGCTCTGAAACACGTTAATGACCTGGGGAATTTTTAATAACTTTTAAATTTTTCAACCAATTTTTGTGTTTTATATCTTTTTGAAATACTTAATCTATGTACATTATGATTCTTTAACAATAATATGTAAAAATATTTATCAACAATATCAATATTTATCACATAATATCAAAATATAAGAAGTATGCTCCTACCGCGACCATGTCACGTTTTTGGGGATAAAAGCTGTTGTAACTCTGACTCAAAGTAACTAGAATTTTGTATACATATAAATAATACAAATTTTGAAGAACAATATTAGTTTGTTTTGAGATACTGAGCTTGTTTCTATTATTTACTGTTCTGGTGTTATAGCTTCATATGTGAGCTTTTAGGTCACAAATTTGGATTTTTTCAAACTTTGAGCGACAAGCGGCATAAAAGCTATATTTCTGTCAAATTTTGTATCTATATCGTAATTTAGTAATAAGTAATGTGTGTTTAACTGATTTTCTGAAGGGAACCTTGTATGGGACCGACCGCACCCATGTTATGAACCGATCGTGAAAAAATCTTGAAATAGAATTTTTGTATACAAAACTAATATTTGAGCCAAATTTTGTATCAATAGCTTTATTTGGTAATGAGTAATGTGCGTTTAAGTGATTTTCTGGAGGGGACCTAGTATGGGAGCTATGACCAAATATGGACCGATCGTAAAACAATTTTATAGTGTAATTTATGTATATAAGAGCAATATTTGTGCTAAATGTATGGATATCAATATTTGGTAATGAGTTATGTGCGTTTAAGTGATTTTCGGGAGGGAACCTTGTATGGGAGATATGACCAAGGATGGACCGATCGTGAAAAAATTTTGAAATAGCATTTATGTGTACAAAAATAGTATTTATGTAAAAGAATAGTATTTAATTATATCACTATTTGATAATGAGTAACTTTAAGTGTTTTTCTGAAAGGGACCTTGTATAGCAGCTATGATCAATTATGGACCGATAGAAAAAACAATTTCACAGTAATATTTCTTTGTATATGAGCAATACTTCTACCAAACTTTATATGGATATCTGAATTTAGTAATGAGTTATGTGCGTTTAAGTGATTTTCGGGAGGGGAGCTTGTATGGGAGCTATGACCAGTTATGGACCGATCGGAATTTCTCAGTAATATTTTTGTGCATATGAGCAATACTTCTACCAAACTTTATATGGATATCTGAATTTAGTAATGGACCTTGTATGGGAACTATGACCAATTATGGACCGATCGGAAAAACTTTCACAGTAATATTTCTATGCATATAAGTAATACTTGTACCAAATTTTATATGGATATCTTAAGTGATTTTCTTTGTATATGAGCAATACTTCTACCAAACTTTATATGGATATCTTAATTTAGTAATGAGTTATGTGCGTTTAAGTGATTTTCGGGAGGGGACCTTGTATGGGAGCTATGACCAGTTATGGACCGATCGGAATTTCTCAGTAATATTTTTGTGCATATAAGCAATACTTGTACCAAATTTTATATGGATATCTTAATTTAGTAATGAGTTATGCGCGTTTAAGTGATTTTCGGGAAGGGACCTTGTATGGGAGCTATGACCAATTATGGACCGTTGGGAAAAAAAATTCACAGTAATATTTCTTTGCATATAAGTAATATTTGTACCAAATTTTATATGGATATCTTAAGTGATTTTCGGGATGGGACCTTGTATGGGAGCTATGACCAATTATGGACTGATCCAGAAATTTTTTTCTCTGGATGAATTCTATTCACACAAGATTTTAATTTGTGAAATTTTGTGATGATATCGACATTGTGACGGAAGTTATTAACAAAAAACCCATTTTCCGGGAATATGTACTTTTGTATGGGAGGTATATGAAATTGTCGACCGATTCTGGCAATTTTCAGCAGGGATCAAGCTCTTGTGTAGAAATGAATGTATGGTGATTTTCATGGAATTGTCTTGCATAATTTTCGAGAAAATTACATCAGAATGTGTAAAAAATGCTTATTTTTTTTCGAGGTTGTTTTAAATTTTGATTCATAACTTTTCCCGGTGTGAACCGAGAACATTTTGGGTGATTTTGGTTAAACTCTATTGCTTCGTTTTATCGTGAGCGTGTTTTACACAGACAGACGGACATAGCTAAATCGACTCAGATGAATATTTCTTGGTGTTACACACGGAATGACAAAGTTATATATACCCTTGCGAAAAACCGAAATATGAAATAAAAACCGGGTTTTCGGTTAACTGTTTTATAAACTCTAGTTATGTTTAACCCTTTCACGCACAAACTAAACCCCTGAACTTTTTATGGATATGACTTCACTACACACATTATTTTGACGTATATTTATCATTTTTGATGGAAAATGGAAAAGTGTTTTCGAAGGATTTCGCAGGATATTATCCTTTTTAGCATGTAGTGCCCATGATATTCTATGAAATAACTTGGTGTTCTTTGGAAATAACCCTTTACGGTAGCTGTGAACTCAAAATTACTATCTAAATCGAAAAAAATGTAAAAAAAATCTTGGGAGACCGTTGTCCCGTACAAGTGAAGGAGTTAAGTCCTAAATCCCCCGGTGATATTTCAAAAATTTTAAAATTTGTTTAACAAAGTTTAAAAATACTGAAAGTGGAGTTTTGAATGTAAAGAATTATTTTTTTTATCATAATTCAGAATAGGTTCACGTTATCTTCGAGATATATTTTATGTAATAAAATATTTTTATTGGAATATTTTTCAAAATAAGTTAAATTTTTTCCACATTCTCTAATCATCTGCTCTGAAACACGTTAATGACCTGGGGAATTTTTAATAACTTTTAAATTTTTCAACCAATTTTTGTGTTTTATATCTTTTTGAAATACTTAATCTATGTACAATATGATTCTTTAACAATAATATGTAAAAATATTTATCAACAATATCAATATTTATCACATAATATCAAAATATAAGAAGTATGCTCCTACCGCGACCATGTCACGTTTTTGGGGATAAAAGCTGTTGTAACTCTGACTCAAAGTAACTAGAATTTTGTATACATATAAATAATACAAATTTTGAAGAACAATATTAGTTTGTTTTGAGATACTGAGCTTGTTTCTATTATTTACTGTTCTGGTGTTATAGCTTCATATGTGAGCTTTTAGGTCACAAATTTGGATTTTTTCAAACTTTGAGCGACAAGCGGCTCGTGTTAACGTCGTTTAATCGAGTTCAAATTTCGGCTATCTCAATATCTGGAAAGGGGAATCTTTTTGCGGGGTTTAGACGAACAAGATTCCAATGTCGACTTTTTTGTGGACACTCTAGTGTATATGTACTTTTTCTAGGTACTATGTAAATTGTATAAACATACCGCATAGGTGTTAATAAAGAGTTTAACCATGACTATGTAATAGTATAAGTGCATAACATGGGTTCTATATTCTTTAGATTTAGTCTTTTTTATACTTCTCTTCAAATAAGACGTTCGTTGGAGTAAATAATAAAAGAGGTGACTTTATTTATTATATGATATATTTATACTAATTCAAATTTCTTACTTAAACTTCATACCCTACACAACTTTAGTGGGGAGGGTATATTGGGTTTATGCTGATGTTTGTAACGCACAATAATATTGGTCCTACACTCATCTTAAAGTATACCAATTGGAATCATTTTCTGAGTTCATTTATATCCGTCCGTCTGTCCGGCCCCCCATCTGTCAGGAACGATGACTGAAATGGTTAAGATCGGTTAATTATTTCACCTAGCCCCATACAACTGAACTCCCGAATTGTGACCAAACTACTGGTCACAATTTTGAAGATAATTCAATAAAATTTGGTATATGATTTGCTATTGCTTCAGGGACGAAGTCCTATGAAAATGGTTTAAGTCGGTCCATAATTTCACCAAGCCCCCATACAACTGGACCTCCTGAATATGGCTTTTGAGCTCACAATTATGTTTAATATACTCGTATCTCGACAAAAAGCGGTACATCTAAGTTTCATACTTGCCTTGATGACCGTTCCGAATTTTTTAATAGTAGGGCCTCACTTGACCCTAGCCCTCATATAAAGACCCTTCAGAAAATTAGTTAAATATCCTCAATTCGCTTAATAAGGCTAATGTAGAGATGAAATTCAAGAAAAATACTTTTATGTAAACGTAGATGTATCCACCAAATTTTATGAGGATCGGTCCACATTTTCAGCCCCGATATAAATCCTCTTTCAGAAAATTAGTTTTTCACCAATAAACTGCTTAAATATATCGGAGGCAAGGTTCAATTTGAATTAAACGCTTTATTATGAAAAATAAATCTTACTTTATTCACATATTTGAGATAGGGTATTATATGGTCTGCTACTTCCGACTATAATTTCTTACTTGTTTAATATATGTATGTATTAGGCTTCGTTTCAAACAACAAAATGTTTCCCCATTTTATGATAGCATGCCTTTTTAGGTACACTTTAATACATCAAATAAAAAATTTTAAGACTATTTTTTAAGACATGGAATATAATTGATAAAATGGATTTTTTGATAAAATCGGGTTTTGACACTTTTTTTCAGTTTTTTTTTGGGGAACAAATATACATTGGGTATAACCCTCCAATTTTGACAAAAATGTTACCATGTCTTTTGGTCAACAAAATGTATAGTTTTGGAGTTATAGACCATTCAGCTCTATTGGTCAAGAACTGCCGGGCTTAGAGGGGGTCAATTTCCTTGAAGGGCTTAGTAGTCCCATAATGGGATGCGAGTGGGACATCCATCAAAAATTTATTTTTTAACTCAAGAATATTTTTTTTTTTTTCAATATTTGTCACTTAATTTTCCCCTATTTTTTAAAAATGAACGTTTTTGTTGTATTTTTTACTCAAAAAGAAAGCTTAGACCATTTCCTTTAAGAGCTTTGTGGTCACTTAGTGGATGCAAGGGGCATATGTGAAAAAAAATAATATTTTAACTCAAAAACTTAGCTTTTGGAGTTAAAATATTTTTTATATATATGTATATCCCACTCGCATCACACTAAGTAATCACAAACCTCTTAAATGGTCTAAGCTTTTGGTGGATAATTTTCTAAAAGTATAAAAAGATATCGAAAGATGAATTCATCCAAATTTTATAAGAACAATGCTTTATGTTCGTGGTTTGAGAGGTCTACCTATGTATATAAGATTTGAAAAAGTGCTGTCTTACGTGGCACTCTAATGAGTAGTCAAATACATATGTATGTATTTCATGGGTTTTTAGATTTGAGCTGCATTTAAAAAAAGGCAACCGAATTTATATCAAATAATTATTTGATGGTATATTTAACTTTAACAATAAATTTTTTATTTTTGATTCGCTTTGTATGGAAAAAATGAGTGATTACGGATCTTTATTATTTTCTCGAATTGAGAGTTATTTAAAGTAAATTTTTAAAGAGCTATATAAATATAAATTGTAAGGTTAGATAAAAATCGAATTTTTGTGAAATATATATTATTTTCCCTATTCTGCATACAAATGTGGCATCGCAGACATTCAGTCAAGATCTGATGTATCAAGAATAGTTTTCCGGAGGAAAATTTAAGGGATGGAAGTATTAGGTTAAGGATCTACAAACATTTAAGAGTTTTCAAATAAAAATAAATTTTTGATTAAAAATTTAACTAAATAATAATTCTCATATACTATAAGAAGTATATGTATATCATGATCTTTAGCGTTATAAATATAACAAGAAGTGGATAAGATCACAACAGGCCCGAAATTAGTGGTGTAGGTGTATTTATACGGATTTGTTGTACCTTCCACGATAAAACTATTGTCGTGCAAAATTTCATGAAGGAAAAATCCAGATCAAAAAGTTGATTCCAAAAATATACTGAATGTTGCCAAATTTCTTTGCCATGTTTTTTTTATATTTAACCTAGAAATCCAATCAATATCATATTTTATCTTTTTTAACTTCTGATAAGGAGATTTTTATGTAAAACGGTTTAGTAGTTATGTAGTGAAATATATATATATATATATATATATAGTTTTTGTTTTTTAACATAACATAACGAAAAATTATAGAATAATACCCTTATTATATAACTTTTCGTTCGTTTCTGTAAATGTACAGAAACAAAAGCGTAAACATGAATATTTTGTATTCTGTAATAATAGTTGTGTTTTGTTGCTAAGGTTCAAAGGCGATTTCATATAAATTTAAAATTTATAGACGTTAGGAGTTAACGTGTAAAATTATACAAGTTAATTTTAACGTCGATAAAAGTGCTACCAATTTAAAAATAAAAATACAAATATTAGTTTAGAACAAATTAAAAAATAATTTGTTCGAAATTTTAAAAAAGTTTGATGTGGTAAAATATTTTAAATTTTATTTCATACGGTAACAAACATTGTGTGTCAAAATTATTATTGTTATTTTTGTTAATTTTTTTTTTTAGCTATTCGGGGAAAAAATTGCAAATAAATGTAAAAAATATGCAAAATTAAAATGTAGAATTTAGTCATTTATGTAATATCATCCTGCCTATTGCTAATCCGGCAAATTTTACCGCAAATATTCACATGGATGTTAAAGATGTTAGTGCAATATTCTAACTCAAAAATTCTGCTCATTTATATGTTTATATGGATGTTAAAATTGTCTATACAAAATTTGCAGTTGCAAGTTCTGAGATATGCGAATTTTACTTATTTTGTATGTGTAGTACACATTTACGTTTAGGCTACACATTGTACCCATTGTTTCGGCTATTTTTCCTTTTTTACCCCTAAATATTTGAATTTCCATAAATCTCTTTTTTTCTGCAATTTAATGAAACAAAAGGAAAATCACTACAAAAAACCTATTGTTGAAATTAACATTTCATTTAGTTACTAACAGAGCACTTTTATGTTAAAAAAATATTCTACACAAAATGTTTATAGAATACAAATTTATGTTAAGAACGGTAACAGAACGAACGTTTAAGTTATAGAATAAGGGTATAAAACTGTTTATGTCGAATTTAATTCATGTCATATTCTGAAGAGGACCTAATATGGGAGGTAGGGGCAGTTATGGACCGATCCGCATACAATTTAGTTGCGAGATTTTTCCTGTTAAGTAATATCGTTTATGAGGAATTTCACTGCTAAATCGTCTTAAAATTAAATAAGGGCTCAGAATACATATACTTTGGTATATAATATAATAATAATAATACTTTTATAAATTTCTTTGTAAGTTTGTTTATTTGTTTGTGCGTCAATCACGCCTAAACGGATGGACCGAGTTTTTTCAAATTTGGAACGTAGGAAGATATATGTCTGGAAGCGTCAATAGGCTATATTACTTTTCGAAAATTGGACTAGAAGGGGGTAAAAAATGGGTGAAAACGGCGAAAAAAGGGCAAACTTGGTACTTTTGTGCATAAAAACTTATTTTTGTCTATTCTAATGCGAAAATATTTTCGATTTAGCATTCTAAAGTGTCAGAAATATGTATTAGCAAAGTTACGTTGCGAAAGTTTGACCAAAGCGGGTAAAAAATGCGGGAAATGATGAAAAACAGGCAAAATTACTTGTCCTTAAAAAGTGATTCTAAAACTAAATACTTTCGATTTAGCTTTTAAAGTGTCAAAAATATGTATTGGGAAAAATTCGTTGCGAAAGTTGGACCTGACGGGGAAATAGGCATGTGGGTAATTCAAACTTAACTGGTAAAAACTGGTAATTATGTGTAGTTTAGGTACTTTTTCGGAAATATGCAAATACTTGAGAAGTATTTTGCTGTATTCAGTCAAAAGGTATATTTTAGAAAACTTAAATTGGGTAAAAAGTGGAGTTTCGTGTTTTCTAAATATTTATTCTACAAATGATGCAATATTTATTAAATTTGGGAAGTCTGTATTTAATAGGGAAAGAGGGAAATGTTTTGCATTTTTGGCACTTTTTTCATACATTTTTTAAATGTTGCCATAACTCAATGATATCTCAATTGTAGCTTTATAAAATAACAAGAAGTACATTTGTGAATAATGGCTGGGCCGACTTTACGAAATTTTAAACAGAGATATATCTTTAATTAGAAGTTTCGATTGGTTATATCTTTATTCAAAAAAATCAGAAAGGGACGAAATACGGAACGCGGTAAAATTATAATTTTTTTAAAATTAAGAAACAAAAGTAATTTCTACTTACATATATACTTACCCCCTTATTCGCAAACAAAATTTTTATTTTATAAATTAGATTTTGTATGGAAATTTTGTTTTATAAACCTTTTACAAAATAAAAATGTTGTTTGTGAATAAGGGGATTAAAATTTTAATTATTAATAAATTTAAATTAAAAATTAAATAAAATTTATAAATATCAATATTTTTGACAAATTAAACAAAGGAAATATTTGTATTTTTTATACTTTTTGTGATGCAATTACGTCTTATTATGACAAACGACTGAATCGAATTTAATGAAATTTGAACAACACACTTTACGGTTTTGGAAGCTTTAATAGGCATTTTCCGAAACATGATTGAGTAAGTGGAGAAATTAGTACATACTTATTCAATGTCACTCGGGGGAGTTTTCCCGTTTTTCCTACCGAGCGCGTCCCCGGGTGGCGGATAGGGGGTGGTGATGGACCATCTGTTCTCCCCCAGTTTTAGTTTGACTCAAGCTGAGGGAGGGCAGATTGTCCACCACCTGGCAATATTATATTCCCCGCCGACCAAAAACTGGAAAAAAACATGAAAAATAAAAAGATGAAAGTTACGGTGCAGGGCCTAAATAACCCAGTACCGGCGGCAAGTGTTGATCCACTCGCGAGTCACGTGTCGTCGTCATCCTGCAATCGTGAGCAAAATACTACTACGGAGGTGGGTACCTTGGCCTCCGTGGCGGACAATGCGTCAAGTGTACAGCATGCCTTTAGCAAAAACATAGTGGTGAAAGAGAAGGATGTACTCGGAGAGAGCTCTAAGCTACCTCAGCCTTTAAATATAGGTGAGGGTTCCGACACTGAATCCTCAGAAGATAATAACAACACCATTATAGCAAATCCCAAAAAGGATGAAGTGGGACAAATGGTGAAACAGGTGAGTGATAGCATAGCTAAACAACCTATTACTAAGAAAAGACTATCTGTAGCACAGAGGAGAAAGTTGAAAAAGATGCTTCAGGAAATCATAATTAGTCAATCCAACGACACTCAAAAGGAAAAATCGGACTCTCTCACAAGATCTAAGGCAAAGAGGATCAGGTCTCCCGAAGAGTTGACAACCGAGAATAAACCTAAGAAGAAAAAGAGCTCCCCGTCTTCTAATACACAGTCGAAGCCAAGCCATACTTCACTCAAAGGAACCTCAAGTCAGAATCATGAGAGTAAGGGTGACAACGCCAAGATAGATATCCCAAAGACGACCACGTCGGCGAAAATAAACTCGAAGGTACGGATATCTCAAAAGAAGCACCGAAAAGCGAGAAAAGATAGGCTAGACAGTGGAAAAGGAAAAGAGCCACCATCTTACGCCAAAGTTGCCAAAAGAAGACACCGGGACGATCTCTGCTATGCAGTTTACGATGCCGGTAATCCTGCAGGCAAAATTCCAATAGACCAGGGGTCGGCAAACTTTTGAGTCTGAAGAGCCAAAATTTACAGTTTACAAAACATGGGTTTTAAAAGAGCCACAAAATGTTTGTTTATTAAAACATTACAAATACTTTATGAATTCACTTCAAAAACATTTTTTTTGTTTAATTATTTACAAGACGATTCTGCAAGGAATCTTTCTTATAGATTTTTGACTAGAAACACTTTTAGAATTTTTATGGGTCATTCGAATGCGTTTTTTAACACTTGTTATATAAATATATAACAGTTTGTTAGAGTGGAGCGACAGCGATATAATTAGGCAGCAATCGAGATAAAATTTTGCACAATTTTTTTTATACAAACAAAAAATTTACTGTGATGTATTGCGGTCATTGAACCATAATTGACCAACCCCAATTCAGAAAATTACTCTAACGATCATAATTGACTTAACAGTAGCAGTATAGAGACGAAATTCGACATAAACAAGTTGTATAAAAACAAAAATCTATCTTCCAAATTTGATTTTATCATAACTGGCTTAATAATGGCAATTTTATGACGAAATTCAACACAAACAGAAACAATAATCACTTTACCAAATTTGGGTACGGTCGGCTCATAATTGATCCTAACCCCCATATTAGATCCCCATTAGAAAATGACCATATCGCTCTTAAGTGACTTAATAATAGCAGTAAGCGACGAAATTTGACAAAAAACAGGTTTTATAAGAACAAAAAAATATCTGTACCAAATTTAATAAGGATGGATTCAAAATTGACCCTTCCCCCCATATGGAGTCCACTTTCGAAAGTTCCGACATACAACAGGCTAAAATACAAGTATAGTGATGAAAATCAACACAAACAAGTTTAATAGGATCCAAAACTTCATTACTAAATTTTGTAAGGATGGGTCCTTAATACTCTTTCTGGTCCCTTATTTATAGGCAAAAATTTTATGTCAAAAATATATCAATCTTTCATAGATCACTGTCATTAAAACGTGCAATATATAAATTTATAATTTTTTGCACCTTTTTATAAAAAAAGATTAAAGTTTAAAGTTTTGAGATAGACTAAGTTTTTAGTATTTAACTGTATCAAAATTCTCCACATTATTAATTAATTACTACATTTTAAATTTCCAAAATATATGTTTTAATTCGAAAAATTTCGGAATGTATGATCATGATTTACATCTTATCTAATGGCACCTCGTAGGATCACTGATATGATACCCCATTCGTTTATAGGGAACTTTTCAATTAACACTTTAAAGAATTAAACATTTTCTTACAATATTAACTTGTACATGGAACAAATTCAATGGGAGTGATAGGTTTGTATAGCTTTAGAAAGCTTGGATCATAACTTGTTGTTTATAGTTTCAAAAATGACTCTAAATTTTCATTTGTTAGTTGGCTTTTTACCTAAATCTCCCAACTTGCTTTTAAACTTTGACAATTTTCCACAACACAAAGCTTTACTTTTTAAATTGATCAACTGCATTTCTAGAGATCCAATACCAATTTCAAATGGCTCAATGAGGATTTATTCTCAAATGTATAATTGTAGGGGCAAATAAAAGCAAGGAAATGAGCGTAAAGCTAATTGTGTTCTTTCTTTCTCACACAAAAAGTATTTGTTTTTGTTTTGTTCATGTACAGAACGATTAAGCAAAGTTAAAAACTTTTGTATATTGTAGAAACGTTTGCGAAGTGTTTTGTTAGTTTTAATACATTGCTCGTTAATCGATTCGGAAAGATTTTAAAATATGCATACAAATATTTTTTTATAAAATAAATAAAATTTGTGTATGAAACTATAGAGCCACAGCTCCACATCCAAAGAGCCGCATTTGGCTCGCGAGCCATAGTTTGCCGACCCCTGCAATAGACCAACAGAGTAGGGTAGAAGATCTGGTGAACAATAAGATAGTGGACCACGCAATCGCTTCAAAGGGCAAACAACCAATAGAGAGCGTGAGCTGCGAGTTCAGAATGGGCGTGATGTTGATGAGGTTGGCATCTCACCAATGTGTTAGCACCCTAAGGAACTTGGTGGAAAGTATTCCTCCTCCCTGGGACGGCGCTAAGCTGGGACTGGCAAGGAAGAGCAAGCTTCCGGTGCTCTTAAAGTCCACTGGCTACATAAATGGATGGGGCAGTAAACTGGCTAATGAACGTATACTGGAAATTCTTGGTGGTCAAAATACTGAGCTGACCGTGGAAGAATGGGACGTCTTTTACAGGAAAGAAGAACCTGAGGAAACTTTATTTGTAATAGGTATCGACCAGAAATCTATGGCTAGTCTTGCCAAGAATAAAGGTAGGGCTTACTTCGCCTCTAAAGCTGTCATATTCAAAATTGGGCTGTTACAACAAGCCTCAGAAAGGACACTAAAATACTTAAGACCACAGCATCAGTAGCAACTACTGATAACGTTAAGGAATCAAATCCTAAAAGCGGGGAAGATACCACTAACTCGCCAAAAGAAGGTGCAGCTGCCCTTTCCAAAATTGGGGAGGCGCCGATTGTCAAAACCGGCCCCGATAAGGACACTAAAATACCTAAGACGGTACCCAAAGCATCATTAGCAAGTACTGGTAATTTTGAGGAGTCAAATCCTAAAAGCGAGGAGGAAATCACTCACTCGCCAGAAGACAGAACAGCAGTGCTGTCCAAAATTGGGAAAGTGTCGATTAAAAAGACTGCTCTTCCTATGCCTGATAAGGCCACCGCAGTGCCATCAATGGTACCCACTGCATCAATAGCCACTTCAGGTTACCCGGAGGAGTCAAATCCAACGAGCGGAGATGTGATCACTAGCTCGCTGGAAGACAGTTTAAATGGATGACAATTATTGAGGTTATCCAAATAAACCTCCATCGGAGCGAGACAGCTACCAACGCTCTGATGGCTAAAATTAACACAGGTAAGATACATATAGCTTTAATCCAGGAACCTTGGACGATTCGCAACAAGGTTTCTGGATTAAATCACGTAAATTTCCAACTTTTCTACGCTGATACAGGGTCTCGACCGAGAACATGTATCTTATGTCACAAGAATTTATGTTTTGTCCTCTCAACAGGATTATCCACATCGCATGCAACGGAACCTTGGACGATTCGCAACAAGGTTTCTGGATTAAATCACGTAAATTTCCAACTTTTCTACGCTGATACAGGGTCTCGACCGAGAACATGTATCTTATGTCACAAGAATTTATGTTTTGTCCTCTCAACAGGATTATCCACATCGCATGCAACGGAACCTTGGACGATTCGCAACAAGGTTTCTGGATTAAATCACGTAAATTTCCAACTTTTCTACGCTGATACAGGGTCTCGACCGAGAACATGTATCTTATGTCACAAGAATTTATGTTTTGTCCTCTCAACAGGATTATCCACATCGGATGCAACGGTACTGAAGCAAGGTCGTGGCAACATATACCTTGCATCTGTTTACCAGCCTTTCGATTCTCCGACACTACCACCAACGTCGGAGCTGATGAAACTGGTCGAAGAGGCACAAAGGCAAAATAAGAAAATTGTAATAGGTTGTGATGCCAACTCCCACCATGTAGCTTGGGGTAGTACAAACACCAATCGCAGGGGACAAGCCCTTATGGATTTCCTTAATACTAAAGACTTGATCACATCGAACTTTTGAACATAAGATTCAAAATACTACGGCCGCCACCAAAGCCGATAAAGTTTCGGAATAAGTCTAAAACTAATTGGACAATGTTCGGTTCCTGGGTAACCGGGGAGATCCGGAACTTTGGTAGGACTATTCGCAAACTATTTAACCGGGCACGGCGTAAAAAGACCGCAGTATACTGGGATGAGTATCGTAGTAAACTTGGTGAATATAAGAAAATTGTTCGTAAAGCCAAACGAGACTCCTGGAAACTTTTCTGTGAACAGGTAGACAGCGTAAATGACGTATCGAAGATAAAAAAATTCCTATCTAAAACTCATGTCCAACCAGAATCTATGGTCTATAATACGGGCAGGAGGTTGGAGGATATGGAGGAGACAATGAAACTCCTAATGGACTCTCATTTTCCACCCGGTATATCGAATAACATAGATGAACCGATATTGAAGGAAGGGGAGGCTAACACGGAAATTGTAATTACATCTGATATGGTTAAAGGGGCAATCAAGAGCTTCGCTCCCTATAAAGCTGCAGGGCTGGATGGCATTTTCCCGGCATTTTACAGATGGAGGCGGGACTGGTTTCCGTACATCTGTCTCAGATATTCACTGCATGCTTGAAATTCGCATATACCCCCATTAAATGGCAGGATGCAAGGGTAATATTTATACCTAAACCAGGGAAACCTAGCTATTCGACACCAAAGTCTTATCGACCGATAAGTCTTACGTCCTTCCTACTTAAAACCTTGGAACGGATAGTTAATAGTATGGTGAAAAGCAGTATACCCGACAAAGACCTAAAATTTAAGCAGCATGCTTATGTAAAGGGACGATCGGTGAAAACCGCTTTAAACGAAGTTCATCCTTTGATAGCAAACTGTATACACTGGCGGTATGCATTGACATCGAAGGCGCCTTCAATAACGTGCACACTGAAACTCTTATCCAATCCCTAGACCAGTTTTATGTTGACCGGGTGCTCCGTAACTGGATCAACCACATGCTAAGGAATAGATGGATAAGCTGCGAGATGTACGATATAACTATCAGGAAAAAGGTATTTCGCGGTATACCACAGGGTGGCATTTTGTCACCTTTACTCTGGGTTACAACGATTAATAGCCTCCTAAGGACCCTAACCGAGAAAAGACTTAGACCTGTCTGCTATGCAGACGATGTCGTAATACCTTTAAAGGGAAAGGATCCAAATTACTTGTGTAGATGAGCTGAGGAGGCTCTGAATACGGCCTTGAGCTGGGCTCAACCGAGAGGCCTAAATGTTAACCCGGCAAAAACGGAAATCTGTCTTTTCACAAGAAAGACAAAAATTTCTATGTATACTGAACCTTGCTTCCTGGGCAAGAAGATACCAGTGACAGACAAAGTTAAGTACTTAGGTGTAATCCTCGACCGGAAATTAAAATGGAGACACCACATAGAGGATAGGATCAACAAGGCACATCGGTGCTGGGCGATATGTAGGAGAATTATAGGCATGAAATGGGGTCTTAGTCCTACTATGACAAATTGGCTTTATAAAAGTGTAATTAGACCAATTCAAGCTTATGCTTCAATAATCTGGTGGACTGCTTTAGACAAAAAGTCCAATATCAAACTACTACAGGGAGTTCAGCGTACATGCTGCTTGGGTATAAGTGGTGCCATGTGTACTACTTCAACCAAAGCTCTGGAAACGTTGCTAGATATTCCACCCTTTGAAACATATTTAAGATATGAGGCGGGGCTTACAGCCGAACGGCTCTTTACATTAGGCGAACTGGCCAAAAGCCAGGACACGTCATCAATGTATACTAGACACATAGGAAGGTTATACACAATCATCGGACGTCCCTGATCGTATACCAGACACAGAATATGTCGGAAACTTTGAAACGCTGATCCCAGATAGAATGTCTTGGTCAAGCGGAACATTAGAGTAAATACCATTAGGAATCCGTTGTTACACGGATGGCTCTAAATTGGGGGACAAAGTGGGGCTGGGTTTCTATATTGAAGACCCAGAAACAGAAATATACCACCGTTTACCAAATCATAACACAAGCTTCCAGGCAGAAGTACGAGCAATAACGGAATGCGTAAATTGGATTAGAATATATGGCGCCCACAGCGCTTAATATATTTACCGACAGCCAGAAGGCAATTAGGGTGATATCAGGCGATAGAACTAAATCTAAGACCGTATTGGATTGTAACAAAGCTTTAACTGAATGTTCTCCCAGAGGTAAGGTTCACAACATATGGGTACCAGCCCACTCGGGAGTAGTCGGCAACGAAAGGGCGAATGTAATAGCTTTAAAGGGAAGGGAGCTCGAGGCAGTTAACCTGACAAACGCAAAACCATTCGACGCAACAAACGCTGAACTAAAAATATGGGTGAGAGAATCCCATAAGGCCTCTTGGAATAATGGAACCACGAAGTAGGCGGGCTTGCATTAGGGGGCGTGGCACCTCCCATATAAATTAAATACATAAATTCGTTTATCATGGAAACTATTACAGTTAGAATATTAACATTTTACACGAATAACTTTAACATCCATTTAAACATTTTGGGTAATAAATTGGCGGACTACCCATGAGGGGAGCGGCTCCTCCCATATTAATTAAATACAAAAATTCGTTTATTTGGGAAACTAAAGGGACTAAATTCTTCAAATTTTGCACGAAGAACTTAAATATTAATTTGAGCATTTTGGAGGAAAAAACAAGTAAGAAAGTATAGTCGGGCTTGGCCTACACCAGTTATGAATGGGGGTAAATTGTTTTTGTCATTCCGTTTGTAACACATCGAAATTTTCATCTAAGATCCATAAAAGTATATATATTCTGGATCCTTATTAAATTCTAAGACGAGAAGGTCCCCTTCAGAAAAAGACTTTAACGCTCATAACTGCCTTAAAGAACCATCTATAGCGATATTCGACATGAGCATATCTTATAGGAACCTTAATATCATTGTAAAATTTTATAAGTATCGGCCCATAATTGACCCTATATAAGGTCCCCTTCATAAAATAACTTTAACGCTAATAACTGCTTTAAAGAAGCATCTATAGCGATGGAATTCGACATGAACATATTTTATAGAAAACTTAATATCATTGTAAAATTGTATAAGGATAGGTCCATAATTGACCCTATCCCCCATATAAGGTCCCCTTCAGAAAATGACTTTAACGCTTATAACTGTCCAAAAGAAGCATCTATAGCGATGTAATTCGACGTGAACATTTCTTACAGGAACCTAAATCGCTTTGTATAATTTTAAAGGATCGGTTCATAATTGACCCTATCCCCATATAAGGTCCCCCTCAGAAAAAGACTTTAACGCTCATAAATGTCTAACAAAAATCTATAGCGATGAAATTCGACATGAATATATTGTATAGGAACCTTAATATCATTGTAACATTTTATAAGGATCGGCCCAAAATTGACCTTAGTCCCCATGTTAGGTCCCCTTCAGAAAATTACTTTAACGCTCATAACTGCCTTAAGGAAGCATCTATAGCGATGTAATTCGACATGAACATATTTTACAGGAACCTAAATCGCTTTGTAAAATTTTATAAGGATCGGTTCATAATTGATCCTACCCCCCATATAAGGTCCCCTTCAGAAAATAGCTTTGACGCTCATTACTGCCTAAACTTAAATCGTTCTAGAAAATTTGACGAGGATCGGTCCATAATTGACCAAAAAAAGCAATTTATTAACGAAAAACTTATTTTCTAAAAGAGGCTTTATATGGGGGATAGGAGCACATGTGGACCGATGCCGATGAAATGGGCTGAATAGATTTGCATTTATATAATCTATATATATAAAAATGAATGTGTGTTTGTTTGTATGTTTGAACGTTATAGACTACAAAACTGCTGAACCGATTTTCTTGAAATTTTCACAGCGTTTTCCTGTATGTCTGGAATAGGTAATAGGCTACTTTTTTTGAAATGTCAAGTGGGCGAGGTGCCACGCCCATATTAGAAAATATTAAATCCGTATATTTGAGATAATACAACAGTTAGAGTCAAATTTTTAGTGTCAATAGGATTATTTAGGACAAAAAGTAGGCGGACTAGCATTAGGGGGTGTGGCACCTCCCATATAAATTAAAAACAAAAATTCGTTTATCTTGGAAACAATTACAGTTAGAATCTTAAAATTTTGCACAAATAACTTTAACATCCATGCCAATAAATTGGCGGACTACCCATGAGGGGAGCGGCACCTCCCATATTAATTAAATGCAAAAATTCGTTTATCTGGGAAACTAATATAACTAAATTCTTTAACTTTTGCACTAAGAACTAAAATATTCGTCTGAGCCCCCATATGAATTTAATAGAAAAATTCGTATATCTGAGAAACTATTAGAGCTAGAATCTTCAAATTTTACTTGAAGAACCTTGACATTCATCTGAACAATTAGAGCATAACGGGCGGATTTTCAATGGGGTACTTGGTACCTCCCATATTAATTAAATACAAAATTTCGTTTATCTGGCAAACTAATAGAACTAGATTCTTCAAATTTTGCACAAATTACTTTAATATTCATCTAAACATTTTGGAGAAAAAAAGGCGGGCTTTTATCTTGGGGGCTTGAAACCCCCACATGAATTTAATAGAAAAATTCTTATATCTGAGAAACTATTAGATGTAGAATCTTTAAATATTACATGAAGTACTTTGACATTAATGTGAACATTTAGGAAACAATTGGCGGACTTTAAATGGGGGACTTGGCACTTCCCATATTAATTAAATACAAACATTTATTTATCTGGGAAACTAATAGAACTAGATTCTTTAAATTTTGCATAAATTACTTTAATATTCAACTGAAAATTTTGGGGGAAAACGAGCGGAATTTCATATGGGGGGCGTGGAGCCCCCATATGAATTAATTAGACAAAATCGTATATCTTAGAAACTATATCTTCAAATTTTACTTGAAAAACTTTGACATTCATCTGAACAATTAGAGTATAACGGGCGGACTTTCAATGGGGAACTTGACAACTCCCATATGACTTAAATATAAAATTTCGTTTATCTGGGAAACTAATAGAACTAGATTCTTCAAATTTTGCAGAAATTACATCAATAATCATATGAATATTTTGGAGGAAAAATATCGGACTGTCATCTGGGGAGCTTGAAGCAACCACATGAATGAAATAGAATAATTGTATATCTGGAAACTACTAGAGCTAGAATCTTAAAATTTTACATAAAAAACTCAGACATTCAGTGAACATTTAGAGAATAACGGGCGAGCTTTCAATTGGGGGCTTGGCACTACATAAATGAATTAAATACAAAATTTCGTATATCTTGGAAACTATTATATTATTCAAATTTTTCATAGATAGATAGAAATTGGCGAACTTTCAGTAATTTGCTTGGCATCTCTAATATGTAACATATTGTAAATCTAGAGAACTATTGCAGTTAGAATCTTCAAAATCGTTAAATCGTTAATAATAATAATAATAATAATAATAATAATAATAATAATAATAATAATAATAATAATAATAATAATAATAATAATAATAATAATAATAATAATAATAATAATAATAATAATAATAATAATAATAATGATTTCAAGTAGGCGAGGTGCCACGCCTACTTATTTAATAGCTATTAAAAGTCATATATCTTGGAAACTGGTACAATTAGAGCCGATGAAATGGGCTGAATAGATTTGCATTTATATAATCTATATATATAAAAATGAATGTGTGTTTGTTTGTATGTTTGAACGTTATAGACTACAAAACTGCTGAACCGATTTTCTTGAAATTTTCACAGCGTTTTCCTGTATGTCTGGAATAGGTAATAGGCTACTTTTTTTGAAATGTCAAGTGGGCGAGGTGCCACGCCCATATTAGAAAATATTAAATCCGTATATTTGAGATAATACAACAGTTAGAGTCAAATTTTTAGTGTCAATAGGATTATTTAGGACAAAAAGTAGGCGGACTAGCATTAGGGGGTGTGGCACCTCCCATATAAATTAAAAACAAAAATTCGTTTATCTTGGAAACAATTACAGTTAGAATCTTAAAATTTTGCACAAATAACTTTAACATCCATGCCAATAAATTGGCGGACTACCCATGAGGGGAGCGGCACCTCCCATATTAATTAAATGCAAAAATTCGTTTATCTGGGAAACTAATATAACTAAATTCTTTAACTTTTGCACTAAGAACTAAAATATTCGTCTGAGCCCCCATATGAATTTAATAGAAAAATTCGTATATCTGAGAAACTATTAGAGCTAGAATCTTCAAATTTTACTTGAAGAACCTTGACATTCATCTGAACAATTAGAGCATAACGGGCGGATTTTCAATGGGGTACTTGGTACCTCCCATATTAATTAAATACAAAATTTCGTTTATCTGGCAAACTAATAGAACTAGATTCTTCAAATTTTGCACAAATTACTTTAATATTCATCTAAACATTTTGGAGAAAAAAAGGCGGGCTTTTATCTTGGGGGCTTGAAACCCCCACATGAATTTAATAGAAAAATTCTTATATCTGAGAAACTATTAGATGTAGAATCTTTAAATATTACATGAAGTACTTTGACATTAATGTGAACATTTAGGAAACAATTGGCGGACTTTAAATGGGGGACTTGGCACTTCCCATATTAATTAAATACAAACATTTATTTATCTGGGAAACTAATAGAACTAGATTCTTTAAATTTTGCATAAATTACTTTAATATTCAACTGAAAATTTTGGGGGAAAACGAGCGGAATTTCATATGGGGGGCGTGGAGCCCCCATATGAATTAATTAGACAAAATCGTATATCTTAGAAACTATATCTTCAAATTTTACTTGAAAAACTTTGACATTCATCTGAACAATTAGAGTATAACGGGCGGACTTTCAATGGGGAACTTGACAACTCCCATATGACTTAAATATAAAATTTCGTTTATCTGGGAAACTAATAGAACTAGATTCTTCAAATTTTGCAGAAATTACATCAATAATCATATGAATATTTTGGAGGAAAAATATCGGACTGTCATCTGGGGAGCTTGAAGCAACCACATGAATGAAATAGAATAATTGTATATCTGGAAACTACTAGAGCTAGAATCTTAAAATTTTACATAAAAAACTCAGACATTCAGTGAACATTTAGAGAATAACGGGCGAGCTTTCAATTGGGGGCTTGGCACTACATAAATGAATTAAATACAAAATTTCGTATATCTTGGAAACTATTATATTATTCAAATTTTTCATAGATAGATAGAAATTGGCGAACTTTCAGTAATTTGCTTGGCATCTCTAATATGTAACATATTGTAAATCTAGAGAACTATTGCAGTTAGAATCTTCAAAATCGTTAAATCGTTAATAATAATAATAATAATAATAATAATAATAATAATAATAATAATAATAATAATAATAATAATAATAATAATAATAATAATAATAATAATAATAATAATAATAATAATAATAATAATAATAATAATAATAATGATTTCAAGTAGGCGAGGTGCCACGCCTACTTATTTAATAGCTATTAAAAGTCATATATCTTGGAAACTGGTACAATTAGAGTTCTCAAATTTTGACGGACAACTTTGACATCCATAAGAATATTTTTGCGCAAAATGGACGGAATGATTATAGTGAGCATGGCACCTTCCATATTAAGAAAATATTAAATCAGTATATCTCGGAAAATGTAACAGTTAGAGACCTCGAATTTGGTCGGAGCCACATAAGTATCAATATGATTAGCTAGGATAAAAAGTTGGCGGACTAGCAGCAGGGGGCGTGGCACCTCTCATATTAATTAAATACACTAATTCGTTTATCTTAGAAACTATTAGAGTTAAAAGCATCAAATTTTGCACGAAGAACTTTAGCATCCATGTAAATATTTTGGGTAATAAATTGGCAGACTACCAACGGGGGGTAGACTGCACCTCCCATATGATACAACAAAATATTTTATCTAAGAAACTAATAGAACAAGATTCCTAAAATTTTGCAAAAAGGACTTTCATATTCATCTGAATATTTTGGGGGAAAAAAGCGGACTTTCATCGGGGGGCGGCTTGGAACCCCCATATGAATTATATAGAAAAATTTGTATTTCTGAGATACTATAGCCATGTGAACATTTAGAGAAAAATGGGCGGACTTTCCCATTTGAATTAAATTCGAAAAAATTGGCGAACTTGCAATAATTTGCTTTTAGCGTAGCATAGCACACTGGGTATAGCTAGTATGTATATAAAACAGACTGTTTGTTTGTGTGTTTGTTTGTTACGCTTTCACGGCAAAACTGCTCAACCGATTTACATGAAATTTGGACCGCTAATATCTAACCCCAAAAGGAGCAATATGCTATATAAGATCATGATCGAATGCCACGCCCTTTTTTCCGCCCACTTTTTGTAAAACTATTATAACACCAATTTTGCAATCACAATATGCGAAAACTACTAAACATGAAATTTCGCATACCGATAGGTATAAGCTCGAAAAGGGCTACAGGATATATATAAGATCTTGAACTGATGCCACGCTCGCTTATACGCTCACTTTTTATAAAACTATCCTTAGGGCATGGCCCTTTTTACGCCAACTTTTTGTAAAACAATTATTATACCAAATTTACCAATTTACATACAAAAAAGTACTAATCCGATTTTCATGAAATCTGTTATAATGAATGTTGTGGAATGAACAGTAGGACACATTACATTTTCAAAACGTATAATATATAATAATAAATATATATGAGACTCTTTTATTACTCTTTCACTACATAATTACAAAACCGATATACATAAAATCCGCCATATTAATAGATCTGACCTCAGAAGTTAAAAATTACTCTATATGACATTGATTTGATGCTACGCACATTTTTATGTTCACTTTTAAAATAACAGTTAATACACCAAATTTCTATGCTAAATATAAAAAAACATGAACCAATTTTCAAGAAATTTGGCAACAGACAGTGAATTTTTGGAATGAACTTTTTGATCTGGATTTTATGCTTCATGAAATTTTGCATGATAATAGATCTATCGTGGAAGTTTAGATAGGTGTTTGAGGAAGAGAATGTTTAATACATCAAATCCGAATAAATACACCTGTACCACTAATTTCGGGCCTGTTGTGATCTTAATGAAATGCAATGACCTTTTTCCGTTAATTTTTTGTAACAATTACAATGCTCATGATATATACTTCTTATAGTATATGAGAATTATTATTAAGGTAGTTAAAATTTTAATCAAACATTAATTTTTATTTGAAAACTCTAAAACGTTTGTAGGCCCTTAACTTACTTTACGACTAGGTAAAAAAACTGTAATCAATTTAATTTATTATCAAAATCGATTTTCAATTAAAGCGTAAAATCGGTTGTAGATTCGTATATCCCATCACTTATATTTTCCACCGGAAAACTATTATTATTTCAAAACCTGTAATCCGCTGTATATCCACGAAAAAACTATTTTAAAACAGAATCAGATGTAGTTTACTACGATCAAAAAATAGCATATGGAAATTTTTTATCAATGTTATATTGTCCTAGATCCGTATATCGCTAATATTTTCCACCTACGTGCCACTTTGGTATGCAGAATAAAAACTACTGAACAAAAACCATCTAGAAAATCATTCATATCTCCCTTTAAAATTTTTATTTATATAACTCTCAATTCGAGAAAACAAAAAAGATCCGTTAGGTTATGTTGATAGGAGGATGTATACTACATCAAATCCGTTAGGTTAGGTTGATAGGAGGACTATCGGGCCTGTTGTGCGCTCCTTAAAGATCCGTAATCATTCATATTTTCCATACAAATCGAGTTTTATATCAAAAATATAAAATTTAAATTTATTTTTAAATCGATATAACAATAAATAAACCATCAAAAAATTATCTTGATATAAATTCGGTTGTCATTTTTAAATGCAGCTCAAATCTGAAAAAACCATGATATGTATTTGACTACTATTAGAGTGTCCTGAAAGACAGCACTTTTGCAAATCTCAAACGATGCATGAATTCATTTTTCAATATTTTTTTTACTTTTAGAAAATAATCCACCAAACACTCTGCACGTATGTAGCGTCGTATTTATTCCAAGCTTTTCAAATTGAATAATGATTTTGAATAATTCCAGCACACATTTTCCATTAACAAATTCAGAAATTTTTTAATTAAAGGAAGATGTGGATATTTTAATAAGTAAAATTATTTAGGTAACTTGTATGTATTTCTAACGATATTTGACCTTTAAACCTTTATTTCTTCGGATTTAATAAGTGGTGTCTAAATTCATCTAAAACTTTAGTCTGGAGGCATAAGCTAATAAATAAAAATAATATTTTTAAACATACTTTTTTATAAACGGATGTATTTTTGAGAAACAATGACGACAAAACGGTGGTTTTACTCTTTAATGAACACCTCAAAATTGTTTGTCAAATTAAAAGTAGTTTTGTTTTCTTTGCCAAGATCAAGGTTTCTTCATATTTTCCTAGGAAAGAAAAAAACCGAGTTTTGTTCTTTTTAAAGGAATTTGAAATCAATGAGCGCAAATTTTCATGAGTTTGTGCAGAATTTCTTATAATCGTTTCAGAGTTTTTTCAATTGCATGTACTTTTTCAAACAGCAAAAAAATCGCTTGAAATTTTATACGGTTAATGGTACGTATTTTTGAAATTAAAAAATGTCCCCAAAGACACCAGCACTACAATTCAAAGTACGGTGTGACCCAATTTAAATTGAACAGTTCTTTAAATCTACTGCACATGGAAAAAATAAAACAAATGATTTGAAAGTGTCCTTAGTTCCCTACCAGTGATTGAAAATGCTGATTTCAGCATAATTTCTCAAAAAAAGTTTCTTAAATTTTTCTACAAATTATTAAAAATTTTCTAATTTATGCTCATTTACAATTTCTACATTTTTAAGGGACTTTTTGGTCCAGAAACTGACATTAAGGATTAAAAAAGGCAGAAAAATATAATAACTATTTTATCGTTATAAGCTAAATTTTGATATCTATTTCAAAAAAAGCCATTACAGAAAAATATTCTCTTTACTTTTCCGGGCAACGCCGGGTAAACGGAGGTAGTAATAATATAAAAAATGTAAAGTGCATTTGAGTGCAATGTGTCATGTTGCACATATGTTACACACAAAACACTCACATGTACTAAATATCACTCAAATGTGATAGCCAATAGGAAAATAGAATTATAATTAGACTAATTAATTAATTAATTAATATGTGAGGGGCCAATCCCCCTATTGAAAGTCCGCAAATTTTTCTTTAAATGTTCGCATGAATGTCAAAGTTCTTCGTGTAAAATTTGAAGATTCTAGCTTCTACAGTATCTCAGATATACAAATTTGTCTATATAATTCATATGGGGGTTCCAAGACACCCCCTGATCAAAGTCCGCTTTTTTCCCCCAAAATGTTCAGATGAATATGAAAGTCCTTTTGGCAAAATTTTAGGAATCTAGTTCTATTAGTTTCTTAGATAAAATATTTTTTTGTATTTAATTCATATGGGAGGTGCCGCTCCCCCCATTGATAGTCCGCCTATTTATTACCCAAAATATTTCCATGGATGCTAAAGTTCTTCTTGCAAAATTGGAAGCTTTTAACTCTAATAGTTTCCAAGATAAACGAATTTTTGTATTCAATTAAGGAGGTGCCACGCCCCTGCTGCTAGTCCGCCCACTGATTTAATATTTTCTTAATATGGAAGGTGCCACGCCCACTATAGTCATTCCGCCCATTTTGGTAAAAAATATTGTTATGAAAACTCTAATTGTACCAGTTTCCTAGATATATGACTTTTAATAGCTATTAAATAAGTAGGCGTGGCAACTCGCCTACTTGAAAAAATTTCAAGAAAATCGGTCCAGCCGTTTAGCCGTCTATAGACTTCAAACAAACACCAATTTTGCAATCACAATATGCAAAAACTACTAAACATGAAATTTCGCATACCGATAGGTATAAGCTCGAAAAGGACTACAGGATATATATAAGATCTTGAACTGATGCCACGCTCCTTTATACGCTCACTTTTATAAAACTATCCTTACCTATATCCTATCCTACAATTATATGAAATCTCTTTCTGTCTGTTTGTTACGCTTTCACGGCCAAACTACTGAACCGATTTACATAAAATTTAGAACACTAATAGTTCTATTCTAAGTGGAACAATAGGCTATATAAAATCATGATTGGACGTCACGATTCCTGTTATGCTCACTTTATTCTATATAATTGTTTATACAAAATTTTCATTCAAGACTTACAGAAAACTACTGAACCGTTTTACGTGAAATTTGGTATGCCGATAGGTCTGACCTCAGGAGGAACTATAAACTATATAAGATCTGGATCGGACGCCATGCCCCTTTTTACGCCAACTTTTTGTAAAACAATTATTATACCAAATTTACCAATTTACTTACAAAAAAGTACTAATCCGATTTTCATGAAATCTGTTATAATGAATGTTGTGGAATGAACAGTAGGACACATTACATTTTCAAAACGTATAATATATAATAATAAATATATATGAGACTCTTTTATTACTCTTTCACTACATAATTACAAAACCGATATACATAAAATCCGCCATATTAATAGGTCTGACCTCAGAAGTTAAAAATTACTCTATATGACATTGATTTGATGCTACGCACATTTTTATGTTCACTTTTAAAATAACAGTTAATACACCAAATTTCTATGCTAAATATAAAAAAACATGAACCAATTTTCAAGAAATTTGGCAACAGACAGTGAATTTTTGGAATGAACTTTTTGATCTGGATTTTATGCTTCATGAAATTTTGCATGATAATAGATCTATCGTGGAAGTTTAGATAGATGTTTGAGGAAGAGAATGTTTAATACATCAAATCCGAATAAATACACCTGTACCACTAATTTCGGGCCTGTTGTGATCTTAATGAAATGCAATGACCTTTTTCCGTTAATTTTTTGTTACAATTACAATGCTCATGATATATACTTCTTATAGTATATGAGAATTATTATTAAGGTAGTTAAAATTTTAATCAAACATTAATTTTTATTTGAAAACTCTAAAACGTTTGTAGGCCCTTAACTTACTTTACGACTAGGTAAAAAACTGTAATCAATTTAATTTATTATCAAAATCGATTTTCAATTAAAGCGTAAAATCGGTTGTAGATTCGTATATCCCATCACTTATATTTTCCACCGGAAAACTATTATTATTTCAAAACCTGTAATCCGCTGTATATCCACGAAAAAACTATTTTAAAACAGAATCAGATGTAGTTTACTACGATCAAAAAATAGCATATGGAAATTTTTTATCAATGTTATATTGTTCTAGATCCGTATATCGCTAATATTTTCCACCTACGTGCCACTTTGGTATGCAGAATAAAAACTACTGAACAAAAACCATCTAGAAAATCATTCATATCTCCCTTTAAAATTTTTATTTATATAATTCTCAATTCGAGAAAACAAAAAAGATCCGTTAGGTTAGGTTGATAGGAGGATGTATACTACATCAAATCCGTTAGGTTAGGTTGATAGGAGGACTATCGGGCCTGTTGTGCGCTCCTTAAAGATCCGTAATCATTCATATTTTCCATACAAATCGAGTTTTATATCAAAAATATAAAATTTAAATTTATTTTTAAATTTAAAATTATTTTAAATTTAAATTTATTTTTAAAAATCGCTTGAAATTTTATACGGTTAATGGTACGTATTTTTGAAATTAAAAAATGTCCCCAAAGACACCAGCACTACAATTCAAAGTACGGTGTGACCCAATTTAAATTGAACAGTTCTTTAAATCTACTGCACATGGAAAAAATAAAACAAATGATTTGAAAGTGTCCTTAGTTCCCTACCAGTGATTGAAAATGCTGATTTCAGCATAATTTCTCAAAAAAAGTTTCTTAAATTTTTCTACAAATTATTAAAAATTTTCTAATTTATGCTCATTTACAATTTCTACATTTTTAAGGGACTTTTTGGTCCAGAAACTGACATTAAGGATTAAAAAAGGCAGAAAAATATAATAACTATTTTATCGTTATAAGCTAAATTTTGATATCTATTTCAAAAAAAGCCATTACAGAAAAATATTCTCTTTACTTTTCGAAGAAACCCGGGCAACGCCGGGTACACGGAGGTAGTAATAACATAAAAAATGTAAAGTGCATTTGAGTGCAATGTGTCATGTTGCACATATGTTACACACAAAACACTCACATGTACTAAATATCACTCAAATGTGATAGCCAATAGGAAAATAGAATTATAATTAGACTAAGATAGATTATTAATTAGAATAAGAGAAGGGATACTAAAATATAGTATACTAGCTATACCCAGTGTGCTTTGCTACACTAAAAGCAAAAAACCCACTTACACATGAGAAATGCCACTCAAATTATTGCAAGTTCGCCAATTTTTCCGAATTTAATTAATATGTGAGGGGCCAATCCCCCTATTGAAAGTCCGCCAATTTTTCTTTAAATGTTTGCATGAATGTCAAAGTTCTTCGTGTAAAATTTGAAGATTCTAGCTTCTACAGTATCTCAGATATACAAATTTGTCTATATAATTCATATGGGGGTTCCAAGCCACCCCCTGATCAAAGTCCGCTTTTTTCCCCCAAAATGTTCAGATGAATATGAAAGTCCTTTTGGCAAAATTTTAGGAATCTAGTTCTATTAGTTTCTTATATAAAATATTTTTTTGTATTTAATTCATATGGGAGGTGCCGCTCCCCCCATTGATAGTCCGCCTATTTATTACCCAAAATATTTCCATGGATGCTAAAGTTCTTCTTGCAAAATTGGAAGCTTTTAACTCTAATAGTTTCCAAGATAAACGAATTTTTGTATTCAATTAAGGAGGTGCCACGCCCCTGCTGCTAGTCCGCCCACTGATTTAATATTTTCTTAATATGGAAGGTGCCACGCCCACTATAGTCATTCCGCCCATTTTGGTAAAAAATATTGTTATGAAAACTCTAATTTTACCAGTTTCCAAGATATATGACTTTTAATAGCTATTAAATAAGTAGGCGTGGCAACTCGCCTACTTCACAAATTTCAAGAAAATCGGTCCAGCCGTTTAGCCGTCTATAGACTTCAAACAAACAAACAAATCCACAAACAAATAAACACACATTAATTTTTATATATTTATATATTTAGATCAATGTTGCCCAAAATCGCGATTCCTATCACGCGAGATAGGGCAAGAAATTTCTGGTGACGTTGCGTTGACTCACCTACGCTATAAGCTTACTTGTGTATTTTCTTATTTGAGCATGTATTAGTTGATTATCTCTCAACTTGCAAAACAAAATCAACTCAGTTGCTGATCAGCATTTGTCGAAGTAAGATCTGTACGCAACTTTTTTTTAAAATCCACACAGAAATACAACAACAAAATTTTTAGAAAGCCGAATTTATGTAGATGAATGAGAGAGCACAGCTGATAGTTTTTTATATATGAACTTTAATGTACGCTTTCTGTCAAAATCCATAATATCTATTTGACAGTTAGAATATACTTTTTAGTTCGCAGTCATTTTATTAGTATAGTTTTATTTTGGGTTACATTTTGTTCTCTGCTGCTTTACCAATACAAATTGATGTGTAACAGTATGTGTATGGGCAGCACTGATATAGATAGATAAACCCCGAAATTATACAAATAAAACCAGACTTTGTTAAACCTTTACAAAGACTCATCTCCTTATTAAATAGGGACTTTGCGCTCTTCGGAAATTGGCGCATTGGAGACCATAGGCATCTGGTTGCCGGTCTAAGATTAAAATAATAATAATAAATTATAAAAAAAATTCCCACATTTAAACATTACAATAGTTAATAAAACATTATTATCTAACACATTTTAATTTATTTAATTTTTAGACAGTCAAAATAAAAGTAAAACATTAATTTTTACATAACTTTCCAGATATGGGTGATGAAGAAGATCCATGGGCAATCGATGAGACGACCGAAACAAATGATTCTCAGGAAACATCCCAACAAGAAACATTAATTAGTCAAACAGATGGTGTTGCATCCGATCAGACAAACAAAGAAAATGTCGAAGATGATTTGGCTCCGCCGCCACCGCCTCCAGAGGATGATGGTTATAGAAAACCTGTTCAGTTGTATAGACATTGGGTTAGGTAAGTAAAAATAAAAATTAAAATACAGTTCAACAAAAATAAAAAATATATTTTAGGCCTAAATTCCTCCAATACAAATACATGTATAATTATAGAACAAATTATTATGATGATGTTATTGATTACTTAGATAAAAAACAAGTTGGAGTACCAAGAGATATCCCAAGAGCTCAAACATGGGCGGAACGTGTATTAAGGACAAATTATTCCAGGTTTGTATACAAACATAATTTCTAAATTGTCTTGTAAAAAACAAAAATTTTATCCTTTCAAGTAAATTGAAAATAAACTTGTTAGAATGCTACATATATTTGGCTATGACAAATCTTTGATACCCTTTACCAAAGAATAATAAGAAGTTGGACTATGACATTGTTTTACAACAATAACATTTTATTCTCTTCACAGACGAGTTCTGTGTAAATTCAACACACTTGTGAGAACTCAATTCTCTCACAATACTTCAAAACTTTTTCGCGAAAATACCGGGATAATAGGACTTGAACGACGTTTTTTCACAAACACATAACTATTTTTTAATTTTTTACACAATTTTATCGCATTTAACAATTCGAAATATTTTTATTTTTCACAAACTAAAAAAATATTTTTTTAATTTTTTTGACAATTAATTTTTGTGTGTTGAAATTAAAATTGACAAAACAAAGTTGTATATTTTGGTATTGAAAATGAAAAAATTATTTAAAATAAACTTATTTTTTTGCTAAAAAAGAGATTTTAAGTCCGAAAAATATATTTATTAAATGTTTACTGATTAGATGTGGGCAAAATAACTTAAAAAATCTGCGAATGTAAAAATTTAAATGTTATTTATTTTTTCTAAAATTTTTATGTACGATTTTATGCAAGTATGTATGTTTGAAAAGTGTGGTGAAAGTGGTTGGAGCTCCAATACTAATACAAAAATTCTACCAATACATACTTAGAGTTAGGTACCGAATGACAACTCCTTTACGTACCAACTGACAAGCCCCAATTTCTTTATATTCTTTGCCCTTTACAATCAAGCTTCTTTTTATTAAACCCATTTGACAATCTATTTTTTATATAACTCGACATCAATTTTGTTTCCGTAGATAGGGTACTACTATTTAGTAATTTCTTTATGCATATGTAGAACTAATTTTGATTAGGTCAAGAAAAAGTAATACATATTAATACCCTTATTCTACAACTTAAACGTTCGTTCAGTTAACATTCTTAACATGAATTTGTATACCCTACACCACTATAGTGGGAAGGGGATTATGCGTTTGTGCTGATGTTTGTAACGCATTAAAATATTAGTACTATACCCACCTTAAAGTATACCGATCGACTCAGAATCTCTTTCTAAGTCGATTTAACGATGTCCGTCCGTCCGACCGTCCGTGTGTCCATGTAAATGTTGTTATCAAAGTACAGGTCGCAATTTTCAAGAGGTAGGTAGGTAGGTAGGTCGATAGGAAGATATATACTACATCAAATCCGAAGAAATACACCTAGGCCACTATCGGGCCTGTTGTGCGCTCCTTATCATGAAAAAAAAACGTTGTTATCAAAGTACAGGTCGCAATTTTCAAGAGGTAGGTAGGTAGGTAGGTCGATAGGAAGATATATACTACATCAAATCCGAAGAAATACACCTAGGCCACTTTCGGGCCTGTTGTGCGCTCCTTATCATGAAAAAAAAACTGAAATAATTCTTTTTCAGTGTTCAGAAACTCAGTTTCCTGAACGTAATTCCTAAGAATCTTCCAATCAGTGTTAGTCAGGAATGTTATTTCCGGAATAACATCACTTCCAAGATACTTGGATCTAACTTCGACGAATGCCTGGCAGTGGCAAAGAAAGTGCTCCAGAGTTTCACTGTCCTTTCCACATTCTCTACATTCGTTTGAATCCGCACATCCAATTTCGCATAGATGTGCTCGTAGTCCTGTGTGTCCACTCAGAATACGTACCATCATACTAACTTCAGACTTGCACATTTTGAGGAGATTTTTCGTCTTGCTCTCATCAGGGTCACCCCATAGGATCTTTGTGGTTCTACCCACTGTTTCATTATTCCAAGAGGCCTTATGGGATTCTCTCACCCATATTTTTAGTTCAGCTTTTGTTGCGTCGAATGGTTTTGCGTTTGTCAGGTTAACTGCCTCGAGCTCCCTTACCTTTAAAGCTATTACATTCGCCCTTTCGTTACCGACTACTCCCGAGTGGGCTGGTACCCATATGATGTGAACCTTACCTCTGGGAGAATATTCAGTTAAAGCTTTCTTACAATCCAATACGGTCTTAGATTTAGTTTTATCGCCTGATATCGCCCTAATTGCTTTCTGGCTGTCGGTAAATATATTAAGCGCTGTGGGCGCTTGTGTTATGATTTGGTAAACGGTGGTATATTTCTGTTTCTGGGTCTTCAATATAGAAACCCAGCCCCACTTTGTCCCCCAATTTAGAGCCATCCGTGTAACAACGGATTCCTAATGGTATTTGCTCTAATGTTCCGCTTGACCAAGACATTCTATCTGGGATCAGCGTTTCAAAGTTTCCGACATATTCTGTGTCTGGTATACGATCAGGCACGTCCGATGATTGTGTATAACCTTCCAATGTGTCCATTATACATTGATGACGTGTCCTATAAACGCTTCTGGCCAGTTCGCCTAAAGTAAAGAGCCGTTCGGCTGTAAGCCCCGCCTCATATCTTAAATATGTTTCAAAGGGTGGAATATCTAGCAACGTTTCCAGAGCTTTGGTTGAAGTAGTACACATGGCACCACTTATACCCAAGCAGCATGTACGCTGAACTCCCTGTAGTAGTTTGATATTGGACTTTTTGTCTAAAGCAGTCCACCAGATTATTGAAGCATAAGCTAGAATTGGTCTAATTACACTTTTATAAAGCCAATTTGTCATAGTAGGACTATGCCTATATTTCTCCTACATATCGCCCAGCACCGATGTGCCTTGTTGATCCTATCCTCTATGTGGTGTCTCCATTTTAATTTCCGGTCGAGGATTACACCTAAGTACTTAACTTTGTCTGTCACTGGTATCTTATTGCCCAGGAAGCAAGGTTCAGTATACATAGAAATTTTTGTCTTTCTTGTGAAAAGACAGATTTCCGTTTTTGCCGGGTTAACATTTAGGCCTCTCGGTTGAGCCCAGCTCAAGGCTGTATTCAGAGCCACCTCAGCTCTTCTACACAAGTAATTTGGATCCTTTCCCTTTAAAAGTATTACGACATCGTCTGCATAGCAGACAGGTCTAGGTCCTTTCTCGGTTAGGGTCCTTAGGAGGCTATTAATCGTGGTAACCCAGAGTAAAGGTGACAAAATGCCACCCTGTGGTATACCGCGAAATACCTTTTTCCTGATAGTTATATCGTACATCTCGCAGTTTATCCATCTGTTCCTTAGCATGTGGTTGATCCAGTTACGGAGCACCCGGTCAACATAAAACTGGTCTAGGGATTGGATAAGAGTTTCAGTGTGCACGTTATTGAAGGCGCCTTCGATGTCAATGCATACCGCCAGTGTATACAGTTTGCTATCAAAGGATGAACTTATGTAGTGGACAACTTCGTTTAAAGCGGTTTCCACCGATCGTCCCTTTACATAAGCATGCTGCTTAAATTTTAGGTCTTTGTCGGGTATACTGCTTTTTACCATACTATCAACTATCCGTTCCAAGGTTTTAAGTAGGAAGGACGTAAGACTTATCGGTCGATAAGACTTAGGTGTCGAATAGCTAGGTTTCCCTGGTTTAGGTATAAATATTACCCTTGCATCCTGCCATTTAATGGGGGTATATGTGAATTTCAAGCATGCAGTGAATATCTGAGACAGATGTACGGAAACCAGTCCCGCCTCCATCTGTAAGAGTGCCGGGAAAATGCCATCCGGCCCTGCAGCTTTATAGGGAGCGAAGCTCTTGATTGCCCCCTTAAACCATATCAGATGTAATTACAATTTCCGTGTTAGCCTCCCCTTCCTTCAATATCGGTTCATCTATGTTATTCGATATACCGGGTGGAAAATGAGAGTCCATTAGGAGTTTCATTGTTTCCTCCATATCCTCCAACCTCCTGCCCGTATCATCGACCATAGATTGTGGTTGGACATGAGTTTTAGATAGGAATTTTTTTATCTTCGATACGTCATTTACGCTGTCTACCTGTTCACAGAAAAGTTTCCAGGAGTCTCGTTTGGCTTTACGAACAATTTTCTTATATTCACCAAGTTTACTACGATACTCATCCCAGTATACTGCGGTCTTTTTACGCCGTGCCCGGTTAAATAGTTTGCGAAGGGTCTTACCAAGGTTCCGGATCTCCCCGGTTACCCAGGGTTTCTCCTGGGCAGATCTCCGCTCTCGCAGAGAGCAGCTATCCTCGAACGATTCAACCAAGGCACTTGTGAGCATTTCTACTTTGGCGTCTACGTCCTCTTTATTTCGACATTGAAAAGAGTTCTGACATAAACGGTTCTTTAGTAAGGAACCGAACATTGTCCAATTAGTTTTAGACTTATTCCGAAACTTTATCGGCTTTGGTGGCGGCCGTAGTATTTTGAATCTTATGTTCAAAAGTTCGATGTGATCAAGTCTTTAGTATTAAGGAAATCCATAAGGGCTTGTCCCCTGCGATTGGTGTTTGTACTACCCCAAGCTACATGGTGGGAGTTGGCATCACAACCTATTACAATTTTCTTATTTTGCCTTTGTGCCTCTTCGACCAGTTTCATCAGCTCCGACGTTGGTGGTAGTGTCGGAGAATCGAAAGGCTGGTAAACAGATGCAAGGTATATGTTGCCACGATCTTGGCAGGAGGAATACTTTCCACCAAGTTCTTTAGGGTGCTCACACATTGGTGAGATGCCAACCTCATCAACATCACGCCCATTCTGAACTCGCAGCTCACGCTCTCTATTGGTTGTTGGCCCTTTGAAGCGATTGAGTGGTCCACTATCTTATTGTTCACCAGATCTTCTACCTTACTCTGTTGGTCTATTGGAATTTAGCCTGTCGGATTACCGGCATCGTAAACTGCATAACAGAGATCGTCCCGATGTCTTCTTTTGGCAACTTTGGCATAAGATGGCGACTCTTTTCCACTGTCAAGCCTATCTTTCCTCGCTTTTCGGGGTTTCTTTTGGGATATCCTTACCTTCGTGGTTGATTTCGCCGACGTGGTCGTCTTCGGGATATCTATCTTGGCGTTGTGACCCTTACTCTCAGGATTCTGACTTGAGGTTCCTTTGAGTGAAGTATAGCTTGGCTTCGACTGTGTATTAGAAGACGGGGAGCTCTTTTTCTTCTTTGGTTTATTCTCAGTTGTCAACTCTTCGGGAGACCTGATCCTCTTTGCCTCAGATCTTGTGAGAGAGTCCGATTTTTCCTTTGGAGTGTCGTTGGATTGACTAACTATGATTTCCTGAAGCATCTTTTTCAGCTTCCTCCTCTGTGCTCCAGATAGTCTTTTCTTAGTAATAGGTTGTTTAGCTATGCTATCACTCACCTGTTTCACCATTTGCCCTACTTCATCCTTTTTGGGATTTGCTATAATGGTGTTGTTATTATCTTCTGAGGATTCAGAGTCGGAACCCTCGACTATATTTAAAGGCTGAGGTAGCTTAGAGCTCTCTCCGAGTACATCTTTCTCATTCACCCTTATGTTTTTGCTAATGGAATGTACACTTGACGCATTGTTCGCAACCGGAGGCCAAGGTACCCACCTCCGTAGTAGTATTTTGCTCACGATTGCAGGATGACGACGACACGTGACTCGCGAGTGGATCAACACTTGCCGCCGGTACTGGGTTATTTAGGCCCTGCACCGTAACTTTCATCTTTTTATTTTTATTTTCCATGTTGTTTTTTTTTCCAGTTTTTGGTCCGCGGGGAATATAATATTGCCAGGTGGTGGACAATCTGCCCTCCCTCAGCTTGAGTCAAACTAAAACTGGGGGAGAACAGATGGTCCATCACCGCCCCCTATCCGCCACCCGGGGACGCGCTCGGTAGGAAAAATGGGAAATTTGATGAAATTTGGAATACACGTTTGTTTTGACCCAAGGACAAAGCCTATTGAAAATGGTTAAAATCGGTTCATTATTTCACCTAGCCCCCATACAACTGAACCCCCCAAAAAGGGCTTTTGAGCTCATAATTAGGTATTATATAAATGTATCTCGATGAAAGTTCGCACAACTAAGTTTTATACAAGCCTTGGTGACCTTGCCGAATTTCGAAATGATCGGACTT
This sequence comes from Lucilia sericata, assembly GCF_015586225.1. Taxonomy (NCBI): domain Eukaryota; kingdom Metazoa; phylum Arthropoda; class Insecta; order Diptera; family Calliphoridae; genus Lucilia; species Lucilia sericata. The sequence continues at coordinate 557,674 of NW_023994070.1, forward strand.
CATTTGACCCTAGCCCCCATACAAAACTCCCTTCAGAAAGTGACTTGAATATCCGCAATTCATTTACTAGCACTGTTATTGCAATCAAATTTAGCACAGACAAATATTATATATCTATATATAAAAGCAAGTAAGAAAGTATAGTCGGGCGTGGCCGACCATATTATACCCTACACCAGTTATGAATATTAAATGTGATTTATTTTTCATAATAAAACATTTATCTTCAATATTCCCTTGTTCCGATACATTTAAGCAATTTATGGATGAAAAACTAATTTTCTGAAAGAGGCTTTATATGGGGGCTAGGGGCAAATATGGACCAAGCCCGATAAAATTTTGCGAATATATTTATATTCGCATAATATTTTATTGTGGTGAATTTCATCGGGATATTTGTGTTTATAAGTTAATTTGGGACATTCAAGTAATTTTCTGAAGGGGACTTTGTATGGGAGCTAGGGTCAAATGGGCCCGATCTTTATGAAATTTGGCAGGGTCATCAAGACTTCTATAAAACTTAGTTGTGCCGTAATTTATCGATATATCTGTATATTTAACATAATTAGGAGCTCTTAAGCCCTTTTCGGGGGGTTCTGTTCTATGGGGGCTAGGTGAAATAATGGACCGCTTTTAACCATTTTCAACAGGCTTCGTCCTTGGGTCAAATAAAACGTGCGTGCCAAATTTCATGCAATTATCTTGAAAATTGCGACCTGTACCTTGCGCACAAGCTTTACATGGACAGCCAGCCAGACGGACGGACGGACATAGCTTAATCGACTCAGAAAACGATTCTAAGCCAATTGGTATACTTTAAGGTGGGTCTAGGACGAATATTTTTGTAAGTTACAAACATCAGCACAAATCCAATATACCCTCCACACTAAAGTGGTGTAGGGTATAATGAATGTGTGTTTGTTTGTATGTTTGTATGTTTATATGTTTGTATGTTTATATGTTTGTATGTTTGAACGTTATAGACTACTAAACGGCTGAACCGATTTTCTTCAAATTTTCACAGCGTATTCCTGCATGTCTGGAATAGGTAATGGGCTACTTTTTATTTTGAAGTTCCAAGTGGGCGGGGAGCCACTCCCATATTAAGAAGATATTAAATCCGTATATTTGATATAATATAACTATTAGAGTCCTCAAATTTTGTCGGAGCCACTTTAGTGTCAATATGATTATTTAGGACAAAAAGTAGGCGGGCTTGCATTAGGGGGCGTGGCACCTCCCATATATATTAAATACATAAATTCCTTTATCTTGGAAACTATTACAGTTAGAATATTAACATTTTATACGTATAACTTTAACATCCATTTAAACATTTTGGGTAATAAATTGGCGGACTACCCATGAGGGGAGCGGCTCCTCCCATATTAATTAAATATAAAAATTCGTTTACTTGGGAAACTAAAGGAACTAAATTCTTCAAATTTTGCACGAAGAACTTAAATATTAATTTGAGCATTTTGGAGGAAAAAACAAGTAAGAACAAAACAAGCCGACTATATGATACCCTACACCAGTTATGAATGGGGGAATATTGTTTTTGTCATTCCGTTTGTAACACATTATTTTGTATATATATTCTGGATCCTTATTAAATTCTAAGACGATCAAGCTATGTCCGTCCGTCTGTCTGTCTGTTGAAAACACGATAGAGTACAAATGGAAGTAGCTAGCGGACTGAAATTTTGTGCAGACATTTTATATTGATATATTTTATATTTTATAAGGATCGGCTTATAATTGACCCTAGCCCCCATATAAGGTCCCCTTCATAAAATAACTTTAACACTAATAACTGCTTTAAAGAAGCATCTATAGCGATGAAATTCGACATGAACATATTTTATAGAAAACTTAATATCATTGTATAATATAATTGTATAAGGATAGGTCCATAATTGACCCTATCCCCCATATAAGGTCCCCTTCAGAAAATGACTTTAACGCTTATAACTGTCCAAAAGAAGCATCTATAGCGATGTAATTCGACGTGAACATTTCTTACAGGAACCTAAATCGCTTTGTATAATTTTATAAGGATCGGTTCATAATTGACCCTACCCCCATATAAGGTCCCCTTCAGAAAAAGACTTTAACGCTCATAAATGTCTAAAAAAACATCTATAGCGATGAAATTCGAAATGAACATATTTTATAGGAACCTTAATATCATTGTAATATTTTATAAGGATCGGCCCATAAATGATCTTAGCCCCCATGTAAGGTCCCCTTCAGAAAATTACTTTAACGCTCATAACTGCCTTAAGGAAGCATCTATAGCGATGTAATTCGACATGAACATATTTTACAGGAACCTAAATCGCTTTGTAAAATTTTATAATTGATCCTACCCCCCATATAAGGTCCCCTTCAGAAAATAGCTTTAACGCTCAAACTAAAATCGTTCTAGAAAATTTGACGAGGATCGGTCCATAATTGACCAAAAAAAGCAATTTATTGACGAAAAACTTATTTTCTAAAAGAGGCTTTATATGGGGGATAGGAGCAAATGTGGACCGATGCCGATAAAATGGGCTGGATAGATTTGCAGTGTGCTTTGCTACCCTAAAAGCAATATAAATAAAAAACACTTACACATGGGAACGCTAATAAGGATTTTAATGTAAGGTATGAAAAATGAGAATAATTTTGTATTGTATTTAATTAATCAATCCCCCCATTAAAAGTCCGCCCATTTTTCTCTAAATGTTCACATGAATGTCAAATGTAAGGTCCCCTTCAGAAAATTACTTTAACGCTCACAACTGCCTTAAGGAAGCATCTATAGCGATGTAATTCGACATGAACATATTTTACAGGAACCTAAATCGCTTTGTAAAATTTTATAATTGATCCTACCCCCCATTTAAGGTTCCCTTCAGAAAATAGCTTTGACGTTCATTACTGCCTAAACTAAAATCGTTCTAGAAAATTTGACGAGGATCGGTCCATAATTGACCAAAAAAAGCAATTTATTGACGAAAAACTTATTTTCTAAAGGAGGCTTTATATGGGGGATAGGAGCAAATGTGGACCGATGCCGATAAAATGGGCTGGATAGATTTGCAGTGTGCTTTGTTACCCTAAAAGCAATATAAATAAAAAACACTTACACATGGAAACGCTAATAAGGATTTTAATGTAAGGTATAAAAAATGAGAATAATATTGTATTGTATTTAATTAATCAATCCCCCCATTAAAAGTCCGCCCATTTTTCTCTAAATGTTCACATGAATGTCAAAGTTCTTCATGTAAAATTTGAAGATTCTAGCTTCTATAGTATCACAGATATACAATTTTTCTATTTAATTCATAAGGGGGTTCCAAGCCACCCCCTGATGAAAGTCCGCTTTCTTCCCAAAAATGTTCATATGAATATGAAAGTTTTTAGTGCCAAAATGTTTACAGATATGTACATACATACATACATACATACATATATACATACATACATACATACATACATATATATATATACATACATACATACATACATACATACATACATACATACATACATACATACATACATACATACATACATACATACATACATACATACATACATACATACATACATACATACATACATACATACATACATACATACATACATACATACATACATACATACATACATACATACATACATACATACATACATACATACATACATACATACATACATACATACATACATACATACATACATACATACATACATACATTCTAGCTCTAATATTTTCTCAGATATACGAATTTTTCTATTTAATTCATGTGGGGGCTTCAAGCCCCCCCCAGATGAAAGTCCGCTTTTTTTCCTCCAAAATGCTCAAATTAATATTTAAGTTCTTCTTGCAAAATTTGAAGAATTTAGTTCCTTTAGTTTCCCAAATAAACGAATTTTTTTATTTAATTAATATGGGAGGAGCCGCTCACCTCATGGATAGTCCGTCGATTTATTACCCAAAATGTAAATGGATGTTAAAGTTATTCGTGTAAAATGTTAATATTCTAACTGTAATAGTTTCCAAGATAAACGAATTTATGTTTTTAATTTATATGGGAGGTGCCACGCCACCTAATGCAAGTCCGCCTACTTTTTGTCCTAAATAATCATATTGACACTAAAGTGGCTCCGACAAAATTTGAGGACTCTAACAGTTATATTATCTCAAATATACGGATTTAATATTTTCTTAATATGGGCGTGGCTCCCCGCCCACTTGGAATTTCAAAATAAAAAGTAGCCCATTGCCTATTCCAGACATGCAGGAATACGCTGTGAAAATTTGAAGAAAATCGGTTCAGCCGTTTAGTAGTCTATAACGTTCAAACATACAAACATATAAACATACAAACATACAAACAAACACACATTAATTTTTATATATATAGACTAGCTTTACCCAGTGTGCTTTGCTACCCTAAAAGCAGTATAAATAAAAAACCCACTTAACGATTTTGAAGATTCTAACTGCAATAGTTCTCTAGATTTACAATATGTTACATATTAGAGATGCCAAGCAAATTACAAAGCAAATTTCTATCTATCTATGAAAAAATTGAATAATATAACAGTTTCCAAGATATACGAAATTTTGTATTTAATTCATTTATGTAGTGCCAAGCACCCAATTGAAAGCTCGCCCGTTATTCTCTAAATGTTCACTGAATGTCAGAGTTTTTTATGTAAAATTTTAAGATTCTAGCTCTAGTAGTTTCCAGATATACAATTATTCTATTTCATTCATGTGGGCGCTTCAAGCTCCCCAGATGACAGTCCGATATTTTTTCTCCAAAATATTAAGATGATTATTGATGTAATTTCTGCAAAATTTGAAGAATCTAGTTCTATTAGTTTCCCAGATAAACGAAATTTTATATTTAAGTCATATGGGAGTTGTCAAGTTCCTCATTGAAAGTCCGCCCATTATACTCTAATTGTTCAGATGAATGTCAAAGTTTTTCAAGTAAAATTTGAAGATTCTAGCTCTAATAGTTTCTAAGATATACGATTTTGTCTAATTAATTCATATGGGGGCTCCACGCCCCCCATATGAAAGTCCGCTCGTTTTCCCCCAAAATGTTCAGTTGAATATTAAAGTAATTTATGCAAAATTTAAAGAATCTAGTTCTATTAGTTTCCCAGATAAATGAATTTTTGTATTTAATTAATATGGGAAGTGCCAAGTCCCCCATTTAAACTCCGCCAATTATTTCCTAAATGTTCACATTAATGTCAAAGTACTTCATGTAATATTTAAAGATTCTACATCTAATAGTTTCTCAGATATAAGAATTTTTCTATTAAATTCATGTGGGGGTTTCAAGCCCCCAAGATAAAAGCCCGCCCTTTTTTCTCCATGTTTAGATGAATATTAAAGTAATTTGTGCAAAATTTGAAGAATATAGTTCTATTAGTTTCCCAGATAAACGAAATTTTGTATTTAATTAATATGGTAGGTACCAAGTACCCCATTGAAAGTCCGCCCGTTATACTCTAATTGTTCAGATGAATGTCAAAGTTCTTCAAGTAAAATTTAAAAATTCTAGCTCTAATAGTTTCTCAAATATACGAATTTTTCTATTAAATTCATATGGGGGCTCCAAACCCCCCCAGATGGAAGTCCGATCATTTTCATCCAAAATGTTCAGACGAATATTTAAGTTCTTAGTGCAAAAGTTGAAGAATTTAGTTCTATTAGTTTCCCAGATAAACGAATTTTTGCATTTAATTAATATGGGAGGTGCCGCTCCCCTCATGGGTAGTCCGCCAATTTATTGGCATGGATGTTAAAGTTATTTGTGCAAAATTTTAAGATTCTAACTGTAATTGTTTCCAAGATAAACGAATTTTTGTTTTTAATTTATATGGGAGGTGCCACGCCCCCTAATGCTAGTCCGCCTACTTTTTGTCCTAAATAATCATATTGACACTAAAGTGGCTCCGACAAAATTTGAGGACTCTAACTGTTGTATTATCACAAATATACGGATTTAATTTTTTCTAATATGGGCGTGGCACCTCGCCCACTTGACATTTCAAAAAAGTAGCCTATTACCTATTCCAGACATACAGGAATACGCTGTGAAAATTTCAAGAAAATCGGTTCAGCAGTTTTGTAGTCTATAACGTTCAAACGTACAAACATACACACAAACACACATTTTTATATATATAGATTATATAAATGCAAATCTATCCAGCCCATTTTATCGGCATCGGTCCACATTTGCTCCTATCCCCCATATAAAGCCTCTTTTATAAAATAAGTTTGTCGTCAATAAATTGCTTTTTTTGGTCAATTATGGACCGATCCTCGTCAAATTTTCTAGAACGATTTTAGTTTAGGCAGTAATGAGCGTCAAAGCTATTTTCTGAAGGGGACCTTATATGGGGGGTAGGATCAATTATAAAATTTTACAAAGCGATTTAGGTTCCTGTGAAATATGTTCATGTCGAATTACATCGCTATAGATGCTTCCTTAAGGCAGTTATGAGCGTTAAAGTAATTTTCTGAAGGGGACCTTACATGGGGACTAAGGTCAATTATGGGCCGATCCTTATAAAATGTTATTAAGGTTCCTATAAAATATGTTCATGTCGAATTTCATCGCTATAGAATTTTTTTAGACATTTATGAGCGTTAAAGTCTTTTTCTGAAGGGGACCTTATATGGGGATAGGGTCAATTATGAACCGATCCTTATAAAATTATACAAAGCGATTTAGGTTCCTGTAAGAAATGTTCACGTCGAATTACATCGCTATAGATGCTTCTTTTGGACAGTTATAAGCGTTAAAGACATTTTCTGAAGGGGACCTTATATGGGGGATAGGGTCAATTATGGACCTATCCTTATACAATTTTACAATGATATTAAGGTTCCTATAAGATATGCTCATGTCGAATATCGCTATAGATGGTTCTTTAAGGCAGTTATGAGCGTTAAAGTCTTTTCCTGAAGGGGACCTTATATGGGGGCTAGGCGAATTCGTGGACCGATATTGGCCATTTTCAATACCAAACAAACTGCATCAATATAAAATGTCTGTGCAAAAGTTCAGCCCGCTAGCTATGTAATTCCATTTGTACTCTATCGTGTTTTCAACAGACAGACGGACGGACATAGCTTGATCGTCTTAGAATGTAATAAGGATCCAGAATATATATACTTTTATGGGTCTTAAATGAAAATTTCGATGTGTTACAAACGGAATGACAAAAACAATATACCCCCATTCATAACTGGTGTAGGCCAAGCCCGACTATACTTTCTTACTTGTTTTTTCGTAGTCTATAACGTTAGTAGTCTATAACGTTCAAACATACAAACATATAAACATACAAACAAACACACATTCAATTTTATATATATAGATATATAATATTTGTCTGTGCTAAATTTGATTGCAATAACAGTGCTAGTAAATGAATTGCGGATATTCAAGTCACTTTCTGAACGGGGTTTTGTATGGGGGATAGGGTCAAATGAAGTCCGATCATTTCGAAATTCGGCAAGGTCATCAAGGCTTGTATAAAACTTAGTTGTGCGAACTTTCATCGAGATATATTTATATAATACCTAATTATGAGCTCAAAAGCCCTTTTCGGGGGGTTCAGTTGTATGGGGGCTAGGTGAAATAATGAACCGATTTTAACCATTTTCAATAAAAAGAATCTAAAAAAATGGTTTATTTAAATTTGTACTTTAAACACGCTTAATAATCATATAAGGTCGATAACTATCTTATGCCAATATATGGATATCATCAGGGTTTCAAAAAACTGCTAATTGCAGTCGCAAATTACTAAATATTTTACTAAATTTAGTACCATGCTTAAAAAATAGTAACTCGTTAAAATTTCCCCTTACAAGCTAACTGAAGTCAGTCAACTGTGTCAACACATTGCTGCAATAACTTGCAAGTGGTTTTGTTTTTCTTCAGCAGCCACACACACAAGCAGCGGCCATGTTAAGTTTTTCAACTCAGCCGAACTGAACACAACGACTGAACAGTAAAAACAGTTTTGCGTGTGCTGCTTACGTATTGCTTAGGTTTTGGTTTCGTTTTCTTACTAAGGGACGTAAAAAAAACTAATAGTTTGACTGGTTAGTACAAATCAAGCCGACTGAACAATAAAACTTGATGGGTTGTTTGTTTTTGTATGCAATTTGTTTTAGTATATTGTATGTTTTTATGTTTAAATTTTACAAAATTAATTGATTATTATTGCTAATAGAAATTGTTAATTAATTTAAAATTTATAAAATTATAAATTACTATACTTATAAATTTAGATATTTTCTTTAAATAAAAATTGATTTAAATTTAAGCATTTTGATGATTTTTTTGTGAGATTTTGTTATTGTATGTATGTATATGTATTAGGGTGGGTCGAAAATAGGCTTTTCGCTCGGATCAACATCTAATAGTGAAATTATGTTGTATTTTAACGTCAAATGGAAGACTGTAAAATATTATTCAATTATTTTGAGGGTAAGAGCCCGCGCATCGCCGCCAAAGTTTGTAATTGCGTTTATATGGGAAAAATGGCACTTTTTCACAAAATGATGCTTTAAGTATTAATTATTGCACCATTTTATAGCAAAATCGTAATGTCTACAAAATTGTCTTTCCAAAAAGATGGGAAAACTCAAAATTGGTTAAAAAAAGTTTTGAGTTATTAAAATTTCCCCCGAGAATTTTGTGATTCTGAAGACATATAAAAGTAAATATAAGAAAATTTTTGTTAGTTTTGAAAAATTTTACAAAAAAATATTATGTTTATCTTTATAAGGTTCATAAATGTGCTAGTACGAATTTTTGTTCAAATTGGATAACGCTTACTCGGTTTAGTCTGTGGTCAAAAAAGGGCCATTATTTTAACAGCATCTCCAAAACTCCATTTTCAAACTTTAAAAAATTTTGTTAAATGGATTATTAAAAATTAAAGTTTTCTATGCTGGATATTATAAAGGATATATATAAGAATTAAACACAGAAAGAATGAGCTTAATACCTCTCATAGTTTTACCGTACGTGCGATGTGAATTTGAAGGATTTCGGGAAAAAGGCAATTTTTGCCAATAATTAAGTAAAAATTATATTATTACCAATTGTTGCTTAATTTTGATCAAGTAAATTGCGATTATTATTTCCGAGTCCATGGAAAGTTAGTTCTAATCAAATTTTCGAAACTAAAAATCATTAACCTCTAAACACCGGTGTTAAAATCAAATTTTTGAATTTTATTATCTTGAAGAAATAAGAGCATGATGTTGTTAATTTGTTGATGGATATTGATGAAACTTCTTAGAAGTTATTTTTACTACATTCAAATAATACGATAAACCAAATACTGGATATATATCCATTAAATCTTTAAGAAAATTAATTTTAGAAAATTCCTTTTTAAAAGTGTTTTTTGTAGTGTTTAAAAAATCGGTCTTGAATTGACCCCAAGTATGACAGAGGGTTAATTTTTAAAGAAGTTTGATTCCTAGATTTCTGGATATATTTTCGTGTAGTTTGTCAAAATGAATTCATAATTAAATACACAATATTTTGCTATTTTTAATGAAGAATATTAAATATACAAAAACTTGATTTTGACCCCGGTTTTTAGAGGGTTAATGATTTTTAATTTCGGAAATTTTATCAGAAATAACTTTTCATGGACTCGGAAATAATAATCGCAATTTAATTGATGAAAATTAAGCAACAATTGGTAATAATATAATTTTTACTTAATTATTGGCAAAAATTGCCTTTTTCCCGAAATCCTTCAAATTCACATCGCAGGTACGGTAAAACTATGAGAGGTATTAAGCTCATTCTTTCTGTGTTTAATTCTTATATATATCCTTTATAATATCCAGCATAGAAAACTTTAATTTTTAATAATCCATTTAACAAAATTTTTTAAAGTTTGAAAATGGAGTTTTGGAGATGCTGTTAAAATAATGGCCCTTTTTTGACCACAGACTAAACCGAGTAAGCGTTATCCAATTTAAACAAAAATTCGTACTAGCACATTTATGAACCTTATAAAGATAAACATAATATTTTTTTGTAAAATTTTTCAAAACTAACAAAAATTTTCTTATATTTACTTTTATATGTCTTCAGAATCACAAAATTCTCGGGGGAAATTTTAATAACTCAAAATTTGTTTAACGAATTTTGAGTTTTTCCATCTTTTTGGAAAGACAATTTTGTAGACATTACGATTTTGCTATAAAATGGTGCAATAATTAATACTTAAAGCCTCATTTTGTGAAAAACTCCAAAAAGTGCCATTTTTCCCATATAAACGCATTTACAAACTTTGGCGGCGATGCGCGGGCTCTTATCCTCAAAATAATTGAATAATATTTTACAGTCTTCCATTTGACGTTAAAATACAACACAATTTCACTATTAGATGTTGATCCGAGCGAAAAACCTATTTTCGACCCACCCTAATATACATACATACATACATACAATAACAAAATCTCACTAAAAAATCATCAAAATGCTTAAATTTAAATCAATTTTTATTTAAAGAAAATATCTAAATTTATAAGTATAGTAATTTATAATTTTATAAATTTTAAATTAATTAACAATTTCTATTAGCAATAATTATCAATTACTTTATTTACTTTTGTCAACTTTAAACACAAAAACATACAATATACTAAAACAAATTGCATACAATAACAAAGTCTTACCGAACAAACAACCCATCAAGTTTTATTGTTCAGTCGGCTTGATTTGTACTAACCAGTCAAACTATCAGTTTTTTTACGTCCCTTAGTAAGAAAACGAAACCAAGAACTAAGCAATACGTAAGCAGCACACGCAAATCTGTTTTTACTGTTCAGTCGTTGTGTTCGGTTCGGCTGAGTTGAAAAACTTAACATGGCCGCTGCTTGTGTGTTTGGCTGCTGAAGAAAAACAAAACCACTTGCAAGTTATTGCAGCAGTGCGTTGACACAGTTGACTGACTTCAGTTAGCTTGTGAGGGAAAAATAAATACTTGAACTTTCTTCAGTTCAGTCGACATTTAAAAAAATAAAGCTAAAAACTAAATATTAAACCCTGGATATCATTAATAAAGTGTAAACCACTGTTTTAGCAAAAAATTGTGGCTTATCAAGTTATTGCCTAACAATAATTGAAATATTTTTATTTTTGAAAAACAAGTTCTAGTACATTTTCAAAGTGGCTTATCATGTTCTTGCAACAAAAAATATATAAATTTTATTTTCAATATGATATTATGTTTTGTTATATTTTTAGTTTCTTTTTCATATGAGAATAAATTTGGCTAAATATACTTAGCTAAATTATTCTGCAGTAAAGGGCAGGTCCTGTAGTATGATTCGGTATAGGCAAAAAATATTTTAAATAGAATGACAAAACACACTGGTTTGGGTTTTGTACTGAATATTCAGATTAAAATTTGAGATAATCTTGTGTTTATTCAGCATAGTTGATTTTCTGCTTTTTGGTCATCATTTTAAACATCTGAACCAATTTCGATGCATGTTGCGTCAGAAGTCTGCACGGATTTTAGAAATTTCAAGTCCATTGTTCATAAAAGGTTTCGATATGCACTTTATATAACAGGCGTTATAATATTATGGTTGTTGTATAAGCTGATGATTTTGACATGTTATAGGATATGCTGCAATGTCTTTGGTAATTTGGTATGATAAATATAATTTTATATTATGCACATAGTTTGAACTTTATATAAGATCTTTATGCCGAAATGGAAGTCAATTTATAAACAAAATTTATTGATGTTGTGTAATCAAACATTTTTCAAACAGCAAGAACTTGGTATGCAACATAATTATAAATTAAATTATTTTTATGCAGTTACATGGTAAGCCACTTTAATTTCAAAAAATTATATCTCTCGAGATTTTGACAAATAAAATTTTTTCTTAGTATAATGATGAATCAAAAATTATCAATTCCGCTTTTATCTTCATCATTATAAAGGACTTTCTTGTAAAGTGAAAAAAATTAAATGTGGCATATCGAGTTTATAAAAAAAATTCTCACAAATAGTTTAAATTGAAAAAGAGGCATGACTAATATATCGCCAATTTACCAAAATATGATAAAAATCTTTTTAGAGACATTAGATATGGTTCCTAGCAAAAAGCACATAAAATCGAATTGTGATGGTTGGTCACACAATCCCCATTTTTGGGGATTTGGGGATTTATTTCTTATGAAAAAATTTAAAAATGAAATAAGTTCCCATTTAAAAATTCGACATCTGAGGATTAAACCAAATAACAAATTATATTATAAAAAGTAGGTCGTGGATACTTTCGAGTGAGGCTCCAAAGTTTAATACATTTCAGTTTAATCGCTTAATAAAGATTTCCTAAATAGGCGACCTACTGCCGTCTTCTCTTAATAAATACCTCGTAAATAGCAGGACTATGGCCGAAAGAGGGCTAACACCAGCTTCGCTTAGTAAACATTTCCTAAATAGCCGGCCGAACGTTCTTGATACACGGAGTTCAATATGGCGTCATGAAATATCTCCCCAAAACAAAAATGAAATAACTCCTCAAATTTGGGTACTTATTTCATTATGAAATTTCCAAATTTAAAAATTAAAAAAAACCCAACGAAATAAAATAACTCCCTAAATTAAAATGAAATAACACCCCGGCGAAGCCGGTGTCCAATATACCCCAGAGAATAAAATCTTGCGCCCGGACGCCCATTTTAAATGTGAAATAATGCCCCAAAAAGCGAATTAAATCCCCGAATTTCGTTGTTTTTGCTTTCTGATCAAATTTTTAGGGAGTTATTGCATTTCTGTTTTGGGGAGTTATTTCATGACGCCATATTAGATATTTCATTACGACATATTGGATATTGAGTTCAATATGGCGTCATGAAATAATACCCCAAAACAAAAATGAAATACGTCCTCAAATTTGGGGACTTATTTCATTATGAAATAATTCCCCAAGTTAAAAAAAGCCCCAACGAAATGAAATAACTTCATAAATTAAAATGAAATAACACCCCATTTTTGGGAGATTTATTTCATATGAAACAAATCCATAATTTTAAAATGAAATAAGTTCTCATTTAAAAATTCGACATCCAGAGTTAAAAAGTAACAAATTATGGAACAAGTCGATTTTAGTGAAATTTCTAAAAAAAAATAAGTCGCCCATACTTTCGAGAGGGTCTTCAAAGTTTAATACATTTCAGTCTAATCGCTTAATAAAGATTTCCTTGATAGCAGGCCTACAGCCGTGCTCAAGGACTTTCTACTCTATAAGCAAGAATTTACCACTCTATAATATGTCCAACACCGGCTTCGCTTAGTAATGATTTCCCAAATAGTCGACCTTAGACCGAACGCTCCTGTTACATGGAAAGTGTATTCTTCGCGAAGCCGGTGTCCAATATACCCCAGAGAATAAATCGCTTGCACCCGCCAAAGGCCGGCTATCAAACATATATTTTTTTATTTCGTGTGATAAAAGTAATATAATGAAATAACTTCTCGAAAATATTTTTAGGGATTTATTTCATATTTGAATTTTGAGGAATTATTTCATAATGAAATAACTCCCCGTTTTATATGTGAAACAATGTCCCAAAAAGCGAATTAAATCCTCAAGGCGTCATGAAAGGCGGTGCGAATTATGGCCCCAGGTAAAATGTCCCCAAAACATAAAACGAAATATGGCCCCAACAAAGATAAAGTAAACAAAAACACGAAATTTTTGTTTTTTTTATATATTTTTTTTGGGGTATTTGAACATTTTTACATTTGGGGTAATACTGCATCTTGCAAAAAAAAAATGACCCCAATGTTGTGAAATGAAGAAATACCCCGAAACAAAACTTTTTTTCCTTTGGGGCTAATTTTCATTCTTAAATTTTGTAAAATTCGTGAATATTAAAAAGGGTCCTAAAAAACCATATAATAATTAGGGGTGATCTTTCATTATTACTATTTATTATCGCGCAATATTTTATAAATAAAATACAACAAATATTATTACATAAAATATTTTTTTATTAAATCGCGCGATTTTATAAAAAATAATTTGTGTAATAATATTTGTTGTATTTTCATAAAATGTTCAAAATTAACAAACATTTTATGAAAATACAACAAAAATTATTAAATATGAAATTTTATATTTGAGGTGGGGTGTCATAATGTCCATTGACGTTATGACACACCAAAAAGTTTCATAGTGTCCATGGACGTTATGACAATTTTTAAAAGTGTTATAATGTCCATTGATATTGTATCACTTTTAAAACAGAACTGTATTTGAAAATTTGTAAAGAATTTAAGAAAGGGACACTCTTACCCCCAAAGGAATTTATCCTAAATTTGATGTATGTTGCATTTTGGTTTCCATTTAAAAAGTGTTCTGGATAGCCGGCCTTTGGCCGGGCGCAGGGGTTTTAAACTCTGGGGTATTTCGAATAACGGCTTCGCTAAATTAAGCCTTCTTTTGATAAATGGACTCTTTGAAATCCATGGTCTTTATGTTACATTGCTCATATGTATTGTGACACTTTTGAAATTGTTATAACGTCCATGGACACTAGACTCAATTTAGTGAGTCATAACGCCCATGGAAAATATGACACTGGACTTTATGACACGCCACCTATATTTGAATTAAAATTAAAAGGGGTCAAATTTCATTTACGTTTTTGGGGTAATTGTTCATTACGAAAAATTAACCCAATATTTGGGGCCACTTTTCATTTCAACCTTGGGGAGATTTTTCATTAATTTTGGGGTGATTTTTCTTAAAAAATGTTAGGGTTATACTTCATAATGAATTTTGACCCCAACATTGGGGCAATTTTTCGTTTTATATTTTGGGGCCATTTTACCTGGGGCCATAATTCGCAGCGCCGTCATGAAATAACTCCCCAAACCAAAAATGAAATAAGTCCTCAAATTTGGGGACTTATTTCATTATGAAATAATTCCCTAATTTAAAAATGAAACTAGTTAGAGTGCTATATTCGGCTATGCCGAATCTTAAATACCCTCCACCCGCATGCAATTTTTTATTAAAAACCCATTTAACACCTAGTTTTTCGATAATTTGGCATACGTTTTGTTTCCGTGGTGAGGGTACATTTAGTAATTTCTTTATGCATATATGGAACTTATTTTGATGAGGTCGAAAAAATTTATTTTAAGTGATTTTCGGATATGGGTTTTTTATACGATGTTGTTGGCCTTATATGGCTACGATCTATAACGGATCAATTGGAAAACATTTTATCAGAATAATTTATCTATACAAAGAATATGGGAGCTATGACTATTTATGGATCGATCCGGAAAAAATTGCGTATAATGATTTATATATACACAAAACATGACAAGTTGAATTTTATCCCGATAACTTTTATTGAAATTGTGCATTTAA
The DNA here is from genome assembly GCF_015586225.1 of Lucilia sericata. Taxonomy (NCBI): domain Eukaryota; kingdom Metazoa; phylum Arthropoda; class Insecta; order Diptera; family Calliphoridae; genus Lucilia; species Lucilia sericata. The sequence continues at coordinate 573,152 of NW_023994070.1, forward strand.
GTTATTTTCGGAAATGATCCTTATTGGGAGTTGTGACCAATTATGAACCGATTCGGGAAAAATTTCGCATAATGATTTATATACAGTGTACTCTCTCATAAGCGGACACCTAAGGCACTAACAAATTTGTCCGCTTATGAGAGGTGTCCGCTTGTTAGAGTAGTAAAGATTTGTTTTTATTATATACATCTTTAAACCATTTTATTTAAGAACAACAACATATAAGACAAAGTGAAGTAACATTTCATTAACATTTTTACAAAATGTAAAAAAACATACATATTTATATATATTCAAATGGATTTTAAAGTCACAAATTTTTGATTGGTAAGTTTTACCTTTGATTTCAATATCTTGTAGATGTATTTGAAGATCAGTAAGTAACTGAACAGATTTAAAATCGCTGCGGTATGAATAAAAAGCTTTTAGTTTTTTTATTGCTATATAAGCCTCTTTATAAGAAGTTAACTTGTCGTCAACTTCACTTTCTTCATCTTCAGACGAGTTGGCTAGGTTTTCTTGGGAAGCAATTATCATAAAATAAGCGACATCTAACAAATTTATTGATTTTGATAATCCCAAAGCAGAATTTGCATCTTCCATTTGCAACAAAATATTTTTAAAAATAACGATTTGTACAAAAACTTAAAGTTTTTTATAACGCCTTGATCTAGTGGCTGACAAAACGCAGTTGTGTTTGGTGGGAAAAAAATAACTTTTACATTTTTTAATTTCAGATCTCGAGGATGAGAAGTCGCATTATCTAAAAATAGCAGAACTTTCTGTTCTTGAATTTGCATTTTCCTATCAAACTGCACTAGAAAATCAGTCATCAATTCAGATGTCATCCAAGCCTTTTTATTTGATCGCCATGTAACTGGTAAATTGTTTATGTTGATGTTGCGAAACGCCCGTGGCTTTGCAGCTTTTCCAATAACAAAAAGACGTTCTTTCTCTCCAGCCATATTGGCGCAATGCAAAATCGTAAGCCTATCCTTTGCCATTTTTCCTCCAGTGCAAGTTTCACCTTTTAATGCAAATGTTTTATCAGGCAATGCACGAAAAAATAATCCAGTCTCATCTGCATTGTAAATATCTCTCGAATCATATCCTTCAATCAAAGAAGGCACTTTTTCGGTAAAATTTATGACATCATTTTGGTTTACACTAGCGGCTTCTCCAGAAATTGTACGGAAGGATATGTTATGTCGTTTTTTGAATCTTTCAAGCCAGCCAGATGATGCACTAAAATCGGCGAAATTCATATTTTCTGCAATTTCTTTAGCTTTGCTTCTTAGAAGAGTTCCCGACAGAGGAATAGCTTTATTTCGAGCCTTTACAAACCATTCGTAGCACAATTTATCAATGCAAAGACCCTTTGGACTTAACATACTCCTTTTTCTCTCTGGATTGACATTAGTGTCCCACAATTTTAATATTTGGTCTTTGTTTTTTACAATGCAAGCAGCTTGAGTTTTGCTGATCTTACATTTTTTTGCTAAATCGCGTACACTAAGTTTTTCATTTTTATGTATTTCAATGACATTAACTTTTTCTTTAACACTCAACACTACTTTAGGCATGGCGATTTCAGAATGTGTATGTACAATAAACATTTGCAAATGTATGTTTTTCTACATTCAATACAACAAGCTGTTAGTATTAAGGGAATACCCCTTTATACAGCTGTAAGAATATAAAAGAAAGTAAACGAAAAACAGTGTTGTATTTCTATAATCTGTCCGGTTATGGGAAAAAAATCTCCTTTGGTATGAATAAAGGTGTCCGCGTCCTGTTATAGGAGGGTTGTCCGCTCAAAAGGAAAAAATTTTAAAAATCCCAAAGAATGTTTTTGGGACTGAAAAATGTGTCCGCTTATGGGACGTGTCCGCTTTAGAGAGGTGTCCGCAAAGAGAGAGTACATGTATATACAAAACATATTCACTTCGAATTTTATAGCTAGCTTTATAGCTTTATTAGTTAATAAATTATATGCGTTTAAGTTATTTTCGAAAGTGGACCTTATATGAGAGCTATGACCAATTAAGGGCCTATCCAAAAAAAAAATTCGTAGAGTAATTGATACATATACACAACATATTCGAGCCGAATTTTATCTCGATAGCTTTATATATGAATGAAATACGCACGTTTAAGTGATTTTCGGAAGTGGATCTTATATGGGAGCTATGACCAATTATGGACCGATTCGGAAAAAATTTCGAAGATTGATTTATATATACACAAAACATATTCATGTCGAACCTTATATGAGAGCTATGACAAATTAAGGGCCTATCCAGAAACAAATTCTTACCTACATACCTACCTATTAACGATAAATCCATTTTCGGAAAAATGTACCTTGTATAGGGGCTATAGGAAATTTTGGATCGATTGTTTTGATTTTCAACATAATTGATCCCTGAGTAAAAAACGTATCGTGTGACAAAATTCATCGAATTATCTTTTGTAGTTTCTGAGAAAACGACTTAAGAATTACGAAAAAACGTAATTTTTTTTTCGAGGTAGTCAGAAAATTTTACTCATAACTTTTAACATTGTGAACCGATTTTGCTGATTTTCAATACCAAACTGCTTAAGATAAGAATGAATATTTTTGTGAAGTTGGTTTTTTGCTTAGTTTTAACGTGAGCGTGTTTTAGGCAGACAGACGAACATAGCTAAATCGAAGTATAATTTGATAAGGAACCAGAATATATAAATACTTTGTTGGGTCTCAGATGAATATTTCTTGGTGCTACACACGGAATGACAAACTTATATATACCCTCTATCACCACTGATGGTGGTGGAGGGTATAAAAAAGCCCCAACGAAATGAAATAACTTCCTAAATTAAAAAATCTCATATACCCACCATCAAAACGTATGCCTTAAAAGGAATGATCCCCTATAAACATCAGGGTGATATTACTCATCAAATTAACTGAAGAGGACCTTATATGAGGGTTAATAATTGACCGTTTTTCATAAAATCTTTTTAGACTAATTTTGGTTCATACCAAACATCTTTACATCGAATATCACTTCCCGACACTTTCCGCATGAAATTCGGTAGGAAGATTTACGTTCCTATAAATGTTTCTTATATAAAATTTCATAACTGTTCACGTATTTTTAAGTCAGCAAAGATCGTTAAAGTAATTTTCTTATGGACCGACCCTCAATACATATGGTAGAGAGGTTTTAACTCGTATAAAAAATATATGTGTCGAATTTCATCGCTTTTCTGTATTCTGTATTTTTAAGCCAGTAATGATTGTTTAAGTAATTTTTGATGGGGAGTAGGGTCAATTATGGACCGATCCACATAAAGTTTGATAGCGAGATTTTGGCTTCATTGAAACTTATGTGTGTCGAATTTCATCACTATACTCGTATTTTTAAGCTAGTAATGAGCGTTAAAGTCATTTTCTGAATGGGACCTTATATGGGGGGTAGGGTCAATTATGGACCGATCAACATAAAATTAGGTAGGGATATTTTGGATCATATGAAACTTAAGTGTGTTAAATTTTATCACCATACTCGTATTTTTAAGCCAGTAATAAGCGTTAAAGTAATTTTCTGAAGGGGACCTTATATGGGGGGTAGGGTCAATTATGGACCGATCAACAAAAAATTTGGTGACTTTCAGAAGTAAAATTCCGTATAACGATTTATATTTACAAAATACACATTTAAGTCGAATTTTATCCCGATGATTTTGATTGTCAATGTGCGTTTAAGTAATTTTCGGTAATGATCCTTATATGGTAGTTGTGACCAATTATGGACCGATCAGGAAAAAATTTCGTATAATGATTTATATGCAAAAAAAAATTCAAGTCGAATATTACTCCAATAGATTTATTAATTAATGAAATATGTGCGTTTAAGTGATTTTTCGAAGTGGACTTTATATAGGAGCTATGACCAATTACGGTCCTCTCCAGAAAAATTTCGTAGAATGATTCATATGTATGTACACAAAACATATTGTGTCGAATGGTCCTTATATGGGAACTATGACTAATAATGGACCGATCCGGGGAAAAATTGGTGGAATGATTTATATGTACACAAAACATATTCAAGATGAATTTTTTATCGATAGCTTTATTTATCAATAAAATATAAGTGATTTTCGCAAGTGGACCTTATATGGGAGCTAGGACCAATTATGGTCCTATCCGAAAAAAAATTTCATAGAGTGATTCATATATATATACGAAACATATTGCCGAATTTTATCAAGTTACCTTTATTTGAAAATTAAATATGTGCGTTTAAGTGATTTTCGGGAGTGGGCCTTATATGGGAGCTATGACTAATAATGGACCGATCCGAAAAGAAATTTGGTAGAATGATTTGTATGTACACAAAACATATTCAGCTCGAATTTTTTCACAAAAGCATTATTTATCAATGAAATATTTGCGTTTAGGTGATTTTTGGAAGTGAACCTTATACGGGAGCTATGACCATCTGCGGACCGACTGAGATCTTCGTTGGTAGTATGATTTCTATTCATATTATATTTGTATGTAAAAAATTTTGTGTTGATACCGATATATTTGAGGGAGTTATTAACGATAAACTAATTTCCGGGAATGTACACCTTTGTGTGGGGGCTATGGGAAATATTGGATCAATTGTTATGAGTTTGAACTTACTTGATCCCTGGCACAAAAAAATAATGTGTGAGAAAATCATCGAAATATATTTGGTAGTTTATGAGAAAACTACTTAAGAAAAAAACGTTATTTTTTCGAGGTAGTCTGAAATTTTTAAAATCGGTTATTTTGGGTGAATTTCGTGAATTTCTTCTTGCTTAAAAAATGAAATAAGTTCGTAAAAATATTTTTGTGTAGTTATTTCATTATATTACGTTTATCACACGAAGTAAAAAAATATTTGTTTGATAGACGGCCTTCGACCGGCATGGGTTTTTTCCTCTGGGGTACATTGGACACCAGCTTCCCCAAGAATACACTCGAGAGTGTATATGAGTATCGAGAGTGTTCGGCCTTAGGCCGTCTATTTAGGAAATCTTTACTAAGCGAAGCCGGTGTTGGTCATATTATAGAGTAGGAAATCCTTGCGCCCAGCCGTAGGACGGCTATTTAGGAAATATTTATTAAGCGAAGCCGTTGTTGGACATACCATAGAGTAGATAGTCCTTGCGCCCGCAGGCTGTCTATTATGGGAATCTTTATTAAGCGATTAAACTAAAATGTATTAATCTTTGAAGCCCCACTCGAAAGTATGAGCGACCTACTTTATTTTAGAAATGTCACTAAAACTGACTTGTTCCATAATGTGTTATTTTTATCTCTAGGTGTCAAATTTTTAAATGGGAACTTATTTCATTTTAAAATTAAGGATTTTTTTCATACGAAATAAATCCCCAAAAATGGGGTGTTATTTCATTTTAATTTAGGAAGTTATTTCATTTCGTTGGGGCTTTTTTCATTTTTAAATTGGGGAATTATTTCATAATGAATTAAGTCCCCTAAATTGAGGAGTTACTTCATTTTTGTTATGGGGAGTTATTTCATGACGCCGAAATAACAAAATATATGTGTGATAAACGGGTTTCGGTCGGGCGCAAGGGTTTTCTCCTCTGAGGTGTATTGGACACCGGCTTCGCTAAGAATACACTCTCCTTGTATCAAGAGCGTTCGGACTTAGACCGGCTATTTAAGAAATATTTACTAACCGAAGCCGGTGTTGGACATATTATGGAGTGACAAAACCTTTGCTATTTAAGAAATATTTGTGAAGTGAAGCCGTTGGAGGGTACCATAAAGAAGAAAGTAAGGAAATATTTATTAAGCGATTAATCTGAAGTGTATTAAACATTGGAGCCCCACTCGAAAGTATGATGTGTAAATGAATGCTCCTCAATTTTATTTTATTTTTTTTTTTATTTTAAATTTTATTTGGCACTTAATTTTCCCCTATTTTTCAAAATGATTGTTTTTGTTGTATTTTTTTTCTTTTTGCTCAAAAGAAAGCTTAGACCATTTAAGAGCTTTGTGATTACTTAGTGGCATATCGTTAGCTTAGTACGCAAACGTAACAAGTCCTCTTTTTTAAATTTTATAGGAGAAGCAAAAATACTTCATAACTTCTCCTTTATTTCATATTTTTAAAATCTGTAAACGCAGTTTTCTTCTTAGATTTGACACAAATTAAACAGAAATAAATATGATGAGTAGCTAGTAATTTTGATCAAATTTGCAACAAGTTATTTTTTGTATTCAAAAATTATATAGTAAAGAATGGCGACATCGGGCTTTGTTTGATCCTAGTCCCCATATAAGAACCTCTTCAGAAAATTATTTTAAAGCACATAAATGCATTAAACATATCAGTAAAGCTTCGAAATTCTATGTAGACAAAATTTTAATGAACTTAAATCGCTATACTAATTTTTATGAGTATCGGTCCATATTTGACCATAGTTCCCATATAAAGTACCCTTGAAAAAATAATTCTAACTTATAACTATATATTTATATATGTATAAATAATATATATATAAAATAATTCTAACTTATAACTTATAACTAACTTATAACTGCTTATAACTGTTTTTAAAATAGCAGAATTGTGTTGTAATCCGACATAAACAAGATTTATGGGACCTATTTACGATATTTTATGAGGATAAGGCAACGTTTAACACTACGCATATCGATTTTAAAGCGCCCAACTGTCTTAAAATAGCAGTATAGCGATGCAATTCAACTTTAACAAGTTTTAAAGGAACCAAAATTTCTTTACTAATTACTATGAGATTCGGTCCATAATATACGCTATTCTCTATATCTTCCCTTTTAAATAAGATCAGTTTTTTTGTCAATATTTACTTGTTTTATTTAAAAAAAGTATTCCATGATTTCTTACCCAATCGGAGATTTTACAAACTACAACCATTTTTTAGACATTGATATACAAAATGTTTGATATTTCTTTTTACTTGAATAATTAATGGGCTTATAATAGCAAATTGAAAGGACTTAGCACTTTTCTTTGTATAATTTTATTGTTTTGAGGACTTAGCACGTTTGCATACCACAGCAAAAGTACATGTTTAAAGCCACGATCGGCAACTCCTATACACAGTGTATTTTGGCATATACAAAATTTATACAGACTACCAGTGTGACCAGGTCTCAAAAAATGTTGCGGCTAAATCCCATCCAAAATAATGCTAGAAAAAATGCTAAATTGATTTTAAAATGCCAAAAAAAAATGCTAAATTTTTTTAAGTGTTTTTATGAACAATTCATATTAATTTGTAACTGAAATTCATTGTAATTTATAACAACTAAGAAAGTATTTTCTGCCGTGGTTGACCATATGAGTATAAAATTTGATTTATTTTTCGTAATAAAGCATTTATGTTGAATTGAACCTTGGTTCCGATATATTTAAACTAATTTTCTGAGAAAGGCTTTATACATTTGTATATGTATGGGGGCTAGGTAAAATAAAGGACGGACTTTAACTATTTTTAAAAGGTTTTGTCATTGGATCAAAAAGCATACGTGCTTATTTGTTTTGAAAATTTCAACCTCTACTAGACGGTCAGACTTACATGGCTTAATCGATTCAGAAAATGATTCTTAACCGATTAGTATACTCAAACGTAGTATAGTGGAGTAGGGTAAAAAATTAAGTTCCGTGGTATTATGATAAACAGAAATGCTAAAAATTATTTCAAAATTTTTGTAAATTTAGCAATATGTAATGTCTCTAACTTTAAAATATTTCTGAATGCAAAAATTACATTAAAACTCTATTAATTACACTAGTACACACTCATGGTATAAAACCTATATGTGTTTTCGGAAGGAAAAGTATAATATTTCTAGTTTTACTTTTTTTATATAAACAATTTTATTTGTCTTCCTCAAAACACTTTAAAAATGGTTTTCATGTCACAAAAATATTAAAAATTCCGTTGAAATAATTTTAAATCTCGGTGAATAGATGTCAGGTTTATAACTCATACTTCCAAGATTTTTTCGGAAAAATATATATGAGAATGTATGAAATGAATTGAGAGATATATTCAAATCCATAAGTTTGTAATTCTGGAATAAATTGTCAATAATATTTTCGAAATTTATGTTTTTTTTTTAATTAAAAAAAAAAAACGTGACAACAAAATTACTAAAAATTTGGTAAAAATAAAAAGAACAGAAAGTAGGATGAGAAAGTCTTAATTATATATTATTGATTTTTTTCAATACTTATTTTGAATAAATTAACAAGAACTCCTGAAGGATGATAAAAATTAAAACCTCTTTATTTCGTATGGGAAAAAATAAAATTTGTTAATTAACCGTCATACATAGCCTTTTCCAAAATTATATGTTTCATTCCATGAGCAAACAAAAAGTATTAGATTGTAAAATAGCGTACTGAACGTATTTGTAAAAATATATGAAATCTCTTGAATTATTTCTATCACCTCGAATTTAAAAAAGCATTGGGTTTCAGAAAAATATTTTAGAATACAACATTTTAAAGTATTCACTTGTATTGGCGTAATTTTAAGTTATTTATCTTCATGAATCTTTTTGCATTATTTTGAATTACAGTGTAAATTATTACATTTCTCATATTTCTTGTTGCTTGTGTTTGGGTAGACATTTAATTCTGATTTTTTCCGGTTAAACCTATTTCCAATATAAATCTTTTTTGCAAAAAGTTGTCTTTTTTTGTTTATAAACTAAAATTGCAAAAAAAGCTAAAAAATGCTAAAAATATTTTATAAAAATGCTAAATAAAATGCCAAATGCTAAATTAAAATTTTACAGCTAAATCAAAATAAAAAATGCTAAATCTAGCTGCAAAAATGCCAAAATGGTCACACTGCAGACTACTCACACGCATAGAAAACACAATTCAGTCTCATATGAGCTGTCATTGAAGGAGGTTATGTTGTCGCTGGTTTCTTGCTTTTGCAATGAAAATGAACTAAAATACATTAATGCAGGGATAGATAATTCTAATTATTGTTGTACTTTTTTAGCATCTACACTACATATTAAGTAGTGTTTAGAATTATAAACTTTTTAAATGTTTTTTCTACAACTTAAGTAGCAAATTACAAATATTTACCTAAATATATATGTAACTAGCTATACCCAGTGTGCTTTGCTACCATAATAGCAATATGTATGTATAAATAAAAACCCCACTTAACGATTTTGAAGATTCTAACAATTTAGTAATTAACTCATATATGTGGTGCCAAGCCACCCATCGAAAGTCCGCCTGTTATTCTCTAAATCTTCCATGGATGTCAAAGTTCTTCATGTAAAATTTGAAGATTCTATCTCTAATAGTTTCTCAGTGGGGGCTCAAGCTCCCCAGATGAAAGCCCGCACTTTTTCCCCAAAATGTTCAGATGAATATTAAAATAATAAATGAAAAATTTTAAGAATCAGTTCCAGTTCCCCAAAGTTCTCCATTGAAAGTCCTCTCGTTATATTCTAAATGTTCAGATGAATGTCAAAATCCTTCAAATAAAATTTGAAGATTCTAGCTCTAATAGTTTCTCAGATATACGAATTTTTCTATTTAATTCATATGAGGGCTTCAAGACCCCCCAGATGAAAGTCCGTTTTTTTTTTCCTCCAAAATGTTCAGATGAATATTTAAGTTCTTCGTACAAAATTTGAAGATTTTAGTTCCATTAGTTTCCTAGATAAACGAATTTTTGTATTTAATTAATATGGGAGGTGCCGCTCCCCTCATGGGTAGTCCACCAATTTATTATCCAAAATGTTTAAATAGATGTTAAAGTTATTCGTGCAAAATTTTAAGATTCTAACTGTAAGATAAACGAATATTTGTATTTAATTTATATGGGATTTGCTACGCCCCTAATGCTGGCCCCCCTACTTTTTGTCCTAAATAATCATATTGACACTAAAGTGGCTCTGATAAAATTTGAGGACTGTAACTGTTATATTATCTCAAATATACGGATGTTATATTTTGTTAATATGGGCGTGGCTCCCCGCCCACTTGGAATTTCAAAATAAAAAGTAGCCCGTTACCTATTCCAGACATGCAGGAATACGCTGCGAAAATTTGAAGAAAATCGGTTGAGCCGTTTAGTAGTCTATAACATTCAAACATACAAACATATAATCATACAAACAAACACACATTCATTTTTATATATCATGAATTCCATGAGAAATCAATTAAGAATTGACCGATGGTCTTCAGATTTCTTTAATTTTTTGTAAACACGTACTCTATTAGACGCATAAAACATATTAACGTTAAATTCTTAAAAATTTTAAGAAACGCGATTTTTATGGCGATTTTAATTTGTTCGAAAACTACAAAAAATCAAAAAGGTATAAGACTTTGAACGTCTATATCTTTGAGAGTTTATATCGGATTTTTTTGATTTAGAACCCAGTCTATTACTATGGATGAGCTCTTTCAGTCTAATATAATTTTTATATTAAAAAGTTTAAGGAAGTGCATTTTTTAAAGAAATGCACTTTTTGAATGCATTTTTGAAATCGTTCTCCCTGTTTAAAAATTTTTAAAAGTGCATAAGTCGATTATTTGAAGCTTTTTATGCAATATATAAAAATATTTTTTTGTGACGTCCATTACATCTATTTTTTCGATTTTTTAAAATGTTTTATATTGGAAAATTTTTAAATTTTATTGATATTTTAAGAATTTAACAGATTTAAAAACTACTTAAAATACATTAATGATCACAATTGAGATGCAAATATTTAAATTGGATTACAACTAATGTACACATTCATAAAAATGCATTTCTAAATAATATTTTTTAGGATAAATGCATTTTTGATGCAAGTGCACCTTGTGAGCGTTTTCCAAATTGTTCTCCCTGTTCAAAGTATTTTAAAATATCATAAATCAAAACTTGTTATTTTTTATATTATATAAAATAATTTTTTATATTAAACGAAATGCAATTATCATTTTTCCGATATTTTGAAAATTTATTTTTTTTTAATTTAAGTTAATTCAAATGCCCATAAAAAATATATAATTTTTTATTTTATATAAATTTATCAATAATGCCCTTACAATATATGTTAAACATGGAGTAAAATGTAGAAAATGCACCCAATATGCATTTGCAATAAAAATGCATTTTTCTTAACAAATATTATTTAGAAATGCATTTTTATGAATGTGTACATTAGTTGAAATCGAATTTAAATATTTGCATCCCAATTGTGATCAGTAATGTATTTTAAACAGTTTTACATTATGTTAAATGCATAAAATATCAATAAAGTTTAAAAAATTTTCAATATAAATCATTTAAAAAAATCGACAAAAATAGATGTAATGCACGTCACAACAAAATATTTTTATATTTTGCATAAAAAGCTTCAAATAATCGACTTATGCACTTTTAAAAAATTTTAAACAGGGAGAACGATTTCAAAAATGCATTCAAAAAGTGCATTTCTTTAAAAAATGCACTATCTTAAACTTTTTAATATAAAAATTATATTAGAATGAAAGAGCTCATCCATAGTAATAGATTGGGTTCTAAATCAAAAAAATCCGATATAAACTCTCAAAGATATAGACGTTCAAAGTCTTATACCTTTTTGATTTTTTGTAGTTTTCGAACAAATTAAAATCGCCATAAAAATCGCGTTTCTTGAAATTTTTAAGAATTTAACGTTAATATGTTTTATGCGTCTAATAGAGTATGTGTTTACAAAAAATTAAAGAAATCTGAAGTCCATCGGTCAATTCTTAATTGATTTCTCATGGAATTCATGATATATAGATTTACCCTTAATAGGTATATAATTCATTAAAAACTTAGTTAAAAAGCTCATATTTCTATTTCAATATTTAAAATAAATATGTGCAAATAAGCCCAAAAATATTTGCTACTTAAAAAAATATTAGTTTTAGATTAATATTACATATTTCTATATTTCCGAATGATTTGTATGTACACAAAACATATTCAGCTCGAATTTTTTCACAAAAGCATTATTTATCAATGAAATATTTGCGTTTAGGTGATTTTTGGAAGTGAACCTTATACGGGAGCTATGACCATCTGCGGACCGACTGAGATCTTCGTTGGTAGTATGATTTCTATTCATATTATATTTGTATGTAAAAAATTTTGTGTTGATACCGATATATTTGAGGGAGTTATTAACGATAAACTAATTTCCGGGAATGTACACCTTTGTGTGGGGGCTATGGGAAATATTGGATCAATTGTTATGAGTTTGAACTTACTTGATCCCTGGCACAAAAAAATAATGTGTGAGAAAATCATCGAAATATATTTGGTAGTTTATGAGAAAACTACTTAAGAAAAAAACGTTATTTTTTCGAGGTAGTCTGAAATTTTTAAAATCGGTTATTTTGGGTGAATTTCGTGAATTTCTTCTTGCTTAAAAAATGAAATAAGTTCGTAAAAATATTTTTGTGTAGTTATTTCATTATATTACGTTTATCACACGAAGTAAAAAAATATTTGTTTGATAGACGGTCTTCGACCGGCATGGGTTTTTTCCTCTGGGGTACATTGGACACCAGCTTCCCCAAGAATACACTCGAGAGTGTATATGAGTATCGAGAGTGTTCGGCCTTAGGCCGTCTATTTAGGAAATCTTTACTAAGCGAAGCCGGTGTTGGTCATATTATAGAGTAAGAAATCCTTGCGCCCAGCCGTAGGACGGCTATTTAGGAAATATTTATTAAGCGAAGCCGTTGTTGGACATACCATAGAGTAGATAGTCCTTGCGCCCGCAGGCTGTCTATTATGGGAATCTTTATTAAGCGATTAAACTAAAATGTATTAATCTTTGAAGCCCCACTCGAAAGTATGAGCGACCTACTTTTTTTTAGAAATGTCACTAAAACTGACTTGTTCCATAATGTGTTATTTTTATCTCTAGGTGTCAAATTTATAAATGGGAACTTATTTCATTTTAAAATTAAGGATTTTTTTCATACGAAATAAATCCCCAAAAATGGGGTGTTATTTCATTTTAATTTAGGAAGTTATTTCATTTCGTTGGGGCTTTTTTCATTTTTAAATTGGGGAATTATTTCATAATGAATTAAGTCCCCTAAATTGAGGAGTTACTTCATTTTTGTTATGGGGAGTTATTTCATGACGCCGAAATAACAAAATATATGTGTGATAAACGGGTTTCGGTCGGGCGCAAGGGTTTTCTCCTCTGAGGTGTATTGGACACCGGCTTCGCTAAGAATACACTCTCCTTGTATCAAGAGCGTTCGGACTTAGACCGGCTATTTAAGAAATATTTACTAACCGAAGCCGGTGTTGGACATATTATGGAGTGACAAAACCTTTGCTATTTAAGAAATATTTGTGAAGTGAAGCCGTTGGAGGGTACCATAAAGAAGAAAGTAAGGAAATATTTATTAAGCGATTAATCTGAAGTGTATTAAACATTGGAGCCCCACTCGAAAGTATGATGTGTAAATGAATGCTCCTCAATTTTATTTTATTTTTTTTTTATTTTAAATTTTATTTGGCACTTAATTTTCCCCTATTTTTCAAAATGATTGTTTTTGTTGTATTTTTTTTCTTTTTGCTCAAAAGAAAGCTTAGACCATTTAAGAGCTTTGTGATTACTTAGTGGCATATCGTTAGCTTAGTACGCAAACGTAACAAGTCCTCTTTTTTAAATTTTATAGGAGAAGAAAAAATACTTCATAACTTATATAAAACTTAGTAAGTGTAGATCCATGATTTCTCATGGTCCCCATACAAGTGGCTCTTGGGAAAAGAGATTAAACAGAAATAAATATGATGAGTAGCTAGTAATTTTGATCAAATTTGCAACAAGTTATTTTTTGTATTCAAAAATTATATAGTAAAGAATGGCGACATCGGGCTTTGTTTGATCCTAGTCCCCATATAAGAACCTCTTCAGAAAATTATTTTAAAGCACATAAATGCATTAAACATATCAGTAAAGCTTCGAAATTCTATGTAGACAAAATTTTAATGAACTTAAATCGCTATACTAATTTTAATGAGTATCGGTCCATATTTGACCATAGTTCCCATATAAAGTACCCTTGAAAAAATAATTCTAACTTATAACTTATAACTATATATTTATATATATATATAAATAATATATATATAAAATAATTCTAACTTATAACTTATAACTAACTTATAACTGCTTATAACTGTTTTTAAAATAGCAGAATTGTGTTGGAATCCGACATAAACAAAATTTATGGGACCTATTTACGATATTTTATGAGGATTTCTTTACTAATTACTATGAGATTCGGTCCATAATATACGCTATTCTCTATATCTTCCCTTTTAAATAAGATCAGTTTTTTTTGTCAATATTTACTTGTTTTATTTAAAAAAAGTATTCCATGATTTCTTACCCAATCGGAGATTTTACGAACTACAACCATTTTTTAGACGTTGATATACAAAATGTTTGATATTTCTTTTTACTTGAATAATTAATGGGCTTATAATAGCAAATTGAAAGGACTTAGCACTTTTTCTTTGTATAATTTTATTGTTTTGAGGACTTAGCACGTTTGCATACCACAGCAAAAGTACATGTTTAAAGCCACGATCGGCAACTCCTATACACAGTGTATTTTGGCATATACAAAATTTATACAGACTACCAGTGTGACCAGGTCTCAAAAAATGTTGCGGCTAAATCCCATCCAAAATAATGCTAGAAAAAATGCTAAATTGATTTTAAAATGCCAAAAAAAAATGCTAAATTTTTTTAAGTGTTTTTATGAACAATTCATATTAATTTATAACTGAAATTCATTGTAATTTATAACAACTAAGAAAGTATTTTCTGCCGTGGTTGACCATATGAGTATAAAATTTGATTTATTTTTCGTAATAAAGCATTTATGTTGAATTGAACCTTGGTTCCGATATATTTAAACTAATTTTCTGAGAAAGGCTTTATACATTTGTATATGTATGGGGGCTAGGTAAAATAAAGGACGGACTTTAACCATTTTTAAAAGGTTTTGTCATTGGATCAAAAAGCATACGTGCTTATTTGTTTTGAAAATTTCATCCTCTACTAGACGGTCAGACTTACATGGCTTAATCGATTCAGAAAATGATTCTTAACCGATTAGTATACTCAAACGTAGTATAGTGGAGTAGGGTAAAAAATTAAGTTCCGTGGTATTATGATAAACAGAAATGCTAAAAATTATTTCAAAATTTTTGTAAATTTAGCAATATGTAATGTCTCTAACTTTAAAATATTTCTGAATGCAAAAATTACATTAAAACTCTATTAATTACACTAGTACACACTCATGGTATAAAACCTATATGTGTTTTCGGAAGGAAAAGTATAATATTTCTAGTTTTACTTTTTTATATAAACAATTTTATTTGTCTTCCTCAAAACACTTTAAAAATGGTTTTCATGTCACAAAAATATTAAAAATTCCGTTGAAATAATTTTAAATCTCGGTGAATAGATGTCAGGTTTATAACTCATACTTCCAAGATTTTTTCGGAAAAATATATATGAGAATGTATGAAATGAATTGAGAGATATATTCAAATCCATAAGTTTGTAATTCTGGAATAAATTGTCAATAATATTTTCGAAATTTATGTTTTTTTTTTTTAATTAAAAAAAAAACGTGACAACAAAATTACTAAAAATTTGGTAAAAATAAAAAGAACAGAAAGTAGGATGAGAAAGTCTTAATTATATATTATTGATTTTTTTCAATACTTATTTTGAATAAATTAACAAGAACTCCTGAAGGATGATAAAAATTAAAACCTCTTTATTTCGTATGGGAAAAAATAAAATTTGTTAATTAACCGTCATACATAGCCTTTTCCAAAATTATATGTTTCATTCCATGAGCAAACAAAAAGTATTAGATTGTAAAATAGCGTACTGAACGTATTTGTAAAAATATATGAAATCTCTTGAATTATTTCTATCACCTCGAATTTAAAAAAGCATTGGGTTTCAGAAAAATATTTTAGAATACAACATTTTAAAGTATTCACTTGTATTGGCGTAATTTTAAGTTATTTATCTTCATGAATCTTTTTGCATTATTTTGAATTACAGTGTAAATTATTACATTTCTCATATTTCTTGTTGCTTGTGTTTGGGTAGACATTTAATTCTGATTTTTTCCGGTTAAACCTATTTCCAATATAAATCTTTTTTGCAAAAAGTTGTCTTTTTTTGTTTATAAACTAAAATTGCAAAAAAAGCTAAAAAATGCTAAAAATATTTTATAAAAATGCTAAATAAAATGCCAAATGCTAAATTAAAATTTTACAGCTAAATCAAAATAAAAAATGCTAAATCTAGCTGCAAAAATGCCAAAATGGTCACACTGCAGACTACTCACACGCATAGAAAACACAATTCAGTCTCATATGAGCTGTCATTGAAGGAGGTTATGTTGTCGCTGGTTTCTTGCTTTTGCAATGAAAATGAACTAAAATACATTAATGCAGGGATAGATAATTCTAATTATTGTTGTACTTTTTTAGCATCTACACTACATATTAAGTAGTGTTTAGAATTATAAACTTTTTAAATGTTTTTTCTACAACTTAAGTAGCAAATTACAAATATTTACCTAAATATATATGTAACTAGCTATACCCAGTGTGCTTTGCTACCATAATAGCAATATGTATGTATAAATAAAAACCCCACTTAACGATTTTGAAGATTCTAACAATTTAGTAATTAACTCATATATGTGGTGCCAAGCCACCCATCGAAAGTCCGCCTGTTATTCTCTAAATCTTCCATGGATGTCAAAGTTCTTCATGTAAAATTTGAAGATTCTATCTCTAATAGTTTCTCAGTGGGGGCTCAAGCTCCCCAGATGAAAGCCCGCACTTTTTCCCCAAAATGTTCAGATGAATATTAAAATAATAAATGAAAAATTTAAGAATCAGTTCCAGTTCCCCAAAATTCTCCATTGAAAGTCCTCTCGTTATATTCTAAATGTTCAGATGAATGTCAAAATCCTTCAAATAAAATTGAAGATTCTAGCTCTAATAGTTTCTCAGATATACGAATTTTTCTATTTAATTCATATGAGGGCTCAAGACCCCCCAGATGAAAGTCCGTTTTTTTTTTCCTCCAAAATGTTCAGATGAATATTTAAGTTCTTCGTACAAAATTTGAAGATTTTAGTTCCATTAGTTTCCTAGATAAACGAATTTTTGTATTTAATTAATATGGGAGGTGCCGCTCCCCTCATGGGTAGTCCACCAATTTATTATCCAAAATGTTTTAAATAGATGTTAAAGTTATTCGTTGCAAAATTTTAAGATTCTAACTGTAAGATAAACGAATATTTGTATTTAATTTATATGGGAGGTGCTACGCCCCTAATGCTGGCCCCTCTACTTTTGTCCTAAATAATCATATTGACACTAAAGTGGCTCTGATAAAATTTGAGGACTGTAACTGTTATATTATCTCAAATATACGGATGTTATATTTTGTTAATATGGGCGTGGCTCCCCGCCCACTTGGAATTTCAAAATAAAAAGTAGCCCGTTACCTATTCCAGACATGCAGGAATACGCTGCGAAAATTTGAAGAAAATCGGTTGAGCCGTTTAGTAGTCTATAACATTCAAACATACAAACATATAATCATACAAACAAACACACATTCATTTTTATATATCATGAATTCCATGAGAAATCAATTAAGAATTGACCGATGGTCTTCAGATTTCTTTAATTTTTTGTAAACACGTACTCTATTAGACGCATAAAACATATTAACGTTAAATTCTTAAAATTTTAAGAAACGCGATTTTTATGGCGATTTTAATTTGTTCGAAAACTACAAAAAATCAAAAAGGTATAAGACTTTGAACGTCTATATCTTTGAGAGTTTATATCGGATTTTTTTGATTTAGAACCCAGTCTATTACTATGGATGAGCTCTTTCAGTCTAATATAATTTTTATATTAAAAAGTTTAAGGAAGTGCATTTTTTAAAGAAATGCACTTTTTGAATGCATTTTTGAAATCGTTCTCCCTGTTTAAAAATTTTTAAAAGTGCATAAGTCGATTATTTGAAGCTTTTTATGCAATATATAAAAATATTTTTTTTGTGACGTCCATTACATCTATTTTTTCGATTTTTTTAAATGTTTTATATTGGAAAATTTTTAAATTTTATTGATATTTTAAGAATTTAACAGATTTTAAAACTACTTAAATACATTAATGATCACCATGAGATGCAAATATTTAAATTGGATTACAACTAATGTACACATTCATAAAATGCATTTCTAAATAATATTTTTTAGGATAAATGCATTTTTGATGCAAGTGCACCTTGTGAGCGTTTTCCAAATTGTTCTCCCTGTTCAAAGTATTTTAAAATATCATAAATCAAAACTTGTTATTTTTATATTATATAAAATAATTTTTTATATTAAACGAATATGCAATTATCATTTTTCCGATATTTTGAAAATTTATTTTTTTTTAATTTAAGTTAATTCAAATGCCCATAAAAATATATAATTTTTTATTTTATATAAATTTATCAATAATGCCCTTACAATATATGTTAAACATGGAGTAAAATGTAGAAAATGCACCCAATATGCATTTGCAATAAAAATGCATTTTTCTTAACAAATATTATTTTGAAATGCATTTTTATGAATGTGTACATTAGTTGAAATCGAATTTAAATATTTGCATCCCAATTGTGATCAGTAATGTATTTTTAAACAGTTTTTACATTATGTTAAATGCATAAAATATCAATAAAGTTTAAAAAATTTTCAATATAAATCATTTAAAAAATCGACCAAAAATAGATGTAATGCACGTCACAACAAAATATTTTTATATTTTGCATAAAAAGCTTCAAATAATCGACTTATGCACTTTTAAAAAATTTTAAACAGGGAGAACGATTTCAAAAATGCATTCAAAAAGTGCATTTCTTTAAAAAATGCACTATCTTAAACTTTTTAATATAAAATTATATTAGAATGAAAGAGCTCATCCATAGTAATAGATTGGGTTCTAAATCAAAAAAATCCGATATAAACTCTCAAAGATATAGACGTTCAAAGTCTTATACCTTTTTGATTTTTTGTAGTTTCGAACAAATTAAAATCGCCATAAAAATCGCGTTTCTTGAAATTTTTAAGAATTTAACGTTAATATGTTTTATGCGTCTAATAGAGTATGTGTTTACAAAAAATTAAAGAAATCTGAAGTCCATCGGTCAATTCTTAATTGATTTCTCATGGAATTCATGATATATAGATTTACCCTTAATAGGTATATAATTCATTAAAAACTTAGTTAAAAAGCTCATATTTCTATTTCAATATTTAAAATAAATATGTGCAAATAAGCCCAAAAATATTTGCTACTTAAAAAAATATTAGTTTTAGATTAATATTACATATTTCTATATTTCCGAATGATTTGTATGTACACAAAACATATTCAGCTCGAATTTTTTCACAAAAGCATTATTTATCAATGAAATATTTGCGTTTAGGTGATTTTTGGAAGTGAACCTTATACGGGAGCTATGACCATCTGCTTCTATTCATATTATATTTGTATGTAAAAAATTTTGTGTTGATACCGATATATTTGAGGGAGTTATTAACGATAAACTAATTTCCGGGAATGTACACCTTGTGTGGGGGCTATGGGAAATATTGGATCAATTGTTATGAGTTTGAACTTACTTGATCCCTGGCACAAAAAAATAATGTGTGAGAAAATCATCGAAATATATTTGGTAGTTTATGAGAAAACTACTTAAGAAAAAAACGTTATTTTTTCGAGGTAGTCTGAAATTTTTAAAATCGGTTATTTTGGGTGAATTTCGTGAATTTCTTCTTGCTTAAAAAATGAAATAAGTTCGTAAAATATTTTTGTGTAGTTATTTCATTATATTACGTTTATCACACGAAGTAAAAAATATTTGTTTGATAGACGGCCTTCGACCGGCATGGGTTTTTTTCCTCTGGGGTACATTGGACACCAGCTTCCCCAAGAATACACTCGAGAGTGTATATGAGTATCGAGAGTGTTCGGCCTTAGGCCGTCTATTTAGGAAATCTTTACTAAGCGAAGCCGGTGTTGGTCATATTATAGAGTAGGAAATCCTTGCGCCCAGCCGTAGGACGGCTATTTAGGAAATATTTATTAAGCGAAGCCGTTGTTGGACATACCATAGAGTAGATAGTCCTTGCGCCCGCAGGCTGTCTATTATGGGAATCTTTATTAAGCGATTAAACTAAAATGTATTAATCTTTGAAGCCCCACTCGAAAGTATGAGCGACCTACTTTATTTTAGAAATGTCACTAAAACTGACTTGTTCCATAATGTGTTATTTGTATCTCTAGGTGTCAAATTTTTAAATGGGAACTTATTTCATTTTAAATTAAGGATTTTTTTCATACGAAATAAATCCCCAAAAATGGGGGTGTTATTTCATTTTAATTTAGGAAGTTATTTCATTTCGTTGGGGCTTTTTTCATTTTTAAATTGGGGAATTATTTCATAATGAATTAAGTCCCCTAAATTGAGGAGTTACTTCATTTTTGTTATGGGGAGTTATTTCATGACGCCGAAATAACAAAATATATGTGTGATAAACGGGTTTCGGTCGGGCGCAAGGGTTTTCTCCTCTGAGGTGTATTGGACACCGGCTTCGCTAAGAATACACTCTCCTTGTATCAAGAGCGTTCGGACTTAGACCGGCTATTTAAGAAATATTTACTAACCGAAGCCGGTGTTGGACATATTATGGAGTGACAAAACCTTTGCTATTTAAGAAATATTTGTGAAGTGAAGCCGTTGGAGGGTACCATAAAGAAGAAAGTAAGGAAATATTTATTAAGCGATTAATCTGAAGTGTATTAAACATTGGAGCCCCACTCGAAAGTATGATGTGTAAATGAATGCTCCTCAATTTTATTTTATTTTTTTTTTATTTTAAATTTATTTGGCACTTAATTTTCCCCTATTTTTCAAAATGATTGTTTTTGTTGTATTTTTTTTCTTTTTGCTCAAAAGAAAGCTTAGACCATTTAAGAGCTTTGTGATTACTTAGTGGCATATCGTTAGCTTAGTACGCAAACGTAACAAGTCCTCTTTTTTAAATTTTATAGGAGAAGAAAAAATACTTCATAACTTATATAAAACTTAGTAAGTGTAGATCCATGATTTCTCATGGTCCCCATACAAGTGGCTCTTGGGAAAAGAGATTAAACAGAAATAAATATGATGAGTAGCTAGTAATTTTGATCAAATTTGCAACAAGTTATTTTTTGTATTCAAAAATTATATAGTAAAGAATGGCGACATCGGGCTTTGTTTGATCCTAGTCCCCATATAAGAACCTCTTCAGAAATTATTTTAAAGCACATAAATGCATATTAAACATATCAGTAAAGCTTCGAAATTCTATGTAGACAAAATTTTAATGAACTTAAATCGCTATACTAATTTTAATGAGTATCGGTCCATATTTGACCATAGTTCCCATATAAGTACCCTTGAAAAATAATTCTAACTTATAACTTATAACTATATATTTATATATATATAAATAATATATATATAAAATAATTCTAACTTATAACTTATAACTAACTTATAACTGCTTATAACTGTTTTTAAAATAGCAGAATTGTGTTGGAATCCGACATAAACAAAATTTATGGGACCTATTTACGATATTTTATGAGGATAAGGCAACGTTTAACACTACGCATATCGATTTTAAAGCGCCCAACTGTCTTAAAATAGCAGTATAGCGATGCAATTCAACTTTAACAAGTTTTAAAGGAACCAAAATTTCTTTACTAATTACTATGAGATTCGGTCCATAATATACGCTATTCTCTATATCTTCCCTTTTAAATAAGATCAGTTTTTTTTGTCAATATTTACTTGTTTTATTTAAAAAAAGTATTCCATGATTTCTTACCCAATCGGAGATTTTACGAACTACAACCATTTTTTAGACGTTGATATACAAATGTTTGATATTTCTTTTTACTTGAATAATTAATGGGCTTATAATAGCAAATTGAAAGGACTTAGCACTTTTTCTTTGTATAATTTTATTGTTTTGAGGACTTAGCACGTTTGCATACCACAGCAAAAGTACATGTTTAAAGCCACGATCGACAACTCCTATACACAGTGTATTTTGGCATATACAAAATTTATACAGACTACCAGTGTGACCAGGTCTCAAAAAATGTTGCGGCTAAATCCCATCCAAAATAATGCTAGAAAAAATGCTAAATTGATTTTAAAAATGCCAAAAAAAAATGCTAAATTTTTTTAAGTGTTTTTATGAACAATTCATATTAATTTGTAACTGAAATTCATTGTAATTTATAACAACTAAGAAAGTATTTTTCTGCCGTGGTTGACCATATGAGTATAAAATTTGATTTATTTTTCGTAATAAAGCATTTATGTTGAATTGAACCTTGGTTCCGATATATTTAAACTAATTTTCTGAGAAAGGCTTTATACATTGTATATGTATGGGGGCTAGGTAAATAAAGGACGGACTTTAACATTTTAAAAGGTTTTGTCATTGGATCAAAAAGCATACGTGCTTATTTGTTTTGAAAATTTCAATCCTCTACTAGACGGTCAGACTTACATGGCTTAATCGATTCAGAAAATGATTCTTAACCGATTAGTATACTCAAACGTAGTATAGTGGAGTAGGGTAAAAAATTAAGTTCCGTGGTATTATGATAAACAGAAATGCTAAAAATTATTTCAAAATTTTTGTAAATTTAGCAATATGTAATGTCTCTAACTTTAAAATATTTCTGAATGCAAAAATTACATTAAAACTCTATTAATTACACTAGTACACACTCATGGTATAAAACCTATATGTGTTTTCGGAAGGAAAAGTATAATATTTCTAGTTTTACTTTTTTTATATAAACAATTTTATTTGTCTTCCTCAAAACACTTTAAAATGGTTTTCATGTCACAAAAATATTAAAAATTCCGTTGAAATAATTTTAAATCTCGGTGAATAGATGTCAGGTTTATAACTCATACTTCCAAGATTTTTTCGGAAAAATATATATGAGATGTATGAAATGAATTGAGAGATATATTCAAATCCATAAGTTTGTAATTCTGGAATAAATTGTCAATAATATTTTCGAATTTATGTTTTTTTTTTTTAATTAAAAAAAAAAACGTGACAACAAAATTACTAAAAATTTGGTAAAAATAAAAAGAACAGAAAGTAGGATGAGAAAGTCTTAATTATATATTATTGATTTTTTTCAATACTTATTTGAATAATTAACAAGAACTCCTGAAGGATGATAAAAATTAAAACCTCTTTATTTCGTATGGGAAAAAATAAAATTTGTTAATTAACCGTCATACATAGCCTTTTCCAAAATTATATGTTTCATTCCATGAGCAACAAAAAGTATTAGATTGTAAAATAGCCGTACTGAACGTATTTGTAAAAATATATGAAATCTCTTGAATTATTTCTATCACCTCGAATTTAAAAAAGCATTGGGTTTCAGAAAAATATTTTAGAATACAACATTTTAAAGTATTCACTTGTATTGGCGTAATTTTAAGTTATTTATCTTCATGAATCTTTTTGCATTATTTTGAATTACAGTGTAAATTATTACATTTCTCATATTTCTTGTTGCTTGTGTTTGGGTAGACATTTAATTCTGATTTTTTCCGGTTAAACCTATTTCCAATATAAATCTTTTTTGCAAAAAGTTGTCTTTTTTTGTTTATAAACTAAAATTGCAAAAAAAGCTAAAAAATGCTAAAAATATTTTATAAAAATGCTAAATAAATGCCAAATGCTAAATTAAAATTTTACAGCTAAATCAAAATAAAAAATGCTAAATCTAGCTGCAAAAATGCCAAAATGGTCACACTGCAGACTACTCACACGCATAGAAAACACAATTCAGTCTCATATGAGCTGTCATTGAAGGAGGTTATGTTGTCGCTGGTTTCTTGCTTTTGCAATGAAAATGAACTAAAAACATTAATGCAGGGATAGATAATTCTAATTATTGTTGTACTTTTTTAGCATCTACACTACATATTAAGTAGTGTTTAGAATTATAAACTTTTTAAATGTTTTTTCTACAACTTAAGTAGCAAATTACAAATATTTACCTAAATATATATGTAACTAGCTATACCCAGTGTGCTTTGCTACCATAATAGCAATATGTATGTATAAATAAAAACCCCACTTAACGATTTTGAAGATTCTAACAATTTAGTAATTAACTCATATATGTGGTGCCAAGCCACCCATCGAAAGTCCGCCTGTTATTCTCTAAATCTTCCATGGATGTCAAAGTTCTTCATGTAAAATTTGAAGATTTCTATCTCTAATAGTTTCTCAGTGGGGGCTCAAGCTCCCCAGATGAAAGCCCCGCACTTTTTCCCCAAAATGTTCAGATGAATATTAAAATAATAAATGAAAAATTTTAAGAATCAGTTCCAGTTCCCCAAAGTTCTCCATTGAAAGTCCTCTCGTTATATTCTAAATGTTCAGATGAATGTCAAAATCCTTCAAATAAAATTTGAAGATTCTAGCTCTAATAGTTTCTCAGATATACGAATTTTTCTATTTAATTCATATGAGGGCTTCAAGACCCCCCAGATGAAAGTCCGTTTTTTTTTTCCTCCAAAATGTTCAGATGAATATTTAAGTTCTTCGTACAAAATTTGAAGATTTTAGTTCCATTAGTTTCCTAGATAAACGAATTTTTGTATTTAATTAATATGGGAGGTGCCGCTCCCCTCATGGGTAGTCCACCAATTTATTATCCAAAATGTTTAAATAGATGTTAAAGTTATTCGTGCAAAATTTTAAGATTCTAACTGTAAGATAAACGAATATTTGTATTAATTTATATGGGATTTGCTACGCCCCTAATGCTGGCCCCCCTACTTTTTGTCCTAAATAATCATATTGACACTAAGTGGCTCTGATAAAATTTGAGGACTGTAACTGTTATATTATCTCAAATATACGGATGTTATATTTTGTTAATATGGGCGTGGCTCCCCGCCCACTTGGAATTTCAAAATAAAAAGTAGCCCGTTACCTATTCCAGACATGCAGGAATACGCTGCGAAAATTTGAAGAAAATCGGTTGAGCCGTTTAGTAGTCTATAACATTCAAACATACAAACATATAATCATACAAACAAACACACATTCATTTTTATATATCATGAATTCCATGAGAAATCAATTAAGAATTGACCGATGGTCTTCAGATTTCTTTAATTTTTTGTAAACACGTACTCTATTAGACGCATAAAACATATTAACGTTAAATTCTTAAAAATTTTAAGAAACGCGATTTTTATGGCGATTTTAATTTGTTCGAAAACTACAAAAAATCAAAAAGGTATAAGACTTTGAACGTCTATATCTTTGAGAGTTTATATCGGATTTTTTTGATTTAGAACCCAGTCTATTACTATGGATGAGCTCTTTCAGTCTAATATAATTTTTATATTAAAAAGTTTAAGGAAGTGCATTTTTTAAAGAAATGCACTTTTGAATGCATTTTGAAATCGTTCTCCCTGTTTAAAAATTTTTAAAAGTGCATAAGTCGATTATTTGAAGCTTTTATGCAATATATAAAAATATTTTTTTGTGACGTCCATTACATCTATTTTTTCGATTTTTTAAAATGTTTTATATTGGAAAATTTTTAAATTTTATTGATATTTTAAGAATTTAACAGATTTAAAAACTACTTAAAATACATTAATGATCACAATTGAGATGCAAATATTTAAATTGGATTACAACTAATGTACACATTCATAAAAATGCATTTCTAAATAATATTTTTTAGGATAAATGCATTTTTGATGCAAGTGCACCTTGTGAGCGTTTTCCAAATTGTTCTCCCTGTTCAAAGTATTTAAAATATCATAAATCAAAACTTGTTATTTTTTATATTATATAAAATAATTTTTTATATTAAACGAAATGCAATTATCATTTTTCCGATATTTTGAAAATTTATTTTTTTTTAATTTAAGTTAATTCAAATGCCCATAAAAAATATATAATTTTTTATTTTATATAAATTTATCAATAATGCCCTTACAATATATGTTAAACATGGAGTAAAATGTAGAAAATGCACCCAATATGCATTTGCAATAAAAATGCATTTTTCTTAACAAATATTATTTAGAAATGCATTTTTATGAATGTGTACATTAGTTGAAATCGAATTTAAATATTTGCATCCCAATTGTGATCAGTAATGTATTTTAAACAGTTTTACATTATGTTAAATGCATAAAATATCAATAAAGTTTAAAAAATTTCAATATAAATCATTTAAAAAAATCGACAAAAATAGATGTAATGCACGTCACAACAAAATATTTTTATATTTTGCATAAAAAGCTTCAAATAATCGACTTATGCACTTTTAAAAAATTTTAAACAGGGAGAACGATTTCAAAAATGCATTCAAAAGTGCATTTCTTTAAAAAATGCACTATCTTAAACTTTTTAATATAAAAATTATATTAGAATGAAAGAGCTCATCCATAGTAATAGATTGGGTTCTAAATCAAAAAAATCCGATATAAACTCTCAAAGATATAGACGTTCAAAGTCTTATACCTTTTTGATTTTTTGTAGTTTTCGAACAAATTAAAATCGCCATAAAAATCGCGTTTCTTGAAATTTTTAAGAATTTAACGTTAATATGTTTTATGCGTCTAATAGAGTATGTGTTTACAAAAAATTAAAGAAATCTGAAGTCCATCGGTCAATTCTTAATTGATTTCTCATGGAATTCATGATATATAGATTTACCCTTAATAGGTATATAATTCATTAAAAACTTAGTTAAAAAGCTCATATTTCTATTTCAATATTTAAAATAAATATGTGCAAATAAGCCCAAAAATATTTGCTACTTAAAAAAATATTAGTTTTAGATTAATATTACATATTTCTATATTTCCGAATGATTTGTATGTACACAAAACATATTCAGCTCGAATTTTTTCACAAAAGCATTATTTATCAATGAAATATTTGCGTTTAGGTGATTTTGGAAGTGAACCTTATACGGGAGCTATGACCATCTGCGGACCGACTGAGATCTTCGTTGGTAGTATGATTTCTATTCATATTATATTTGTATGTAAAAAATTTTGTGTTGATACCGATATATTTGAGGGAGTTATTAACGATAAACTAATTTCCGGGAATGTACACCTTTGTGTGGGGGCTATGGGAAATATTGGATCAATTGTTATGAGTTTGAACTTACTTGATCCCTGGCACAAAAAAATAATGTGTGAGAAAATCATCGAAATATATTTGGTAGTTTATGAGAAAACTACTTAAGAAAAAAACGTTATTTTTTCGAGGTAGTCTGAAATTTTTAAAATCGGTTATTTTGGGTGAATTTCGTGAATTTCTTCTTGCTTAAAAAATGAAATAAGTTCGTAAAAATATTTTTGTGTAGTTATTTCATTATATTACGTTTATCACACGAAGTAAAAAAATATTTGTTTGATAGACGGTCTTCGACCGGCATGGGTTTTTCCTCTGGGGTACATTGGACACCAGCTTCCCCAAGAATACACTCGAGAGTGTATATGAGTATCGAGAGTGTTCGGCCTTAGGCCGTCTATTTAGGAAATCTTTACTAAGCGAAGCCGGTGTTGGTCATATTATAGAGTAAGAAATCCTTGCGCCCAGCCGTAGGACGGCTATTTAGGAAATATTTATTAAGCGAAGCCGTTGTTGGACATACCATAGAGTAGATAGTCCTTGCGCCCGCAGGCTGTCTATTATGGGAATCTTTATTAAGCGATTAAACTAAAATGTATTAATCTTTGAAGCCCCACTCGAAAGTATGAGCGACCTACTTTTTTTAGAAATGTCACTAAAACTGACTTGTTCCATAATGTGTTATTTTTATCTCTAGGTGTCAAATTTATAAATGGGAACTTATTTCATTTTAAAATTAAGGATTTTTTTCATACGAAATAAATCCCCAAAAATGGGGTGTTATTTCATTTTAATTTAGGAAGTTATTTCATTTCGTTGGGGCTTTTTTCATTTTTAAATTGGGGAATTATTTCATAATGAATTAAGTCCCCTAAATTGAGGAGTTACTTCATTTTTGTTATGGGGAGTTATTTCATGACGCCGAAATAACAAATATATGTGTGATAAACGGGTTTCGGTCGGGCGCAAGGGTTTTCTCCTCTGAGGTGTATTGGACACCGGCTTCGCTAAGAATACACTCTCCTTGTATCAAGAGCGTTCGGACTTAGACCGGCTATTTAAGAAATATTTACTAACCGAAGCCGGTGTTGGACATATTATGGAGTGACAAAACCTTTGCTATTTAAGAAATATTTGTGAAGTGAAGCCGTTGGAGGGTACCATAAAGAAGAAAGTAAGGAAATATTTATTAAGCGATTAATCTGAAGTGTATTAAACATTGGAGCCCCACTCGAAAGTATGATGTGTAAATGAATGCTCCTCAATTTTATTTTATTTTTTTTTTATTTTAAATTTTATTTGGCACTTAATTTTCCCCTATTTTTCAAAATGATTGTTTTTGTTGTATTTTTTTTCTTTTTGCTCAAAAGAAAGCTTAGACCATTTAAGAGCTTTGTGATTACTTAGTGGCATATCGTTAGCTTAGTACGCAAACGTAACAAGTCCTCTTTTTTAAATTTTATAGGAGAGAAAAAATACTTCATAACTTATATAAAACTTAGTAAGTGTAGATCCATGATTTCTCATGGTCCCCATACAAGTGGCTCTTGGGAAAAGAGATTAAACAGAAATAAATATGATGAGTAGCTAGTAATTTTGATCAAATTTGCAACAAGTTATTTTTTGTATTCAAAAATTATATAGTAAAGAATGGCGACATCCGGGCTTTGTTTGATCCTAGTCCCCATATAAGAACCTCTTCAGAAATTATTTTAAAGCACATAAATGCATTAAACATATCAGTAAAGCTTCGAAATTCTATGTAGACAAAATTTTAATGAACTTAAATCGCTATACTAATTTTAATGAGTATCGGTCCATATTTGACCATAGTTCCCATATAAAGTACCCTTGAAAAAATAATTCTAACTTATAACTTATAACTATATATTTATATATATATATAAATAATATATATATAAAATAATTCTAACTTATAACTTATAACTAACTTATAACTGCTTATAACTGTTTTTAAAATAGCAGAATTGTGTTGGAATCCGACATAAACAAAATTTATGGGACCTATTTACGATATTTTATGAGGATTTCTTTACTAATTACTATGAGATTCGGTCCATAATATACGCTATTCTCTATATTCTTCCCTTTTAAATAAGATCAGTTTTTTTTGTCAATATTTACTTGTTTATTTAAAAAAAGTATTCCATGATTTCTTACCCAATCGGAGATTTTACGAACTACAACCATTTTTTAGACGTTGATATACAAAATGTTTGATATTTCTTTTTACTTGAATAATTAATGGGCTTATAATAGCAAATTGAAAGGACTTAGCACTTTTCTTTGTATAATTTTATTGTTTTGAGGACTTAGCACGTTTGCATACCACAGCAAAAGTACATGTTTAAAGCCACGATCGGCAACTCCTATACACAGTGTATTTTGGCATATACAAAATTTATACAGACTACCAGTGTGACCAGGTCTCAAAAAATGTTGCGGCTAAATCCCATCCAAAATAATGCTAGAAAAAATGCTAAATTGATTTTAAAATGCCAAAAAAAAATGCTAAATTTTTTTAAGTGTTTTTATGAACAATTCATATTAATTTATAACTGAAATTCATTGTAATTTATAACAACTAAGAAAGTATTTTCTGCCGTGGTTGACCATATGAGTATAAAATTTGATTTATTTTTCGTAATAAGCATTTATGTTGAATTGAACCTTGGTTCCGATATATTTAAACTAATTTTCTGAGAAAGGCTTTATACATTTGTATATGTATGGGGGCTAGGTAAAATAAAGGACGGACTTTAACCATTTTTAAAAGGTTTTGTCATTGGATCAAAAAGCATACGTGCTTATTTGTTTTGAAAATTTCATCCTCTACTAGACGGTCAGACTTACATGGCTTAATCGATTCAGAAAATGATTCTTAACCGATTAGTATACTCAAACGTAGTATAGTGGAGTAGGGTAAAAAATTAAGTTCCGTGGTATTATGATAAACAGAAATGCTAAAAATTATTTCAAAATTTTTGTAAATTTAGCAATATGTAATGTCTCTAACTTTAAAATATTTCTGAATGCAAAAATTACATTAAAACTCTATTAATTACACTAGTAACACACTCATGGTATAAAACCTATATGTGTTTTCGGAAGGAAAAGTATAATATTTCTAGTTTTACTTTTTTTATATAAACAATTTTATTTGTCTTCCTCAAAACACTTTAAAAATGGTTTTCATGTCACAAAAATATTAAAAATTCCGTTGAAATAATTTTAAATCTCGGTGAATAGATGTCAGGTTTATAACTCATACTTCCAAGATTTTTTCGGAAAAATATATATGAGAATGTATGAAATGAATTGAGAGATATATTCAAATCCATAAGTTTGTAATTCTGGAATAAATTGTCAATAATATTTTCGAAATTTATGTTTTTTTTTTTAATTAAAAAAAAACGTGACAACAAAATTACTAAAAATTTGGTAAAAATAAAAAGAACAGAAAGTAGGATGAGAAAGTCTTAATTATATATTATTGATTTTTTTCAATACTTATTTTGAATAAATTAACAAGAACTCCTGAAGGATGATAAAAATTAAAACCTCTTTATTTCGTATGGGAAAAAATAAAATTTGTTAATTAACCGTCATACATAGCCTTTTCCAAAATTATATGTTTCATTCCATGAGCAAACAAAAAGTATTAGATTGTAAAATAGCGTACTGAACGTATTTGTAAAAATATATGAAATCTCTTGAATTATTTCTATCACCTCGAATTTAAAAAAGCATTGGGTTTCAGAAAAATATTTTAGAATACAACATTTTAAAGTATTCACTTGTATTGGCGTAATTTTAAGTTATTTATCTTCATGAATCTTTTTGCATTATTTTGAATTACAGTGTAAATTATTACATTTCTCATATTTCTTGTTGCTTGTGTTTGGGTAGACATTTAATTCTGATTTTTTCCGGTTAAACCTATTTCCAATATAAATCTTTTTTGCAAAAAGTTGTCTTTTTTTGTTTATAAACTAAAATTGCAAAAAAAAGCTAAAAAATGCTAAAAATATTTTATAAAAATGCTAAATAAAATGCCAAATGCTAAATTAAAATTTTACAGCTAAATCAAAATAAAAAATGCTAAATCTAGCTGCAAAAATGCCAAAATGGTCACACTGCAGACTACTCACACGCATAGAAAACACAATTCAGTCTCATATGAGCTGTCATTGAAGGAGGTTATGTTGTCGCTGGTTTCTTGCTTTTGCAATGAAAATGAACTAAAATACATTAATGCAGGGATAGATAATTCTAATTATTGTTGTACTTTTTAGCATCTACACTACATATTAAGTAGTGTTTAGAATTATAAACTTTTTAAATGTTTTTTCTACAACTTAAGTAGCAAATTACAAATATTTACCTAAATATATATGTAACTAGCTATACCCAGTGTGCTTTGCTACCATAATAGCAATATGTATGTATAAATAAAAACCCCACTTAACGATTTTGAAGATTCTAACAATTTAGTAATTAACTCATATATGTGGTGCCAAGCCACCCATCGAAAGTCCGCCTGTTATTCTCTAAATCTTCCATGGATGTCAAAGTTCTTCATGTAAAATTTGAAGATTCTATCTCTAATAGTTTCTCAGTGGGGGCTCAAGCTCCCCAGATGAAAGCCCGCACTTTTTCCCCAAAATGTTCAGATGAATATTAAAATAATAAATGAAAAATTTTAAGAATCAGTTCCAGTTCCCCAAAATTCTCCATTGAAAGTCCTCTCGTTATATTCTAAATGTTCAGATGAATGTCAAAATCCTTCAAATAAAATTTGAAGATTCTAGCTCTAATAGTTTCTCAGATATACGAATTTTTCTATTTAATTCATATGAGGGCTTCAAGACCCCCCAGATGAAAGTCCGTTTTTTTTTCCTCCAAAATGTTCAGATGAATATTTAAGTTCTTCGTACAAAATTTGAAGATTTTAGTTCCATTAGTTTCCTAGATAAACGAATTTTTGTATTTAATTAATATGGGAGGTGCCGCTCCCCTCATGGGTAGTCCACCAATTTATTATCCAAAATGTTTAAATAGATGTTAAAGTTATTCGTGCAAAATTTTAAGATTCTAACTGTAAGATAAACGAATATTTGTATTTAATTTATATGGGAGGTGCTACGCCCCTAATGCTGGCCCCTCTACTTTTTGTCCTAAATAATCATATTGACACTAAAGTGGCTCTGATAAAATTTGAGGACTGTAACTGTTATATTATCTCAAATATACGGATGTTATATTTTGTTAATATGGGCGTGGCTCCCCGCCCACTTGGAATTTCAAAATAAAAAGTAGCCCGTTACCTATTCCAGACATGCAGGAATACGCTGCGAAAATTTGAAGAAAATCGGTTGAGCCGTTTAGTAGTCTATAACATTCAAACATACAAACATATAATCATACAAACAAACACACATTCATTTTTATATATCATGAATTCCATGAGAAATCAATTAAGAATTGACCGATGGTCTTCAGATTTCTTTAATTTTTGTAAACACGTACTCTATTAGACGCATAAAACATATTAACGTTAAATTCTTAAAAATTTTAAGAAACGCGATTTTTATGGCGATTTTAATTTGTTCGAAAACTACAAAAAATCAAAAAGGTATAAGACTTTGAACGTCTATATCTTTGAGAGTTTATATCGGATTTTTTTGATTTAGAACCCAGTCTATTACTATGGATGAGCTCTTTCAGTCTAATATAATTTTTATATTAAAAGTTTAAGGAAGTGCATTTTTTAAAGAAATGCACTTTTTGAATGCATTTTTGAAATCGTTCTCCCTGTTTAAAAATTTTTAAAAGTGCATAAGTCGATTATTTGAAGCTTTTTATGCAATATATAAAAATATTTTTTTGTGACGTCCATTACATCTATTTTTTCGATTTTTTAAAATGTTTTATATTGGAAAATTTTTAAATTTTATTGATATTTTAAGAATTTAACAGATTTTAAAACTACTTAAAATACATTAATGATCACAATTGAGATGCAAATATTTAAATTGGATTACAACTAATGTACACATTCATAAAAATGCATTTCTAAATAATATTTTTTAGGATAAATGCATTTTTGATGCAAGTGCACCTTGTGAGCGTTTTCCAAATTGTTCTCCCTGTTCAAAGTATTTTAAAATATCATAAATCAAAACTTGTTATTTTTTATATTATATAAAATAATTTTTTATATTAAACGAATATGCAATTATCATTTTTCCGATATTTTGAAAATTTATTTTTTTTAATTTAAGTTAATTCAAATGCCCATAAAAAATATATAATTTTTTATTTTATATAAATTTATCAATAATGCCCTTACAATATATGTTAAACATGGAGTAAAATGTAGAAAATGCACCCAATATGCATTTGCAATAAAAATGCATTTTTCTTAACAAATATTATTTTGAAATGCATTTTTATGAATGTGTACATTAGTTGAAATCGAATTTAAATATTTGCATCCCAATTGTGATCAGTAATGTATTTTAAACAGTTTTACATTATGTTAAATGCATAAAATA
The DNA here is from genome assembly GCF_015586225.1 of Lucilia sericata. Taxonomy (NCBI): domain Eukaryota; kingdom Metazoa; phylum Arthropoda; class Insecta; order Diptera; family Calliphoridae; genus Lucilia; species Lucilia sericata. The sequence continues at coordinate 607,128 of NW_023994070.1, forward strand.
TCAATAAAGTTTAAAAAATTTTCAATATAAATCATTTAAAAAAATCGACAAAAATAGATGTAATGCACGTCACAACAAAATATTTTTATATTTTGCATAAAAAGCTTCAAATAATCGACTTATGCACTTTTAAAAAATTTTAAACAGGGAGAACGATTTCAAAAATGCATTCAAAAAGTGCATTTCTTTAAAAAATGCACTATCTTAAACTTTTTAATATAAAAATTATATTAGAATGAAAGAGCTCATCCATAGTAATAGATTGGGTTCTAAATCAAAAAAATCCGATATAAACTCTCAAAGATATAGACGTTCAAAGTCTTATACCTTTTTGATTTTTTGTAGTTTTCGAACAAATTAAAATCGCCATAAAAATCGCGTTTCTTGAAATTTTTAAGAATTTAACGTTAATATGTTTTATGCGTCTAATAGAGTATGTGTTTACAAAAAATTAAAGAAATCTGAAGTCCATCGGTCAATTCTTAATTGATTTCTCATGGAATTCATGATATATAGATTTACCCTTAATAGGTATATAATTCATTAAAAACTTAGTTAAAAAGCTCATATTTCTATTTCAATATTTAAAATAAATATGTGCAAATAAGCCCAAAAATATTTGCTACTTAAAAAAATATTAGTTTTAGATTAATATTACATATTTCTATATTTCCGAATGATTTGTATGTACACAAAACATATTCAGCTCGAATTTTTTCACAAAAGCATTATTTATCAATGAAATATTTGCGTTTAGGTGATTTTTGGAAGTGAACCTTATACGGGAGCTATGACCATCTGCTTCTATTCATATTATATTTGTATGTAAAAAATTTTGTGTTGATACCGATATATTTGAGGGAGTTATTAACGATAAACTAATTTCCGGGAATGTACACCTTTGTGTGGGGGCTATGGGAAATATTGGATCAATTGTTATGAGTTTGAACTTACTTGATCCCTGGCACAAAAAAATAATGTGTGAGAAAATCATCGAAATATATTTGGTAGTTTATGAGAAAACTACTTAAGAAAAAAACGTTATTTTTTCGAGGTAGTCTGAAATTTTTAAAATCGGTTATTTTGGGTGAATTTCGTGAATTTCTTCTTGCTTAAAAAATGAAATAAGTTCGTAAAAATATTTTTGTGTAGTTATTTCATTATATTACGTTTATCACACGAAGTAAAAAAATATTTGTTTGATAGACGGCCTTCGACCGGCATGGGTTTTTTCCTCTGGGGTACATTGGACACCAGCTTCCCCAAGAATACACTCGAGAGTGTATATGAGTATCGAGAGTGTTCGGCCTTAGGCCGTCTATTTAGGAAATCTTTACTAAGCGAAGCCGGTGTTGGTCATATTATAGAGTAGGAAATCCTTGCGCCCAGCCGTAGGACGGCTATTTAGGAAATATTTATTAAGCGAAGCCGTTGTTGGACATACCATAGAGTAGATAGTCCTTGCGCCCGCAGGCTGTCTATTATGGGAATCTTTATTAAGCGATTAAACTAAAATGTATTAATCTTTGAAGCCCCACTCGAAAGTATGAGCGACCTACTTTATTTTAGAAATGTCACTAAAACTGACTTGTTCCATAATGTGTTATTTGTATCTCTAGGTGTCAAATTTTTAAATGGGAACTTATTTCATTTTAAAATTAAGGATTTTTTTCATACGAAATAAATCCCCAAAAATGGGGTGTTATTTCATTTTAATTTAGGAAGTTATTTCATTTCGTTGGGGCTTTTTTCATTTTTAAATTGGGGAATTATTTCATAATGAATTAAGTCCCCTAAATTGAGGAGTTACTTCATTTTTGTTATGGGGAGTTATTTCATGACGCCGAAATAACAAAATATATGTGTGATAAACGGGTTTCGGTCGGGCGCAAGGGTTTTCTCCTCTGAGGTGTATTGGACACCGGCTTCGCTAAGAATACACTCTCCTTGTATCAAGAGCGTTCGGACTTAGACCGGCTATTTAAGAAATATTTACTAACCGAAGCCGGTGTTGGACATATTATGGAGTGACAAAACCTTTGCTATTTAAGAAATATTTGTGAAGTGAAGCCGTTGGAGGGTACCATAAAGAAGAAAGTAAGGAAATATTTATTAAGCGATTAATCTGAAGTGTATTAAACATTGGAGCCCCACTCGAAAGTATGATGTGTAAATGAATGCTCCTCAATTTTATTTTATTTTTTTTTTATTTTAAATTTTATTTGGCACTTAATTTTCCCCTATTTTTCAAAATGATTGTTTTTGTTGTATTTTTTTTCTTTTTGCTCAAAAGAAAGCTTAGACCATTTAAGAGCTTTGTGATTACTTAGTGGCATATCGTTAGCTTAGTACGCAAACGTAACAAGTCCTCTTTTTTAAATTTTATAGGAGAAGAAAAAATACTTCATAACTTATATAAAACTTAGTAAGTGTAGATCCATGATTTCTCATGGTCCCCATACAAGTGGCTCTTGGGAAAAGAGATTAAACAGAAATAAATATGATGAGTAGCTAGTAATTTTGATCAAATTTGCAACAAGTTATTTTTTGTATTCAAAAATTATATAGTAAAGAATGGCGACATCGGGCTTTGTTTGATCCTAGTCCCCATATAAGAACCTCTTCAGAAAATTATTTTAAAGCACATAAATGCATTAAACATATCAGTAAAGCTTCGAAATTCTATGTAGACAAAATTTTAATGAACTTAAATCGCTATACTAATTTTAATGAGTATCGGTCCATATTTGACCATAGTTCCCATATAAAGTACCCTTGAAAAAATAATTCTAACTTATAACTTATAACTATATATTTATATATATATAAATAATATATATATAAAATAATTCTAACTTATAACTTATAACTAACTTATAACTGCTTATAACTGTTTTTAAAATAGCAGAATTGTGTTGGAATCCGACATAAACAAAATTTATGGGACCTATTTACGATATTTTATGAGGATAAGGCAACGTTTAACACTACGCATATCGATTTTAAAGCGCCCAACTGTCTTAAAATAGCAGTATAGCGATGCAATTCAACTTTAACAAGTTTTAAAGGAACCAAAATTTCTTTACTAATTACTATGAGATTCGGTCCATAATATACGCTATTCTCTATATCTTCCCTTTTAAATAAGATCAGTTTTTTTTGTCAATATTTACTTGTTTTATTTAAAAAAAGTATTCCATGATTTCTTACCCAATCGGAGATTTTACGAACTACAACCATTTTTTAGACGTTGATATACAAAATGTTTGATATTTCTTTTTACTTGAATAATTAATGGGCTTATAATAGCAAATTGAAAGGACTTAGCACTTTTTCTTTGTATAATTTTATTGTTTTGAGGACTTAGCACGTTTGCATACCACAGCAAAAGTACATGTTTAAAGCCACGATCGACAACTCCTATACACAGTGTATTTTGGCATATACAAAATTTATACAGACTACCAGTGTGACCAGGTCTCAAAAAATGTTGCGGCTAAATCCCATCCAAAATAATGCTAGAAAAAATGCTAAATTGATTTTAAAATGCCAAAAAAAAATGCTAAATTTTTTTAAGTGTTTTTATGAACAATTCATATTAATTTGTAACTGAAATTCATTGTAATTTATAACAACTAAGAAAGTATTTTCTGCCGTGGTTGACCATATGAGTATAAAATTTGATTTATTTTTCGTAATAAAGCATTTATGTTGAATTGAACCTTGGTTCCGATATATTTAAACTAATTTTCTGAGAAAGGCTTTATACATTTGTATATGTATGGGGGCTAGGTAAAATAAAGGACGGACTTTAACCATTTTTAAAAGGTTTTGTCATTGGATCAAAAAGCATACGTGCTTATTTGTTTTGAAAATTTCATCCTCTACTAGACGGTCAGACTTACATGGCTTAATCGATTCAGAAAATGATTCTTAACCGATTAGTATACTCAAACGTAGTATAGTGGAGTAGGGTAAAAAATTAAGTTCCGTGGTATTATGATAAACAGAAATGCTAAAAATTATTTCAAAATTTTTGTAAATTTAGCAATATGTAATGTCTCTAACTTTAAAATATTTCTGAATGCAAAAATTACATTAAAACTCTATTAATTACACTAGTACACACTCATGGTATAAAACCTATATGTGTTTTCGGAAGGAAAAGTATAATATTTCTAGTTTTACTTTTTTTATATAAACAATTTTATTTGTCTTCCTCAAAACACTTTAAAAATGGTTTTCATGTCACAAAAATATTAAAAATTCCGTTGAAATAATTTTAAATCTCGGTGAATAGATGTCAGGTTTATAACTCATACTTCCAAGATTTTTTCGGAAAAATATATATGAGAATGTATGAAATGAATTGAGAGATATATTCAAATCCATAAGTTTGTAATTCTGGAATAAATTGTCAATAATATTTTCGAAATTTATGTTTTTTTTTTTTTAATTAAAAAAAAAACGTGACAACAAAATTACTAAAAATTTGGTAAAAATAAAAAGAACAGAAAGTAGGATGAGAAAGTCTTAATTATATATTATTGATTTTTTTCAATACTTATTTTGAATAAATTAACAAGAACTCCTGAAGGATGATAAAAATTAAAACCTCTTTATTTCGTATGGGAAAAAATAAAATTTGTTAATTAACCGTCATACATAGCCTTTTCCAAAATTATATGTTTCATTCCATGAGCAAACAAAAAGTATTAGATTGTAAAATAGCGTACTGAACGTATTTGTAAAAATATATGAAATCTCTTGAATTATTTCTATCACCTCGAATTTAAAAAAGCATTGGGTTTCAGAAAAATATTTTAGAATACAACATTTTAAAGTATTCACTTGTATTGGCGTAATTTTAAGTTATTTATCTTCATGAATCTTTTTGCATTATTTTGAATTACAGTGTAAATTATTACATTTCTCATATTTCTTGTTGCTTGTGTTTGGGTAGACATTTAATTCTGATTTTTTCCGGTTAAACCTATTTCCAATATAAATCTTTTTTGCAAAAAGTTGTCTTTTTTTGTTTATAAACTAAAATTGCAAAAAAAGCTAAAAAATGCTAAAAATATTTTATAAAAATGCTAAATAAAATGCCAAATGCTAAATTAAAATTTTACAGCTAAATCAAAATAAAAAATGCTAAATCTAGCTGCAAAAATGCCAAAATGGTCACACTGCAGACTACTCACACGCATAGAAAACACAATTCAGTCTCATATGAGCTGTCATTGAAGGAGGTTATGTTGTCGCTGGTTTCTTGCTTTTGCAATGAAAATGAACTAAAATACATTAATGCAGGGATAGATAATTCTAATTATTGTTGTACTTTTTTAGCATCTACACTACATATTAAGTAGTGTTTAGAATTATAAACTTTTTAAATGTTTTTTCTACAACTTAAGTAGCAAATTACAAATATTTACCTAAATATATATGTAACTAGCTATACCCAGTGTGCTTTGCTACCATAATAGCAATATGTATGTATAAATAAAAACCCCACTTAACGATTTTGAAGATTCTAACAATTTAGTAATTAACTCATATATGTGGTGCCAAGCCACCCATCGAAAGTCCGCCTGTTATTCTCTAAATCTTCCATGGATGTCAAAGTTCTTCATGTAAAATTTGAAGATTCTATCTCTAATAGTTTCTCAGTGGGGGCTCAAGCTCCCCAGATGAAAGCCCGCACTTTTTCCCCAAAATGTTCAGATGAATATTAAAATAATAAATGAAAAATTTTAAGAATCAGTTCCAGTTCCCCAAAATTCTCCATTGAAAGTCCTCTCGTTATATTCTAAATGTTCAGATGAATGTCAAAATCCTTCAAATAAAATTTGAAGATTCTAGCTCTAATAGTTTCTCAGATATACGAATTTTTCTATTTAATTCATATGAGGGCTTCAAGACCCCCCAGATGAAAGTCCGTTTTTTTTTCCTCCAAAATGTTCAGATGAATATTTAAGTTCTTCGTACAAAATTTGAAGATTTTAGTTCCATTAGTTTCCTAGATAAACGAATTTTTGTATTTAATTAATATGGGAGGTGCCGCTCCCCTCATGGGTAGTCCACCAATTTATTATCCAAAATGTTTAAATAGATGTTAAAGTTATTCGTGCAAAATTTTAAGATTCTAACTGTAAGATAAACGAATATTTGTATTTAATTTATATGGGATTTGCTACGCCCCTAATGCTGGCCCCTCTACTTTTTGTCCTAAATAATCATATTGACACTAAAGTGGCTCTGATAAAATTTGAGGACTGTAACTGTTATATTATCTCAAATATACGGATGTTATATTTTGTTAATATGGGCGTGGCTCCCCGCCCACTTGGAATTTCAAAATAAAAAGTAGCCCGTTACCTATTCCAGACATGCAGGAATACGCTGCGAAAATTTGAAGAAAATCGGTTGAGCCGTTTAGTAGTCTATAACATTCAAACATACAAACATATAATCATACAAACAAACACACATTCATTTTTATATATCATGAATTCCATGAGAAATCAATTAAGAATTGACCGATGGTCTTCAGATTTCTTTAATTTTTTGTAAACACGTACTCTATTAGACGCATAAAACATATTAACGTTAAATTCTTAAAAATTTTAAGAAACGCGATTTTTATGGCGATTTTAATTTGTTCGAAAACTACAAAAAATCAAAAAGGTATAAGACTTTGAACGTCTATATCTTTGAGAGTTTATATCGGATTTTTTTGATTTAGAACCCAGTCTATTACTATGGATGAGCTCTTTCAGTCTAATATAATTTTTATATTAAAAAGTTTAAGGAAGTGCATTTTTTAAAGAAATGCACTTTTTGAATGCATTTTTGAAATCGTTCTCCCTGTTTAAAAATTTTTAAAAGTGCATAAGTCGATTATTTGAAGCTTTTTATGCAATATATAAAAATATTTTTTTGTGACGTCCATTACATCTATTTTTTCGATTTTTTAAAATGTTTTATATTGGAAAATTTTTAAATTTTATTGATATTTTAAGAATTTAACAGATTTTAAAACTACTTAAAATACATTAATGATCACAATTGAGATGCAAATATTTAAATTCGATTACAACTAATGTACACATTCATAAAAATGCATTTCTAAATAATATTTTTTAGGATAAATGCATTTTTGATGCAAGTGCACCTTGTGAGCGTTTTCCAAATTGTTCTCCCTGTTCAAAGTATTTTAAAATATCATAAATCAAAACTTGTTATTTTTTATATTATATAAAATAATTTTTTATATTAAACGAATATGCAATTATCATTTTTCCGATATTTTGAAAATTTATTTTTTTTTAATTTAAGTTAATTCAAATGCCCATAAAAAATATATAATTTTTTATTTTATATAAATTTATCAATAATGCCCTTACAATATATGTTAAACATGGAGTAAAATGTAGAAAATGCACCCAATATGCATTTGCAATAAAAATGCATTTTTCTTAACAAATATTATTTAGAAATGCATTTTTATGAATGTGTACATTAGTTGAAATCGAATTTAAATATTTGCATCCCAATTGTGATCAGTAATGTATTTTAAACAGTTTTACATTATGTTAAATGCATAAAATATCAATAAAGTTTAAAAAATTTTCAATATAAATCATTTAAAAAAATCGACAAAAATAGATGTAATGCACGTCACAACAAAATATTTTTATATTTTGCATAAAAAGCTTCAAATAATCGACTTATGCACTTTTAAAAAATTTTAAACAGGGAGAACGATTTCAAAAATGCATTCAAAAAGTGCATTTCTTTAAAAAATGCACTATCTTAAACTTTTTAATATAAAAATTATATTAGAATGAAAGAGCTCATCCATAGTAATAGATTGGGTTCTAAATCAAAAAAATCCGATATAAACTCTCAAAGATATAGACGTTCAAAGTCTTATACCTTTTTGATTTTTTGTAGTTTTCGAACAAATTAAAATCGCCATAAAAATCGCGTTTCTTGAAATTTTTAAGAATTTAACGTTAATATGTTTTATGCGTCTAATAGAGTATGTGTTTACAAAAAATTAAAGAAATCTGAAGTCCATCGGTCAATTCTTAATTGATTTCTCATGGAATTCATGATATATAGATTTACCCTTAATAGGTATATAATTCATTAAAAACTTAGTTAAAATGCTCATATTTCTATTTCAATATTTAAAATAAATATGTGCAAATAAGCCCAAAAATATTTGCTACTTAAAAAAATATTAGTTTTAGATTAATATTACATATTTCTATATTTCCGTTTTCCACGCATGCCTTGTTGTGGAGGTGAGAGTACAACTATTTCTCATTTCTTGTTTTTTTCGCTCTTACACTTATACTTACAAGTGCAAAATGTGGTGGGTAATAATTATTAATTTTTTATATACACAAATTACAAACGAATATTATATAGCCTTTCCACTAATAATGGAAGGTATAATAATAAATTTTTGGGCAGTATGAATGGTTTTATGCATTCAGAAAACAATTTTTAAAGATAAAGGAATTACAAGAATGCATAAAAAGTAAAACACTTACATTTTTAAACAAGTCTACCAAGATTCGAAACGGCGACGTCTAATTTGTCAATTCTCTGCTCCACCCACCACACCTTGATTTAATTCTTCATAAACTAATACTTCTCATACACAAATACTGTTTGTGCAAAAAACTGTTGGTGTATAACTTTTATAAACACTGAGATTGCTGAATAGCATAAAGATTATGTATGGATCATATATGGATTCATATATGAAGCATATATTTTCATATATGTTCAATTGGAGGAATTGGGCATTATGCCCACATATATTTTTATATATTTCCATACTTATCCATATATGGAAAATTTTTTCATACATGATTACATATATGTGTCCATATATGACATGGATATATTTGGTCCATACATGATTCATATATGATCCATATTATTTAGCTGGGCAGTTACGTTTTCTCAATGTAGTCATTTGATTTGATCGTGGATTATCAACTGTTTTTTCACCAAAATACTGTTAATGGTGTAGTGGGTATCATATATATATCATATTTGTTCCTAGAAAGCCTTTATTTTTTTTTTTTTTGCGAAAAACAACTTTTTAAGTCACTATTTGTATGGGCGGTGAAAGAAATTGTGGACAGATTATTCCAATTTTCAACAAGTGGATCTCTTTACTAAAAATTATATGTCTGATAAAATTCATTTATGAAATGATTTTTAATAAAATAGATTTTTGTGAGAGCTGCTCGTAATGTTACAACTCGCTGTAAGAAATTCTACTTCTACATAATGGTTATTCTTTATATTCATATTCTTTGGCCATATTTAAATATTGATACGCACTTTTTGGCTCTTTTTACAGTTTATAAAACGGTTAACCGAAACACCGTTTTTTTATTGCATACAGGCAAATATCGGTATAACGAATCTCACTTTAACGAAAATCCGATATAAAGAACAGCCAAATTTTTGACTTTATATTGATATTGTTAATGTCAAAAACTTGATTGAGCAAT